>NC_059128.1:111083082-111720165 GCF_020740605.2 Lemur catta | reverse complement strand
TAAACAAAGTCAGTAACTGGTCACCAAGCCCCCAAAGTCCCAGAGGCTGTCCTGTGCCAGTAACTAGAGCTTGACACCTCTCCCCAACTGTCTGTTAAACCCCAGATCCTAGCCGGAGCTGTGACTGTGCCCACTGAGTGGACTGCCTTGACAGGTAGTGAGCGCCCCATCTCTGGAAGAATCCAAGAAGGACCACCATGGAGGAAAGCCCATACTCAGGTGGGAGGACTTTCTGGTGCTAATACCGGAAAAAGCAAGGCCCCTCACCTGCTACTTTTCACCCAGGAGAGGAGGGGAGGCCCCCAGTGCTTCTCTAGAAAGGAGGGAGAATTTCTAAGAAAGGCCCCAAGGGTGGGGGTAAGGAGGTGAGCCCTGACTGGCCTTCCTGGCGCAGAGCCAGGCAGGAGAGGAAGGCGGGGGCCCCTCCTTTTTCTGACTCAACACCCTCCCAACAAAAACGGCTCCAGCTGGGGAGCTGGGAGCTTAAGACAGTCAGAGGCCAAGCAGAACAGGAACCCAGAAAAAGTGGAATTCGGCATGAGTCCTCAGAGCAACGGTGAGGGGAGGGGGCTGGAGGGCCACAGTGGGGCACCAAGGTAGAGATCTGGGGGCGCTCAGGTATTGGGGGTAAGGCCTGGGGGTTCTGGGGAGTGGCTCAGATGTGGGGGAAGAACCGGGACCCAGTGTCCTGCGCTTAGGGAAGGGGCTCAGGGTTGGGAACAAGCATCAGGGTAGAGCTTGAGGGCCCAGAGGTGTAAGGGTGGGGGCTGCGGGGGTCAGACTCGGGAAGTGGAAAGGAGGATCCAGCTTTCTGGAGGTGACGCTGGTTGGAGGGGGACAGTCTCAGCTTCTGATCCCAGGTTTGTCTCTCTGGGCAGTGACTTGGACCTGAGTCAGGAGCGGAAGTTGTGCAGAGGGAGCTGGGGGTCCACTGAGACTCTCTGCTTCAGTGTGGGCTCCAGACAGGCTCCCAGGGATATTGGGGGCTCTGGGGCATGGGCAGAGCCGGAGCCCATCCTCACCCTGTGCCTCCCATTATGCGCCCCCTGTAGGGTTCTCAGAGTCGCCCAGGAAGCGGTGCTGTGGGTGGGGGACACGGCTTGCACTGCTGGGGCTGGCGACTGCCGCCCTGTGGGCCGGGCTGCTGTCCCTGCTTCTTATGTGGCGTAAGGATACCCCCAGCCCCGTGTGGCCCTCCCAACCCTCTGAGCCCTTCCGTGTTCCCTCCCAGACCTTCTCCCCATGCCCCATCCCATAGAGCCCCTCACCCCAACCAGCACCCCATTTTCCACCCTCTGAGCACCTCCCATGGGTGACGCCCAAGGCCTCCATCCCCAGCTCGGAGGAGGGGTGTGGGAGGGTGGGACCACGGGACAAACTCCCCTGCCCCTTTTCTCTGCCCCTCCCCAGACTGGGACACCCTGCGGAGTCTGAGACTGCTGCAAGAGACGACTGCCCGCAACGGTACAGAACGGAGGGGCCGAGCTCGGGGGTGGGTTGAGGTGAGGGTTAGGACCCCCAGCTGTCATCCTGCTTCTGCCAGTGACTGCCATGGAAATGCCCCTCTCTGGACCTCATAGTCCCCCTAGGAGCCAAAGGTCAGCCTATGTTTCTCCCTACCCTAGGCAGGGGCTACCCAGCCAGCAAGGCTTGGAGAAGTGCCCGACAGCACCTTAATACACACGCTCCTCGACTTACAATGGGGCTCTGCCCACAATGCGCCCATCATACACCAAAAATATCAGAAGTCAAAAAGGCATGGCTAGTTGGAGACTGTGGCTCCCTGCCATGACCCAGGATTCGCAAGAGAAGTACCATTGCCGCTGAATGCATAACTCTTTGGCACCATCCTAAAGTCCAGCCACTGTGAGTTGAGCCATCGTAAGTCGAGGACCATCTGTATCTGTAGACAGCAGGAGTTATGTAACTGCTCCATGCCTCAGTTTCCTCATCTGTGAAATGGGCACAAGTTTAGTGCCATGAGATGGCAGCCAGCAAAGACTCGTGACGTGCCCACTGCTTTTATATTTAATCCTGGGTGAGGGAAGGGTACACATGTTCGTTCTAGTTTTGCCTGTACCTGCCTGAATAGGAAGGAAGGAAGGAAGGAAGGAAGGAAGGAAGGAAGGAAGGAAGGAAGGAAGGAAGGAAGGAAGGAAGGAAAGAAGGAAGGGAGGGAGGGAGGGAGAGAGGGAGGGAGGGAGGGAGGAGCTATTGTAACTATGTGAGGGGAGCCTCTGCGGTGGGGCCAGGGTGGGGTTCAAGGACCCGCCTTTGTGATTCCTGAGGACACATCTTCTTTCCTGCTGTTCCAGTCTCTCACCTTTCCAAGGACTTGCAAAGACACCAGCATGACCAGATGGCCCAGAAATCCCAGGGTGAGTGACCTCCGGTTAGCATCTGGAGCGAGAAGGGGGAGAAGGTCTTGGATGACCCAGGGGGACACAGAATGTTAAGACCAACTGTGCCCCCTAACACCTGTGAGCTGCAAAACGAACAAGTGGCCCTAAGAACGCAGGCAAAGAAGGAGTCCAAGGGACCGGGTCGGGGGAGAGGGGGGAGGCTCCGAGGACTTGCTTACTACTAAGTCCCCCTGCCCCCCGCAAACAGCTGCCCAGTTGTTGCAGAACATGGAGGAACTCCGAGCTGAACAGAAGAGAATGAAATCTCAGGGTGAGAGACCAGGGCGGGGGTGCGGGGCCAGACTGGGAGGGAGAGTGGGAGTGTCCCACAGCCACAGCGTTGGGGGTCGGGGACCCTCCGGTCTGTACCCATCACCCGGGAGACCAGCCCTGCCCTTCAATGCCCGTCAGACTCCGAGCTGTCCGGCAACCTGGACGGGCTCCAAGCGGACCTGAACAACCTGAAGGCCCAAGGTGAGGCTTGGGAGGGAATCGGGGGGTGGGGGGCAGGGAGGGGACAAGGAGGGGACCTGCCGGTCGGTCTCTGAGCCCTGCTGCCCTCCCCGCTTTCCCCCAAGCCTTGAACGAGAGGCGCGCAGCCGCAGATGTGCTGGCAAGACTCCAGGAGGAGGTGGCGAAGCTGCGGGTGGAGCTGCAGTTGTCAAAGGGTGAGGCTGTGAGTCGGTGTGCAGGGCGGTGTGTGGCCGCTCCCGGGGCTGTGGGTGTGCCGGCAAGTGTGAGTGACAGCGTGGTGTGAGTGTGATGTGAGGCAGCGTGTCAGCACACTCGTGTGGCCCGAGTGTCATTGACGAGGGGTGTGCTTGGATGTGCGGTAGAGCTGTGTGTGACGTAGGATGGGACTAAGTTTATGGCGGGGCAGGACACACAGGGCGCACAGAGGAATGTCCCTTCTGACTCCAACGGTGTCCCTCCACTGATCTTGGGGGGTCCCACACAATCGTCCTGCCTGGGTGAAAGCAGTCCAGCATTCTCCTCCTGTCTGTTCCCTTTGCCGCTGTCCTCTGCCTGACATAGCTTAGCAGGAGGTCACCAGCAGGATTCCCCTGGCCACAGCCCTCATGGAAGATTGTCTGCCCAGGCCAGGGGGTAGAGCGGGTAACGTCTGCAACAATGGGACAATGAGGATGGTGGCATCTTCCCCAGGGGTGGTGGCCATGGGAGGCCAGCAGGCTGCAAAGAGAGCAGACATTCATTCATTCATTCATTCAATTGCTGTACCTTTAACGTGTGGTGGGAACCGGGATTTTACAACCCTGCTGCCTGGCCCCAAACCAAAACCCCTGCCCTCGAACTGTGGTCTTGCACCTCTGGGAAGCCCCAGCTGCCCCGACCGGGTGAGAGAAGAGGAAGGATCTTTGCTTGGTGTGAAGGAGTCTCGTCCCTTGGGATGTGGGAATCCCAGCAAGAAACCCTACTGTGGTCCCTTGGGGACAGGCGGGGGACAGGGGATTCTGGGTCATGCTCACTTCTGACAGGTCACCTCCCAAGTCCTACCCAGTCCTTGAGGTCCCCTATGGCCTGGGGTCTGACTGAGTCCAGCTCTGAGGCTGTGACCAGGTAACAAACAGCCAAGACTCCTTCCCCAAAGTTTTCTTTAAGGGCCCAGAGATGTCCCCTTCCTGTGTTAACAGCACACCCCCAGAGCCCTGCAGTCCCCCTTTTCCCTCCCTGTTGTCTCCCCTGGCTGGTATGCCTCCAAGGGGAATAAAATCATCTCAACTTCCCAGAAAGTGGCCAGGAGCTCTGGTTTGGGGGGTGCCACCAGCGAGGGTGGCCAGGGCTGCTGGTGAGGACAGCGCCGGGAGAAAGTGATGCTGGAGTACTTGACCGCAGCGCCGCCCCATGCTGCTGCCCTTGGTGGTTAAGGTGTGGCTGGCGTGGTTGGTAAAGACAGTGTTGGCCGTGGGGAGGGTGGTGGGGACACGTCACTGGCGGTAGCAGGTGCCTGTGGTCGTGATGCTGGTGATGAAGTTGTTGACGTTGGAGGTGTTTGTGGCAGTGGCGGTGGTGGCTCAGGTGTTGCTAACCCTGAAGGTGTTTGCGGTTGAGAAACTGCTGAGTGTGGGACTCACAATGTGGTGATCATGTTGGCGATGGGGTGTTGCCGGCCATGGTGGTGGTGGTGGTACCTGGTGTTGGGCATGAATATGTTTGTGGTGATGGTGTCGGCGGTTGAGGTGTCGCTTGCCACAGATGTATTTATGGTGACGGTGTTGGCCGTTGAGGTGCTTCAAGCCACGAGGTGTCTGTGGAAATGTCAGTGGAAGTTGAGGGGCCGCCACTCGTGCGGCGTTGGCAGCAGTGGCACTGGGCCTGCCATTCTGCTAACCGCGGAGGTGCTTGTGGCGATGGCGTGGGTGGCGTGGGTGGCATAGGTCCTCCTGCCACGGAGCTGGCCGGCGTCATAACTCCAGGGAAGCAGGCAGCCTGCAAGACTATTAGGTGGCCCTGGGGTGGGTCAGCTTTCAGCCCAGACCCTAGGAGTGACCCCAGGAGGACGCTGCCCCCCCACCTGCCCACTATGCCCATGGCGCCCACCTCGGTGCCCACTGCCCCCCTGAGCCCCTCCTCCACCCCAGGCGCCACATGCGACACCTGCCCCGAGAAGTGGGTCCATTTCCAGCAGAAGTGCTACTACTTCGGGGACGGTGCCAAGAAGTGGCTCCACGCGCAGTATGCCTGCGAGGACATGGGGGGACGCCTGGTCAGCATCCACAGCGCGGAGGAGCAGGTGGGCCCGGGCTCTGCAGAGGCCGTGGGCAGCATGGCACAGGGGTGGGGGGCGAGGGGATCCCACCACCCCAACCTCTGTGGCAGGCGGGAGGGACCCGGGCACAGCTCCCCAGTCCTCCAGCCCTGTCCTGCCCCCAGGACTTCCTGAGCAAACGGGCCGACTGGCAGGGCTCCTGGATTGGCCTCCAGGACCTGGACAGGGAGGGACAGTTCACCTGGATGGACGGGAGCCCCATGGGCTACAGGTGAGCAGGCGGGGGTACCACAGAGGGAGGAGCTCTGGGAGGGGTCCCACCACGGAGGAGTCAGGGGTCATGGAGGGGCCTCTGGGGTGCAGATGAAAGACTGAGACCCCAGGGGATGGGGAGGATGCTCCAAGCACAGATTGGGGGGGGGCGAGTCTTGGGCAGCAGGGGAAGTGGTGAGAAAGGGGAGAGGGAGTCCCCAGGCACAGACCCAGAAAGGGGGAGCCCATGCTGAGAAGGGGGGGCCCTGCCCCCTGTCCCTTGCCCCAGCCTCTGACCTGAAGCCTTTCCCGCCAGCAACTGGTACCCCGGGGAACCCAACAACCAGGGCCAGGGCGAGGACTGCGTGATGATGCGGGGCTCGGGCCAGTGGAATGACGCCTCCTGCCACAGCAAGCTGGACACCTGGGTGTGTGAACAGCTGGCCACATGCGGGCCACCCGCCACCTCAACCCCCGAGGGGCCCCCAGGAACTACTCCGAGCCTTTGACCTTGACAGCTGCCTGCCCACTCCCTCTGTGGTCTTCCCCCCGCCACCCCTCACCAACATGGAACAGCCAGGCCCAGAGCGGGACCCTCAGGACCCTCCGCTGAGGCCTGGATGCCTCTGTGGCCGAAAGGGCCCTGTGACATTTTCACCCCCCCCACAAACTGGGGCAGCTGGCCCACCCCCAGCTCCTCTGCAGCCCCTGCCCCGACAGACTGTCCCCACTACTGCCCTCCCCAGATGCAGCACCGCAGGACAGGACCCCCAGCTCAGGCAGCGAGACCTCCCGCCCAGCCTGCATCAACACAAAGGGGCGATGATGGCCCCACAACCTGGTCCCCTCCTCAGAGGCCTGGCTGGGTCTGGTCTGGCCTCTAGGTGTGGCATGTGGCAGCCGTGAATTCTAGAGCCTGGTGCCTGAGACCACCTTTGACCATTGTGAGCCACCGAAGTGCCACCAAAGTGCAATTCATACCTTCCCCATCTTTTGTATGCTTTCCTACTTCGTTACAACAATGTACTAGGTGGAGCTGGCAGATGAAGACTCTGGGGTCTGGCAGACTCCCTGACAATACTATAGAAGGCAGTGGACCACCCTGAGCCGAGTTCCTCAGTCTAGGGCTGCCGGAGGAGGTTGACACATGGCAAGTGCCCAGAACAGGGCCTGGTATACGGAATGGGCCACTAAGTGCTGGCTGGACAGGTTGATGGGGAGTTGGAGGCCAGTTCAGGTCTGGAGGTGCCGGCTCCAGCCCCGGGCTAGGCTGGGCTGGGGTCAGCCCATGCCCGAGGCCACAAGCGGGAGGGAGGGAGGTCAAGATGGCAGGACATCCCTCATCAGACTATTGCTCAGGCCAGTGCTGGGGTCATTCATGCGTCCTCCCTTCCCCCTGATCCCACCTCCAAGTTCTGTGGGCTCCACCAACCTGACCACGCTCACAATCGGCTCACAGAGAAAACCAAAGTCCTACAGCATCCCTCAGTGACCGCAGAACCCATCCCACCAGCCTCCTCACTGTTCCTTGGACATGCAGCCTCACCCCCACCCCAGGGCCTTTGCACATACAGTTCCCCCTGCTGGTTCCATCCTCTGAGTCTCTGCTCCTGGTGGGGCCCATCCTGAGTGTCTCCCCACTCCCATCTGCCCTTAAATTACACCTCTTGACTCCCTGTCCCCCAGTCCCCACTGTGCTTTCTCACCGTGACACACTTCCCCTTTTAACAAAACCTGCCATTGACTGATTTTCTGTCGCCGGCTCTCCAGTTAGAATGTGAACCTCAGGAGGGCAGGTGCCTTTATTCTCAGCGTTGTGCCCATGGCCTGGCACAGGGTAGGTGCTCGATAAATGTTTGTCAAATTAATAAATCTGTGTGACCACGGACAAATGACTTCTCTTGGAACCTGGTTCGTGGCCCAGAACACGAGGTGATGCCACTTGCCTGGCCATGGAGGACTGGTGCTGGGTTCCCTGTCCTCATTCTCCTCCTTCTCCTCTTCCTTTGGACTTGTTAGAAATACAGATTTTGAGGCATGCCCCAAACCTGCAGAATCTGCAACTCTGGGAGTCGGGCCCTGCCACCTGCAATAGACAAGTCCCTAAAGTAAGATCCAAGAATGCCCTGGGGACCTTCCTAAAATGCAGTCTTGGACTCAACGGGTCTGGGGCAGGCCTGAAGGTCTGTATTTCTAACAAGCTCTCTGGTGATGCTGGGACCACACTTTTGAGAAGCAAAGGTTTAAAGGAGGGGGACAAGTGACCACCCTCTGCATGTCTTACAGGTGGACAGCCAGGCCCGCTTTCTTACATACTGTCTGTGGCCACTTTGGCTACATCAGCACAACAGAGAGGTTAGACAAGGCCAGATGCAGTGGCTCACACCTGTAATCCCAGCACTTTGGGAGGCCGAGGCTGGAGGATCGCTTGAGGGCAGAAGTTTGAGACCAGCCTGAGCAACACAGCATGACCCTGTCTCTACAAAAAATGAAAAAATTAGTCAGGCGTGGTGGCGCATGCCTATAGTTACAGCTACTAGGGAGGCCAAGGCCAGAGGATCATTTGAGCCCAGGAGTTTGAGGCTGCAGTGAGCTATGATGATGCCACTGCACTCTAACCTAGGCGACAGAGTGAGATCCTGTCTCTATTAAATAAATTAAAAAAAAAAAAAAAAGGCTAGGCAAGACCACATGGCACAAACTATATCTGGTTCCTTTTGCCAACCAGTGTCTAAAGGAGCCTGTCTTAGCCTGAATCCTCCACCAGGAACACCCCACCAAGACAGCCTCCGATTACAGTTCCAGTGAGTACCAGGATTGCCCACCAGCTCCTCCTGCCTGGTTTATGTCCCCACTGCCTCTGGCCTCACCCAACCCCCAGCCCCCTCTGAAAGCCCAAGCTCCACCAGACCACCCCCAAACCCCCACCCACTCTCAGGTGTTGAGTGAATCTGAGGCCCCCACACAAGACACAGACACACTGGGAGAGGGGGCGCTCTGCATCCTTTATGTCCCACAGGGTCAGCGGCCCTCCAGGGCCCGGTCTCGAGCGATGACCCCCTCCTCAAACTTGATCATGAGCGTGGTGCCCTTGTGCCAGTGTGCCGTGACCTTGGCAGGGAAGCCGCTGTGCGTGAGCACAGCCTCCACGATGCCCGCCGTGAAGCTGGCGCAGTTGAGCGTGCTGTTCTCCTTGGGCACGGAGATGTACGTGTTGATGAGTGGCTCGCGCTCGATGATGTAGAAGGTTCGTGCGTCGTCGTTGGCCTGTTCCAGCTTGTCGGCCTCCTTGCCAAAGAGCGCCTTCCACACAGCGCCCTTGACGAAGAGCAGCGCGCCCAGCACCTTGGTCTCACGCCGGGCACCCTTTTCGCGTGCCACCAAAGCATCCAGCACGCGCGCGCCCACCTGGCGGCCCAGTGCAGCCAGGCGCGCCTGCAGCTCGGCCACCGAGAAGACCCGGCTCTGGCAGTGCTGCACCAGCTCGGAGAAGAGCAGTGCGAAGGCGCTCAGGCTCACTTCGGTGCGCGGCCGCGCCAGCGCGCGCTCCAGCAGCGCCGACTTCCCACGCGTAAAGCGCGCCTCCATGCCGCCGCCCTACGGGAACACAAGGAAAACAGGGTATCAAGTGCTATAGGAAGGGAACCTGGCGGGGAGGCCCAGAAAACCCAGTCGGGCCCAGAGACAACTCTCCCCAGGGGCCTTGCCACCAGGGTGCGCTCCAGCAGACTTTCCACCTGGGAAGAGATGAGAAGAAAAGGAAGGACCAAGTTGCGCATAGACATGCCTCCACGCCTCCATCACGCTTAGCCAGAGAAAGACAGATGGGGAGCGGGCAGACATACACCCTCAGCGGGCACAAAGGGCTTGGGGGGTAAGGTGAGAGGAGAGACACGAGGGCCACCATAAATGGGAGCTGGAAAGCACCCCACCCTCGCGCCTTTGTGTCCCCCTCCACCACCTGTGGGAGTAACTAGGAAACTAGTGCATGGGGGGAGAGGCGGCAGACCGAAGGCATGGAAGGGACACAGGCAATCAGCCTCCCCCACCATGCGCTCCAGCACTGACTACCCTGGGGGACTTTCCTGCCCGCTCTCTGCAGAAAGCCAGAGTAAGGTGAGGGTGGGGTAAGAGTGTGTCAAGACCAAAGGCCAGGATAGTTGGGGGCCTGGGGAACAGGCGAGATCCATGGGGTAGGCCAAGAGGAGTCTTGGGTAACCCCCAACCCAAAGCGCTCGGGCAGCTGATTTGCCACGCAGGAAGCCCGCGTCCTTTGCAACATGGGTGGACTTCGGTTCTACAAGCTGGAAAGAGGGGCCCAGAGAAGGCGTTGGGAGCCCCCCACCCCCACCCATGCTCTCCAGAAAGGTAGCTGAGCAGGGTGAGAAAGTAGAGGGAGGGGCGTGCTGTCAGTCCCTGGGGTTAGGGAAGCCAGGAGAGGGCGCTGTGATCCTCCCATCCGCGCGCATGAAGCCACAGCTGTCGGTGAGCGGAGAGGAAGATGGGAAGCGGGATGTTGGAGAGGGTGGGGGGGACGGGGCGGGGCGCTAACCTCCCACCCCACTCTAGCCCAGTCCGGTGGCGGGGTCGGGAGGGGCAGCTGAGAACCCCACCCCCACCATGCACGGACCCAGCCAGGGGGGTCTGGGGATGCCAAGGCGACCCCCACAAAGTCTGCATGGCAGTAACTGGGGGAACTAGCGGGGGGAGGGAGGGTCCCAGTGTGGGGACTGGGGGACCAGGGGCTTCGGCCGCTCCAGCTCGCAGCCGCCACCAGGCGCAGGGCCCAGAGCGCGCGAGATGGGAATAGGGAGGGTTGAGACCCCCCCCCACTAGGCTGCGATGAGGGTGGGTGAACTCGGGGCCCCGAGACCCCCGCCCCGGACCTCTGGACCGGGGAGGAATCCACCCCCTCCTCGTCGCACCCCGGGGCGGGGGAACCGGGGACTGAGGACGCCAAGACCCCGGCCCAGGACACACAGGTCCTCAGGGAGACGGCGGGGAGCGGACAAGGCCCGGCACGGGCAGGGGTCGCGGGCAACGAGGGTCTCACCGAGAACCGCGGCCGTCCGCTCGGCCGAGCTGCTTTACGGCGCCGTAAAAGGCGCGGCGTGCGCAGGCGCGAGGCGAGCCAGGCCTGGGTGGGCGGGGCACGTGCGGCGGGGACCGAGGGCGGCCGCAAGGGGGCGCGCGTGTCCGCTGGGCCGGACGGAGTGGCGCGGGCAGTGGCTCAGATCGCTGCTCTCCGCGTGGCCAGGGGTGTGTGTCGCCGGCCTTGGGTGGTCTGCGATGAGAGGGACAGTAGCGGGGTCACCTGCTCAGGGACACACATATGACAGTGGGCACACGTCTGTTGTCTCAGGGGCACATGCATGCCCTTCTGCACAGACACGTGCTCTTGTCTCTAGGGGCACTTATGTCCTTGGGCACGTGTTCTCTTGTCTCAAGTACAGCCCTAAGCCATGGGGCATGGCACATTTGGGGTCATTTACACCTTGGGTATGTGCTCAGTGGCGCGAATACGCTCGCAGGTGCAATTACACTCGTGGGTACACGCTTAGGAGCTCGTATATATCTGTGGGCCCAGGTACACTCAGGCAGACATTGTACACTCGGGCCACGTACCCTCGGGGGCACAGGGGCTCAGTGCCACGTTCACGGACACACAAGTACTCACACAGGGCATTCATGCTCACTCTCCCTGGTGTCCCAGGGTTTTCACTCGTCCCATCCCCAAGTCCAAGCACTTGGAAGACTCTCCCTCCTTCCAGCTCCTGAGACCCCTCAGCCGCCCCAGTAACTGGTCCCAAAGCCACGTGGTTTTCCCTCGACTTTATTCATTTATCTTCCCCAATCACAAAACGTGAGTGTGGAAATAAATGGACACGAGCACGTGCGTATATGTGCCCTGAACACACAGGGTGACATAATTGAGCTCTAGCACAGGGAGTGCAAGGCACACACTGCGACCCTCACATTTATAGCAGTGTGCACCACACACCTCCCACCATGACATGTGTATACACACAACATACCACAGTACACTCATGCACAGGACAAGGAGACAGGCATGTGTGATGCATGTCACCAATACTACACTCACAGTGACACACTGACACTGACAGCCACCCACCATGACATGCCTATCCTCACGTATGTCACGTGACAGGGACATGCACACCACACTCACTGTGACTCCAACATTCATCATCACCCTCCACAAAATGCTTACACACACACACACACACACACACACACACACACACACACACTTGAGAGCAACTCCGCAACACTCATTCACCACGACACGAGATTTTCTATATTTGGGCCGAGGGGCAGGTTCACATTAGATTTGGAGGCTCCATTTCCATTTTCGTTGGCAGGTGCAATCCCGTCCTTCATGCTGTGGCTACAATGGCGTCTCATTTGTTCAAGCTGGGGCTATGGGGATTAGGGGGAGAGACCCACAGTCAGGCAGATCCTGCCCCTGGGACAGGAGCCAGGGCCACATCTGAGGCCCCACCCTCATGGATCTCCCTGTGCCCCAACTTACATGTACTTGTCTTCTTCAGATCTTGTAAGGTTTTCTCTATGTTTGTATTGATTTTGTTTATTTCTGTTGGGGCGGGGTGGTGAATGGGGACAGCTGAAGCTGGGTGGAACCTCAGACAAAGCCGCCTCTCTGCCCAACCCCCAGCCTACAGTGCTGCAGAGCCTATGTATTTGAGGTGCCCATTCCTAGCTGCCTTTAAATAGCTCCTGAGTGACTCGGAGGGCAGCACCCATCACCCCTCCAAACCCTGAGCTGTGAGAGGGCAGGACCATGGCTGTCTCCTCCCCTGAATCGTCTGCCCCCAGTCCGGTGACTGAGCACCCCACGGAGGACAGGGCTGCTCCGGCACCTGCTAGCTGCGTCGCCAAGTTCTCCACCTTCCTCCTGACCTCGCCGATGCTCTGCTGAACAGGGTGGAAGCCCTTCTCCTGCCTCTTCTCACATTCTTGCATCAAGTTTGTCACTGAGGGCATGGAATAAAGGTGTCTGTGCGGCCACCCCTCTCCCGAGCCCTGCCACAACCCCATGGCTCTGCCCCAGACCCTCTCTGCTCACCATTCCAAATCTCCGTTTTCAAATTCCGCACCTCCTTGGACATCTCAGAATCTGTTCAAGAGGGAACAGGAAAACCCTTCAAGCTCCTCCGCTGGGGGGAAGGGAGAGGAAGAGAGTGTGGGGGAGGGAAGAAACAGGGTGGTGGCTGGGACTGCACATTAGTACAACCTGTACCGAAAACAGTATGAAGATTCCTCAAAGAGCTAAAAGTAGCCTACCCTTCGATCCAGCAATCCCACTACTGGGTATCCACCCAAAGGAAAAAAAGTCATTTTATCAAAAAGACACCTGCACTTGAATGTTTATTGCAGCACAATTCACAATTGCAAAGACGTGGCATCAACCCAAGTGCCCATCAATTCATGAGTGGATTAAGAAAATGTGGTATCTGTATACCATGGAGTACTACTCAGCCATAAAAAGAAATGAATTAATGTCTTTTGCAGCAATTTGGATGGAACCGGAGATTGTTATCCTAAGTGAAATATCTCCAGAATGGAAAAACAAACACCATGTGTGCTCTCTAATAATTTGAAACTAATTAATGGGCACAGAAAGAAATAAAAATCTAAATCTAAAAATTTATAGCCCTGACTAAAGTATTATAAAAGCTACCCAGGCAACAAAAAAATTTGTACCACCTTAATATTTTGAAATAATAAAAAGAGATAGGGTGGAAACTGCAGGCTCCCCATTGCCCCACACCCCCCAAGAATAAACACTCACTTTTCACCAGGACTAGAGCCGAGAGAATGATGCAAAACAGTAAGGCCACGGTGAGGAGGATGTACAGGCTCATGATGGCCCTGTACAACCAGTGAGGGACCTGGGCACGGTCCGAGGGTGACCTGGGCTGGGCTGGGAATGGGGCGGAGAAACAGGGCAGGTGACCCACCAGCGCCCACCACCATCACTCAGACTGTCCACCATGGACAACTCACTCTTCCCAACACCATCAGCAGCTGTGACCATCCACGACACTGCCACCAACATTCACTTTCAGTGATTATCCCTAACACTGCCAGACACCCTTACTAACTCCATCACCAGCACTGGCCAATGTCGGTGCCCATGAGTGTTAGTCTGTTTTGAGTTGCTATAAAGGAGTACCTGAGACTGGATGATTTATAAAGAAATCACCTGGCTCATGGTTTTGCAGACTGTACAAGAAGCGTGGCACCAGCACCATGGTTGCCAACGTTGTCACGGTCAACTGACCTCATCAGTTCTATTGACTTCCTTCCTGATTCAACACCTTGTCACTTACATTCACTCTCACTAACACTTTCCCCCAAACCCTTGCCAAGTCAATCAACAACACTATCCCCAGCATTTCAGATACCCCATCCCTGTCACCACCTACAAAGCCACCCCTGCCACAATCTTGATGCCACCACACTGCACACCATTCAGCCTCCTGCAGTGCCCTCCCACACTCACCCCTTCCCAAGGCTGTGGGATGAGGGCAGGTGGGCATCTGTTCACCTTGACTCGTGAGCGGTGGGTGACCACCCTTTGGCTGGTTCTGGTTTCTAAAGGCCAAGGTGATATTCTCGTAGTCAGGGTCCTTGGCACCTGTGTGTGGGTCAGTAGAAGGGGTTGTGAACACCTGCCCAGAGCTCTGGGGGTTGTGGGGAGGGCAGTCAAAGACCTTGGTTCACCCAATGTCTGCACACAACACATTTCTGGGGGTAAAAAAAAACAAGAAATGAGGAGGGCTAGGTGTGGTGAGTCATGCCTGTAATCCCAGCACTTTGGGAGGCCAAGGCAGGCGGGATCACTTGAGCCCAGGAGTTCAAGATCAGCCTGGGCAACACAGAGAGACCCCATGTCTAAAAAAATTTAAAAATTAGCCAGGCATGATGGTGCTCGCCTGTAGTCCCAGCTACTCGGGAGGCTGAGGCAGGAGGATCGCTTGAGCCCAGGAGTTCAAGGTTGCAGTGAGCTATGATTGCGACACTGCACTCCGGCCTTGGTGACAGAATGAGACCCTGTCTCTAAAACAAATAAAATAAATAAGGAGCGAGGAACTAAGATCTGCTTCTTGGTTAAGCAGAGTGGGTGTATTTGGGGGTTTGGGTGACATATTCTCTCTCTCTCTCTCTCTCACACACACACACACACACACACACACACACACACATGCACACATCTTGGAGGGAAAGGGGCCTTCCAGCCCCCACCTCCAGCCCCTTATCTCTCCCATCCCATGTCTCCTTCCACCCTCTCCCTTCCCACTTCGACGTCCCTAACCTTCCCGATGGGCCGGGGACCCCCGTTTCTTGTCCTTGAAGGCAGCTGCCTGCATCTTGACCCTCTGGTACTTCTGGTACCTTCTGTGTACGTACTTTCCTTAGCTCCCATGGCCCACAGCCTGCTAGTTTGTTCACACACATCCCCGCCCACCGGAAGATGTTGAGGCAGATGGGGAAATCTAGGGGCCAGGGACAGGAAAGAGGAGCCAGCCTCCTCTCCTCTTTTTAGGGAACCACAACCCTCCTTTCAGCCTAGGGCATCATTGCCCCTAGATTAAGAAGGGTCTTAGGAGACCAGAGGTCTCAGGGAGGGCCAGGAAGAGAAGCCCCTAGACCTGGGGGCAGAACAGAGTGGTGGGAAACTTTATAGGAAGCTGTGTGCATATGTGTGTGTGTACCCAGAGGAACCTCATTCTCCTACTTCTCTTCTCTGTCTCAAGCTGTGACACCTCAGCGTCCCACCTTTTAGGGTAAGGGCAGCAGGGCTTGGAGGTAGGATTCCTGGGTGCCCCCCATACTTCCCTCTGCTGACTCCCCATCCCACCCCTCAGCTCCACCCCAAGAAGTGCTACTTCTCCAAGGCCCAGTGGAGGAAAGGCACGGATGTGAGGCAACAGGGACTAACCACTGGAACGCCACACCCACATCTGGGACCGAGGGCAGAGTCACATACCTCTTATCTCCTGCTTGGGCAGAAACCTGGAGGTAGTTTCCCTTCCACCTGGAGACTCCAGATTTCTTATTCTCACCCATCTACCTGTGTACACACACACACACTCTTGCACACACACTTCCAAACAGTCACAATCTGCTCACAGAAACACACCACACACTCATTTGCATGCTTGCATTGTGTCACCTAGAGAAATAGACATACATGCACATTTACGCACCTGCACGCTATCTAGAGGTGTCTTAAAACTTTCTTTGTGTTGATCTGACCTTGAAAATGGGGTTTGCAAAAGGCACGAGGCATATAAGGAATTTTCTCGTTAAGTCTAGACCGCTGCCTCCAATAGACATATAGTGTGAGGCACGTGTTTAATTTAAATTTTTCTAGCAGCCACATTGAAAAGGTAAAAAGATATCAGCTCAAATAATTTTAATACCATTTTATTTAACATTATACACCCAAACTATTATCATTTCAGCATGTAGATAATATTTAAAAATGCATGAGCTAGCTTACATTCCTTTATTTATTTATTTATTTTGGTACTAAGTGTGTATTGATTGAGCATGTTATTTTGGGCTGGTCACATGATTCCAAGTGCTCAGTGGCTGCTGTTGGACAATGAAGGTCTAGATTATTACAGTTTTCTCCCTTTGGGGAAAAAAATGGGATTTTTCTGACCATGGGCAGAAAGTGAGTATGCTTTGGTTTCAAATATGTGGTTAAATTCAAGATAAATTTGGAATCATTCCTAAGATCTCGTGAAGATAATGCTTTATTTTCTAAAGTATTGCCAAACCCTGTCTCTCTAAGAAAGATCAATTTAATAGCGATTTGATGCCTGCCTGGGACCGCCTTCCGATGGAACAGCTGCAGCGGAGATGGACCAATTGGGAGTGGGCTCTGCTCTTTTAAAAAAGAAAATGTGTCCTAAATCCAGCCAACCACAAACCAAGGATTGGTTTAGGGTGGGCACATGGTCCAGGCCCAGCCAATCAGAGTCTAAGATTTGGCACAGGGGCAGGCATTGGAGCCAGATCCAGCCACTGATACTCTGATCTGGGACTTTTGTTGGTATAACCAGTAAAAAAGCCTTTCTCTCTTTTTTTCCCCCCACTGGGACTGTGAGTTGGGGAGGGGTGTAAGCCTGGAGTTGTGACCAAGAAGAACCTGCTTGAGAGTGAAAGCAGCACTGAGAAAAGCAGACCTGAGAGGGAATCTGTGTCCTGGAAACATCATTTGAGACCCTAGATCCAGCCATACCTGAACCTGTTATTCTAACCTTGGGCCTGTCAGTTACACAAGCCAGAAACTTCCTTTTGTTTTCGCTCAAGTTAGTGGGGTCTCCAGCATTTGCAACCAGAAGAATTTTGCCTACCATGGGGACCAGGCATTGGCTGATGAGGAAACAGAGGCTCAAGTGGGGATCTTGCCTGTCCAAGTCACATATGCAGATATGCTCTCCAAGTCTGCACTCTGGGACAGGAGGATGACTGAGTTGGAATTGGGGGCTCTGAAGAGGCCCTTCTTGGGGTCCAAATACAGGAGGACAATTGAGCGGGGCTTGGAAACAAAGAGGCATTCACACCGGGGCCTGGGGACAATGAGGTCCCTCCCCTCACGCACACACACCAGTGAGGAGGTGGAACTCGCAAGGCACTAGACTCACCCTGTCTGGTCCTGACCACACTTCTGACTCAGGGGTCCCAGCGCACACCCCATAGCCACAGTGGTGTCAGGAGGGAGGGTCTGGGAGGGGAATTCCTGGGTTGGAATCTAGGTGGGCTCCAGGGTACCAGGAGTGTTTGTGATCTCTGCTCATGGCCGCCACGATCAGACGGGGGCTGGTGCATCATAGTGGGTGGATGGCAGTGGGAGTCGAGTCCAAAATCCTTCAAACCAGGACCTCACCCTAGCACCTATTTTCCAGGTGTGACCATTGAATCTGGGATCCCTTTCAAGGCTGTGTGCTAGAGAACCCAGCACCTTAAGTCTGTGGTTGCATCTTTCAGGGGCCGAATGCCAAGACTCCTGGGCTAGGATTCCTGGAGAACTGGACCCTGAGTCACCTGGCTTTGTCCCCCCTGGGAGCCAGGGGAGGGGACACCAGGGCTTTTGTCCTCTGGGGCATTGAGTACTCATCCTGGGTGCAGTGGAGACTTGATATTGGAAGCACAGGAGTCTGTCTGGAGCACATATGTGTCTGTGTCCTGTGTCTGCTCTCCCCACCATGCACCTACCTGTGATTCTCTGTGTGCATTCAGGGGTGCCCTTCTGTCTGCGTGTGTGTCTGTGGGTACATGGGTGTGTCTGTGGACGTGATGTCTTTGTGTGACCATGGTGAGTTGTATACTGTGTGTGTACACGCAGTCTGTACACCTGAGTGTTGTCTCTAAGTGTACATGTGGCTATTTATTCAACAGACATTTACTGAACACCTACTGTGTGCTACGCTCTATTTACTGAACACCTACTGTGTGCTACGCTCTAAGCCCCAGGGAGGGATACAAACAGCAAACACTTCCCCTGCCCTGTGTTTCCTATCCTAGTGTTCATGAGGGGTAAGTGCCCTGTGCACACCCGGTTGTAACTTCTTGCAACTGCACCTGCATGTTAGAAAACATAAGCTTATGATGTGTGACCTCAGGTAGAAGTTCTCTGTCAGCCCCTACGAAGATTCCTTCCTGTGAGTGACTTGACTTTGCCTGGGCCTTGGGGGTCCTCTTCCAAAGTGGGGAGGGAAGGGAGGGGTCTCAGGGCTCTGGGCTCTGGGCTGAGAGATGATTCAGGGGCCAGCCCTGACCCTGGAGCTGCTCGGGTCTTGGGGCCCTGGAATGTCCCATCCACTACCCAGACTGACCCTGATCCTAGATGATGCTTCATTTTGGGGGTGTGTCGCAGAATGACCCAGCAAATTCCTGGGGAGATCAGACACCCGAGGGTGACCGTCAAGGTGGCCTCAAACGTGAGTGTCACTTCCCTTCCTGGAGCCCACCACCAGCCTTGGGTGGCGGTGCCATTAGAGGAAGCCGAGGCCCTATTCTCGGAAGAAAGGGTGGGAGACAGCTTGGGACGAAGCGGGGTGGGGTAGAAGATAGTCGCGGTAACCGCCCCCCTAATGAAGAAACCACGCGAGGCTCAGGTCAGCTCCATTAACATCAACGCCACCATCTCCGGGTTTATTTCCAGCTCCGCCCCCGGCCTGACCCCGCCCCCCAGCCCACGCGACGCACGCGCGACCTCAAGGGGCGGTGACCTGCAGGCGACAGCAGCGCGCTCCGGTCCAGTCCATGCCCGCGCACTGGCAGTGGCATGTGGTCTCGGCGCGCACGTCCCACGAGCCGCAGGCGGAGCCACACGTGCAGCCGGTGATGGCGAAGCCTGCGGACGGGAGACGGGAGCTTGGACCCCGAGCAGGGGGCTGCGGGGGTCGGGGGTTGGGGTAGCTGGAGGCTCCCACCAGGGAATGGGTGCACCGGACGCATGGAGGGGAGGACAGGGCAGCTGGGGACCTGGACACCAGTATCCTAAGGAAGTGGGGTCCCGGAGCTGGGGTGGGAGGAGAAGGCTGGGGGTCCAGATCCGAACCCCAGGGAAGTAGAGGTGGAGACTGCAAGGGACTTGGAACAGAGCTGGGAGCCCGGATAACAGACTTGTCCACTCACCTGCAGGGCAAGTGGCCAGGTCTCCCCTGGAGGTGACAGTCTGGCAGTTCAGGACAACGTTATTTAATTCCCCCAAAACTACAGGAGGAAGGGAAGGAGATGCTGTGAGACCAAACTGCCCCCTCCCATCATCCTGCTGCCCCACCTGGCGATTTGGAGAAGGCCTAGGTGGCCCAGGCCCTGGGGGACAGCTCCCCACCTCCTAGGATTCCCTGTCTTGGCTTGGGGTGTTTTGGGAAGGTTTGGGGTGACAGGTGGAGTTGAGTTTGGAGCTGTTGCTAAAGGCGAGGCTGTGCGGGGGCTGGGAGTGGGGTTGGATTTGAGGATGAGATTTGGTTTGCTCTGGGATTGGGTTGGGGTCAGGTCGGTGCTAGGGATCGGAGGTCTCTGGGACCCTTGGCGGGGCTGGCTGGGGGGTCCTCACTTAGCGAGCTGGTGCTCTCCTGGATCTTATCATTGATGGCTTCATCCACGGGACACATTATCTTGCTGGACACGAGCAGCCCCAGGACAGGGAGGAGGAGGAGAGAGAGAGCCTTCATCCTACAGGTGCTGCAAGAGGGAGCCGAAAGACACTTTCCATGGTGGAGATGGTCAGGCCCCCAGAGCGAGTGGGATCTGGAACCCAGGGCCCCTGTGGGGGGTAGGGATGGGGGCCCAACTTTGCCCCCAGCCCCCATGCTGGGGCCACGGCAAGGGTAGGAGCAGTTGTCACTTACCCTCCAGCGGGCTCAGCTGGCCAAATCTGCAACAGGAATTCCTGTGCCACAGCTCTGTCTGTCAGAGGTCTCTGGGTGTGGCTAATAAGTCCCTCGGCCCCCTGACCCACCCTTCCCACATCCGGGCCAAGAGGAAGCCCCTGGAGCACACTCTAAGGTAGGGGGCGGGGCAGGGGGAGCTCTACCCACCCCCCTGCCACAGCCTCCCCCTTTAATAGCCTGTCCCCGCTACAGCCAGGGTCTAGGCAGGAGGTAGTGCCCAGGGGATAATTCCAGGGCCTGTGATCTTAAGGGTAGGTAGAGAAAGGGCAGTTTGCATGTAGAGTGGTGGAAATAGGGTAGCTGCAATCGATAGACTATTCTCTCATTCACATCTATTGCTAGGCACTAGCGGGGGAGGGCAAATTTTTCTGGAAAGGATCAAATAGTAAATGTGTTCAGCTTTACGGCCACTCACCTCTGCCATCGTTGCGTATGAATGACATTGATGATATATATAAAAGTGGGCATACTGTGTTCGAGGAAAACTTTATTTATGAACACTGGAATTTGAATTTCACTATCGCCACAACCAGGCGTGATGGCACGTAAATGTAGTCCCACCATGCAAGAGGCCAAGGCAGGAGGATCGTTTGAGCCCAGGAGTTGGAGGCTGCAGTGAGTTATGATGATGCCACTGCACTCCAGCCTGGGTGACAGAGCAAGACTGTTCATAGATAGATTTTTTAAAAAATAATATACCTTTCTTAAGTGTTCGGTTTGATACATGCTGACAAATGTATATACCTGCATGCTACATGTTTTGTTTTGCCTGAGTATGTTTTGTTTTTTAAATCAGGTTTCATTAAGGTGTCATTTACATATAGTGAAATTCTGTGTCCAGGTGTGGAACCATCACTACCAAATATTTTTAATTTATAATTAGGGGGAAAGGGGTTTCTGAAAGACTGAAGGAAAAGGTCTCCTTGTTCTCTGAAGCCACAAGAGAGTATTTTTCTGCCCACAGGATGGATTTTACTTGTGAATATTCATAACACCCACTAGCTTATTCTGTTAATATACATCTGTCCTTGAAGCCTTAAAGGGGGCTGGTATCACATGGAAACCTAGAAACTGTTGCCATCCTGTTAAACCAACCTCCAGAGGAAACCTGGCTTCTGATTAGCTGCCTTACAAGATGATAACTTGTTGCCCTGGTGACAACGTTGCGATGCCTGGTGGCTCTGCCAAATCAGAAAAGAATCATTGACACTTGCTTCCTCTCCCACGTGAATGATGGAAAATAAAATTTAAAGCCTTGGCCAGATTTCCAACTTGCAGTATAGGAGACCAGGCGGCTGCCAGCAGTGCTGGTTGGCAGAGGACAGGCCGATGGCCGTGGCAGGACCTACTGGGGCCAGGCTGTGTCTAGGGGCAAGTGACAGAGAGACCCTGGAGATTCCCAGTGTTAAGGACCCTGGGCTTAAGGCTGGGCATGGTGGCTCATGTCTGTAATCCTAGCACTCTGGGAGGCCAAGGCAGGAGGATCACTTGAGGTCAGGAGTTCGAGCCCAGCCTGAGCAAGAGCAAGACCTCGACTCTATAAAAAAATTTTTTTAATTATAAAAAAAAAAAAAGACCCTGGGTGTTCCTTTGGACATACCCACTCGTACTTCTCAGTGTTCCTACCAGGGGAAGGGAGCTTCCTACAGAGACTGACAAATCCTTCGCTCCAGGGCTCTCAGTGAGTTCTGAGATGACCTCAGAACCTTAACCCTGTGTTGAGCGATTTATGCACATGACCTCATTTAATCACCCCAAACACCTATTCAAGTAGGAATGATTATTATCTCCACTTCACAGAAAGAAATAGTGAGGCCCAGAGAGGCTAAGTAACTTGTCCTGGTCACACATCCAGCATGTGGAGAAGTAATGTGCCAAAACTGTCACATGTCAGCCACAATGGTGTGTGTGTATGGAGGCGGGGGCAGTTGTTGTTTCTTCTTCAAAAAAGTATCGTTCTTTTCAGAATATTCCTAAAGCTTTTCTTTTTCTTTTATAAATTTTATATGATATAGTTAAGGTGTACAACTTAATGTTTTCAGATACCTATAGATGGTGCCAGGTGGGATGGCTCACGCCTGTAATCCCAGCACTTTGGGAGGCTGATGGAGGAGGATCGCTTGAGGCCAGAAATTTGAGAACAGCCTGGACAACATAGAGAGACCCCATTTCTACAAAATATTTAAAAACTAGCTGGGTGTGGTGGCTTGTACCTGTAGTCCCAGCTAATCGGGAGGCTGAGGCAGGAGGATTGCTTGAGCTCAGGAGTTCAAGTCTAGACTGCATGACAGAGCCAGACCCTGTCTCTAAAAAACAGAAAAAACCAAAATGAAAGAAATGAAGTATCCTTATTTTAAAAGGAATCAAAGAATATAGGTGTTTCTAAAATAAAATTTCCCCTGCGTTCCTACTCCCCTAGAGTAACCAAGAAATGGGGGTCAGTTATGAAACAATCCACACCCCCTTGATTGAGGAACTGAGGATGGAAGGGAAGGGGTGGGGACAGGGGGCCGTCTGGTCACAGTTTCCTGGAATAAAATTGAGCCACCAGCCTCCACCGCGTGCCCCAGGACTACTCATGTACTAGCTCCCTGGATTCTCCCCCAATAGTCATGTGCACTTGTACACATGGAAAAATTGATCCTGTGGAAGTGAAGCCACATTGAAAAGGTCACCCAGCCAGCTAGATTTCAGAGCCAAACTTGTCTGATACCATAGTCCTTATGCTTTTAAAGATGGGGTCTCACTCTGTTGCCCAGGCAGGAGTGCAGTGGTGCAATCATAGCTCACCACAGCCTCAAACTCCTGGGCTCAAACACCCTTGGTGCCTCAGCCTTCCCAAGTAGCTGGGACTACAGGTATGCACCACCATGCCCAGCTAATTTTTTAAAATTTTTGTAGAGGTGGGGTCTTGCTATGTTGCCCAGGCTGGTCTCAAACTCCTGGGCTCAAGCAGTCCTCCTGCCTCGGCCTCCCAAGTAACAGGTGTGAGCCAGCAAGCCCGACCCTCACCTTTCACCAAAGCTTTGTCCCACCCACACCACCGCAGGCAAAAGTTGAGGGACACAGGGACAGATCTGTGGCGCCCCCTCCAGCAACCTGATCTGTCTCCTTCCCATCCCTTCCTGCCTTACCCTGCCCAGGGCACCGGAGCAACAAAAGCAAAGGCTCCTGGAGGGTTCAGTTGGGTAGTTATGCACAAGGAAGCTGCAGCCCCTTCCTGGGATCAAGTCCCAGGCCACTGGTTGTGCAGCCTGAGCAAGTAGCTAAGCACCTCTGAGCCCCAAGTTTCCCCACCTATAAAATTGGAGCGTTATTAGTGACAACCTCACAGGGCCGTGGTGAGGACTAGGCGAGTGCTTTATGGGCATTTACATCAACTACACAATGCAGGGCCCTGCACATAGTAAATGCTTCATAAATGTTGCATTATTACTTTTATAGAACTTTCCCGGCCACCAACAGAGATCGAGACTCTGATCTCAGAAGGGAACTGCGGACCCCCAAGGTGGAGAGGTTCCCCTGCTAGGATTTCCCTTTCCTGCCAGCCCACACCCAGCCCTGGGGACCCCACATTTCTAGTCCCACCGGAACAGAACCTTCCCACTCCCAGGGCGATTTCCTCACCCAGACGCCTTTTCACAATGTTCTCGGCAGCGGCTGTTGGTTAACTTATGTTTTAAGATTTTGAGCAACTTTACAAAAAAAAAAAAAGGAAGCTTCCCTTGCTTCCTCGATGTCGATGTCGGGGTTGCCCTGGGGATTCTGGCCTCCCTCCTGCACTCATCTCACTTCCATGAGCTGTCCTTAGCTAATTGAGTCACATCACTTCCTTTTCCTGTCTGGGGCCACTAAGCCCACTTTGGGGGCCTCAGGCGTTTCTTATTTTGTCCCCATTTCTCTGGTTTCAGCATCCCACCACCCCCTCTCCTGGCCCAGCCAGCAGCTCTCATTTGCCCTGCACTCTCGCTTTTCTTGTTTTTTATTTTATTTTTATTTTATTTTTTAGAGATGGGGTCTGGCTCTGTTGCCCAGGCTGGGGTTGAAGTGGTGCAATCATAGCTCATTGTAACCTCAAATTCCTGGGCTCAAGCTATCCTCCTGCCTCAGCCTCCTGAGTAGCTGGGACTACAGGTGCATGCCATCATAACGGACTAATTTTTTAATTTTTTTTTTTTTTAGAGATGGAGTCTTGCTATGTTGCCTAGGCTGGTGTTGAACTCCAGGGCTGCAGCCATCCTCCCACCTCGGCTTCCAAAAGTACTGGGATTACAGGTGTGAGCCACCTCGTCCAGCATATTTTTTATTTTTTCTTTATTTATTTTTCTTCATTTTTTTTAAAAGGTGAACAAGTTGAAGACCGCAAACCTTTCCCTCTCACTATTTCAGTGAATTTTAATATTATTCTAGAGAGTCTCCTGTGTACCACAAGGAGAACTCCCACCCTGTGATCCATACAAACACAGGCAATTACCACTGTTCTCACCTAATAATCATAATCGTTAATAATAACTAATTACAATGTAACTGCAAATGACCCTCAGACCTGTCCTCATTTCAGGCTTCCCTGCTGAGATCACGTGTAGTTGCCTCAGGGAGTCCCACAAATAATACATTAAAAAATGTATCAGGTTGTTACTTTCTATTCAAACCAAGCAGTTGCTGAGGGAAAGAGAAAAGTTTCTCTTCTGTGAATCACAGATAATTGCAGCAGAAGGAATGATAAAGTTGGAAATAATTCTAAAGAGATAATGGATTAATAATTGATGGAAGGCCGGGCACGGTGGCTCACACCTGTAATCCTAGCACTCTAGGAGGCTGAGGCGGGCTGATCGTCTGAGCTCAGGAGTTCGAGACCAGCCTGAGCAAGAGCGAGACTCCGTCTCTACTAAAAAAATAGAAAGAAATTAGCTGGACAACTAAAAATATATAGAAAAAATTAGCCGGGCATGGTGGCACATGCCTGCAGTCCCAGCTACTTGGGAGGCTGAGGCAGGAGGATCGCTTGAGCCCAGGAGTTTGAGGTTGCTGTGAGCTAGGCTGATGCCATGGCACTCTAGCCCGGGCAACATAGTGAGACTCTGTCTCAAATAAATAAATAAAAAGAATCGATGGCTGCTAACATCTTTTTTTTTTCTTTTTTCTTAGAGATGGGATCTTGCTTTGTTGCCCAGGCTAGAGTGCAGTGGTGTCAGTGTAGCTCACTGCAACCTCCAACTCCTGGGCTCAGGTGATCCTCCTGCCTCAGCCTCTCAAGTAGCTGGGACTACAGGTGCACGCCACCACACCCGGCTAATTTTTTCTATTTTTAGTTGCCTGGCTTATTTCTTTTTATTTTTAGTAGAGACAGGGGTCTCGCTCTTGCTCAGGCTGGTCTCGAACTTCTGGCCTCAAGCAATCCTCTCACCTCGGCCTCCCAAAGTGCTAGGATTACAGGCGTGAGCCACCATGCCTGGCTCGATAGCTGCTAACATCTTTATGTGGAGAGTTACTGGTGACTAGGGACACCTCCCAAACCCACTGATCAACTGTAGTGAGGGGACATTATGGATTCCCCGATGTGTTGCAACAGGAAGAACCCGGCCCCACCAGCAAGGCATTATTCTGGCTACAGCTGAACCTAATTCTAACAGAGACTGTAGCTCTGTCCTGTTTATAGGGGAAACATGAGTGCAGGAATAGTGAGAGAGAAAGCCGCCAGCCAAATCCAGAATAGGGCCATTCCCCAGGATTGGGGGGGGAAAAAACCACACCAAGTAGCAATAAATGCCATGATGCAAAGATTTGGAGGAACAGCATGGCAGGTAAGGAGAATGGCGTGTGCAAAGGTCCCGGGGTAGGAACAGTGTGGTGTGTGTGAGGAACAGCAGCCAGTCCAGCCAGGAGGTAGGAAATGGAGTTGGGGAGCGGACCTGACAGGAGGTAGAAGACGCTGGATTTTATTCTCATAGGAGGGCTTTTGTTGTTGTTGCTGTTTGAGACAGGGTCATTGCAGCCAGGAACTCCCAGGCTCAAGCGATCCTCCTGCTGGGCCCAGCAGTGTGAGCCACCACGCCCAGCCTCGTGGATTTGGAGGATTCTGCCTAACGAATGTGGATGGCTTGACGGGGATGCCCCGTTAGAGCCTGAGAAATGTCGCCTGCTGTGCCTCACAAGGACCCATGAATATTTGCAGAATCAATATTTGTCTTTAGGGCAGACCATGACGTCATTTAAGTATAAATAAGGGGCAAGACGCGGAGGCGGTTTAAGCAACAGTTGTGTCCCCTGAGAAGCACTGAATAACCCCTGACCTACTTCCCTGTTGCCTCTAATTAGGGTCACCTGATCGCCAGTTACAGGCCCGAAAGATCAAAGAAACCGGGGGAAAAAATTGAGCCACGGCGCCCCCTGGCGCCCACGCCACGTGCCTACATGCGTGGGTCCCCAGAGCGAAACTGCGCATCTCCCCAGAGGGGTGAGTTTAAAACATTAAACTTTAAAATCATGGCCCTTGTACTCCCTCCGTCTCCCGCCAGTTAAAACACGTCCCTGCCCGAGGCTGGGGCCAGGAAGCAGCGCATCCAGGCCGGCGTCTCCCCCAACCCCATACACCTGCCAACGCTGCGCGTCCACCTTTCTGCTCCTGGTGGGACCCTAATAGCAGAACTGCCAAATAAATCCTAATAGTGGGATCCTAACGGCACAACTGCTGGATTGGAGGGGTTTGTGCTTTGCTCAGGCCCCGCCTGCAAAATTGTGTGTGCAATTTTTTCATGGAATGTCCTTTGATTTCCCTGAATTCTCAAAAGGACATGTGACCTCAAAATCGGGAGGGTCCCCTGTCTCCATCTGGGGTCTCCTAGTGGCAGTCTTGGAGGGGCCGTGTCCCCAGAGGTGACCAGATAGGAATAAGCAGCGCTCCACCGGGAGGGGGGGCACCACGCCCAGCTTCCCCACCCGGCACCCCCTCCCCAGGCCCCTGTCCCCAGCGGGGCTTCAAGGCCAACATCAGGGACGTGGACACCAGCCTGCCCCAAACTCAGGCCCATTCTATGGTTTCCTATTGCACCAGCAGGGACTCAAAATCCTGACCGTGGCAGGTTAGGTTAATAAAAATACTCTGCTTGTTAATAAAAATACTAACAGATCTAGTCAAAGGTCAGTACCCTTCTCTCCAGCTCCCCTGGGGAGGGGGGGGGTCTCCTGGTGGCTCTGTGGATTTTGCCTCCCCTGTTATTTCCTCTCGCTTCCCTGATTCCTCTTCATTTTCATTCTCCACTTGAACTTTGCCTCCTCTAGGACGCCTTCCAGGATTGCCCCCCAGACTGGGTGGATTAGGGTATCCTATGGGCTCCCACAGCACCGCCTGTTGCCTCAGATTACCTGCCTGGCTGCAAACAAATACACCCATTAAAGGGTCTGATAAGTCCTGCAGTCAAGAGTCCTTGTGAACCCCCTGAGGCAGGAGAGTGTGTCTCACATAAATACTAGCTCTGACACCAGAAGCAGGACAGATGCCCTCAGGGGAGCAGGGAAGGTTCTGGGAGGACATTAGGGCATGGTGGGGTCTGAGGCTCAGGTCTGACCAGCACAGCTCCCAGGGGCTCCCTTGGAAAGAAAGTCAGGTGTGCACTGGCTGGCAGAGACGAGGGGAGAATTTATTTCTCTGCAAAAGGACAGAGTGGGAAGGGACAGAGTCAGGGCAGGGCAATGTCTTCTAGCTTCTGGTCCAGCGTCTTCAGGTCACTGAGGAAGCGGGTTGGGGTGAGGATGTGCGAAGAGCCTGGGCGGGAGGGGAGGGTTGGGAGGTGGGGGCACTGCCTTGGTCTCCAACAAGCCCCAGCCAAGCCCCTTGGCCAACTAAAGACTCAGGAGTCTCAAAACCTGGGAACGTAGGAGTCCAGCCCCACAGTGACCCCTTCCCTGGGAACCAAGCCCCAGCCTGCCCCAGGGCCCCCAGTGCTGGCTACTCACCGATGAGCACCTCCCACTTGCCCTCAGTGGCCCTGGTCACCTCGTAGGCGGCCCTCATCTCTGACATGGCCACACCGCCCATGATGTACACAATGAGTCGGGGCCCCGCCCGGGCCTCGACGCCCGCCTTGTTCTTGTGCCAGTGGCCAAAGCGGGCACTGTGCGTGGGGAGGGGCAGAAGTTAGTCCAGGCAGAAGAGCCCCCGTCACCTCCGTGCCCCCCAGTGAACATGGGTCTGGGTGTGGGTGTGAGCCGTCCCCAGTGCCCTCACCTGACGGCGGCCTGGGAGCTAGGCGTGGGGGCGGGGTCGGACACAAAGGGCCACAGCTTTCTGTCCAGCCGGTCCTCCACAGCATCCTGAGGGCCAGAGAAGGAGGTTTAGGGGAGGAGCCCCAGGCCGTGGGGCCTGGTCTGGAGTCCCCTTTATGGGGGGTGTTCAGGGGCCCAGTTCCCAGCAGTCAGGAGCCACCATCGGAACCTTCTGCCCCCGGCGACCCAGGAGTGTGGCTCCCCAGCCCCTCAGGGCCCCAAGAATCCAGGCACCCAAGGCCCGCGGGGAGGCAGGAGGTGGCAGGACTCTAGCAGGACAGCCAGGAAGCCGAGCCCCTGGCCCGTTACTATCTGATGCTCCCGCTTAGGGGTGCCAGCAGGGCCAGGGGCTGCTGCAGGAAAGGGCTCCCAGGGGCAGGGAAAGAGGACACAGAGGGACATAGCAGAGGTGGCCAGCAGGTGGGGTCCCCTCTACCGCCCCAATTCCCCAGCTGCAGGCTTGGGGTGCCCCCCTCGGCAGAGCAGGCCGGTGCCAGGGGAATGCCAGTAATGAGGGATTTTCCCTTAAGCCCCGAGGCTTAGCGCTGTGGGCAGGAGGGAGGCTGAGCCGCTGGGATCAGGGGAGGACTGGGGCCCCACCCCCCTGCCCGCTGGCTTGGTACCTCCATCACATCCTTGATGACAGGGGTCCAGCGTGACAGCTGATAGGTGGGCTCTGTGCGCTCCCGTCGCTCTAGCCGGCTGGAGGTCCCCGAGCCCTGCGGGCGGGGCAGGGTGGTGGACGCACAGGGCCAGAGAGAGACAGCAGAGGCTGAGCCCAGAGTTGAGCCCACATGGGAAGTGGCTGTGTGCGGGTGTTGGGTGGTTGGGGGGGTCCTCAGAGACCCCTAGAAGCCCCAGGTCGGTTGTGTGCCCTTCCCCCCACACTGGGGACACTACTACCCAACCCTAGGACTCAGACCACATGCCCTGCACCGCACCACCACCAGGGCCAGTGTGGCAGTGACCACACCTCACAAACCCCTTCCCTGACCCAAGGGACAACCCTGGGACAACCCTGGTGCCCTCTGGTCCCAGACCAGACTATACACAGTGCTCTCTGTCCCCCAGGAACCACACCGTGCCTGTGCACCCCAGAGCTGGTGACACGTTCTCCACCCCACAGGGCCCTGGCTCTGACCCCACGCCTGTTCCTGGCATACCCCGGGGTTGGTGACAGTGCCTCCCAGCTGCTCCAGGTTGCGGATGAGGCTGCTGTGTGCCTGCACGTTGGCGTGCTGGATCAGCTTGGCCAGGTTCTCCTCGCTCACACCTGGATGGGGGGTGGGGGTGGCCACAGCCCTGGGTTTAGGAGTGTTCGGGTGGGGAGAGGAGGCCCCGGGACTCTGATGGGTGTATCCTGCAGAGGGGAGGTGCTCAGGTCCGAGGGAGCCCTGGGGCTACGGTTCTGATGTCGGGGGCACTCTGGGTGGGAATTCCCAAGGGGTAGATTGGGGGTGCTCCAGATTAGATGAGGGAGCTCCAAGTTTGCAGGAGTCACAGATTGAGGGTCTCTGTGTCAACAGGGAGCCCTCGTGTCAAAGGGTGGATCCCAGGTCAACAGAGGAAGGTCTCAGAGTGGGGGGGGAGTATCTGTGGGGTCTGCTGTGCCTGGTGAGTGGAGGCATCCTAAGGACAGGGCAGTTGTAGGGTTGAGAGCTTCCCAGGATTCACCGGTGCATGGGGGCGTCCCAAGACCCCCCACGTCCCCCCACCCACCATTCCGTAGGATGATGTAGAGCAACAGGACCCGGATCTTGTCGTAGGCTGGCACCGCCGCGTCCAGCAGCACCGGAACGATCAGCTTCATGGCGTCCTTGATCTTCTCACCCTCTGCGTCGGAGCCCATGGCCAGGTCCTGTGGGCAGGGGGGCAGCTGTCCTGTCTGCTGCTAAGTGGGGGGGGGCACGGGGGCATCTCCAGGGAGCAGGCAAGGCAGGGGCATCCCCAGGATCCATGGCAAGATGTTCGGGCCCAGACTCATCCTAGTAACAGGTTTCCCAAGAACCCCACCCCTATCCAGGAACAACCTGTCCACAGGCTCCACCCCTCACCCAGGTCCCACCTCTCCAAGGCCCTGCATTACCTTGTCAATGCTCCGCCCCTCACCCAGGTCCCACCTCTCCAAGGCCCACGCCCACCTAATCAAGGCTCCACCCCTATCCAGGCCCTATCTCTCCAAGGCCTCGCCCACCTCACCAAGGCTCCACCCCTCACCCAGGTCACACCACTGCAAGGCTCTGCCCACCAATGCACAGGCCACACCCCTGTCCCGGGACCACCTCTCCACAGACCACCCCCAACCCCACCTCCTTACAAGCCCCACCTCTCCTTCAGGCCCCGCCCCTCCCCGGGCCCGCCCCCTCTGCACGCCCCGCCCACCTGCTCCACACTGCACAGCTTCTCCACGCAGCCCTTGAAGCGCTTCATGCAGTCATCCGCTAAGTGCAGGTGTGTAGAATACTGCAGGGTGGCGGCGGGAGTTGGGGGTAACAGAGGCCGAGTCAAGGCAGAGCGCGGATGGCCTGAGCACGGGTTGAGGGCCCCAGCAGCTGAGGTCCTCCCCTCCACCTCACCTTGTTCAGCTCCTTTTGGTACTGTGGCATCTTTTTCAGGATGTGAGACAGATCTTTGATGTTGGCCTGGGGCACAGGGGATTGGGCGGGCTTGAGGCCAGGCCCTGCCCACCTGAGGCCCGCCTCCAGGCTGGGGGATCCAGACAGCAGCCCCGCCCCGCCATCTGGAGGGGGCTTCCCTGGAGACCCAGGCCCGCCCCTACCTTGTCCGTGGTCAGCCTCTTGCTCTCGCAGAAGGTCTTCAGGAGCTCCGTGACCCTTCTAGCCATGAGGGTGGGCAGGGGTAAGGCCGGGGAATGGTGGTCGCACTGCGGGATGGGGGGGCCAGGGGACGCGTGTCCCTGCACTAGGCCATGGGTAAGTCCTCCCACAGGGGAGGGGCACCCGGGGATGGGGTGAGGTCAGAGGACAGTCCAGAGTCCGCCTGAGGGGCACGGGTGCAGCCAGGGGTCCCACAGCCACGTACCAGGCCCACAGTGGGGGAGAGGGTGGGGGCGGGGCGGGGCGTGCACGCACTTGGACACATCTGCGATGTGCATGTGCCGGAGCTCCACCCATAGGTCGTCATCCTCGTCCAGCAGGACGGCCTTCTCCCGCGCCTCGCTCAACCCGGTGGTCTCGTACCTGTGGGGGAGGAGGGGACATGGGGATCAGGGACCCAGGCCAGTGGCAGTGTAGCAGGGGAGGGAAGAGGGGTGGTTCCGGGGTCACCCACCTATACGTGTCCTGCTCAATGTCCAGCAGGTCATAGGCCATGGCCTGGAACGTGAGCTCATGTAGCAGTGGGGACACGGGGTCGGCTGCACGGTCCATGATTAGTAGCTGGGAGCGGGTTTTCTCAGGGCCCTGGGGGTGAGGGTGGGGACGGGGATGAGGAGACTGACTCTGACCCTGGCTGGGGCCTTGCGCCACCTCCCCAGCATGCCCCCTCACCTCGCCCAGACTGGGAGTGTCCGCCTTGAAGGCGTTCAGCTTGGCCAGGACGGAGTGCGCCAGCTGGGCGGTGTCCTCCGGGCCCCTGGGGGTGGTGCGGTCACACACAGGGAACATCAGGGTGTGGGGTTGGGGTGAAGACCAGGGCAGGGGGCAGAAGAGAGGTTAAAGGTTGGATGCCAGATGGGATCAAGGGGAGCAGGTGGCATCAGGGTGGGGGCTGGGCGGGGTCCCCACTTGCGGTAGCGGATGGCCGGGTACTCCTGCAGCGTGGCGCACAGGGTGGCGATCTGCTGCGCCAGTGCCTCGAGCTGCCGTGCCCGCTCCCCTGCCCGGAAGGGGCAGTAAAGGTTGTAGGTGCTGTGCGGGGCATCCAAGGAGAACACCTGGGGGACAGAAGTGCAGGGGGCCACCGCTATACGTGCACACCACCTACCTCACCTCAGCCACCACCACCTGCACCTCCCTGGGGGGGGGTCCCTGATCCCAAGTCTGCTTTGCCAGCCCGCAAGCAATGCCTGGAGGAGTCGAGGGATAAATCCCCCAGCCCCTTTCCAGGACTGGCCTGAGCCTTACCTGACCCTCATAGGGCAGAAAGGCAAGGTGGATCTCCTTCAGCGTCTTCACCGCCTTTGCCAGACGGGAGCGTCCCAGCTCACTGAACAGGGCATCAGGGCAGGCTGGGGTGGGCAGGAACGGGGTGTCAGGCCAGAGCACCCTCATACCCCCTCATCCCAGCCCCCAGCCCCCCAGTTCTCTCACTCACTGTCAGTGAAGAAGACATGTGCTGCTTTGTAGGTGAAAGTTGGGGTCCCCTGGAAGTCTGCGATCAGGGCCTGAACTGACTGGGGAAGGCAGGTCACTTTCTGGGCCTGGCCGTGCATCCCCCAGACCCATCCTCTCTGCCTGAGCCTCCCAGCTGCTGCCCGTCCCCCACCACATGCAAACATGCACAGAAGCATGCACACACAGTCATGCACACACGTGCAGACATGCACACGCTCGATCATGTAGGCACCTTCTCCGTGGGACTCAGCAAATAAATGGCCTCCAGGCTGGGGATGGGTTCTCGCCGTTTGTTTATGTCTTCAACAACTGGTAGGGACAAAGGAAGGGGCACACATGGCTGGCATCAGGGCAGGGGCACAGGGGGAGTCTCAGGTTTGGGGAGTTGATGCTTGGAGAGAAAGGTTAGATACTTGGGGAGACTGAGGGAGGTACCTTAGGGGTGAAGGGGTACCTTAGGACCTCTTAGGTTACCCAGCTAAGAGGCACACAGACAGGGTTCTGCATACTTGACCATCGCATTCTGGGGTCCCCACATTCAGAGTCCACCCTAGGAGTCCTACGTAGGGCTCTACACGGGGGCTGCACAGTCAGGGAAGCTGACCCCTTGGGGATCAAAGCTGGGAAGTCCTGCACAGCGCGGGCTCCCACGCTCAGCTTGCAAGTTCAGGGAATGTACTTGGTCACACGCTCTGGGATGTCTGCGCAGGGGGCTGCAGACTAGGGAATTCTGGACAATTTAAGGGGAATCCCATGCTCAAGGGCTGCACCCCATGGGGGCTCTACATTCAGGGGGTCCCACACTCAGGTTCCGTGTGAGGGGTGTGGGGTGAGGTGGCATGGTGGGGCATCCACTCACTGGTGATGCCCTCAGCCAGGATGTCTGACATTTTGCAGCAGGAAGACAAGATACGCATGCTCGGGTGGTCCATGATGAGCACCTGCCGGGGTGGATGGACAGATGGGCTGACGGACAGACAAATGGTGGAGGAAGCCACAGCTGGCCCTAGGAAGGGCCAAGGCAGCGGGTGGGGTGGACAGTTTCAAAGGCTAGCTGGGCAGGACCCATCTACCCAACGCCATTCCTGGGGACTAGAAGCCTCTTCCTCCCAGAGAGGAGGGGAGTCCCACATTCAGGGCCCTCCCCGTGGGCCTGGACAGGACAAGGGCTGCCCCTGAGGCACTCAGGCATCTGCCTTGCCCCTACCTTCCATTCCCCATCCTTCTTGACACTCCGAATGACTCCACTCAGTATTTCTGCAGGGAAGAGAGGGGAGGGCTCAGGATGGTGGTCCTCGGCCCCACCCCACCCCTAGCCTTCTCCACCTGAGGGCTAGACACCCCTTCCTAACTCCCGCTTATACCTACCCCTAATCCTGCAAGGTGGCTCCTGGCATTACCCCCAACTTACAACAGGGAAACTGAGGTTCTGAGAGGACAGGCAACTTGCCTAGTGACTGGGGCAAACGTAGCTACCAGAGAAATATGTTTCAGAAGAATTGAATGAGAAGTTGAAAGCCATGGCTCACCTACAGGTCTACCTGCCTCCAGGGCTGGGCCCTGGGCTTTCCCACCTGCGACCTCAAGTTGTCCCACTCTGGGGGTTTCAGCCAGACCTCTGCTCCACTTCCATCAGTCCCCCCTGGGCTAAGATGCAGGACCCCTGGTTCCCAGCCCTGAGGCATGCCTGGCTGTGGTTACCCTACCGCCCTCCAGCCTCAGTTTCCTCATCTGTAAAATGGAATCACTGGTTTTCCCCATCTACCCATTAAGCCCTGTGTAGAGAGAGCTCCTTTTTTAGTTGGAGGCCAGTGGGGGTTGAGCCACAGACTGCTCTGCCCAGAAGAAAAAGCGGGGAGAAGGGACCGGGTGGCCCCGCCCGGCCGTGTCCACTGTTATCAGGGCCGCCAGGGCGGAAGAAGCAGCTGAGGCCGGAACTATACCCGGGGTGGGGGAGGGAGGACCTCCACCCCTCCCCCCAAGAACCCTGGTCCGCGAGGCCGGGACGCCTGGGTCCTCGCGCTGCAACGGGGCTGCTGGGGATGGGGCAAGCAGGAAGGTGGCCCCCACACCACCCCCATGGGGCCTGGACACGCTCCCTGAGCGCTCACACGCCCTGAGATCACTGACCAGCCCACCACTGGGCCCCAAGAATCCAGTTCCCAAACTTTGCCCGGCTCAGAGACCCGGCAGTCCGGGCGTCTAGCTGCGTCCTCCTTCCCTGCGCAGGCAGCCTAGGAGGCCCGGGAGTCCGGGCCCCAGCCTACGCCACCCTCTACGTGTTCCCCTTCGGGTCCCCGGAGTCCAGTCTCGCAACTTTGTTCTGCTCGGGCACCGGAGAACTCGGGGGACCAGCTGGGACTGAGTCCCCGGCCGCCCCCTCGAGGGTCAGGTGCTCGAGCCCGGCCCCCAACTCCCCCCAACTCCCAGGGTCCCAGAGTCCGCGCGCCCCCGGACCCCTCCCGCCAGGGAGGCACTCAGGAGCCCGGCCCAGGGGAGGCACTCACTTTCCCCCACCACCGCCTTCAGCCCCGAGGGCGCCATCTTCCCCCAGGGGCGCTGTCGCCGCTTCCGGGTCTGTCCCAAGGTGGGGGCGTGGCCCCGCGCGACACCCACGTGGACATGGCCCCGCCCCCCGCGCACCTGGCCCCGCCCAGGCCGAGGAAGTCGAGGCCCCGGCGCCGCGGACCTGCAGGTGCCCTCGGAGAGGCACGCCCCGACGACAGCTCGCAGGCGCAGACGGGAGCTCAGGCACACACGCTCTCCGGACTTGTGTGATCGCGGAAGCGGGATGGCAGGGGAATAACCCCTCATCCTCCCCAGGCCGTTGTGTCTGCGAGCTACCCGGTGCCCACTGGAGGCCACGTGGCCACAAACCTCCAGGCCTGGGACTATGACACACCTGCCTTCTGTACCTCAAAGTTCAGGGGCAGCAGCATCAGGCTTGGACATCTGATCGATCCAGGAGACCTAGTGCGTGCCGGGCACCTGTGCTGTTTTCACTGGGTCCTGCCGGATACAGTCGGGGAATCCGAGGCTCTGCAGGACCGATAGTCCAAGGCCACATGATGAGTGAGCCTCCTGGGATTTGAGCCAGAGCCTGTCCCCAGAGGAATGCTTGTCACAGCCTCACACTTTCCCAGGTGCATACGCACCTAGCCTCGTGGGCCAACAATCTACACACATGAAAGGCTTACACACACACACACACACACACACGCACACACACACACGCACACGCACGCACACACATTTGCATTAGATTTGGAATCTCGGGGCTGGCTCCTGTTGTGTGTCCGCTAAGGGCTGATGCCCTGTCACCTAGAGGGCACACCCCAGCAGTGGCACCCGTACAAATAAGGTTGCAGATTTAAGGTGTGACGTATGTGTGTAAATACAGACTCCTGCTGTCCTGAGCCGGGTCCTTCACTCGGCCTTGGTGATGAAGCGTCAGCAGGTGCCAAGCCCTCTGCCACGGACATGGAACATATAGGAGTGAATCACACCAGATGTCCTGCCCGCGTTGCATTTAATGTTGACGGGGTGGGGGGGAGACAGAAAAGAATCAATTCTGCCCTCAAGGAAATAAACTGTGATGTGATAACAAGTGGCACGGGGGTGGGGTGGGGACTTATTGTGGGTGGGCCCAGACGGCGGGCATCTCTGAGGAAGTAGCTTTCAGACTTACCCCTGAATGATATTAAGAAGCTGGGCTGGGTGCAATGGCTCACACCTGTAATCCCAGCACTTTGGGAGGCCAAGGTGGGAGGATCGCTTGAGCCCAGGAGTTCAAGACATAGCAAGACCCTGTCTCCACAAAAAATTTTAAAACTTAGCCAGGCATGGTGACATGTGCCTGTAGTCCCAACTACTCTGGAGGTTGAGGCGGGAGGATGGCTTGAGCCCAGGAGTTGGAGGCTGCAGTTAGTTATGATTGCACCACTGTACTCCAGCCTGGGTGACATAGCAAGATCCTGTCTCTCGAAGAAGGAGGAAGAGAAGGAGGAGGAGGAGCTTAAGGAGGCTGTGTAGCTGTAGGGCAGAGAGGGGAGCAGGGCAGGAAGTGAGGTCACAGGCCAGCAGGGGCCAGACTTCTGTAGGACAAGGGAGGACTAACACATCTTGGAATCCCAGGTCGGCAGGACTTTCAGTGCTAAAAATAGGACAGTCACAGGCAAACCAGGATGGTTGGCCACCTTAGGTAGAAGTTTGGGCTCTTTCTGTCTCCCTTTCCCCCTCCTTCCCTCCCTTCTTTAACAGCCTTACTGAGATATAACTCACATACCATACAATTCACCCATCTAAAGCATAGGAGTCAATGGCTTCTAGTATATTTCAGGTTGTGCATCCATCACCACCACCCATTTTAGGACATTCTCATGACCCCAAGGTGTTTGGGTTTTATCTTGACAACAATAGAGACCAAATGAGTTTTGAGCAGGCGAAGGTGGGGTCCCCTCCAGATCCTGGGGGAGGCAGTCAACAGGGCCTGCCACCCCCCCTCCTCTATCCTTGGTGGGGGTGACCAGTGTCTTCCGATGTTATGGGCTGTCCCAGACCCCCAGAAGATATTAAGTCCTAATCTCCCATATTTCAGAATGTGACCTTATTTGGAAATAGGGTTACTGTAGATATTAGTTAGAACTAGGCCATACTGGAGTAGGGTGGGCCCCTAATCCTATGACTGGTATCCTTATAAGATGGCCATGTCTGCCTGATTCTGTGAAGGTGGTTTAAAAAAAAGCTATGCCTGTAATCCCAGCACTCTGGGAGGCTGAGGTGGGAGGATCACTTGAGCTCAGGAGTTCGAGACCAGCCTGAGCAAGAGTGAGACCCCATCTCTACTAAAAATAGGAAAATTAGCTGAGCATAGTGGCGCTTGCCTACAAGCTACTTGGGAGGCTGAGGCAGGAAGATTGCTTGAGCCCAGGAGTTTGAGCTTGCAGTGAGCTACAATGGCACCACTGCACCTTACCTGGGGCAACAGAATGAGACTGTCTCAAAAAAAAAAAAAAAGAATTAGCCATATGAAGACAGGGACACAGAGGGAGCGTGCCATGTGATCACAGAGGCAAAGACTGAAGAGTTGCAGCAACAAGCCAAGGAACACCAAGGACCCTAGGCAAAGGCAAGGAAGTACCCTGAAACCTACAGGGTTTCTGCCAACACCTTGAGTTCAGGCTTCCAGCTTCCAGAACTTTGACACAGTAAATTTCTGCTGTTTTAAAAAGCCATCCAGTCTTTCTTTGGCACTTTGTTGCGGCAGCCCTAGGAAATGGATACAACCCATGAGGAACAGGACATCTCCTTGGCGTGGAGGTAGAGGGTGTGACCATGGGTCTTCGTGGGGTGGTGGAGTCTGGGGCAGGGCTGGTGATAGCGCAGCCCATTTATTCTGCAAAGAAACTTCTGCCTGGTTTTGTGGAAGGCATCTTGAGGAGGGGATGGGGACTCCCCAGTGGCATCCCCTCCTAGGGAACTGAGGGAAAGGCACAGCAGCTCAAGAGAGGAAACAGGAACCTCCTCTCCTCCCCGCCTGCCTCCCTCCCTGGGAGTGTTGCCTCCCGTTCCCATGCAGGGCTGGGGTGATGGGTCAGAGACAGCTCAACTTAGCACTTGGGTGGCTCGGGGACAGGAGATCTCAGACTTTCTTGTCTCAGGGCCTGAGGTGGGCAACCAGGCCCCAGGGACAGTGAGCAGGAGGAAAGGTGGCCAGAAGAGCCTTTGAATCACTGCCAATGACACAGAGCTGGTCCTAGGCTGGCTGGTGGTGCCCAAGGAGGGTGCAGAGAGGAAGGGAGGGAGGAAGGGAGGGAGGGAGGGGTCCTGGGCCCCAGCTTCCTCTTCCCCTGCCCACTGCAGGTGGCAACTGGCCTTCCAGTAGGAGGAGACCACAGGCACCAGTGGGGGGACCTGGGTGGCTGGGAGGGGATCATCCTGCACTGGTTCCCACTGGTGGGCTGCACTGGGTAGAGCTGGCCACTGCTCTACCCTGTCGGCCTGTCTTCTCCAACCGTCAGGACACTGCTCTGGCCTCCTGGGACAGCCCACCTGAGAGTCCCTGGGGCCTAATTGCTGCTGGGCCCAGCAACGTCCAAACCCAGGTCACCCTGTCCCCTACCCCCATGCCAGACCCAGTATCGTTGCGGGCAAACAATTATCTGGATCATCTTTATGGGGCTTAAGCTTGGGTGGGAGCAGATGGGGCATGAGCTGGGGATTTGAGGCTGGGGGGGTGAATCCACACCCCCACGTCCTGGTCATTTAAAAGGCCCTCTCTGGCACGGGGCCGGGGCAGAGGCCGCAGAAAAGTGGACAGAGCCCAGGGGCAATGACAGACCAAGAAGAGAAGGCAGAGGAGGGGGGCTCGGCCCTCTTCGCCAAGGTGAGAGGGCCTCACCCTGCCCCCAGTTCCTCAAGATCCCAGAGCCTATGATTGCCAAGATGAATTAGTTTGTAGGGCACCTAATTACTGAGCCAGTCTCCTAGGACCCCCTGACCCAGTTGCTACCAAAGGAAGGGGCTGGTGGGCTTGAGTGTCTGCATGGCCGGCCCCGGCCCCAGGGCAGAGGGCAGGGCTTTAGGTGCTGACCCTGTGAGACGGAGCATGCTGGGACTTGGGGGCGGGGGGCCTGGGCCGTTTCCCTGGAGTGAGTCCCAGCTCTCAGGCCACCCACCCCGCAGGCCCCAATCTAGGACGGCAGGACACTGGCCCTGAAGCCTGTCCCCTGGGGCGGCACCACGTGAGGCAGCACTGCTTGCTGGGGCCCCGGGGTGGGGGCCAGGATTGGGAAGGAGACTCATGTCTCATTTGGAGCAGCTCTGCAGAGCAGATCGGCAGCAGGCACCATGGTGAGAGCTGAGGGGCCGAGTCGGAGGTGGCCGGCTGGGAGGGCAGGGGAAGGGTCCCCGAGCTGAAGGGCCAACTAGACCAAGTGGGTCTGTCCCCAGGAGGGCTCCCCGGACCAGGAGGGCTTCTTCAACCTGCTGAGCCACGTACAGGGTGATCGGATCGAGGCGCAGCGCTGTTCACTGCAGGGAGGGCCGGGCCAGACCACCGGGAGCCGTGAGCATGGGCATGAGGGTGCCATCTGGGGAAATGGGGCAGGAGTGTGCAGGGCGAGTGACCATCTGGGGGGCCCTGAGGGCAAGGGGTGAGGGAGATGACCATGCATCCTGCAGGTGAGGGGCTGGGTATGGCGGCCCCAGCCAGGCTGTGTCCTCTCGCATCTGCCTATGTGTCCATCTCCATGTGCCTCTGCTCTATGCAGAGGGTGGCCCCACGCCCGAGATGGACAGCCTCATGGACATGGTGGCCAGTACCCAGGGTCGCCGCATGGATGACCAACGTGTGACAGTCAGCAGTCTGCCTGGCTTCCAGCCTGTGGGCCCCAAGGTAGGTGATATTCTCCCAGTGCTGAGCAGAGACCCGCCAGGCAGCCCATCCCAGCCAGGAGTGAGCAGGGCCTGCCCCCACCTCTGTCCACCACGTCCATGACCCATGGACATGCCCTTGACTTCGGATGGGAGGGGCCTGAGGTCATGCAGGAGCCATGCAAGTCTCAGAGCTGTGGCCGGAACTCATGGCTCCTGCCCCCACATCTGTGAGATGCAGGACGCTGGGACTTGGGGGAGGCTCTTGGGCCATTTCCCTGGTTTGGGGGAGGCTGAAGGGAGAGAAGAGGACCCATTCCTGGGAAGACACCCCCAGAGAGGAGGACACGTGAGCTCACATGAAGAACACATCTGCACAATCACGTGTGTTGTATCACACGTATTTATGCACAGCTTGCGTTCTGATCGAGACCCCAGTGAGAGCCCCAAGGCCAGCCACCTCACACTCAAATACCATCCTAAGTAGCGGGTAATGAAGGTTAAGATGGATGAATGTGGGATATGGGTCCACACCTGCACCCTCTCTGCAAGGTTTGCGTCACCTCTGGCTTTGCTGACCCTTCTTCATCCACAGGACGGAGTGCAGAAACGAGCTGGGACCCTCAGCCCCCAACCCCTGCTCACTCCTCAGGACCCGACCGCTCTCAGCTTCCGTCGGAACAGCAGCCCCCAGCCGCAAACACAAGCCCCCTGAGGGCCTGAGCCATCCTGGGCCCCACTCGGCCCCCGAAAGCAGACAATAAAACACTCCCATGAGTAAAAAGAAACTGAGTACGTGTTATTTCATTGGAGAGGAGGGTAGCTAGGATTCAAGCACTTGGAGGGCTCAGGAGTTCTGCTGGGCAACTCGAAGGAACTTCTCCTCCTGCTGCTTCCGCATCCTTTCTTTGAATTCTTCTATCTCTTGGCGCTGGTGGTGGGGAATCGGGTGGGACAGGAAGGAAGGAGGGGGCATACACCTCAGGGCCTGGACCCCTGTCCCACTACCCTGGGCCCTGCTTCCCCAGAGCACAGCTTCAGAGTTCAGTGTCTACACTGGAAGCCCCATGCTAATTACAACCAGGATCCAAGTGGGCTCAACTTCATTCTTCAGGGAGAAGGCAACAAGGAAACAAAAATGCTCCTCTGCTCTCAGTTCTCTACTCATGGCTGAGGGTAAAATTTTCATTTGAAACCCACCATGGCCAAGGGGATCCAGCCTCCTCCATCCCTCTAGTGGGAAGAAGAATAGATCACTTACCTGGCCCTCCTTCTCAGGTGGCCACAGCTCCCTCTGTGGGGACAAAGTCACAGCTGGGGGCACAAGCCAGGTGCCTGCAGAGCCCCACACTCAGGGTAGGGTCAGCTCATGGGAGGCAGACATTGGTACTCAGCAGACTGGTTCCCCACACCCTCCCCCACTCCCTGGACTGAACCTGTGAACACTCTCCTTAATGCCCACCTTGCGCAGTATGACGTAGTCCTCAAACCACTCGGCCTGATTTGAAATCCAGAACATAGCCACAGGGAAAGCGAGGTAGAGTGTCATCTGGAAAGGCAGAGGACGGGGGAGCAGAGCCAGGGATGTGCACTCCAACAATGTGCAGAAGTTGCTCAGAGCTTGGAGGACCCATCCTCCTGGGGAGCCCAGGAGCACCCTAGAACACCCACTAAGGGTACAGAAGCCTCACACCTTAAAACCTAGCCCCCCAAATCCAGGAGGCCTTATTCCTAAAAGCCCCTCAAAGCTAGGAGTCTCTGTCTCAAAGAAAGACACACACGTACCACCCCCGGTAGCACAAGAACACCTACTACAATCAAGACACCTCCTCCAGACCTCAACACCCACCCCCGTAATCAGATGCCCCCAACAAGCCCAGGAGGCCTCATTCTTCAAGTCTACTCCCCTAAGTCTAGAAGTCTCCCTGTCTGAGACACCCACCCACTCACCATGCACCCGAGAGCTCCCCGAGGATCCGAAGCCTTTCTTCTTAGAGCTCCCTCGTCAGCTCACCCCTCTCAGAGGCCCTTCCTCAGTACAGCCTTCTCAGAGCCCCCAAACCCAGAAGCTCCACTCCGAGAGGCCCCTCCTCTGGGTTTCCAACCGTAAAGGTCCCTCTCAAATCTCAAGAGCTTTCTTCCCAGAGCGCCACCCTCTTTCGAGTCCTCCCTCTTCACAGCCTCTTCCGCAGATCCAGGAAGAGCCCCTGCCCAGCCTCCCAACCCACTCACGCCCGGGTTCACTGACCCGAAACACCTCCAGCTTCACCCCCATTTCGCTTCTCCGGGTTTACAAAGCCACTTCCGCCCAAAGTCGACCCTCTAGCAAGACAGCAGCTCATTGGTGTTTCGCGGACTCCACTGCTGAAGCTGATTGGCTGATGAACCCCAGGATGACGTCATCTTCTTTGCCTCCTCCCTGCTTCCGTTCGCGGGCGTCTTCTAAACGAAAGTCAACAGCGCGGGCCGCGCAGTAGGAAGGATTCAGCCAATAGGAAACGGGCATGGCATGGGGGGGCGGGTCTTCGGTAGGAGACCTCATAAGCCCGCGACTCTAGTCTGTACCTGGACGTCCAGGAAAATGGTGGTGATGGCGCGTCTCTCGCGGGCCGAGCGGCCGGACCTTGTCTTCGTAAGTCCACGGCGGAGCTGAGGGTGGCGCGTGTGGGCGCATTGAGACCTGGACGCTGCAGGGGATTGGGGCCAGGTCACTCAGTGGATTTAGGTCGAAACTGCCCCAGGCCAAGGGGTGGGGAAACCTAACGGGCCAGAAGCCGGCTGGTGATGTCCGCACTGGGGTGGCCAGGGTGTCGCACCTGGTGGACTGAGTAAAGAGCTGCTGTCGAGTTTAAGGGCCTGGCGTCCCAGGCCAGGGGGCAGAGATGGGGACGCGCGGGGAATGGAAGAGAAGAGAGGTCGCGTATGTGAATCTTGACAGGTAAAAACCTTGTGTCTGAAATAAAGGCATGGTGACCGGGCCTTTCTGGCTTCTGGCGTAAAGGCTTGGTGTTCTGTCTAGGTCAGGTCTGTAGCATTATAGTTTCTGGGTAAAGTCCTGGTGTCTGGGCTAAAAGAACTTTGATGACAAGGAGCTTGTCAGGCAATTGCCAGTGGGATTCCAAAAAGCCGAGGACGTGGTGTCTGCATTAGGGACCTGGCATCTTCAGATTTTTGGTGTCCAGGGTTAAAGGCATGATGTCTAGTCTGTTACTTTCCTTCTGAGGTGAAGGCCTAGCCTCCAAGTTCTGGGGCAGAGTTGAGCTAGACTCTGGCTAATGGGATCTGGAGGGGTCAGTGGCCTGGTATCTGGGCCTGAGGGCCCTGGTGGCTGAGGTAAAGTTCTGGTCATCTGGGTCTGGGGCGGTGATGGGTCATGTGGTGGCATTGGGAGGCTGAGGTGCCAAAGGCCTGGTGTGTAGGAAGAGGTATGTTTTAAAGAGGTCTGGTGTCCAGGGCAGAGGCCTGTCATCTGGACCAGGGCCCTGGTGTCTGTGGAGTCTGCTGATCTGGGCCAGAGAGTGGGCGGTAGGATTTTGAGCTCCAAAGCCTAACGTCCAGGTGATGCAGGCTCATGTCTGTCCTGGAACCGTAATGACTGAGAGAAGTCTGATAATCTGGGTATGATTGTGGGCAGGTGAATTCTGAGGGATAAAGGTCTGGATTACTGTCCTGGTGTGTGGTGACCTGGCTGCCATGGTGGGCAGTGGGATGTGGAATCCGGGCAAAAGTCTGGATTTTTGGCTGGAGCCCCAGTAGTGGAGTGATGTTGCACTCAGGCTCTGAGGGTAGGTCTCTCTTCTCCCCCTTCCCTGGCCCCGGCAGGAGGAAGAGGACCTCCCCTATGAGGAGGAAATCATGCGGAACCAGTTCTCAGTCAAATGCTGGCTCCGCTACATCGAGTTCAAACAGGGTGCCCCGAAGCCCAGGCTCAATCAGCTGTATGAGCGGGCACTTAAGCTGCTGCCCTGCAGGTAGGAACGGCTCCAGCTGCCCTGCCCTTGTGGGTTCCGGGGGTCCATAAAGCTGACCAATCAGTGTCTGTCCCATCCTATTCCCTAGCTATAAACTCTGGTACCGCTACCTGAAGGCACGGCGGGCACAGGTGAAGCATCGCTGTGTGACTGACCCTGCCTATGAAGATGTCAACAACTGCCATGAGAGAGCCTTTGTGTTCATGCACAAGGTGGGGGCTGGGCGAGGAGATGAGAGGGAAGGTGGGGCTCAGTCCACGGAGGTGGGCCAGACAGGGGGGCTGGGCACAGCATGGGAAGGGTAGAGGGTTGCGGTCCTGTTTCCTCTGTGCACGAGAGATTGGGTTGGACTCAGTCCTGGAGTTGGGGGTTCTGGGTCCTGCTGCATTTATGTGGAAGTCCCTGGAGTGGCTCGGCCATAGGACATCTAATGTCTGTGTCCAAGCCATGGAGCCCACAACTCAGACCCGGCTGCCTCTCCCTCTACCCCCAGATGCCCCGTCTATGGTTGGATTATTGCCAGTTCCTGATGGACCAGGGGCGTGTCACACACACCCGCCGTACCTTCGACCGTGCCCTCCGGGCACTGCCCATCACGCAGCACTCTCGCATCTGGCCCTTGTACCTGCGCTTCCTGCGCTCACACCCACTGCCCGAGACAGCCGTTCGAGGCTACCGGCGCTTCCTCAAGGTAAGCCCAGCAGGTGGCCCAGTTCCCCAAGTTGGAGTTTCCAGAAACTGGCTCACTGGGACACCAGCCCTGTGTGGGATGTCACTCAACAGACAGGACGTGGGAAGATACACAAGCTTGGTTTGTGATTTGTGTCTTTATTTTCCAAATAGTTTGCATGTGTTTCACATCAGGCATAAAGACGGGGTGGTATGGACAAGACAGTGCCTGCCTGCGTGGAGCTTTAGGTGGACAGACACACACTCACTGCCCGCATAAACCAGAATAAACTGCAGCCGTGGTGAGGGCAGGAGTGAGAGATGGGCAGAGCTATGGGAACATATGACAGGCAAGGCTGAGAGTGGAGGTGCCAGCTGGGCGGGGACGAGGTGCAGTTTGCTCCAACTTGTATCTGTTGTACATAGGGAAACCCTTAGCACAGTGTACTTTGCGTGGGTTAGGGGGTTGTGGTGGAAGCAAGGCCTGGCCTGTGCAGGCCGGACCACTAGAGTCTAAAACAGACCAGTTGGGACTGGCGTTTGGCCAGTGGGGTTGAACCTAAATGAAGTCTAAGTCGAGACTAGTCAGGGCTAAGGTTGGACCTGTGGGGTCAAGGCTGGACCAGTGGGGCCAAGGCTGGACCTGTGGGAGTCAAGGCTAACCTAAAAGGGCCAAGGCTGGGTCAGCAGGGCTGGCTCTTGGCCCAGGACAGTGGCAGAGGGGTGGCAGGAGGCCCAGAGCCACTGAGTCGGGAGGGGGCATGGCCCTGCTGCCCCACTGACTGCCGGCGGGATGGGTTGGTCCCCAGCTGAGCCCCGAGAGTGCAGAGGAGTACATTGAGTACCTCAAGTCGAGTGACCGGCTGGATGAGGCTGCACAGCGCCTGGCCACCGTGGTGAACGATGAGCGTTTCGTGTCCAAGGCTGGCAAGTCCAACTACCAGGTGGGCCTGTGGGGAGATGGGAGCCCAGCAGGGGTGGGGGGTGGCTCCCCCCACTTCAGGACCAAGACTGAGACTCTTCCCTGCCCCCCTGCCCGCACCCTGCAGCTGTGGCACGAGCTATGTGACCTCATCTCCCAGAACCCAGACAAAGTGCAGTCCCTCAATGTGGACGCCATCATCCGCGGGGGCCTCACCCGCTTCACTGACCAGCTGGGGAAGCTCTGGTGCTCTCTGGCTGACTACTACATCCGCAGTGGCCACTTCGAGAAGGTACGCGCTGGCACACAGGCCTCTGGGTACGGGGCAGGGTCTCCCGCCCATACTCAGACGCCGTTTGTGACAGGAGTGCATGTCTACAAGGGTGATTGCTGTCCCAAAGTTGAGGAGAGGCAGGACAGTCCTGCCCACAAGCACACCAGCCTTGGCATCAGCCAGACCTGAGTTCGAGGTCCATACCCCCTGGCTATGTGGTCTGGATCCTGCCAATCCTAGGTGTCCCCGTTTGCAAAATCAGGGTGATACTCACTTCCTGGCCCTTGAAGAATCAGCAGTGATGCTGGCAGAGCACCAAGCAGGTACTTGACATGAGAGCCACTCCTTCAGGGGTTCATGTGTCTATGATTGTCCTTCTCAGCTTGTTCTTGTCATCAAGCTCAGGGGACAGGGGAGTGGGTAGGGCTCTGAGAGTCCCAGAGGGCTGGCTGCAGCTGCTGTGGCCTGAGGGAAGGTGAGTGCCAAGGCAGGGGAGGCTCAGGAGCTGAGGACGTCATGGACAGCTGGGACCCTTGCAGGCTGAGGGGGCGCTGGCCATGCTACTCAGCTGGGGGAGCCACCAGCGGGTCATAAGTCGGTGCACATTTTTCTGGATGCATTTGCCAAAGCTGCGGAGATAGTGGGCCAGGACCAGTCAGGCTGAGAGAAGGGGCCTGAGCTAGGGTGGGTGAGGGGTGGGGGATGGGAGGGCTGGGAGGATGCAAGCCGGAGAAGGAGGTCGGGCAGGCATGAGGGGTGCTTTGGAGCCCTCCATAGATGAGCTAAGGGGAGGGTCCCTGCAGGCTGCACCACTAAGCACTTTAAACACTGGTCTCAGTGAAGCCTTGAGGCGACTCTGTGCAAAGGGCTGTCGCCCACATTTTACTGAGGAGGCCCTGAAGGTCCTGAGATCACTTCAGCAGCACAGGGCAGGTCTGTCCCATGGCTCCATGCTGGGGTCAATGCCCAGAGCCTGTGGTGTTGGGCAGCCCAGCAGCAGTTCCAGTTTAGGGCTGGTGCCCAGGCCACTGCTGCCTGTTCTGCGCATCACTTTCCTCTCACCTCACACCCCCCTTCCCCACCACAGGCTCGGGACGTGTACGAGGAGGCCATCCGGACGGTGATGACCGTGCGGGACTTCACACAGGTGTTCGACAGCTATGCCCAGTTCGAGGAGAGCATGATTGCTGCTAAGATGGAGACCGCCTCGGAGCTAGGGCGCGAGGAGGAGGGTGAGCCTCAGGGAACGGGGGTCAGGTGCTGGTGGGAGAGAGGGGTGGGTGGATGACAGTGGGTGGGGGTAGGGGCATGTCTCAGATGGGGCCAGCCCCAGGTGGCTCAGCCAGGGTCTGACAGGGAGGGATGCTAGGAGGACAGTGGGGGTTTGGGGTCCTGGAGGAGCCAGGACTGGGGACATGGCCAGAGACTAGCAGAGCAGGAGGTCTGAGGGGAACTGCAGGAGTCAGAGCAGTTTCACAGTAGCAGGGACTGGGGGTGAGTCTCAGGTGGACAGCTGGGTGGGCAGTTGATTGGACAGCCAAGCTGAGCCTCTGAGGCCCAGGCACTTGGCGGGTGGCTGGAACAGAGAGAGGGCTGGGAGCCAGGTGGCTACCTGCTGAGGCCTATACCCTCACAAACATGTTTGTGGCTCCCAGATGATGTGGACTTGGAGCTGCGCCTGGCCCGCTTTGAGCAGCTCATCAGCCGGAGGCCTCTTCTCCTCAACAGCGTCTTGCTGCGCCAGAACCCACACCATGTGCACGAGTGGCACAAGCGTGTGGCCCTGCACCAGGGCCGGCCCCGGGAGGTGTGTGAAGGCCGTCCTGACCCTGTCGCTCAGTAGCCAGGCTGCACTCTGGCCCCGCCCCTAGAGACATGGCCCTGCCCTGGCTCCACCCCTCTGTGTGCCTTGCTGCTCCTCTGGCCTCACCCTTCAGAGCGCAGCCCTTGGGGGGGCCCCGCCCCCCTCAGCCACAGGTGACCCCGCCTCCTGGGAATCACTGCTGTGTGGACACCTGCAGGGCTCAGAGTCCAGTCTGACCTCCCTCTCCTGCCCCCAGATCATCAACACATACACGGAGGCTGTGCAGACAGTAGACCCCTTCAAGGCCACAGGCAAGCCCCACACACTATGGGTTGCGTTTGCCAAGTTCTATGAGGACAACGGGCAGCTGGATGATGTGAGTGCCCTGCTGTGTGTGCACGGACACAACTGTGTTTCTGAGCCTTGGTGGTGGGGGCTGTCTGGCGGGCAGGGTCTCAGCCTGGCCTCTGCCCACCCCCGGCAGGCCCGCGTCATCCTGGAGAAGGCCACCAAGGTGAACTTCAAGCAGGTGGATGACCTGGCCAGTGTGTGGTGCCAGTGCGGGGAGCTGGAGCTCCGACACGAGAACTACGACGAGGCCTTGCGGCTGCTGCGGGTAAAAACAAACCCAGGCCAGGGACAGGGGCGGTGGGCTGTGCAGCCAGGGCCTGGGACAGGCCCTGAGCACCGCCCCCTGCTGCCGTCTCCCCTGCAGAAGGCCACGGCACTGCCTGCCCGCCGGGCCGAGTACTTCGACGGCTCGGAGCCTGTGCAGAACCGTGTGTATAAGTCCCTGAAGGTGTGGTCGATGCTCGCCGACCTGGAGGAGAGCCTTGGCACCTTCCAGGTGAGCTTCCTGTGGCCGGTGAGGGACAGGGCCCTGGGCACAGCCCCGGAACGTGCTCCAACCAGCCCCTGTCCCCACAGTCCACCAAGGCCGTGTACGACCGTATCCTGGACCTGCGCATTGCCACACCCCAGATTGTCATCAACTATGCCATGTTCCTGGAGGAGCACAAGTACTTTGAAGAGAGCTTCAAGGTGGGGGGCCAGAGGCAGATGGTCTGGAGGTCCCAGATGGCAGTGTCCCTTCCTCAGGGCCCTCAGGCACTGTAAGAGTTTGATAGGGCCACCGTGACAAGGTACCACAGACGTAGTGGCTTAAACAACAGGGTTTTATTATCTCACAGTGATGGAGGCTGGCAGTGCAAGATCGAGGCATCAGCAGGGTTGGTTTCTTCTGAGGCCAGTCTCCTTGGCTTGCAGACAGCCGCCTTCTACCTGTGTCTTCGTGTCGTCGTCTCTTTGTGCATGTCAGTGTCCAAATTTCATCTTTTGAAAAAGTTGTTAGTCATAATGGATTAGGCCCACCCTAGTGATGTCATTTCTAGTGATCTCATCCTCAAATCCGTCTAAGTTCTGAGGTACTGAGGGTTAAGACTTCAGCATATGAGCATTGGGAGGCACAGCCTGCAGCAGGCACTGAGTCCCACCTCCATGTACATGTATGAGGTGGGGTCAAGGGAGTGTTGGTGCTGGTTGTGCAGGGCATCCCCACCCCCTGCTGCTCAGGTGACAGGTTGTAGGTCTGTGGGGTGTTTTCGTGTCTGTGTGGTGAGGCCCTGTCCCACACCGGAGTGGTTGTGCTTGTGTGGATATAGAGGTCATGCACATACACTTGTGCCGTCCCCTGCCCCTCTGCCTGGGAGCGTGAACCTTCTCCAGGACACTGGGAGCCCATGTCTGCAGAATTCAGGAGCACCCCCGCCTCCACCCATAACGTCACCTACTAGGTGCCAGGCCCTGGGCTTAGTAAGTCCTTCTGCACCCTGGCCTTGGGGTCCTTGCAGGCTGGGAAGCCCAGAAGGGAGGAGTGTACAGGCAGGGCCCTGTATGTGGAGCCCAAGGGAGACCCAGGCAGGGTCCTGACAGATGTCACCCAAGAGCATCCTGGGTGCCAGGTGGTCTCCACCCGCAGACTCATCTACACGACTCCCCTCCTGGGACAGGCGTACGAGCGCGGCATCTCGCTGTTTAAGTGGCCCAATGTGTCCGACATCTGGAGCACCTACCTGACCAAATTCATCGCCCGCTATGGGGGCCGCAAACTGGAGCGGGCGAGGGACCTCTTCGAGCAGGCGCTGGACGGCTGCCCTCCCAAATACGCCAAGAGTGAGGAGGGCAGGCGCGGAGGAGGGCTTGGGAAGGGTCGGCGTGGGCTGGGCCTCTGACTGATCCCGGGCTCACTGTCCTGCCCTCCCTGCCACAGCCCTGTACCTGCTGTACGCGCAGCTGGAGGAGGAATGGGGCCTGGCCCGGCACGCCATGGCTGTGTACGAGCGGGCCACCAGGGCTGTGGAACCTGCCCAGCAGTACGACATGTTCAACATCTACATCAAGCGGGCAGCTGAGATCTACGGAGTCACCCACACCCGTGGCATCTACCAGAAGGCCATCGAGGTGCCTGCCACAGGGGGCCCGGTTTGGGGGCTGATGGTCCCAGGGAGGGGAGGATAGAAGGGGTCCCTGCAGGCAGGAGGGGCTGGAAGGACGGCTGCAGTGTGTTGGGAGCTCTCCAAACTGCCCCAGCCTCATACCCTGGTCTCCCTGACCCCACGGTCACCAGGTCCTGTCGGACGAGCACGCCCGCGAGATGTGTCTGCGGTTCGCGGACATGGAGTGCAAGCTCGGGGAGATCGACCGCGCCCGGGCCATCTACAGCTTCTGCTCCCAGATCTGCGACCCCCGGGTAGGGTCGGATGCCGGGAGGAATGTTGTCGGGGAGCCCATGGCCCAGCTGGCCAGCTCACGCCCCTGCTCTCCGCTCCACAGACAACAGGCGCATTCTGGCAGACGTGGAAGGACTTCGAGGTCCGGCATGGCAATGAGGACACCATCAAGGAGATGCTGCGCATTCGCCGCAGCGTGCAGGCCACGTACAACACGCAAGTCAACTTCATGGCTTCTCAGATGCTCAAGGTGTCGGGCAGCGCCACAGGCACCGGTGAGCAGCTGCCATGGGCCACCTCCAGCCCTGGCCGGGTGCACACTGGGTGCCTCAGCCCTGCCCAGCCGTGGCCTCCTGGGTCTGGAGGAGAACTTGAGGGCTGGGAAGGGCCCCCCATGGCTCTGACCCCTGCCCCCACCCCCGCAGTGTCTGACCTGGCCCCAGGGCAGAGCGGCATGGACGACATGAAGCTGCTGGAGCAGCGGGCGGAGCAGCTGGCAGCCGAGGCCGAGCGGGACCAGCCCCCGCGGGCCCAGAGCAAGATCCTGTTTGTGAGGTGAGGGCCGGGAGGGGGGACAGGCCCCATAGTGGGGGGCACGGAGCCAGGGGAGCGGGGCCTGCTGAGGCAGCACACCCTCCACCCCCAGGAGCGACGCGTCCCGGGAGGAGCTGGCGGAGCTGGCGCAGCAGGTCAACCCCGAGGAGATCCAGCTGGGTGAGGACGAGGACGAGGACGAGATGGACCTGGAGCCCAATGGTGAGGAGCCGGCCCGGCAGGGGCGGGCAACAGGGGGTGGTGACTGGCCCCTGGCCCAGGAGAGTGACCGGCCCTCCCCGCCTCCCCCTCAGAGGTCCGGCTGGAGCAGCAGAGCGTGCCGGCCGCAGTGTTCGGGAGCCTGAAGGAAGACTGACCCTCCCCCACAACACTCCCCCTTCCTGCAATACAGCCCATGTTTGTACGTCATGGTCTTGGCCTTCTTCCTGCCGCCAGGTACCCAGAGGGACTGCCAGCTCAGGAGTGCCCTGGCCCCGTGCCCGGATTGGCTGCTGCGGGAGGTGGGGCAGCCAGGCCCCAGGCCAGATACCCGCCCCACCCTCTCCCCGCAGAGCCAGTTCTGGACGCTGAACGGCCAGTCCCTCTGCCGCCTGGGGCCCCAAAGCAGGTCCTGCCCAGAAGCCTCCTTGAGCCCTGAGCCAGGGGGCATCCGGCCCCCTGACTGCCAGGCAGGGCCTTTCTGCGTCCCCAAGTGCAGCCTCTCCCAGGGTGAGGGGCGCCCACCTCAGAGAGAGCCCTGGAGTCGGGCAGTCCCTGGTTCAGCTCCGTGAACTTCTCAGTGAGGCACTTTCCCTGGAGAGGGGCCACAAGCAGGGCGTGGTCCTTAGTCCTAAGCTCCGGGAAGCCATTAGCGGGCTCTAAGCTATTAAGGGGTTTTAAGCATCAGGAGATATAATCAGATTTGTGCTTCGAACAAGTCACACAGGCTGCTCTGTGGCCAGGAGGCAGCTGGGGACATGGGGAGGCCCAGGCTGGTGGCTTGGACTGTGGGGGGCAGATCACAAGGCTGGAAAGAAGTGAGACAGGTGTCAGGGCTGAGCCCTGCCTCTGAGACAGCCATGGTGGCAACTGGATCCTCAGATGTGGAGCTCAGAGGAAAAGAGACAACCCCTGGCCTAGAGGGGGTGACCATGCCTGGAAACGTAGACAGGCAGCCAGGGAGGCAAGATCGAGCTAAAAGGTGGCCCCAGCCCAAATGCCAGGGAAAACCATCAACAGTGACACAGGAGCGTGAGATCCAGCCAGGGGGTGGCAGAGGCCAGGGAGGGCTGGTCAGAAGCCTCCTGCCCAGGAGGTTGGTTCAGAGGCAGCTGAGAAACATCCCAGCGGGGGGTGGTGGCAAAAAGGCCTCTCCAGACCTCAGCAGGCACCAAGTCAGGGCCACTGAGAGGGCAGAAGAGACGCCAGGGTTGATTGCAGAAAGAACGAGAGACCAGACGCACAGCCAGCCAGCGGCCTCAGGGAGGTGACAAGGCACAGCTCATTAAATTATTTTATTCAAGAAGGTGGGGAGGACAGACAAGGGGACTGAGCTGAGCCCTGAGTCCCTGAACCTCCCAGCTCAGCCCCCGACAGCAGGACTGGACTCAAGTCAGGGGGTGGGGACTCCAGCCCCACCTCCCAAAGTTGGGGACAGACAGGACCCAGGAATACCAACTGACTGTCCTCCAGGGGGCAGGGCTATTTGGGGGTGCCACCGCCCTTCTTGGGAGTGGTGGGCTTCTTGCTCTGCCAGAGGTGTCCCTGGATGGTGAAGGCATCGACGCTCATGGACATGGTCTTGGCGGGGATCTGGGTGAAGCGTTTGCGGTCCGAGTTGTACTTGTAGATGCCCTCGACCATGGCGGGCGTGACGGTCCGGGGTCCGTAGCCGGCCAGCCGCGACAGCTCCTCCGTCTCCCCCGACAGCGTGTAGAGCGCCCGGAACTGGCAGCTCGAGTCGCGAAAGAGGATCAGGAAGTGGTTGGCCTTGCTCTTCTCAATTTCCTGGAGGGGGTGGCGGAACCAGTCAGCCAGGCCAGGCCCTGGGCTGGGGCCACCAACCCAGCTGCCAGCCCCCCACACCTGTGCTCAGCTCACCTCAAGAATGCGGTTCTTCTGCGGTTCGTTCACCTTGCCCGCCAGGCAGCAGTGCGACAGGGCGTTGTGGATGATGAACTTGTTGGACTTGGCGCTGGGCTCCTTGTACAGCCGTGGACCTAGGAGCGAGGGGTAGTCAGCCGGGATGACCAGGGAACAGAGTGTCCCAATGCCAGTAACATCGCCTAAAGCCACACTTACCCGTGTACTCGGGCACCGACGCCGGGGAGGAGGCGTTGCTGCCATTCTCCCAGTCGCGCTCGCGGCTACCAGGCAGGCGGCTTGGGGACATGAGGCCCGATGGGGATGGCGCCCTACAGTGGGGGAGGGACAGGATGGAGGTAGGGCCAGTGGAGGGTAAAGCCCCCCCACCCTGCACAGAGACCACAGGGCAAAGGCAGGCCCGGCACACTCTGCGGGGAAGGAGCCACACGCGGACTGCGTACCCTCACGAGTCCATGTGGTGCCCTCGCACGCGCTCAGCCCTCAGGCACACCAGCCACTCACACAGGCACATCCTCGGGTCTTGTCTGCCAGGTACAGACTGTCCCACTCCCACGTGTCCTTCCATCTCTTTGGGGGTGTATGTATACACATACTTTGAGCTATGTCACCCTCTTGGTTCACACGGATGCATGCGACCCCCAACGTGCCCAAGCTGAGCTCACCGAGACATCGGTCTCTTCACACCGAGGTTATTGGAGGCCTCGTTGGCCACAGTGGATAAGGACAGGGTGGACTGGGAGTAGATCTTGCTGAGCCGAGAACCTGGGAATAGAAGGAACTGGGTCAGTGCCCACCTGAAGGCCCCTCAGCTCCGCAAATGCCCGAGAGGGCCTGGCCCAGCAGGCTGCGGGGTGTGGCACTGGGCCAGCCCCCACTGGAAACACCCCACCCCTGAATGTACCTGAGAGGGCCTCACCCATTAAGCAAGGGAGTGGAGGCCCCTTGCCCCACTGCACCCCCACATCCCCATGGAAGTCTTTACCCAACAGGCAGGGTCAGACCTCACTGGAGACCCCACCACACCACACCTCTGCATATCTCCCCCTCCCCACACCCCCACAGGGGCCTCACCCAGCAGTCCGCGGGCTGGGCTTCGAGCCAAGGCCGAGTCATCGCAGCAACCAGAGCGTGGCCGGGGGGCCCTCCGCCCGCCCCGACCCGGCCCCCCGGTCCCAGCGGACCGGGGCCGCAGCACCTTGTCGAGGTCATCCATCAGTTTCAGCTGGGCCCGGCGCTCGTACTCCAGCCGCGTGAACTCCCCCCGCCGGGGGCCCACCTCCTCCTCGGCTGGGGCCCGAGCAGCAGGGGCCGGGATCGCTATGGGGGCCGTGGGGGCCACAGGGGCCTCCTCCTGGGCCAGCCTGCATGTGAAGGGGACACAGCAGTCAGAAACGGTCACAGGGCCACCGGGGGCCAGGCAGACCGAGGGGCAGGGGTCCCTGGGGGGCCGCACCCAGCCTCACCTCACAGCTTCCTCTCTCCGCTGCTCCTTCTCTGCCTCCTGCCACTGTTTGCGCCGCCGCGCCTCCTCTGCCCGCCGCTGCTGCCGCTCCAGCAGGCTGGCCCGCTTTTGTGCCATCTCATCCTCAGGCTTGTCGTCGTCCTGGGGGACAGACACCGAGTCCAGCTGGCCACCCCTCCTCTGGTACAGCTGGACTTCCTATCTTCCACCCACTCAGTCTGCCAGCCACTCGCCTGTTCTCTTGTTTTTATAATTGTTCTAAAGACATTCAGTTGGTGTCTACTTTATGCACAGCCCCACATCAGGTACTGGGACACCACAGGGATGGAGTAGACCTAAGCGCTGCTCACGTAAAGCGCTTCACCATGCAGGAAAGACGATCCACTATGGCACAGACAGCAGTGAACGCTGGGCCACGGGCATCTGTCTACACTGCAGGGACGGACCCATCCTGGGTCTAGGGGCACGCAGCAGGGCTTCCTGGAGGAAGCACCCCAGAGAATGAGGAGGACATAACCGGGTAGGCATAAGGGGTCAAGAGAGCTCTCCGAGCAGAGGCAGCAGCTAGTGCAAGGGCCCTGGGGCACAGCAAACCTAGCAGGGGGTGTCGGGACTGCCTGGGAGTGGCCCGGGACAAGGTGGGAGGTGAGCAGAGCCCAAAGCCCTGGGGAGGACTTTCATTCTAAGAGCAGGGGGAGCAGGCACATCCCTGACTGCTTGGTGGGAGATGGCCAGGGGTCCAGGGGAGACAGCACAGATCTGCCAGGGGGTGACCATAGGTGTCCAGGTGAGAGATTAGGGAGGCCCAGGCTGGGGGGCCATGAGGATGGAGAATGAGTGGACATGGGACAGGGCCAAAAGGGGACCTGGTAGGGCCATGCTAGGGGGAGGGGGTGTTCTGGAAGACCCTGGTCCTGTCTGTCCATCCACCATTCCCATCCGTCCATCCAGCTACCCACCCCCCAACTATCTGTCTCTCTGTCCACGCGCACCTGCCTGCCCGCCCACCCATCAGTAAAGCCCTCTGCGTCCACCTGTCTGTCCATCCATTCCCAGGAAGTCCCCACTTGCTAGCCCTCCCCCAACCTGCTCTGGTGATCCTCACCTTGTAGAAGAACCCCAACCCGGCCCGGGGCTCCCCCTCTGAAGACGCCTCTTCCTCCAATGAATCCTCTGCACCAGGGGGGCTCCCGTCACCCTCGTCCTCAGCAGAGGGCTCTTCCAGGCTGCCCAGTGGGATCTCAATGAGGCCGGGCCGGGCCGCAGGCTCCTCAGGAGGCGGCCCCTCGGCCAGGAGGATGGAGGAGCGCGTCTGCACGGGCACCTGGCTCGGCGAGAACTTGCGCAGATGGGGGAGGCTGTCCACGTCATGGGGTGGCGTGAGCACCCTGGTCAGGGGCGCCAGCCGCAGCTCCGCTGGCCGTGCATGCTTTGGGCTGCGGGGCGCTGGGCTGGGCCCCGGCCCTGGGCTGCGTCGGGTGGCCGGGGCACGCCGGGCAGGGCTGGGAGACGCAGCCTTGGGCCCCGTCGTGGGGCCAGGGATGACCCAGGCAGCAGGGGGCGGGGCAGGTCCAGGGGCCTCCAGCGGGGCCAGGAGCCGCTGCTGCTGGTCCGTGAGCCTCTGCATGTCCCGCTGCAGCGAACTCAGTGCGGCACTCAGCTTGCTGACCGCTCGGTTGTACTCCCCCAGCCCCTCGGGGGGCACTGGGCCCAGCTCCGGAGAGAAGGTCACTGACTTGGGCCTGGAGGTCGGCTCGCCCTGGCCCTCGCCCGCTGGCCGCTCCCCACCAGGGACCAGGCCAGGCTCTGCCTCCGCATCTGCATCCCCCGAGGCCTCCCGGGGCTGCACCTGCAGGAAGGCGCTCTTGCCCAGGCGCTGGCGGTGCTTGGCAAAGATGGCCTCGATCCGCCGCTTCTGAGCCTCTATGGCCCTGCGCTTCTCCTCCAGCCGGGCCCCCAGCTCGCTCATCTCAGAGCTCAGGGCCTCGGGTGGGGCTGGGCTGGACGTGGGGGACCCCGCTCCGGCCTCAGCCTCTGCCTTCACCAGCTGCTTCTTGCGTTCAGCGAAGCTGGTCATCTTCACTTCGGAGTTGGTAGCCACCGGGGAGCCCTCGGAGGGGACCGGCGGTTTCGATACCTCCCCCACCGGGCATGGAGATGGTTTTGAGGGGGCCTCTGGGTGCGGCAGGTAGACGGGTGCTTTGGTGGGCCCGTCAGACAGAGGTTTGGAGGCCCCCTCGGGCAGGTAGGGGGAGGCGAGGGCCGGCTTGGAGGGCCCCTCTGGGGAGTGGAGGTAGAAGCTGCCGTCGGCAGCCCCGTCCGGAAGCAGCCGGGGCTCAGCACTGTGGATGATCTGCAGGGCCTCTTCGATGGTAGGCAGGTCACCAGGCTCTGGGGGCGGCTGGGTGGGGGTCCGGGCAGGCACGGGACGAGGGGGACCCAAACTGTCCGAGCTGACCGAGCGGAGGAGGACAGGGTCTCCCATGACGACATCCACATCGCTGTCCAGGCCAAAGGGGGTGCTGAATGACACAGCCTGGGAGAGGGGACGGCTGGGCGGCCAGAGGGAGGGGTCAGCCGCTGGGACCAGCCTCAGCCCCACCCCACCCTGGCCTGCCCCACTGCCCGGCCCCGCCCTGGAGATGCGCTCACCTGAGCTGCCGGTTCCAGGCCTTGCCGAGAGCCTCCATGTGGGACATGGACGGGGAGGACTTCAGGGAGCCTGGGGAGGGGTGAGTGGTCACTACGGGGATCCTGGGTGGGGTCGGCCAGGGTCTGAGGGCAACCTCTGCAAGGTCACTGGGCGAGTCACTGATGGGTCATTATGTGCGCTAGTCAGACCAGAGGTTTCTAGTACCAGTAAGGGGTGCTATGGAGTCATGGTGGATGTCACCTTGGGACCCAAAGGAGGGGTCACTGGGGACAACATGAGGTCCTCTGGGGCCATCTTTGTGTGGAAGTCCCCAGTGACAGAAGCCACCCCCCTCCTCACCTGTGGATCCTCGGAGCGGAGACTGGGGGCCGCCCGGTGACAGGAGTGGGTGGCGGAAATTGAAGACAGGAGAACTACCAAGAGAGGTACCTCAGCCTCGGAACCCCCGCCTCCTCCCTCACCTCTCCCTGGAGGTGGGGACAGGGGCATCCCCCAGTGCCCAGCCCAGAGGAAGAGGAACCCCTGGCCCCCAGCCATGGTACCGGAGACTTGCCCAATGAGAGGAGGGGGGACTGTACCTGCTGCCGCCGCCGTTCTGAGATTGGGAGGCCTCGGTGCCCCGGGGGGAGGCAGCTGCGGCACAGAAAACAGGATCAGGCAAGGCTTGACCCCCCAACTCCACCCAGACCCCAGGCCTGGACCTCACCGTGACCGTCGGGCAAGTCCTTGGCTTGCACGAAGTCGGGCTTGAGCACCTCAAAGCACATGAACATCTCGGCCAGCAGCACAACCAGGTTGACCTACAGGCAGGAGGAGCGGTTGGCCGATGGGACACCCGGCCCTGAACACCCCGCTTGGCCCACGAGGCCCCGATATGGCCTTACCTTGAGTGGTGGTGGGACGTAGAGCAAGTCCTCCAGGGAAAGAGGGCAGCCCCGCGGGAGGCGGGAGGCACAGAAATCTTGCACCAGCTGGAGGTTGTACAGGCTGTCCGCCACGGACATGGGGTCCTTGAGGCACACCTCTGTAGGGACAGGATGCCTCAGTGACTTTATGACAACAGGACGTGGCCCCCAGGGAAGCCAGGACCCAGCGGCCAATATACGCGGAGGACCTCCTATGGGCCGGGCCTTGGCCAGGTGCCCATTTTTTTCTGGAACACCATCCTCCAAGAACTCAACTCAAAAAGCTTTTCCTGACCACCCATCATCCTCTGGGACACTTAACATCACAAAGGTACTTCTGGATAAACTTAACGTCTAGAACTAGACAACCAGAAAGTCGAGCTGCCCATGAGTTCAGAAGTGTTTCCATTTGTTCTAGCTGAATCCTCAACACCTAAAATGGGGTCTGGCACACAGTCTGCCCTCAGTGCATTTTATCTGCTGCAGGAATGAATGAATTCTATGAAGCGCAGAGAGGTTTAGACACTTGTGCGAGGTCACACAGCTAACTGGGGGAAAGAAAGATGCAAACCCATGTCTGCTGATTCTGGAAGCTGTGCCCATAACTACTGCATTGGACTGACTGTGCGGACCTGGGGACAGAGGCCTGGGGGCCACAATTTAGGATGCCTGGCACCCCAGGACGGGGTCTGGCCTGGGCCCATTCACTCACCCTCGAGTCGCAATAGCTGGGGACAATAGCAGTGGATTGTGGCAGCCAGTGCAGCCCCACTGGCCAAGTCCTGGAGCGTAGTCACGGTCGGAAAGCAGGGGGCGCGTCGGGCCACAGCGCGGTCCTTGCGGTATCGGATCTGTGGATGGGAGCCAGGTTGGGTGAGTGGATGGGCCAGCCCCTGGGTCAGCAGTCATGCAGGCTGGGCAGGGAGGCCTGGGGTTTCCGCCACGAGGGGGCGGGAAGCCGGGGGTCCCGGAGCCAGAGTGGGGGGCCAGCCTGGAGCAGGGCAGGGACAGCAGCAAGAGGCAGAAGGAGGTGTCTTGGAGCAGCCAGGCCAGAAGCAGGGGGCTGGGGACAGGGACTTCTGGAACCCTGGGGTGGGGGATACGTTACCATGGGGGGTTTGCTCCCCGACTCCTTCAAACAGAAGGCAATTGCGTGCTGGGGGGAGAGGAGCAGCCATCAGCGGGGGCGGGGGGTGCTGACCTGCTGGGCCCCCAAGCCCACCTCCGGGGGAGGGGGTGGCCCTCGCTGACCCTGGTCCTGAACCTTGGCCATCGAGCTCCCTGTGCACTGGCTGGCTTTGGGGACCCCAGCTCCTCCCAGCCCCAAGGGACCCCACAGTGCAGCCTCTAATGCAGGGAATCCTTCTCCCACAAAAGATCCAGGCCCCCAGCTCGGGCAGAGGATGCAGAGGAAGCAGGTAGGCAGGAGGAGAAACCCCCCCAACCCAGGCCCCCAGGGTGGGGGGAAGGAGTGAGCAAAGGTGGGGGACCCCAGCCAGCCCAAAACCTCCCCCCACTTTCCCTTGGCATATTTACTGTAGGAATCATTTATATGAAGCACAGAGAGGTTTAGACACTTGTGCAAGGTCACACAGCTAATTAGGGGAAGACAGAGATTCAAACTTCCAGCTTCAGTGAAGCAAGACATGCTCAGAGGGTCCTGCCCTCTTAGTGGATGGGAAAGGGGGTGTTTTGCCCGTTTGATTCACAGGAAGGGAAGTTCACCCACCCCGTCAGCTCACTGGGGAGGGGTCTATCCTCTCAGTTAATGGCCGAGATGCCACCCTTCTCTTGGCTCACAGAGGGGTTCTCCCTGGGCCCCCTGGGGCTGGGGTCCGACCTTCTTTGCTCACAGGTGGGGGAAGGTAGGAGAGGGCACAGACGGGCCGGCAAAACGGACAGACACAGACGGAGCGACAAGCAGGGCAGGCAGACGGGGCGGACAGACAGTCCCACTTACAGGAACCAGCTTCCAGTACCAGCGCGTGGGGCACTGACGCCAGAGAGGCAGAGAGGAAGGCAGCGGGCACCAGCGAGGGGGACAGCGCAGAGAGAGAGTGAAGGGAAGAAAGAGAGGGAAAAAGAAAGAGAGTGTGTCATCTCCAGCCCCCCACCTTGGAATGGGCATGAGACACAGCCCTGCCCCCCCCACCCAGCTCTCCCTCATTGGTCTGTCTGTCCGTCTGTCCCCTGCCCTGGCCTCACCGAGGGCTGAGATGGGGCCGCCCCATCAGTAGAGGCCGCGGGAGAAGCTCGCTGGGCAGCTTCCTGCTCCGTCTTTTCCTGCAGCCGCCGGACGGTCTGGGGGTGCAGGGAAAGGTCAGTGCTCTGGTCACTGGACCATGTTGGGGACCCCCTCGCCCATCCCGGCCCAACCTCACCTACCGTGTCCACCCAGAAAAGGAGCTTGTGCTCCAAGCTGGTCAGGGCCAAGGGACCCGGCAGCGTCTTTGTCCACTCGAAGGCAAAGGCAACCATGAGGGCATCAATGACAGCCAGGTGGGCTCCCTGTGGGGGTAAGGGCTGCAGGATGAGACCCAAGTACAGGGACGGAGGCCTCTCCCGGCCTCCCAGCCTCCCAAGGCCAGGGAAGAGGGAGAACCAGGAGGTAGGAGGGGCTCGAAGTGGGTGGAGCTTGAGGGGAGGGGCCAGGGCTAGTGGGTGGGGCCTTGAGGGAAGGAAGCAGAATAGGGGGTCCTAGAAAAGCCATTTAAGATGGGCCCGGCTTTGAGGTGAGCAAACAGGCTGTAGGATACGGTGGGCCATGTAGACAAGTCCTCAGGATGACAGTAGCACCTTTTCAGAGAACCAGACCTAGTGGGAGGAGCTAGGCTTAATGGGTGGATCTTGAGGGCAGGAGCCAGGCCAGGTGGGCGGAGCTTGAGGAGAGGAACAAGGTCAGGCGGGAGAAGTTAGACTTGGTGGGTAGAGCTCAGGGAGGAGCCAGGCCTGGTGGTGGGAGGTGCTTAAGAGGAACCAGGTCTGGTGGAGGAGTTAGGCTTAATGGGTGGATCTTGAGAGGCGGAGCTGAGCCTGGTGGAAGGAGCTTGAGGGGAGGAGCCAGGCTTGGTGGGCGAGGCTCAGGGAGGAGCCAGGGCTGGTGGTGGGCGGTGCTTGAGAGGAGGAGCCAGGCCTGCTGGGAGGAGCTAGGCTTAATAGGTGGCTCTTGAGGGTAGGAGCCCTGCCTAGTGGGAAGAGCTTGAGGGGAGGAGCCAGGCCTAGTGGGCACCACTTGAGGGGAGGAGCCCAGCCTGTGGGCACTGCTTGAGGGGAGGAGCCAGGAATCATGGGCGGTACCTAACAGGCAGGGGCGGGGCCTACCATGAGAACGGGCTGGTGTCTCAGGTCCGCCTCACGCACCGGGCGCTCGGGCAGCGCGGGCACCGTGCCCCTCCGCGCCAGCAGAGCCAGCAGTGCAGAGGGGCTGGGGGGTGTCTCGAGCTGCGGCAGCGCCTGGCGCCAGGCCCGGCAGTAGAGCTCGGCCGAGAGCAGCAGCCGCGTCACCGGGGGCTTCACGTGCTCCTGCGCGTACTGGTCCGTATAGAAGGGCTCCCACAGCTCTGGGGGCACGTGCTCTGTGGGGGTGGGGGGGACACGGCGAGTCAGGGTCACCAGATACACCACACACACATACACAGTCACATGGCCCCAATGAAGGGGGCATCTGGACTAGGGAGTATGGCCCCAAGAAGGGAGAGACAGACAGGTTCTGGGCTGAGACGCACAGGTGTGCAGGACTGAGCCAGAGGAAGGGGTGATGGTGATGTTCCAGGCAGAGGGGCCTGCGGATGCAAAAATGGAGGTGGGAGAGAACACAGTGCCTCAGGGAGATGGAAGGGAGGCTTCCCCTCACCCCAGGCCGGCTGGGCAGGGTGTTGTAGGCTCCAGGGAGAGACGACAAGGATAATCTCAATGACAACAGCCTTCCTGTGCTGGCTGGGTGTGTAGACTCATCTAAGCCCTATATCAACCCTAGGAAGCAGACAGAGCACGATGGTAACTCCACTTAACATAGGAGGAAACCGAGGCACAGAGAAGGAAAGTACCCTGCCCAAGGCCACACAGCTCTTCCATGCCGGTGGACAGAGAATCAAACCCAGCAAACTCTGCACCCTCTCTCTGCTTGCATGCCAGGTAGGAGGAGCTGTGAAGTGGGGGGCTGGCAGGCAGGGCATGGAATGGGGGAGGTGCCCTGCCCAAGGGGACCTTCCAGGGAGTTGTGTAACCTGGACCTGGTGACTGAAGGGAGGAGGTGGGGGACAGAGAGGGAAGCACCTAGTACCCTGTTGGGGTCTGAGGGGCAAGATGGAACGGAGGGGATAGTGACTGAGCTGGTGATATGGGGTGGGAGGGCAGCAGGTGAGGGGGTGACAGCTGAGCATGAGGGGCCTTGGGGACATCCTCGAGGCAGAGGACACACGGGGCTGGGGCTTAGGGGAACAGCCAGGAGACCCCCTGAATAAGACGGTAGGAAGAGGCATCAAGGAAGCCCCAGGTGGATGGTGGGGGCGACCCCAAGTAGGGTGGAGAGGAAAGAGCCAGGAACATCTGGGCAGGTCGGGGTGCCCGAGCTCCTGCTCCAATCAGCCCAGCTGTTTTGTACATTGGGGTTCTGTGTTTGAAAGAACAGGGTGGAGAGGTTCTTGTGCTTCACAATGTATTTGAATGTGACCCCCAAAACAAGACCTCCCCCAGGAGTCCCTCTTCACAGCCAGGCTCCCAAGAAACCCCTCACCCAGGAGGATCCAGGCATCCTTGCCTACCTTCTGTCCCCTCCCTGCCCCCTTCCACACCCAGAAAACCACACTTGACCTTCCTACTTACAGCCCCACCCCCTGAAGAGCTGTGCCTTCTCCCTGCATCCCTCAGCTCAGCTCCTTGAAAGAAGAGCGATTTCTGGCTCCGGGTCAACAGCCCCACCACCACTCCCCTAGCCCTGCCTCAAACTCCCTGACCTGGCTTCTGCCCTTGTTGCTTCCAGCCTCCCCAAGGCCAACGAGGTATCCAACAAGCATCTGTGGGGTATCTCGTCTGGGCATGTCCTTCTTCCAGAAACCTTCTTTCCCCTGGCATCTCCTTGTGAATGGACATGCCCCACCTCAAGACCCATGATGGCTTCCAGGGCCATCTGAGGACTGCACCTGCTGCAGCCCAGACCAAGAGCACCACACCCCGCCTGCCCCCACATCTCCCACAACTCTCAGCATCTTCCTTTATATCTGTTCCTCCTCCCTGTCGCCAAGGCAGTGAGGAATCACCATCCCTCTCTTTTGTTACCCTCAAACCCCACATCCAATCAGTCCTCAGGTTTCAACCTCCTGGCATCTCCCAAATCCAAACCCTCCTCCCCAGCCCCTGCCGGAGAGCAGACCCCAGGCACTTCCCACTCCTGTTAGCAAAATCAAACAGGTTTCTTTCCTGCAGTACTTCTCAGGGCCTTCAAGATGACAATATGTGAGCTAGGGCTAATGATCGCTAACATTTTTTTGATTTTTGGTTTTCTGAGACAGGGTCTCACTCTGTCACCCAGGCTGGGGTACAGTGGCACGATCATAGCTCACTGTAGCCTCCAACTCCTGGGCTCCAGTGATCCTCCTGCCTTGGCCTCCTGAGTAGCTGGGACTACAGGTGCACGCCACCACGCCCAGCTAATCTTTCTATTTTTTGTAGAGACAGGGGTCTCACTATGTTGCCCAGGCTGAATCAATAATATTTATCAAGCACTTATTCTATACCAGTGTTCCTCTATCTTGGCACTGTTGGCATTTGGGGCTAAAGAATTCTTTATATTGGGGGAATGGTATCCTGTGCATGGTAGAGTGTCCAGCAAAATCCCTGATCTCCACTCCCTAGATGCCAGTAGCACATTCCTTCCAAGTAGTGACAACCAAAAATGTCTCCTAAGGGGCAAAACTGTCACCAGTTGAGAACCATTGCCCTATACTATGTTTATTAAGCATTTCCTGCAGAGCAGTGCTCTCTGATAGAACATAATGCGAGCCCACTCACATAGTCTTAAGTTGTCTAGTAGCCATATTAAAAATGCAGAAACATGAATTTAGTATTTTTTTCAACCCAATATATATATCCAAAATGTTATTTCAATGTGCAATGAATATAAAAACACTATTAATGAGATATTTCACATCTTTTTTTTGTACCAAGTCTTTGGAATCCATTGTGTGTGTGCACCCATGTGTGTGTCTATGTATATGTCTACACACAGACACACACACGCACATATATATGGTGTTTTTTTAAGATGGGATCTTGCTCTGTCACCCAGGCTGGAGTGCAGTGACATGATTACAGTTCACTGCAGCCTCTAACTTCCAGGCTCAAGCGATCCTCCCGCCTCAGCCACTGAGTAGCTGGGACTACAGGTGCACACCACCACACCTGGCTAATTTCTCTGGGGTTTTTTTTGTACAGATGGGGTCTTGCTCCTGCTCAGGCTGTTCTCAAAGTCCTGGCTTCAAACACTCCTCCTGCCTCGGCTTCCCAAAGTGCTGGGATTACAGGCGTCAGCCACATGCCAGCCTGGAACCCTTTCTTTCTTTCTTTCTTTCTTTCTTTTTTTTTGAGACAGAGTCTCGCTCTGTTGCCCAGGTTAGAGTGCCGTGGCGTCACACTAGCTCCCAGCAACCTCAAACTCCTGGGCTCAAGCAATCCTCCTGCCTCAGCCTCCCGAGTAAGCTGGGACTACAGGCACGCGCCACCATGCCCGGCTAATTTTTCTATATATATATTTTTTAGCTATCCATATAATTTCTTTCTATTTTTAGCAGAGACAAGGTCTCGCTCTGGCTCAGGCTGGTCTCGAACTCCTGACCTCAAGCAATCCTCCCGCCTCGGCCTCCCACAGTGCTAGGATTACAGGTGTGAGCCACCGTGCCTGGCCTGGAACCCTTTCTTAATCTTATCTCTGAGCTATGTTCTCCTGAGCCCACCTGCCTGCATTCCTGCCCAGCCTTCTCACACCTGTGCCTCTGGGCCACCAAAACTATTCCTTCCTCTAAGCCACTGTTCCTACTGGGCAACTGCATACCTGATTGTGTCAGTTCTCAAATACCTTCCATGGTTCCCTAGTGCCCTCAGATCCCCACCCATGGCCTGAGAGGCCCTCATCAGTCTTACCAGCCTCCTCCATCTCCCATCTTCCCTGGCCACCACAGGGACCTGCATGTGCTCTGAGAACTCTTTGTTGGCCCACATTCCAAGCCTTTGCACACATGATCTCTTCTTTGTGGCAAACTCCTACACATCCTTCAATGCCCAAACCCTTTTTCCTCTGGGGAGCCTTTTCCTCCCTCCCCAGAAGATTTCAAGAGTGTCCTCCACCCAGGCCCTGCTGCTTGCTTCTACAACACAGACCTTATCACTCTACGCAGCAACGATCTGGTTTCATGCCCATTCCCCTCTCTCCCACATCCATCCCATCCTCTCTATACCTTGGGTACCCAGCACCAGCCCGGCACCTGCTAGGCATTGGTCAAGAGTCCCAGAATTCATGAATCCAGTAGATCTCTGTTCCCCTTTTCCTTCAGCCCCCTTCCTTTTAGAGGAGGCAGATGGGAGACAGACTGAACCTCACCCCCAGCCCTTGGAGGGTATCACAGAGCTGAGGGAACTGCGCCAACGAGAACAGAAACTGGGTGCGTCAAGGGACTGGGATCTTATCAACACCCCTCAAGGGACTTTGCTTTCCTTTCTGCAAAATGGGACAGTGGTTTCTGCTCTGTCTCCTGGCCAGGACATAATGAATACTGTCATTAATGAAAACACCACCCCCAGTCACAGCAGCAACGATCGTGAACATTTGTTTAGCATCGACTGTGTGTGGGACACGGCGTGAAGGAGTCTGTAGTCACTACCTCCTCCTGCACACCTCCTGGCAGCCTCGCAAAGAATGTGCAGAGACCTAGATCGCCTGAGTCCTGCCCTGGCACACAGTGAGTGTCCCGTGAACATATGGGAAATGGATAAATAAATGAGTGAAAGCCTTCTTTGACAGAGGGGGGAACCGTAAGTTCACAGAATCAGGATAATCCATCCATATTCTGGTGGGGGTGGGACTCAAACTCAATTCTGAATCCCAAACTTGAGCTCTCCACGGCCTCATAACCTTGGATATGAGGGGCTGGGACTGTCCCGGGGTCCCAGGTCCCAACTCCCAATCCCTTTCTTCCTCAAGCAAATCCCTGGGACGTGGGTAGGCCTCAGAGTGGGCCACACACTTGGAAGGGCGCAGGAAGAAAGAGGAAGGGACAGGCTTGGGCGGAACCAGGAGAGGGACAGCTGTCACCGAGACCCACACCCAGAACAGGTTGATCTGGGAAGGCCACTGAGAGGGGGATGGGCTGTGCCCAGTTGGTGCCAAGACCAGTGGGCAGACGAGTGGGAGGGAAGGGTGTCCTTCCCCCACGACTCTCCCCAGGAAGGCCCAGACCTTAATTAACCCCTGTCTTCTCCAAGGCCAGGCTCTGGCTTCCAGCTCTGGCCTGGGGCCATGGAGCTGCCCAGAGCTGGGGCTGAGCGTGCTCAGGGCCTCTGATTCCGGGGACCCACGGGCATGCTCCCCATTGGGGCGGCCAGAGTCGGGGCCAGCCACGCGGGCTTGGGGGAGGAAGTGAAGGATCTGCCTTCCTGGGAGAAGGCCCCGCAGCGGGGCCCCTCACCCCGGCGGGATCCTGGACAAGCCTATTTCCTTTCTACTGGGCTTCCCTTCTACTCCTCGGTTAGATAAGGGAGTAAGTCACAGCTGCCAGCCGCCGGCCGGAGCCATGGAGGCGAAAGAGGGGCTCCCCAGAGCTGACCGGCCGCCGCCCGCAGCGCAGGCAGGGCCGGCGCGGGGTGTGTGTCCCGGCCCGGGGGCGTGGGGACCCAAGCGCTTAAGGCCCCGCAGCCAGAGGCCGGGGGCCCAGGAGAGGGGGCGAGAAGGGTCCCGGCAGGCGCGTGATGTGAGCGTGCAAAGGGGAGGAGGGCGTGCAAGGGAAGGCCCCGGGGGGTGCGGGAGGCGGGAACCCCGCACCAGGAGACCCCACCCGGCTCGCAGACCCCGCCCCGCTCACCTGGGGGCTCGGACGCCGGGGTCCCCGCGCGGAGCTGCGCCGCCGGCCCCACCCCCACCGCGCTCCCGCAGCCGGGCGGGCAAAGTCCACGGCCCGGCCCCGGCCCAGCAGGAAGCCCAGAGGCCCGGCGCGGCGGGGAACCGGGGCCCGGAGACCCCCGGCGGCCGGCGCTATTGTTCCCACGGCCCCGGCCTTCCCGGGCCCGGCGCCCCGCCCCCCGCACCTGCCGCCCCCCAGCCCGGTACCTGCGCCCCCGAACGCGGCCCGCAGCACCCACGCCAGGCTGGCCGCCGCCTTGGCCCGCGAGAAATCGTACTGGTCCAGCGACTTGATCTCGGGCACCAGGAAGGTCCTCCGCAGCGGCCCGGGCCCGGGGGGCGCCGCCTCCACCATGGCGGCGCCGGGGCTGCGGCCGCCGGGTCCGCGCTCTAGCTGGGCTTGGCTGCGCCGCGCTCGCGCCCCAGCCGGGCCCGCCGCCGCCGCCGCCGCCGCCTCTGCCGCGGAGCCAGGTGCGGCCGCTCGCGCTGGCGACGCTGCGTCGGCCCCGCCCCGGGGCGGAGTCCAGGTGCGCCCCGCCCCCCGGACCCCGGTCGGCCCCCAGCCGCGGGGTGCCCTGGGCAGGGCAGGCCCGGGCTGCGGCCGGCGATCGCGGGGGGAGGCTGCGGCTGCGAGTATGTGTGTATGTGGGAGGGGGGGTGCGCGCGCGCGCGTGTGTGTGCGCGCGCCTGAGACACCGGACAGGATTAGGGACCCTCTGTTCGAGAACGCGTGTGCAGGGCCGCAGTGCCTACCCGCTTAGGCGCACCTGGGCGAGTCTGTAATGCCTGGCCGGGAGGCATGCACCTGTTCCTGATTGTGTTTGTAAAGACCACAAGAATGTGTGCCTCTTCGTATCTGTGTGTGCATCTCTGCATGTATTTGGGTGGTGGTGACCCAGTGTAGTGGAGGCTGTCTACGTGTGCGTATCTGGGCGCGGGCGTGACAGCACGTGTATGTGTAAGGGTGTCTGTGTCTGCGTGGCCGTGTTTCAAACGCGTGTTGCGTATACAAGGATCTCTGTTATGTAGGTCGCTCTATATCCTGAAGATAGAAGTGGAGAGTGTGTGTGTATGTATCTCTTTTGTGGGTGGATATGAGTATGCGTGTTTCTGTGCCTCTGAACATATTTGTGTGTTGTGTAAGGGTGTGATTGATATCTCTGTCAATGCAGGAGTACTGGAGAGAAACTTCGAGGTTGTGTATTTATGCAGGAGTGAGGCTCTTTGTGCCTATGAGTGTGGTTGCGTGGCTGTGACGGGGTGTATTTGCAAATGTCTGTGTGTGTATTTGTGGTATCTGCAGTGTGTCTTGGGGGAAGGCTCTGATTGTGTGTAGATGAGGATGTATTTGTGTCTAAGTAGATTTGTATACGAGTGCGTGAATGCGGTTGTGTGCACGTGGATATGTGTGTGAGGAACAGTTTCTGAATGTATTTGGGGGCATATATGTGTGTTTACATATGAGTGCATTTGCGGGTTTGGGTATATGGTGTGAGCCTGAGAGTTGTGTAAACTGTGAAATTGGGTGTGTGTGCAAGAATGTCTATTTCTGAATACATTCGTGAGAGTGAAAATGTGCATATTTATCTAGGAATTGCATATTTGTGTGAGTAAATGTATTTGTACGCGGTATAATCTGATGGTATGCATCAGTGTGGAGCTGTGTGTGTGTTATGTGTATAGATATTTGTGCACATGCGTGCAATAGTATGGATGTTACTGTGTATATTTGTGAAGTCCCTATCTGTGGATAGTTGTTTAGTATTTGTATGTTCCATTGTGTTTTTGTGTCACAATATCTGCTTCTTAGCTGTCTGTAATCATGAATGCACAAGTGTGTGTTAGTGTGTTAGGTCTTTACAGCTGGGTGAATGTTTGGATTTTGCATGGATCTGTGAGCATTTACTCATGCTTACAAGGTAACAAGGTGCACGTGTGTGAGCGCATCTGTTTTTCGGAATGTAAACTGAGTATCTGAATGAATCTCCGTATGAATGAGTGCATTTGTGTATGTAGCCAGGTGTGCTGGGATGTGAGTATATGACTATGGTTGTGTGTGTAGGCATGCATGTGTGAGTAGTTGTGTTTTGAATGACTTTGCATGTGTGTAAATGGGTTTAAGTGCATTGAGATGCATTTGTGTGTCATGACCTGAGTGAGACTGGGTGGGTGGGTGAATTCTGTCTAAGGGAGTATAAGTGTGAGATTGTGCATTTATAGCTACAGAGGGGGTTTCAGTCTACACACACATACAGACACCCACATACACATGACAATCAGTCAGTGTTTTCTTGACTATATAAAATGCTATGAGTCCGGGCTTGGTGGCTCACACTTGTAATCCCAGCACTTTCAGAGGATCGCTTGAGGCTAGCAGTTCGAGACCAGCCTGGGCAACATAGCAAGACCCTCCCGCTTCCCCCCTCTACAAAAAAAATGAAAAAATTAGCCGGCCATTGTGGTGCGTACCTGTAGTCCCGGCTACTTGGGAAGCTGAGACAAGAGGATCCTTGAGCCCAGGACTTTGAGGTTACAATGAGCTACGATTGGGCCACTGTACTCCAGTCTGGGCAACCCTGTCTCTAAAAAAATAAAAGATAAATGCTATGAGGTGACAAGACACTACTACAGCATGCAAGTGCCCTAGCCCCACCAACCTCAGATAGTGGCCCTTGAGCCAATGCTTTGTTCAAATTCCAGGGTCCTCCTGACATGCATTGTACACACGTGTTTGGGGCATGGGTCTCTTGGTCCAGAGCCTGTGACTGAGGAGGGGGATGGGTGTGCCACAGGGAGGGGAACTGGGACATGGGCCCTCCTGTCTGGATGTGCCCATGCAGGTGTGGGTGTGGGCACACAAAGGGGCCAATGTGTGTGTGTTTGAGCACGCGTGGGGATGTGTATGACACACAAGCCATGGCTCCCCGCCTTGGAGGACCTGAACCAGGTGTTTTCCTCACTGGGCTGCAGTTTCCCCACCTGTGGCACTGCAGGGAATCGGGAACTCCCAGCATGGCAGGCGTCCGTGGCTGGAAAGGGAGTGCCTGTCATGCTTTGCCCCTCTGTGAGCTTGGCATGTCCTGCCGGCTCACGAGTGTTTGCTTTGCCTGGGAACGTTCCCATGACCTCTGCAGACCCCAAGGACAAGCCTCATGGAGGTGACACCTGCATCTCCCAAACACTAAGGGAGATGCATGCCCCACCCTGGGAGGGGGCTGCAGGATGTGAGGGTTCAGTGAGGGGGTGTCCAGAGGTGGCAGAGTAGGAGCCAGGCCCAGTGCCCCTGACCAGGGTGCCAGGGGCCTCCTTGGGCCCAGCCCCCACACCGGGCAGACTGGAACGCCTGGCTGGCTAGACCGCCCCACCCACACACAGCCAGCAGGAATCAAGGTCCCACCTGCCCCTGGGGGCCTGTTCCTGAGGCCCAGGCAGCCTCAGACACATTGGCTCCCCTGTGTACCAGGAGGCCCTTCCTACAGCCCCCCTGCAGCCCTCTCCAATCCCTGCCTCCCGCCTCCTCCCTCACCTGGAGACTCCCTGGGCTCTCACACCTCCTAACTCACTAGACCAGCCATGCTTATTAAGCTGGGGGAGGGGATAACTTAGAGGGTTTGTAGGTCAGGGGGTTAGGATTAGGTTTGGGAGAGTCTGTGAACCCCCATAAAATCATCTGGAAAATTCTGCCTGTGGGTGCACCTCTGCAAATCTTACAAGTAACGATTTCTGAGTGTGTTATATGCCCACGACCATTTTCATTTATTTATTTATTTATTTATTTTTATTTTTTTGAGACAGAGTGTCACTTTGTTGCCCTGGTTAGAGTGAGTGCCATGGCGTCAGCCTAGCTCATAGCAACCTCAAACTCCTGGGCTTAAGCCATCCTACTGCCTCAGCCTCCCGAGTAGCTGGGACTACAGGCATGTGCCACCATGCCTGGCTAATTTTTTATATATATATTTTAGTTGGCCAGATAATTTCTTTCTATGTTTAGTGGAGACGGGGTCTCACTCTTGCTCAGGCTGGTCTCAAACTCCTGACCTCGAGCGATCCACCCGCCTCAGCCTCCCAGAGTGCTAGGATTACAGGCGTGAGCCACCGCGCCCGGCCCTATTTATTTTTTTTGAGACAGGGTATTGCTCTGTCCCCTGGGCAGTGGTGTGATCATAGCTCACTGCAACCTCAAATTCCTGCGCTCAAGCGATCCTCCTGCCTCAGCCTCCTGAGTAGCTGGGACTACAGGCTCACACCATGATACCCGGCTAATTTTTCTATTTTTCGTAGAGACAGGGTCTCACTCTTGCTCAAGCTGGTCTTGAACTCCTGGCCTCAAGTGACCCTCCTGCCTCAGCTCCCAAAGTGCTGAGATTACAGGTGTGAGCCAGCCCAAAATAATTTTTAAGAAAATAGTGTGCATGCCAAGGCCCATCCCTGTCCTTGTGCCACTTGCATTTAGAGACAATGAACAAATACATGTGAAAGAGATCATTTCAGCTAGGGATAAAGTATTGGGATAATAATACAGCGAAGCCTGGGGACTGCTTTCGCCAGGGCAGTCGGGGGTGTGGAGCATCTTCGAGGAGGGGGAGAGGGAGCAGAGCCTGGAATGATGAAACGAAGCAGGTGGGGGAAACATTCCAGGCAGAGGGAACAGCAAAGGCAAGGTCCCCGGGGCGGGAACAGGCTGGTATTCGTGAGGAAGGTCACCCTGGCCGAGCTTAGTGAGGAATGTGGAAGGAGACGCTAGAGGGTGTTTGCTCGCTTCTGAAAACTCTCTCCAGTCAAGGACCACTTCTTTTTCCAATCCATAAAATGCAATAAAAATGAATTTCTAGGAAAATAAAATGTAAATACATGCATAGTGCCAGAAAGTAAGAAATAACCAACAAGTGAGGTGTCGTGGCGTTAGCCCATGGTCTCAGCTACTCGGGAGGCTGAGGCAGGAGGATCGCTTGAGCCCAGGAGTTTAAGGCTGCAGTGAGCTATGATGATGCCAGTGCACTCTAGCCTGGGTGACAGAACAAGACCCTGTCCCTAAAAAAAAAAAAAAAAAAAAAAAAGTAACTTTATAATGAAGAAATCTCCACCAGTCATAAATTATGTTGATAGTATATACTCCTGATACAATATGATGATAATGACACTTTGCCTCTGTGATCTTCTTGTCTGTGACCCATAACCCCTTTCTAATCAGGAGAAAACAGCATAAAAATTCCAATAAAGAAGAATTCTACAATATACCTAACCAGTCCTCCTCAAAACTGTCAAGGTCATCAATAACAAGCAAGGTTCCAGAAACTGTCTAAAGAGATGTGACAGCTAAATGTCACATGGGATCATACATTGGATCGAAGGATAGGAAAAAAACGGGGGTGCGTTAACTTTTCCGGAAAACTTAAGAAATTTGAATAAAGAATGGACTTCAATTAATTACAATGTATCAGCATTTGTTCATTCACTGTAACAAATGTCCCATACTGGTGTAAGGTGTTAATAAAAGGGGAAACTGTATGTGTGTATGTGTGTTTTGGGGAACAGGGAGTGTGTGGAACTCTCTATACTGTCTGCTTGACTTTTCTGTACATTTACAACTGTTCTAAAAAAAAAGTCTGTTAATGAAAGAATTTGAAAGGCATGCAAAATATGAGCCCAGCAGTCATAAAAGTACTATGTCAAATTACTATAAAGTTTCTGAACGCTTATTATTTTCCATACTCTCTCAGCGGAAGGGACAGTCAGCAGTTTGGGGCCAGCATGAATCTGTGGGTCACCCTTTGAGTAATACCAGCATAGGGTTTCTCAACCACAGCACTATTGATTTTGGGGATATTTGGAAGTTTAGCAGCATCCTTGGCCTCTACTTATTAAATACCAGTAGCAGCTCCCTCTGGTTGTGCCCAAATGTCCCCAGATTTTGTCAAATGTCCCCCAGAAGGCTGAATCACTGTCCCCTCGAAAACCATGCACACACATGTGGGCAAAAAAAAAACCAAGTCTGAAAACTTGGTCCAGAAAGACCGGTGCATGTCTGTGAGCTTCAGGGCAGCCCTGAGAGACTCAGTGTCTCCAAGACAATCCAGTTAGTGCCAGGTGGACCACAGAAGCTTCACTAAGAAGGCCATTCCCAGGGTGTGGCTTTAGGGCTGGGGAGAAGGCGCAGGTGCAGAATGTATCGGGAGATGGAATTGACACGGCTTGCTGATGCACAGGGACAGGCGAGGGAGGGAGGCGTCTTGGAAAATGCCCAGATCTCCACCTTTTGCAACCAGGTGGATGGTGGCGCTACGTGCCGAGATGGGGACAGGAGATGAGGGGCCAGGTTGGGTGAGGAGGATGAGTTTCATCTTGGACAGGTTGAGTTTCAGCTCCCCGAGGTAGGTGAATGGGTAAACAAACCGTGGTTCATCCAGACAATGGAATATTATTGGGCACTAAAAAAAAAAAAAAAAAAAAAAGAGCTGTCGAGCCATGAAGAGACACGGAGGAAACTTAAATGCATATTACTAAGTGAAAGCCAATTTGAAAAGGCCACACGCTGTGTAATTCCAACTATATGACATTCTGGAAAAGGCAGAACTGTGGGGACAGTAAAAGACCCCAGGGGTTGCCAGGGGTTGGGGACAGGGTGAGACGAACATGGAGAGCACAGGGAAATTTTAGGGCAGTGGAACTGCTGTGTGTGATCCTATAATGGTGGAGACATGTCATCATACATTTGTCCAAACCTACAGAATGTACAACCGCAACAGCGACTCTTAATGTAGACTAATGACCCGGGTGAGGATGATGCATCCGTGGAGGGTCACTGATTGTAACAAATGCCCCAGTGTGGGGCAGGATGTTGACAATGAGGACAGGGGAGTGTATGAGAATTCTCTGCACTTCCTGCTCCATTTTACTGTGAACCTAAAATTGCTCTCAAACATGAAATCTTCCTCCTTGATGCTATCAGCAAAAAAATAAAAATAGATAAAATAAAACACAAAATCTATTATAAATACACACACAATGGAACATGCAAAAAATACTAGATAATTCCGCATATACATACTTGGACATTTACAAATATGTCCAATAATACCCACACAAATATCCATGCACACACACGCACAAATACATTCAGGCAGATAGTCAGTATTGATGCGGGTCAAGGGAGAGACAGTATCTCAAGCTGCTCCCTCTCATTTAAATGTCCTTGACAGGAAGAAACTTTCTGTCCATTTTGTTGCTTTCCTTTTTTGCAGGAGGAGGTGTTGGGTGAGCAGAAGTGAGGCAGTGACTTAGCAGGTGTAAAAACGAAGACCAAGGTGATTGCGGTGGGGGAAAAGGAGGAAGAATTCCAGAAAGGGGCTTTCACTGCTCTTTTTTTTCTTTCTTTCTTTTTTTCTTTTAGAGAGACAGGGTCTTGCTCTGTTGCCCAGGCTGGAGTTCAGTGGTGCAATCACAGCTCACTGCAGCCTTGAAGTCCTGGGCTCAAGGGATCCTCCTGTCTCAGCCTCCTGAGTAGTGGGGCCTGCAGGTGTGCACCACCACACCTGGCTAATTTTTCTATTTGTTGTAGAGACGGGGTCTTCCTATGTTGCCCAGGCTGGTCTGGAATTTCTGGCCTCAAGTGATCCTCCTGCCTCAGTCTCCTAAAGTGCTGGGATGACAGGCGTGGGTCACTGTAACCGGCCTGACTTCTCTTCTAATATTGGTGAAGTCCATAGGGATCCAACACAAATGGAGAGTCTGTGTTATCCTCTGAAATTGTGGCACCTGCTAGCCCTTGCCAACCATGCAGACCTAGCGAAGATATACACAGGACAAAGAAAATGAAATACAAACTTTGGGGTTTTGTAACACCCTGATCTGCCAAGACCTCACGGCTCAGGAGCCTGGGGGCTCTCTGCAGGTCTGGACCTCTGAGTCACAGTGAAGGTTGGAGACACGGGTGTGAGAGTCAGAGACATTGAAGCCCCCGGGGAAATGAAATATAGACTGAAGACAGAGCCCTGGGAATCCCCAGGAAAGAGAAAGGGGAGTTTCTGGGCTTCTCCAGAAGCAAGAGAACAAATAAGGGAGGGAACAAGGGCGTCAGGAAGGTGGGAGTGGTCTCCAGTGTCCAGGCTGGCATGGAGGGTGCATGAGATAAAAAGTGAGCAGTTGCCTTAGATACCAGGACACAGAGTTCAATAATGTCCTTGAGGAAGGCACTCTCAGTGTTATGTATGTAGGAGGCAGGAGGAAGAAAGTCTGATTAAGTGAGATGAGATGAGAGTGGAAACTTCACCTAAGATCCCCGCTCCCGTCTGGGCGCGGTGGCTCACGCCTGTAATCCCGGCACTCTGGGAGGCCGAGGCGGGAGGATCACTTGAGGTTAGGAGTTCAAGACCAGCTTGAGCAGGATCGAGACCCCATCTGTACTAAACACAGAAAAATTAGTGTGGCGCGGTGGTGCATGCCTGTAGTCCCAGCTACTTGCACGGCTGAGGCAGGAGGATTGCTTGAGCCCAGGAGTTTGAGGCTGCAGTGAGCTAGGCTGATGACACTGCACCCCAGCCCTAGTGATGGAGTGAGACTCTGTCTCAAAAAAAAAAAAAAATACCCCGTCCTAAACTTCTCTGCAACATCAGCCACTTTCCCCAGTCTTCTCCTCTCTCTTCCCCCTTCTGGGTCCTTGTCCACTTCCTCCTGTCTTTCAATAAAACGCAATCCCTGCTGTGGAATTGTAGGCTATTACAGATGAAAAGAACCTTAAACACCAGCTAGTCCAAACCTTTACTCGGAGCTCAAAGAATCCAGCCTATCCTTGATTCTCTCCATGAACAGGGAGCTCACTACCGAGAAAGACAATCCCTTCTATCCCTGTTGTCCACAAAGTTCTTCCTTTAGCAGAGTCATGCCTCTGGTAGGTACTTAAGTGGTAATTGTAGAATCGGTTTCCCTGCCCTCCTGGGAAGTTTCTGAGCTCCCATGATCCCAACTACCTCGCACAGCTCTCTCCTCACTTCTCAACTTCTCTGTTATGTATCCTAGATGTGAACATAATTGCCAAAGTGTGGAGTCATTGGCAACAATCATAGGCTTTCATTTGGAATATATTAACTTAAATAAAGCATGTACTACATGCTAGGAGCTGGGACTACAGCCTGCTCAATTTCTTCAAAGATAGACACAGCCTCTGCCCTCACAGAACTTAGGTTCTACTAGGAACACAGACGCAATTTATTATTATTATTATTGAGACAAAGTCTCACTCTGTCACCCTGGGCTAGAGTGCTGTGGCAACTTCATAGCTCACTGCAGCCTCCAACTCCTGGGCTCAAGTGATCCTCCTGCCTCAGCCTCCCAAGTAGCTGGGACTACAGGTGCCACCACCACGCCCAGCTAATTTTTCTATTTTTTTTTTTTTGGTAGAGACAAGGTCTCTTTTGCTCAGGCTGGTCTTGAACTCCTGTCCTCAAGCAATCCTCCTGCCTTGGCCTTCCAAAGTGCAAGGATTACAGGCGTGAGCCACTGCACCTTGCCACAATTCATAATTAACTACATATGTGCTGAGAGGTCTGGGAGGAAGGAAGAGATGTAGAGGGGAGTATAGACAGGTAGGTAGTCCATAGAACAAGGAGGTCTTGGTGTATGTTTAATACTTTTGTTACACCTATACAAATAAAACGAGTCACACAAAGTCACTAAGCCAATATGATCAAATCTGCCCCTTAGGGGAAGAAACTTACCACAGGGAGGGCCTTCCTGTGGAAGATCATTGCAGTAATGGTTCCCAGTTTGTTCACATCTGCCTGTATCACACCCTTGGGGAGTCCCGTCCCACTCTGATTCAGGGCTTGGCCATGTGAGTTGTTTTGGCCAATGGGACAATATAAAATGTGGCAGAAGCAGCTTGAAAAGCATTGGCACACTGGAACAAAAGAGGGAATATCACTACAGTCCCTACAGACATCAAAATGATAAAGAGGGAAGTTTATAAACAACTTTATGTTGATAAATTTGACAATTTACATGACATAGACAAGTTCCTTAAACTGCAAAACTACCAAAGCTTACTTCAGAAGAAATAGATAACCTAAATAGCCCTGTGTCTATTAAATAAATTAAATTTGTGACTAAGAACCTTCACACAAAGAATACTCCATGCCTAGATGGCTTCACTGGTGAATCCTACAAAAATGTAAGAAAGAAATAATACCGATTCTACAGAAACTCTTCCAGAAAATAGAAGATGGGGGATCACTTCTCAGTTTATTCTGTGAAGGTAGCATTATCCTGATACCACAATCAGATAAAGACATTACAAAAAAAAAAAAAACCAGAAAACTACAGACCAACATCCTTCATGAACACAGACACAAACAGTCCATAAAAAAAGTAACAAACTGAGTCCAGCAATATATAAAAAGGAAAACACATCATAACCAAGTGAGGTTTATCCTAGGAATGTAAGATTAGTTAAACATGGAATTTGCCATATAAAGAGATTAAACAATCGGATGAGAATCATTATTTCAACTCATGTAGAAAAATCATTTGACAAAAATCAATACTCACTCATGATATGAAAAAATCCTCAGCAATTCTTTATTAATTAAAGCATCTATGAAACCCAGCTAACATCATACTTAATACTGAAAGATAGTTTTTTTCCCTAATATTGGAAACAAGGCAAGAATGTCTACTTCTATTCAACATTGCATCGGAGGTCTTAGCCAGTGCAATAAGGCAAGAAAACAAAAAGCACACAGATTGGAAATGAAGTTAAACATGAAAATCTACATAGGTGAAAAAAAAAAAACCATGATCATCTACACAAAAACCATAAAGAATGTACAAAAAGGCTACTAGACCCAATATTTGAGTTTGGCAAAGTTGTAGGATACAAGGTCAATATATAAAAATGAATTGTATTTCTACATGCTAACAATGCACAATTGGATATTGGAAATGTAAAAAATCAGTACCATTTTCAATAGTATCAAAAACATGAAATACTTAGAGATAAGTTTAACAAAATGTGTGCAAGATCTATACATTGAAAACTAGAAAACATAGCTGGGAAAAATCAAAGAAAGCCAAAATCAACCTAGAGATATACTATGTTCATGAATTAGAAGATTCAAAATAATCTGTAGATTCAATGTACTCCCAGTCAAAATTCTAGTAAGCTTTTCTTCTTCTTTTCTCTTATTTCTTTCTTTTCTTTTCTTTTCTTTCTTTTTTTTTTTTTTTTTTTTGAGACAAAGTCTCACTCTGTTGCCCTGGCTAGAGTGCCATGGTGTCAGCCTAGCTCACAGCAACCTCAAACTCCTGGGCTCAAGCAATCCTCCTGCCTCAGCCTCCCGAGTAGCTGGATCTACAGGCATGTGTCACCATGCCCAGCTAATTTTTCTATATATATTTTTAGCTGTCCAAATCATTTCTTTCTATTTTTAGTAGAGACAGGGTCTGGCTCTTGCTCTGGCTGGTCTCAAACTTCTGAGCTCAAACCATCCGCCCACCTCGGCCTCCCAGAGTGCTAGGATTACAGGTGTGAGCCACTGCGCCCAGCCACTAGTAGGCTTTTCTATATAGATTGATAAGTTGATTCTAAAATTTAGACAAAAATGTAAAGGACCAGAATAGTGAAAGCAATTTGAAAAAGAAGAATGTAATTGGAGCAGTTACACTACTTACCTCAAGACATACTATAAAGTTACAGTAAGCAAAAAATAAAAAAAAAATACAAGAATTAGCTGGGCATGGTGGGGCATGCCTGTAGTCCCAGCTACTCAGGAGGCTGAGGCAGGAGGATTGCTTGAGCCCAGGAGTTTGAGGTTGCAGTGAGTTGTGATCAAGACATTGCACTATGGGCCAGGTGTGGTGGCTCACACCTGTAATCCTAGCACTCTGGGAAGCTGAGGTGAGAGAATTGCCTGAGCTCAGGAGTTTTAGACCAGCCTGAGCAAGAATGAGACCCTGTCTCTACTAAAAATGGAAAAATTAGCTGGGTGTCATGGTGTGAGCCTCTAGTCCCAGCTACTTGGGAGGCTGACGCAGGAGGATTGCTTGAGCCCAGGAGTTTGAGCCTGCAATGAGCCATGATGATGCCACTACACACTACCCAGGGCAACAGAGAGAGACCCTGTCTCAAAAAAAAAAAATGCATTGATGTTAGAGAGGTTGTGAACACAGAGCCTCAAACCATTCCGCCTAAAAGTTCAACCTTGGGCTTCTTCATTAAAAAGTCAGATGACTGCACAAGTCACTTCATCATCCCGTGCCTCAGTTTACTTATAAAGTGAAAAGCAAAGAAGGATGGTTACAAGGATTAAATGAAAAAGTAAGTGACAAACACTCAGAATGGAGCCAGGCACACTGTCTGGATGTGAACTACTCTCTGTCTAAAATTATGTCAGTAGATACATATATATATATATTTTGAGACAGAGTCTTGCTCTGTTGCCCAGGCTAGAGCACTGTGGCGTCAGCCTAGCTCACAGCAACCTCAAACTCCTGGACTTAAGCAATCCTCCTGCCTCAGCCTCCCGAGTAGCTGGGACTACAGACATGTGCCACCATGCCCGGCTAATTTTTTTCTATATATATTTTTAGGTGCCCAGATCATTTCTTTCTATTTTTAGTAGAGACGGGGTCTCACTCTTGCTCACGCTGGTCTCGAACTCCTAACCTCGAGCAATCCTCCTGCCTTGGCCTCCCAGAGTGCTAGGATTACAGGCGTGAGCCACCACACCAAGCCTATCAGTAGATATTTTAAATTGCTGACTTTATCTGATGTTCAAGTATTCTTTGAAACAAGACCTGTGTCCACTGCTGTAAATCAATACCGCTTTTTCCAGGGCAACTTGGTAAAAGGCATCAAGCACTATAATAAAATCACCCATTTTTGATGCAGTGTTTCCATGTCTGGTTTTTTTTTTCTAAGAACATAAGCAGAGAAACAATAAGTATGTACTTGTTCATTTATCAATTACAAATTTGAGCGGGAATGAAGAAATCATTAAAAATGCACATAAAAATTAGTGTACAAAGATATTCATCCTGATTTCTTTTCTTTTCTTTTTTCTTTCCTTCCCTCCTTTCTCTCTCATTCTCTCTTTCTTTTTTAGACAGGGTCTCATTCTGTTGCCTGGGGCTAGAGGGCAATATCTTTTTTTTCTTTTATTTTTTTAATAGAGGCAAGGTCTTGCTATGTTTCCCAGGCTGGTCTCGAACTCTTGGCCTCAAGTGATCCTCCTTCCTCTGCTTCCAAGAGTGCTGGGATTACAGCTGTGAGCCACCGTGCCCGGCCCAGAGTGCAATGTCTTGATCACAACTCACTGCAACCTCAAACTCCTGGTCTCAAACAATCCTCCTGCGTCAGCCTCCCAAGTAGCTGGGACTAGAGGCGCGCCCCACCATGGCCGGCTAATTCTTGTATTTTTTTGTAGAGACAAGATCTTGCTACACAGCCCAGGCTGGTGTCCAACTCCTGGCCTCAAGCGATCCTCTGCCTCTGCCTCCCAGAGTGCTGGGATAACAGGCATCAGCCACCGCGCCCAGCCAGGAGTCATGTTTTAAACAAATACTTAGCTACTTAACAACAAGATATTTTCTAGGGCTTTCAAAACTATGAAAATAATATAGTCTCATTGTTAAACAATAGAACAATAGAAAAGTAAAAACATAGAAGACAATTCCCCTTTAAACTCTCACCCTGACACTTCCTCCCAAGAGGTAAACACTTATCAACTGTTTGAAATATACTTTCAGGGTGTCCTATGCATGTACATGCTTGTGTATCATTGATGTTCTTGGCTTCTTTTTCCAAGGAGCAATATACCTGGGGAGTTTTCCATGTCAGGAGATATAGGTCTGTCTCATTCTTGTTAATATCTGCAGAGCATTCCCGTAGTATGCCGTGCCCTAATTTGTTAAACTATACTTCTATTGTCAGCCATGGAGACTGTTTTCCAATTTTCACTTTTACAAGCAACAGCATCACTGCAAAAAAATGCTGTGAGGTACACACCCCTTTAGGCATTTACATTTGTGGAGGATCAATTGTTGGATGCAGATCGGCTGGGTCAAAGGTTATGTGCTTTCAATTTTTCGTTTGGTGACCGTGGAATTCCCTTCCCAAAAAGGTTCATTAATTTACACTTTCCCTGCCCAACAGCAGGGCAAGGCTTATTATTCAACCAATTCTCAGTAAGATTTGAAGTGTTCATATTTTTAGCATTTGTCAAATTAAGGAGTGAAAACTGCTGGGTGTGGTGGTGTGTGCCTGTAGTTCCAGATACTGAGGGGGCTGAGGCAGGAGGATCGCTTGAGTCCAGGAATTCCAGGCTGCAGTGAGCTATGATTGTGCCACTGTATTCCAGTGTGGGCAATAGAATGAGACCCCTGTTACATTAAAAAAAAAAAAAAAAAAAAGAGTGAAAACAACAATTTCTCTGATTATTAGTAAGGTTGAGTGTGCTGTTGTTGCTGTTTGTTGTTTGCTATGTATATTTCTAGCCTGTTTACTTAATCTGGGTACAAACACAGACCCTATAAAGTGATATAATGATGTAGGGGTTAGAAGGAAGCTGGTTTGATTCAAGCTTGAAGGTTTCCCTGCTGTGTGACTTTGGAAAAGTCACTTAACCTCTTTGTTTCTCATTTGTAAAATGGAGATAATACTAGTACCTATCTCATATGGCTGGGGATTAAAGTATTTGATACATATAAACCACCCAGAACAGTGCCTGGTATACCATGGGCACTCAATAAACATTAACAATACTCGATCTTCTCCCTAATTTATGTTACAAATATTTCCTTCCGGGCTGTTGTTCTGGTCGTCTCCTGTCTTTGTTCAGTGTGTTTTCATGTCATCACATTTTTGTCCCTCTGTTCTTTCATGGCACTGAGTTTCAATAAAAGCAAAACTAGGACATTTAAATTGGATGCAAAATAAGAAATTGGACTCTGGGAATAGAGCGGGGAGTATTAGCAACGTTCACGTCTGGGTGGTGCAATTCTCATGACTTATTTTCCTTTTTTTATGCTCTGTGCTTTCCAAATGTTCTAATGAACATATATTTCCAAATGCACACACATTGCCTTTATGTTTATGTTGCATTTGGGTTTTTTTTTAATTTATTTTAAGCACACAGGTAATAATTCTATAAGGAGAAAAATACCTCTTTCCCTCTCCTCCTCTGCAATAAATGTTGTTTAATGTAAAGGCCAAAAAAGCAAGAAGTCAGCGGGCCCACTACACACTTAAGTCTCCCAGAGTCAGTACCACCCCTGGGCCCAAAAATACCCAAACGCCGCTGCAGGATCGCCCCCTGGTGGCAGAAAATAATAAGCCGTTTTGGGAAGGGGGTGTGTGTATGTTTTGTTCTATTTAAATCACAAAGCAACCCTTTGAGTTGTGGACTATAATTAGGTAGGATACCCAAGTGACAAATCTGAGTCTAGGAGAAGTGAAGCCCAGGGTCATCTTAGCTGGCAAGGGACAGAACCGGTCCATTTGTGCAAGCCCACCTTCATGTTTTTATTTAATTGCTGTGTTTTCTGCTCCCAAACGTTCCCTGCCATGTCTGCGATCTAATTCACACACCACACAATTCACCCATTGAAAGTGTACAATTCAGTGGTTTTTAGTTTATTCACAGAGTTATGCAACCATCACCATGATCAAGTCCAGAAATTTCCATCACCCCCGAAAGAAACCCCATCCCCATTAGCAGTCACTCCCCATTCCCCTGGCCCCAGCCTCTACAACGACTAATCTACTTCTATCTCTAGGATTTGCCTATTCTAGATATTTCATAGAAATGGAATCATACAATATATGGTCTTTTGTGTCTGGCTTCTTTTACTGAGCATCATGTTTGTACAGTTCCACCAAGTTGTAGCATGTGTTGGTGCTTCCTTTTTCATGGCCAACTAATATTCCATTGAATGGATGGATGTACCACAATTTATCTATCCATTCATCCACTGATGGGCGTTTGAGTCGTTTCCACTTTGGGACTATGGTGAATTGTGAAGCTGAACTTTTGCATGCAGGATTTTGCTGGACATATGTTCTCATTTCTCTTGGGTAGTTTCCTAGGAGTGGTATTGCTGGGTCATATGGCAACTCTATGAATGGCAGTTGTTTTAATGTCACCTCCCAGATGAGCCTCTGACTCCACACCTCTCCCCCATGTCCTGTGAGCTGCAGGACAAGTCCCCTGACCCTGAACCCAGGTCCTCACTGGAATCAGACAGAGGTAGCCTGGACAGCCCAAACCTCCAGTTGAGGCCCAACTCCAACTCTGTTGGTAATGAATGATGTTCACCAAATATTTCCAACACACATGATAGGGATGGTCTTTCCCGCCCTCTTATGGTTGGGTAAGGCCATGCAACTTGTTCTGGACAATGAGCAGCGAGCAGAAATGTATCATTTCCAGGCCAGAGTATTTAATTGCAGATATGAGACCCTCCAGAGATTTCTTTCCTTGGGTAGAGTGACTTGAAATATTCCAGAGAATGGCTGCTTCATCACCTGGGTTGTGGAGTAAGGTGCATGGGATAAAATCCCTGAACAACCTGTGATGGCTATGTAGCAGGAGTGAGAAATTACTTTTGTATTGTTTTAGGCACCCAAGACTTTGGGGCCATTTGTTACAGTGGCATCATCTAACTTATCCTGACTGATTCAGCAAACCATCCACATCGTGGCACCTGGACACAGCCAAGGGTTCTGTATTAGTTTGCCATAAGAAAACACTACAGGCCAGGCGCAGGGGCTCACGCCTGTAATCCTAGCACTTGGGAGGCAGATCGTTTGAGCTCAGGTTCGAGACCAGCCTGAACAAGAGCAAGACCCTGTCTCTACTAAAAAAATAGAAAGAAATTAGCTGGACAACTAAAAATATATATATATATAAAAATTAGCCGGGCATGGTGGCACATGCCTGTAGTCCCAGCTACTTGGGAGGCTGAGGCAGGAGGATTGCTTGAGCCCAGGAGTTTAAGGTTGCTGTGAGCTAGGCTGATGCCATGGCACTCTAGCCCGGGCAACAGAGTGAGACTTTGTCTCAGAAAAAACAAAAACAAACAAACAACAACAACAAAAAAAAACCACTACAGACCGAATGACTTTAACAACAAAAATGTGTTGTCTCACAGTTCTGGAGGCTAGAAGTCCAAGGTCAAGGTGTCAACAGGGTCGGTTCCTTCAGAGGGCTGTGAGGAAGAATCTGTTCCAGGTCTCTCCCATAACTTCAGTCCTTCCTGGGCTTCTAGATGGTGTGCCGTCCCCCGCCCCCATCTTCACCTCATCTGCCCTATCCCTGTGTCTGTCTCTGTGTCTAAGTTTCCCACTTTCTGGCTGGGCACCGTGGCTCACACCTGTCATCCAAGCACTTTCAGAGGCCAAGGTGGGAGGATTGTTTGAGGCCAGGAGTTTGAGACCAGCCGGGACAAGATAGCAAGACCCCATCTCTTAAAAAAAAATAGAAAAATTAGCCAGGTGTGGTGGTATGCACCTGTAGTCCCAACTACTCAGGAGGCTGAGGTGGGAGGATTACATGAACCCAGGAGTTTGAGGCTGCAGTGAGCTATGATGATGCCACTGCACTCCAGCCTGGGCAACCCAGTGAGATCCTGTCTCAAAAAAAAAAAAATCCCCCTTTCTATACGGACACAGTTCTATTGGAATAGGATCCACCCTAATGACCTCATTTTAACTTAGTGACCTCTTTAAAGACCCTGTCTCCAAACTCAGCCACATTCTGAGATACCTTGGGGTAGAACTTCCAGATATGAATTGGAGGTGGGCAAAATTCAGCCCACACGGGCTTCATTCCAGCTGCAGGTGCCAGGGGTCCCAGCCTGCTGAGGGGCAGCAAGAGAAGGCAAGAAATGTTGATACGAGCTTGAGTAAATGAAGACATCTAGAGCAACTTAGTGGGAGGCTCTAGTAACCAGGGAGCTCCTGCTAGATCCTTGCTGGACATCCCTCTGAGGGTCCAGGGCTGTCCCAGGACTGCAGCCTTGAGTAGAAACCGGAGCCAATCTGGTTGCTGGGAAAATAGCACAAGGGGGTGGATAAGCTTGTGCTGGTTCCATTTCTTAACAACTGTGTACTTGAACGCCCTTTCTGAGCTTCTATTTTCTATTCTATCAAATGGAATAATACTACTTTCTCCATAGAGCCATTATGAAAATCCAAACAGAGAATATGCATGCATCAGCACAAGAGGTATGGCAATCGCTCTGTAAATTAATTATTATTGTTACTGTTGGTAGTGGTTTTTGTGTTTTGGTTTTTTGTTTTGTTTTGTTTTGTTTTTTGACACGGTCTTCCTCTGTTGCCCAGGCTGGAGTGCAGTGGTGTCATCATAGCTCACTGCAGCCTTGAACTCCTGGACTCAAGTGATTCTCCCATCTCAGCCTCCTGAGTAGCTGGGACTATAGGTGTGGACCACCATGCCCGGTTAACTTTTCCCTATTTTTTGTACAGATGGGGTCCCACTATGTGTCCCAGGCTGGTTGCAAATTCCTGCCCTCAAGTGATCCCCCTGCCTTGGCCTCCCAGAGTGCTGGGATTATGGGCATGAACCACCGTGCCCGGCCTTGGTGAAGTGCTTTAAAGGCAAGGAAACAGGCGGTCGGGACAGGGAAGCTACTTTACACAGTGGCTTCAGACAGTCTGAAGAGGTGACATTTGAGGACAGACTTATCCAGCTCCATGGAGGGTAGCTCCTGTTGCAAGGGCTTCAAGCCAGGACACCAGTGGGGAATTTGGGGAACAGAATGAAGCTGCTGCAACTGGAGCTGTGCGAGAGGGTGGAGTGGAAGCCAATTAGGATGGAGATGCCAACAGGTGACAAATCCTGGGATGAACTTTCAGCTTAATGTGCTCTTGCCCTCTTCAAACCCAGAGATCTGGAGGGGCAGGGATGTTGGGGGCTTGGAGGGAGAGGCAGAGAAGGGGGCTTTGGTAGCACCTTGGACAGCGCTAGCACTGTCTATGGTGCTGACAGCCTAGGGAACCGGAAGTGAAACGGGCAGCTGCTGGAGGAAAAGAGTTTGGTGGTTCCTGAATTCAACATAGAATTCATGTGGCCCACCAACTCCACTCCTGTGCACATGCCCAAAGGGATTGAAAGCAGGGACCCAAACAGATACTTGTGTGTCAGTGTTCGTAGCAGCACGATTCACAATAACCCACACGTGGAAGGAGGCGACCCGTCTCCACTGGCGGTTGAATGGATCAGCACAATGTGATCCACACTGGAATATTACTCAGCCATAAAAAGGAAAGTGGTTCTGACACAGGCTACACCATGGATAGACCTTGAGGACACCATGCTCAGTGAAATAAGCCAGTTACAAAAGGACAAATCCTGTGTGGTTCCCCTCATAGGAGGTCCCTAGAGTCGTCAGATCCACAGAGACAGGAAGTAGAATGGTGGGTGCCAGGGGCTGGGGACAGGGAGGGGGAGTTAGTGTTTCATGGAGATAGAGTTTCAGTTTGGGGACATGAGAAAGTTCTGGAGATGGAGGGTGGTGATGATTGCACAGCAATGTGAGTGTGCTTAATGCCACTAAGCTGTGCACTTAGAAGTGGTTAAAATGGTAAATTTTGTTATGTTTATTTTACAATTAAAACACATTACACATCACTAAAAAAAAATCTTCCAAGGCTCCCCACTGCCCTCGAGACAGTCCTTGGCCATGGCTGCTGCACTCTGGGCCCGCACTCGGTAGGGGGCACTGACAGGAGCCTCCAAAGGTCTGGGCCCAGCTGGTCCCACAAAGGTAATACTTGGTGAGATACATACAGTCATGATTCCCCACTTCACAGGCGAATGAAGTGACTGAAGCTCAGAGAAGTTAAGAAACTTGCTCGCGGCCACCTGCAAGAGGCCAGGCTGGGATTTCACCCCAGGCAGGCTGGCTGCATGGTCTAAGCTCTGAGCCGACAGCCAGAACAGCAAGTGGGGACAGTAGGGCCCGCCTGATTCTGCTGAGCACACGGTAGGGGCAATGTCTGGGGGAAAGTTCTCGAGCCTCATGAGTGAGTGTGTGTGTGAGTGTATGCGTGTCTTGGGTGGGGGTCCTGTCCCTTAGGAACCAGAATCAGTGGTGCACGCAGTAGGAACGTACAGCCAACATGGGGCGTCTGCGCACAGTAGGACTACCCCAGGGGCAGAGGCTGTGGGAAGATGAAGCTGCCACAACAGGCTCCAGCACCCCCTGTGTGGGCCCGTGGGCAGTGGCACATGGCATTCAGAGGCCTTGTGGCCTGGAGCCAGCACTGAGTGGGACTACACATGAACTCCAGCATAGCACTCCTGTGGGCGGGATGCACACAGGCCGTTTCAGACCCCAGCCGGAGCCACTCCGAGCAAAGGAGGTAGGGCCCTCCACCCAAAGATGACACGAGGCCACTTCTGAGAGGTGATAGTTTATTGGGGGGGGTGACTGTCAGGAGTCATCAGAGTGGCGCTGCCCTCCTCCCCTGGGGCAGGCCAGTCCAGTGTGTGGTCCCTGGGCTCAGAGGGCCAAGGAGGACCCAGGGGGCGGCAGGCGTAGCAGCAGGAGGAGGCAGAGTGAGCTGCCCCCACGGGGCCCACCCTCAGCCCAGTGCAGGGGTGGGGTACCGGGGACCCCCCTGGTGAGGCCCTCAGGTGTCTGAGGCCGGGCTGGGAGGCTCTGGGGGCAGACAGCGCCGGTGCCGGAGAACCGACTTCTCCTCTTCCTGTGGAGACAGGCCGCACACGCGTGTCACCCAGCACGGGACTTGTCACTGTACACGTGTCAGCCAGCACCCACCCCCCAAGGTCTCAGACACAGCCTTGAGAGGGGCCCGGGGCTGCCCACTCTCACCATCTCGGAGGCGGTGCTGGGGCTCGCACCCTCGGGGGAGCCCCCTTCGTCCCTGGAGCAGTCGGGTCCCGCGTCCTCCTCGTACTCCGTCAGGCAATCCGATTCCTCCCCTGGAATCGGGGGCGGGGCACGGTTGGGGGAATCCGGGCTGGTCTGACACATCCAGCCACGCCCCACCCTCCTGGGGGTGTCCCTGGGGGTCCCCTCAGCCCCCTCACCATCAGCGCAGCCGTCGGAGACATAGCTTGTGGGGGGCTCGATCCGGGACACGATCTCCGCCAAGTCGGTGAAGCCAGAGCTTGGGAAGGCAAGGACCTGTGGGGCAGTACTGGTGAGGCTCCGGGGGCCCACAGAGTGCTGGGGTGTCTGGGGGGGCCTGGTGGCATCTTGGGGGCTCAGAGAGGACGCTGGGTGGGGGAACTCTGGAGTCAGTGTACATCTGAGGAGCTCGGTGAAACCCAGGAATGTGTGGGGGCAACTGAGGTTTGTGGGAGACCCCGAGGGGGCCATAATTCCAGATCTCTGGGGTCAGAGGGTCCCCAATGCGGAAGTATCACAGGCTTACATCTGCACGGCGGCTCTCGTTAAGGTCCGCAGACCGCCGGTCTGTGAGCATTTTCTCAATGACATCACCCCGACTCCAGCCTCCGAACACCGCCTTCCCATATTGGTAGCCCACATCCTGCAGGAAGCGAAGGGCTAGGGGTCATGCCTGCAACCCCCTCTGCTTAGCCCCACACTGTCTGCCCCTCCTCTCATCCCTCAAAAGCCTGACACTCTGGGGGAGCTGGTGTTTGAGATTAAATCTATTCTAGAGTCAGCCACATATGGATAGCACACTTGCCGATGCTTCCCCTAGCCGTGCCCTTGCCAGACATTACTAATCAATCTCCACATTCTTTTCCACTCAGCCCCACGCAGGGTGATGGGTACCAAACAATACAAGGTGGTGGTGTGCCAGATTGTTTAGAGTTTTGCTAATATGCAGTACATCTGTGGATACTGACCTATCCTGTGTCCATAGCAAACATCACTAATTCATTATGACACACTCTCTTAGTAGCCCCCGAAAGATCATCAGACATTTTTTACTCAGACTCAGCTTCTGGGCAGCAGCTACTGATTAATTTCAGTTGGCATGGGCTATGACACATTCTTCAGGGTCAGTGGCACAAGACACACACGCACGCGCACACACACACACCCCACTACATTCCTATCCTGGACCTGTGGCAGACATTACTAATTGATCACTGCTCTCATTCCCACCAATGCAGAAATGGCATTAGAAATCATTACACAGTGCTTCAGGCAGTGCGGTTGGCACATAACCAGAAACTTAGCTCAAGGGTAGCACATGCACAGCCACATCCCATGTGACACCCGCTTCAGACATCACTAATTGATCACAGCTCTGTTTCCCACCAATTCCAGGTGGAGCCCTAGAATCTTTCCCCTCACACTGCTCTGGGCTTTAAGTCATAAAGCTTTGCGGGCCCACCAGGCGGGCACCATGCCGCTCCCACCCGCTCACATAGATCTGGTCGAACTTCCCGAAGTCCATGGTCTTGAAGCAGTCGATGGGCGGGCGCAGGTACTCGCAGTAGGAGCTGGACTTGACAACTTCCAGCTGCCGCACGCAGGACACGTAGGCCAGACGGGACTGGATCTCGGCCATGTCTGGAACTTTCACCTTGTCCGCCCAGGGGTTTAGCCGCTTCCACAGCAGCCACCACCCGGACAGGCTGTCCCCATAGGTGCTGAGGTCTGTCTCGTCCTGGCTCCCCACGTCGATGGCAAGGACCGTCTTGGCACCCATGCTGCGGGCGATGTCGGCTGTGGAGCCAGGGTGGTCAGCGGGCTGCTCCCCCAACAGGGCCGGGGGTAGGGATATTCAACCCAGTCCCACAAACACCATCATGCAAATGAGCACACCAAAAAAAAAAAAAAAACCACACATGCAAACGACGGCCTGTCATGCAAATAAAGTCAAGGAGGGTGGGGGGATGGCCCAGTGATGAGGGCAGTGTCTCCAGGAGGGTCCCCTACAAGACAGTGCCCTGTACCCAGGCCCAGCCCAAGGAGACACCCAAGTCTCTATCAGCCTTGGCACTTATATCCCTCAAGAGCTCATTGATGTCTCCAAGTCCACATGCCCATGTGCAGGTGCCTGTGAGTGCCTGCCTGAGTCCCTTTTGTCCGAGACCCCATGGGAGGCCGTGTGTCTGCAAGCACGTATATCTCTGGGTTTGCCTGTGTCTTTGTAGACATGCCTGGGCCTGTCTGTGTTCATTACAGACCACGTGTACCTAGGTCAATGCCCGTACATACACATTCCCTTGTGTCTCCAAGACAGTTTGTGGACCCTGGCCCATAGGACCGTGAGCACATGTACAGCTAGTGTATTTGGCCACATGAGTATGAACACCTCTGGGGTGTGAAGTTTTAAGTTGTGTACCTGTCTGCCTCTCATCTGTGCACATAAAGGCAGAGGTGTGACTTAACTTGGTCACGCATGCAAGCGTCCCATCCTATTTGCATGTGCACACACCTGCGTGTTTGAGATGTGTTGGATGGGTGTGGACAAACTAGCGTGTGACAAATGCCCTGTGTCATCAACACACGTGTTCGTCTGTGTGCAAGTGTCTGAGTGTGTCTACCTACCTCTTAAGCAGCTGCGAGAATGGGTGTGTGTGAGTACCTGGTGTGTGTGCATAAAGTGTCCTGTTCAATCTATGTGTTCCTTAGTGTGTGTCCCTTGCACCTGTGCGCCTGTCCCTCTTGTGTGTGCAGCCACTGTGTCTAACAGCACGCGAGCATGTGGATATACTTTTCAGCTGCACACACTGTGCGTGAGCATGTATGCATGTGCACGTATACCCCCGCACGGGTGGCTTGAGCACGTGTTCTGCGAGCCCACCTGCGTGTGCCTGCCTGCTCACGTGTTTGCATGCGCGAGTCTGCGCAGGGGCGTGTGACACTGTGGGCAGCCACTTGCCTGGCAGGTTGTTGATGTAGCCGCCGTCCATGAGGAGGTGCCCGTCCTTTGGGTCGCATAGTGGGGGCAGGTAGCCCGAGAGCGTCATGCTGGCACGCACATACCTCCACAGGGAACCTGCCCGGTGGGACACACAGACACAGACACGCACAGACACACTCAGACACGCTCGCAGGCCCGGCCAGCCCGGTGGGCTCGCTGACCTGGCACGTTGTTAACGTAGCACCCGTCCACCAGTAGGTGCCCGTCCTTGGGGTCGCAGAGCGGGGGCAGATAGGGGCAGTAGGAGGCGCTGGCCCGGACATAACGCCACACACAGCCTGTGGGGACGGCGTGAGGGGGTGAGGCCCCTGACAAGATTCCCGGCTCCCCACCCCTGAGCACAAACATACCTGGGGCCTCTGGGGCATTAGTGGGTGATGGTTAGTGGTCGGCGATCGGGCCAAGGTGGACGGTCACTTGTGTTAACAATGTCCCAGAAGCTCAGCTGCCCTCCCTGAAGCTTCCCCCCATTCCCCACATGGCCTCAGCGGTTGGGTACAGAGCTGGGTGGGGACACCCACCATCTTTGTGGACGCGCATGGCTGAGGCCGTGATGTCTGTGGTCACGTTGAAATATGGCAGCCATAGGTCCTAAGGGGACAAGGACCAAGGTGGGGGAGGAGCGTGGACTCCTGTGGGCAGGGGTGGGGGCAGGGAGGTGGGCGCACCTCAATCTGCTTATCCTGGAAGACACGGTGGATGCTGCGGTTAAAGGCCGAGCCAGTAAACATGGAGGTGACAGGGTACGTGAGATCCAACACGGGCTCCAGCACCGAAGTCATTCTCTAGGGACAAGGGGGCCAGCTGGGGTCAAGGAGTCATGTGAGGTCACAGAGGGATCACTGAACAGGGGTGGGCAAGGAGCATTTAGGGATGGTGATGTGGTCACCCAGGGCCACTGCTAAGAGGGTCACTAAGGGCCCTAGTTGCTCTAGCTGGGGGCTGGGGGTTAGGGTTGCTAGCCAGGAGGTCCCACAAGCACCATCCAAGATCCCCAGGGTGTATCTTAAATGTCTAGGCAGACAGGGTTCACAGATTAAACCAGGAAGGATCACCATGAGCCCAGAGGCCCCCTGGAATCAGGTGATATTGGAGTCATGGGTTTCAGGGTGCTCCTGGGGTGCCGTGATCCCTCCCGGCAACACACACCTTGGCCCACTCCCGGGCCCGCTGCTTGGTGCGGCTGGCGCTGCGCTCCTCTGCGTACAAGGCCCCGATGAACGAGCCGATGGACGTGCCGCCCACCAGGTCCACGGGGACCCCTGCCTCCTCTAATGCCTTCAGCACCCCAATATGCGAGCAGCCCCTGCGAGGAAAAGAGGACCCAGTGTTCCTCTAGGAATCTGCTCAACCCCACCGGCACGAGCTCCCCTTCTCCCATCGCCCACGCAGCCAAGAGAGATGCCAGCCCCAGCCCATAGCGTCTTTCCCAGAGAGTAAGCTCCACCCCTTGGACACCTAGGCCCCGCCCTTGCCCTCCAGCAAGCGCCCCCCCCACGCACCCCCGCTGGAGTTGGCCCCGCCCCTCACCTGGCCCCGCCCCCGCCCAGCACCAGGGCGATAGTGTTCCCGGTGAGCACCCTCGCCAAGCGGGAGAAGTCGCTGTGCCGGTCGGCGCGCCTGGAGAAGACCTTCTCATAGAGCTCGTGCTGGGATGGAGGGGAAGAAGGTCACAATCCAAGAGGATGAGGGGATGGGGCGGGGCCTAGTGGAACTCCCCAGCTTTTTCAGGCCCTGCCCCACTCCCCACCAGACCACGCCCCTGGCAGCCACAGCCCCAGAATTGGGGGCCGGTCCTCCCCGGGGCCCCTCTCCAAGCCCGCCCCTCACCAGCTTGGCCGGGCTGCGGCGCGAGAAGAGGCGGCGTGGGCAGCGCAGATGCAGGTGGCCCGAGCACCAGCTGCGCATGTTGAGCCACTCCACGGTGCGTGTGGGGCCCGGGCCCTCCTCACGGTGCAGCAGGACCAGTTGCTTGAGGGCGCGCACAGCCGTGTTTTCCAGCATCTGCTCCAGCTGCGAAAGATGCAGAGGGGACGGAGGTCACCGGTCTCCCCACCGCTACCTGGCCAAGGGACAGGATCCTGGGGATGGTGTCACTGCGCAGGGCCTCCAGACCTGGCCGAGAGTGGGCTCCTGGTCACCCAGGCCCACGATGAGGATGCAGTCAGCCTGGCGCAGGCAGCGCACGGTCCAGGGCGTCAGGGATGCGTCGGTCTGGTACAGCACGATGCGGTGCGCATCCTCCTGCTGGGCCAGCCACCCTGACAGCCGGAACTCTTGGATGCTGGGGTGGGACGGGGGAAGTGTCATTCTTGGGTGACGTGAAGCCGTGTGTTCCCAGAGACCACACAGCTCCATTACTGGGAGGAGGTTAGACACCTAGGCCCCCACAATGGAAGTCTGTGCCCTAGGCGGGCAGATTCACCCCCCCCCCTTGATCTAAGGGTGGGACAAATGTTCCTTGGCTTGAAACCTAGAACTCGAACCCAGATCTGAAAGAATTGGGGGCTCTCCAAGCCCACCCCTTACACCCCCTGCTCCCCTCAGGACATCAACACACACCTATCCAGTGCAGAGGCCCCCAGGCGTGCCCGGATGATGTCACTGTTGAGGAGGAGCGTGGGACCTAGAGGCAGGTGAGGAACGGAGGTTGGGAATGCGGATGATAGGGCTGGGGGCCCCTCCCAGAAGATAATACCCATCACCCTACTCCTGTGGCCTGTGGCCCTGGTCTACCCTCTCCACTGACCCACCCAGCCATATCCACTCACTAACCAATGCCCTGGCCAGCCCCAGGGACCAATGGCCAGCCCTCACCCACGCCCCTTTTCCCTACTGACCGATGGCTTGCAGAGCGTGCTGCAGCTCCAGGGTGAAGGCCACCATGGGCACCTCAGCACACACGGGCAGGACTGCCACCGTTGCCAGGTTGCTGGCAGGATTGGTGAGTTCCGAGTGTGGTGGGACACCCAGCCCCGAGCCTGCTGAGACCCCAATGGATGAGATTTGCTGTGCAACCCTGTGTCTAGAGAGGTGAACACCCCCCCCTACACACACACACAAAATCCCTGACCCTCTTCCCCCAGACTGCAGCCCCTGGCTGCCCCAAGACGTCATGCTGCCATACTGAAGGCAACAACCTAGTCCTGTACATACAGCCCCACTCAACCTCCATTTTGCCCCAGTCTCCTCAGTGGGATCCATCACACAATTCTACAGCCACTCACATCCACTGTGCTTACACAGACCAACCAACTGGTACACCTGCCCCATTCTGACCTTGGTGCCTCTTTCCAAGAAAGAGATCTGGACATAAAACTAGGTAGACATAAAGATATGCTTGACTCACTTAGTGCTTCCTACCTTCCCTGCTAATAGGCTAGACGAAGCTGTCAACCCCCATCTGTTGCCTGGGCTTCCTGCTGCTCCTAGTTGATCCAATCCCCCTCCCCTAAGCTCAAATGCCTTTCTGTGGCCCCCAACCTCTATGTGGCTTGCCCCTTCCCCATTTCTCCCCCTCAATCACTTTCCCCCTCCCAGTGCTTCAAAACCACCCAACCCCGTGTGCAATGCCTTTGTAATTCTCTTCCAAGTCTGGCTCCATCTCATTTGTCAAGTTTCAGCTCATTGTCTTCAGAAAAGCCTCTCCCTTTGCTAGTCACGCTCTATCAATGACCCTCTTTTATTTTCTTCACAGTACTTAGAAGCTTCTGACATTGTGCTTTTTATTTTTTAATTTTTTTTTGTCTCCATAGAGATTGTCAAAAACTACCAATGCTGACTATATGTCAAATTGTCATGGCAGAGTATGGGGGAAAGTATTCCGTTAGCAATAATCACGCCTCGGATAAACCTCATTGGCTACGACACTGACAGGGCGCGAAGCTTGACATTGTGTTGTTTCCCTGTATTTTTAAACTGATGTCTTGCCTGGCCTCCCCGCCCCGCCCCCACCCCACCCGAGGAATCCAGGTGTCAAAACCAACAGGGCAGGGGAAAAGAGGAGGACCAAGGTTGCTGGGCTGGCCCAGAATCGGGTGGCCACAGTGTAGAACCCCAGGCCCACATTTCAGCACACCCTGGAGCCCGACTGCGCTCCCCCATCTGTCCTAATTCACAGGTGTAGTGGAGGGAACTACACCTCCCAGCCTGTCAGTAACTTCAGAAGCCCATTCCCAACGTGCCCAGAGTCCTAAATGCACTCCATGGATTCCATTTGCCGTCACATTCTGATCTGGGACTCCCTTTCCCAAAACGTTCAGGACGAGGACTTCCCCAGCAAGCGCTGACACCGGGGCCAAAACCGCCACTTAAGGCACTGCCCCCCAGCACGACTCAGTCCATTAACAAGCACGCCGGAATCTAGGAATCCGTTTCCCAGCATGCACTGGACCACAGTTCCCACTGCCGGCTTCAAACCCGCCCAGCATGATTTATACGCCGAACTCCATTTCCCAGCATGCCTTCGGATATGGGGCTTCCCCTCCCAGCATGCTCTCGGCGATGGACTACAGCCCCCAGCATGCCCCGGGCCGCCCGGCTCTCACCTGGGAAGGGTCCTTGCAGCTGCTGCAAATTGCCTAAAATTTTCTGGCTCAGCAGGTGGATGAGGCGGGTCACGACCTGGGGGTGTTGGAGGCCGGAAATCCAGTGAGACCGACGGAGTGACTGTGCGGGTTCCACCTTTCCCTCCTCTACCGGGAGTCCTGGGTCCCCGTTACCTGGGCTCCAGCTCCAAGAGCCCCACCCTGACTCCAGCGGCTCCGCCCCACCAGAAGTCCCTCCCCTTATGTTAGACCCCACCCCCTCTGTGGTCCCATCCCCACTCCCCTCCGCCCCGCCCACATCAGGCCGCACCTGCGGGTACCGACGTTTGATGTGGCCCAAGGTGCCCTCAGGGAGCTTAGCCAGCTCCGTGTCGCGCACCGCGTGCACCGTTGTGGCTCGCGGCTGCCGGGTCAGCGCCTCCACCTGTAGGACCCGTGTGCATGACCGGGGCTGCCTGGGCCAGGAGTGCCCGGAGAGAGTAGCGGGAGCCCGACCGTGGGTACAGGGGGCGGGGGGCAGTGCTGCCCCATCTAGGGAGTCCTCCATGATGGAGGTGGAGGGAACCAAGCCTCGCTCGCTACCGATTAGGACTCCGGAGACAGAGAGAGGACAGGGATCCACGACAGGCGGGGGTCCCCTTTTCTGATGAAAAAAGGTCCAGGGGCGGAGTGGAATCAGACTCATCACCCCAAGAGGTTGCCCTCCCCCGACTTCGGTGACCACCCCACGGAAAGGACTGGAGGAAGTGGACTGGCTGAGGTCAGAGTTCGGGAGCTATGTCTGGTCACTCCGTCGGATTACGCGGGATGTATATGTTGGGGGGGGGCTGGACTAAGAAGTCAGAGGTCAGTGGGTGGGCGCTCACCACTCCGATGAGGTCCCCCCGGCCATATTCGCCCACCAGCTCCTTCTTGCCGCTGCCGCGCTGAATAACACTGCGCAGCCGCCCATTGAGCACGATGTAGGTGCAGTCCGAGCGGTCGCCCTGCCTGGGGTATGGGTGGAGGGTCAGGCAAGGTCAGGGCCTTGTCCTGAGCGGGCCTGAGCTGCGAGGTGGGAGTAGGGGCTGCACCTGTAGAGCGCACGTCCCGCCTCCACCGCCGTCCAGTCGATGGCAAAGTCCATTTGGCGCACGAAGGGCGACATCCTGGCAGCCACTGTGTGCGCTGCGCTCAACACCACACTAGGTTGTGCACGCATGATCCTGCGGGCGAAGAAAGGGGGTGCATGAGCCGGGGGCACCCTGGAACACCCCAGAAGGAGTGGAGAAAGTGGGTGATGACTTGGATGTAAAACAGGAAGGGCTCAAAATTGCCCTTTAAGGGTGCTGGGAGGCCAGAGCTGGGGGATTCCGTTCTGCCCCTCTAGGAGTGGGGTCAAAAGATCTGGTCCTTGTGATACCAGGGCAATTGGGAAAAAAAAAAAAAGATATGGTCCTGGCCTCCTCCCATGGCTGAGTGGAGTTGCGTTGGGGTCATCTGAGGGCCACCTCCATCCCAGCCCCAGGCCCAGTCGTACTCATAGAAATCAGATTTGGAGATCCGCAGGAAGGTGCAGTCGCGCTGGGCACGCAGCGTGAAGATGAGGGGTTCGCCCGTGAGCACCGCCAGCTGCCCCACCAACTCCCCAGGCTGCGCCACGAACAGGCACACGTCCTCTGCCTTGTCGATCATGCGCTGGTACACGTGCAGGCAGCCCCAGAGCACGAAGTGCAGGCTCACGTCCTGTAAGGACAGAGGCGGTGGTGACAGAGCCAGCGACAGCACCCCCACCACCCCAACTCAGGCCAATGTGCCCCAGGGGAAAGTTTAAAGAAGGAACAGTTAAGAAAAACAAAGTTGAAGGAGGGAATAAAGACTTGGGATATAAGCAGATTATGTATATACATATTACATATATATGTATATACATACACACACACACACACATATATATATATCTCCATCCATAGACTCAACCAACCTTGGATCAAAGGATTGAAAATATACAGGAAAAAAACTGCTTCTGTACAGAACACGTACAGACCTTTTTTGGCATTATTCCCTAAACAATACAGTATAATGACTGTTTATATAGCATTTACATGGTATTAGGTATTATAAGTAGTCTAGAAATGATTTAAAGTATATGGGAGGATGTACATATGTAAATACTATGCATTTGTATGTAAATACTATGCCATTTTATATCAGGGACTTGAGCATCCACGGATTTGGGTATTTTCGGGAGGTCCTGGAACCAATGTCCTGTGGATATGAAGGGAGGACTGTTTAAGTGTATTCAGCACCCAGGGCAGGCATGACTAATGGATCACCAAACCCTGAGCCAAGATTCAAGCTCGGGAATTCTTTTCAACACAGCCAGCAACAGGCTGCAAAAACTGGGTACCTAGGGTCCTGGCTGAGCTAAAATCCTCTGCTTGTACTGGGCAACTGGACAGCCATATATAAAAGACAGAAGTTGAATTCTAACCTTTATACCGTATCAAAATGGATCAAAGACATAAATGTAAGAGCTAAAACTATAAGCCCCTTAGAAGAAAATATAACGGTAAATCTTCATGACCTTGAATTTGGCAATGGATTCTTAGATGTGTCACCAAAAGCACAAGCAACAAAATTAAAAAACATAAATTGGACTTCATCAAGATTAAGAACTTTTGTACTTTGATAATATATAAAGAGCCTTTTGCAGTTCATAAGCGTGATGATTAGATTTTTACAGGGACGTGTGAAATGTGCCTCCCTCAAACGTGGTTATGATGTTGGCACATCACCTGTCTGATATTAAAAAAAAAGAATATATAAAGAATTCCTACAACTTGGCCAGGTGCAGTGGCTCACACCTGTAATCCTAGCACTTTGGGAGGCTTGAGGTCAGGAGTTCGAGACCAGCCTGAGCAAGAGCAAGACCTGTCTCCACAAAAAATAGAAAAATTAGCCGGGCATGTTAATGAGTGCCCACAGTCCCAGCTACTCAGGAGGCTGAAGCAGGAGGATTGCCTGAGCCCAAGAGTTCTGGCTGTAGTGAGCTATGCTCTCTCCTGACAATGGCCACTGCACTCCAGCCTGGACAACACAGTGAGACCCCATCTCTAAAGAAAGAATAAATAAATTTAAAAAATTAAAAATGGGCAAAAGATCTGAATAGAAACTTCATGAAAGACGATATACAAATGGCCAATAAGCACACGAAAAGATGCTCAAAATCATGACATCATTAGGCAGATGCAAATCAAAACCACAATGAGATGCCCACTCACACCCTCTAAGATGGCTAGAATCAGTGTTAGAGAATGGAGAAATGAATCCTCATACACTGCTGTTGGGAAAACTGGCAAAAAAAAGTCCTTAAAAAGTTAGAGTTGTTCTATACCCAGCAAATCGACTTCTAGGTCTATACCCAAGAGAAATAAAAACATATATCCGCAGAGAAACTTGTACATAAATGTTCACAGCAGCATAATTCACAAGAGCCAAAAGGTGGAAACAACTTGAATATCCATCAAGAGATGAATAAATAAAATGTGTTCTATGCATATGGTGGAATATTATTTAGCCATAAAGGAACGTTGACATCATACTCAGTGAAAGAAGCCAGACACAGAAGGCCACATATTGTATGGTTCTATTTATATGAAATGCTCAGAATTAGCCAATCCCTGCAGACACAAAGTGGATTAGTGGTTGCCAGGGGTGGGGGGAGGAAGGTGGGGAGTGACTGCTAATGGGGATGAGGTCTCTTTTCAAGATGATAGAAATATTCTAAAATCAATTGTGGTGATGGTTGCACAACTCTGTGAACGTCCTAAAAACCACTGAAGTGTACACTTTAAATGGGTGAATTATATGATATTGAATTATATCTCAATAAAACTATTACGCTCCCCCCCCAAAAAAATTATTCCACTCAAGGCCCACTGACTTCCTTTTGTTTCTTAGAGATAAAGAATGTTTATCATGTTTCCTATCACCACAGGACATTTGCACAAGCTGTTCCCCCCTCTCCCTATAATGGCCTTTCCTCCTGTCTGCACCCAGTTCATTGCCTCCCCAATACTTCTTCCTTAGCTGAGGTCATGTCCTTAGAGATGCCACCCTGTCTAAGAGAGACACTGTAGTGCTAAGAGCAACCCCTTCATAGCACAAAGCACTTATGATTTTACAAGGATTTGTGAAGTCCTTTGAGTCGTGCCTGTCAGAACCCTGTAGGCTTCCGAAAGGCAGGGACCACTAAGGGTTCTTCTTGCCTTTTGTCTGGCAGGCAGCATGGGGTCTGGGACAGGGCACATGCTCAGGGCAGACTTCTCTAGTTAGCATGACCAGCCAGCCACCTCCCCATGCCACCACTTTATAACTAAGGAACTGAAACTGCCCAGAGACAGAGAGACTCCAGAGATTCCTTCCCTGTCACTATACCAACCGTCTGGCATCTGCCAAAGCTCTCCACCCACCAAAACACTACAGGGACGGGACCCCTAGGTGGGGCACAGCTCCAGGAGACAGACATACCTGCACCCATGCTGGAACCTACCGAGACAGACTTTCCAGACTGTGTTTGGGACATGCATGGGGCATGGGAATCACTATTATTAGGCTGCCACTTGTCATCAGATTGGGAAGCACGTTTCTTTTTCTTTAGAGAGAGGTTCTCACTATGTTGTCCAGGCTGGTCGCAAACTCCTGGGCTCAAGTGATCCTCCCACCTCAGCCTCCTGAGTAGCTGGGACTACAAGCATGAGGCACTGCACTCAGCCCAGGAGGCATGCTTCTTTACTGCAGGACTTCTCAGAGCCTTGAATATACCAATAATATTTCCTGGGAGCTCCCAAGGAGGCTAAAACAGTATCTCCCAAACCCGCTTGACCACAGATCCCTTGTTTGTAATACAGCTGTTCTGTGAAACATACTTGGGGAAATGTTTGTGTAAAGCATAGTTTCTTAATCTTAGCACTACTGATAATTTGGACTAGATAATTCTGTCATGCTGCCCTGTATATTTGAGCATCCTAGGCCTCTACTGACTAAATGCCAGTGGCACCCTCCAAAGTTGTGACAATCAAAAATGTCTCACCATTGCCAAATGTCCCCGGGGGAGGGTTGTAAAATCACCCCCAATTGAGAACCATTGGTATAAAGTTTCACAGAGAGGTACAGCAGGGCAGCTGTCCCTAACAAAGTCCTGTCGACCCCAAGAAGGTTCGAGGGGCTGCAGGCCAGCCTGGTCCACTGGCAGGCCAGGGGTGGGTTGAGCCTGGCTGAAGCTCTCTGATAAGCAGGGCCCAGGGGCCCCCCCACAGGAGCCACAGTATGACCACACTTCCTTGGCCTGTCCCCCGAGTTCTAAGAACAGCTGGCAAAAGCCTCCCTCAGCTTCCTCTCCAGAAAGGAGCCCACCTCTGCTATGAGCAGCTTGAGGGGACAGCAGAATGGCAGGATCAAGTGACAACAACAGGTGAGATGACACCTCCTACCCATCCCCAGCCCTGGCTTCTCTCCCCTGAGCCTGGGGCAGTGCTGGCTCCAATCGTCACCCACGTCCCCACCACCATGAGCTGCTGCTAAACTTCCTCCCCTGGGGCCTATCACCCTTGCAACCTTACACATCTCCAAAATGAGTCCTTCCTCTTATCACACCCATTCCACAGATGAGGAAGCTGAGAACCTTCTAGATTATTCACCCAAGGTCACATGGGGAGTCGGGGCAGAGTTTGGGTTTCAACACCACCCCGATCCCCACCTCCATGCTTCCTGACCTTGAGCTGGTGGCTGGGTTGCTAACCCTCAGTGGGCCTCAGTTTCTCCATATGGACGATGGAGGAGTTGGTGGGGATACACTTTTCTACACCTCATTGGGACTGCCAGGAGGCACCAAAACCCTGCCTCCGGGGCTGCTTCATGGCCTCTGGGTCCAGACACCGATTTGTACCCATTTATAGAGGCTCTATCCCGAGGGGCACCAGGATTAGAAGGAGATACAATGTCAGGGTACACTGTAGGGTCGGAAGAGCAGAAAACAGAGGTTATAGGCAGAGCCAGGGCAGGCAGGAGAGATCTAGGAGGTGGGGCCCTGGAGTCTTGGGGTAAAAGGTTTGGGGGTTGGAGGAGAGGGTTGATAGGGCCAGAGGACATGGGTGGAGACAGGAGGGAGGGGGTCGTAGGATCCAAGGGATCGAGGCTGGAAATCATAGGGCCAAAGATCTACGCATATGGAGGAAGGTGTCAGTCCTACAGTCAAAGGTCAGGGATCAGAGGTCAGAGGGAGAGAGTGTGATCTTGGGTTGTATAGTTAGAGGTCAGGGGTCAGCCTCACCTGGTCCCCCTGGCGGGCAATGATGGTGCCGCCTTTGGCGTGGTGCAGCAAGACTCGGCTGTTCAGGAGGGAGGGGTCCTGCGGAGGGTGGGCGATGGGGGGTTGAGATGGGCCCAGCCAGGCCTCCCCTCCGTCACCCTGTCCTCCATTCCCCCCACCAGCCACCCACCTCAATCCTCATCAGCTTGGCCAGCTCCCGCTTCGCCGCCTCGAAGATGCTGCTGGTCTGGCGGCCCTGGTAGGGCCCGAAGGGGCAGCCCCCGGTGGCCGACTCATCCTCGCAGTAGCTGTACTCGCAGGCGCCCGCAGGCTGCTCGCGGGGCTCCTGCGTGGGCGTCTGCACAAGGCAAGTCCGTGAGTTCCCGCTGCTCCCGCCGGGCCACCCTGCTCAGGGGACCCCCACCACTGGCCAAGCCAGATCCAGGCCAGCATCTTGGGAGGGGACCGGGGCCTTACCCGAGCTGGGGCTGCCTGGGGGCCCCCGGTGGCCTCTTCTTGCAGTGACACGGAGATGCGACCACGCTCATATGCCATGTCAAAGTCAGAGCGGGGGCCGCCCTGCAAGCCTGCAGGTGGGCATTCGGGTTAACAAAAGCAATAAAGATGAGAGTGACCGCAACTGCGGTCTGAGACCAGCGGCTACCTAAGTGTCAGAGGTTGCAGCTGTGGCAGACATGACTAATCGATGCCTGCACTCTCCCTCTCAATCCTTCTCAGAACACGTGCGAGAGCAGCATCTCAATGTATACCCACAAAAAAGGACCCAAGAAGTACTGGCAGTATTCCCGTCTTGCACATAAGAAAAATCAAGATGGGCAGGCAGCAGCTCCTGGATTCAAACTCAGATGCTTGAAGGCCCTCCCTTTAGACCCAGAGCTCCAAACCTGAGATGTCCACTGGCATGGAGATGCAGCGGCTCAGCAGAGGGGCCGAGGGGGCTTCTAGGGACGTGGGCTTCACAGGGTCCCCTGGGGGAGACACGTGTTCAGGCTCCTGTCCCTCAGAGCTGCCAGGTCTAGAGCTAGGATGACCGTGTGGGGAGCTAAGGAGTTCCTGGGGGGCCAGGGGACTAGCAAAAGCTATTGCAATGGGTCCTTGGGGCTAAGGCCAGGGATTCCTGGGGACAAGACAGGAGTCAGGCCTGGGTACCCTGCTGTGGGGTCCCTGAGGAGCTGGGCAGAGCCAGGCTGAGTCTCTGCAGAACTAAGAAAGGGATTAGGAGGCTGAAGCAGGGCTTCCTTGGACATTGGGCTGGGCTGGCATGGGGGGGCAGGCACGGGTCACTTCGAGTACCTGTTGGTCCAGGCAGTGGGGCCCCAGTGGGCTCAGGCGGCCGACCAGGGGTCTCCCTCGGCTCCTCTGTAGCTGAGGTGCCAACCAACCGCTTGGAGCCCCGCACAGGGCTGGTGCGTGTTGGGAGGCCGGGGCTAGGGAACAGGCGCAGGGGCTGGATCTCCTGGGGGCAGAGAGCAGCTTGTGGCATGTCCTCAGAGTTCCACCTTGTCCTCCCCAGCTCCTGTGGTCACCCCCAACTCACGTGGCTGAAGAGCTCATTGGTGAGACCCAGGTAGTTGTGAAGCGCCAGGAAGGTGACTCGCTGCAGCCTCACCATGATGATCTATGGGGTGCAAGGGGCGTGGCCATGGGATGAGGCATGGCCATAGGATGGGATGGAGCCACGAGAAGGGGCGGGGCCATCAGAAAAGGTGAAGCCACAAGATTGGGTGGGGCCATATGATGGGTGGGGAACAGGAAGGGGCGGGGCCAGAAGCCCCCAACTTGGGTTAATGTGCAAAGGCAGTGAATGGGGGGTGGGAGCTGGAGCTAAGGTCTGGTTGCTCAGGGCCGATAAGTACGGCTGCTGGGCCCAACCTACTGCTGCCTGCAATGGGTGGGGGCGAGGGCGGGGCCCTTGGGTTGTAGAGGGAGGCGGAAGGCCCACTGACCTGCACAACCCGCACCAAGCTCTCCGGGTACTTGGTGAAGACTGCAGAGAAGGCCTCTACCGGCAGCCGCAGCACTGTGGAATCACGGGCTGCACGGGCAGACACAGTCCGCTGGGGATGCTGGTGACCCTGGGGGAGGGGAGGGGTATCAGAAGAGACAAAGGCAGGACTGCAAGTCCCCTCACCGCTCCCCTAATCCATCCCGCTTGTTGGAGACCACTGGCAGGATCAGGGATGAATCAGAGATTGTGGCCCCAGGGTCTGTCCCCAATCCAGTCCACTGGGCGGGGTCCTCATGCCCCAGCCCCCCCGGGGCCCACGGGTTGGTCACTCACAGTGATGACATCCAGGATGCTCAGGAGGCTGTTGACACTGTCCCCGGGGACCACTTCCTTCACTACACACTCCTTCCCATCCTGAGACACAGGGGACCACTGACCAGGGCTAGCCTAGCCCTGGTGACCACCCTTCTACCCCCGGCCATGTCACTGGTACTCAGCCTCACCCACTCAAATGATCACTGATGCTCTCCCATCCCTGCACCACCAAACCTCCCAACCAGCAGCTACCTCCTGTCCTTCACTAACTATAACCGCTGAGCAACCGTGTAGACGACCCCAAACGCCCCTGGTCATCCATTCCCCTGACTCCTGACTACACAACCCCAAAGACCCCCAGCCCTACTGCCCAACAGCAGGGCTGTCCCCAGGGACAGCTGTCCTGATGACCATCCCCACTGCCCATCTCCCCATGGTGGCCCCTGGGGCTGTCCACTCACGGGCCCTGGCAGGCAGAGTTCCAGCAGCCCATCCTGCACCACATAGATGCTGGCGTCCGGCTGACCCGGCCGGAAAACATAGTCACCCTGGCTGAGTCGCTGGAAGACCATGTGGCGGCAGAGCTCCAGGAAAAGCGGCTTCTCAAAGTGGCCCAGAACTCTGGTGGATGGGCAGTGGGGGAACGATGCAAAAGGTCAGGGGAGACCCCAGCTCTGTGGACCCCCCACCCACAACCCCAACACTGACCGGACGTTCTTGAGCATGTAGAGGACCTCGGAGGGCAGGTGGGAGTTGGCCAGGTCGCCCTCTGTCAGGTCAGCCTCCAGTACCGCGGGTGGGGGCTCTTTTCGCTGCAGCGTGGGAGCCTCTTTCTGGATGCGCAAGATCCTGGTGGGAGGAGGGGGCAAAGAGGAGAGGGTTCAGGTAAACCTAAGATCCCCACATAGCCCTTCCCCTGGTTCACATACAGCAAACTCTAGCCTGCTGGCCAAATCAGGCCTGCCACCTATTTTTGTAAACAAAGTTTTATTGGCTCAAAGCTACGTTCATTCATTCCCACATCATCTGTGGCTGCTTTCATGCTATGTCAGCAGAATTAAAGAGTTACTACAGAGTCTGCATGTGACATGCAAAGCCTAAAACGTTTACTATTTGGCCCTGTATAGAAAAAATTTATGGCCTCGGACATAAAGTCCTGAGACTGCTCCTCCACTAGTCAGAGGACCCTGAGATGGACCCTTCAGTTAGGCAGTCCTCTGAAGTAGCTTCCAAAATAAGGGCAGACCCCAGAAATAGTACCACTGCTTGTCATGGGAGCCCCGAAACAGCCCTTCCAGGAGTCACTGACTAGATTCCCAAGAAAACCTCCCTAATGTGAGTATGACTTACAGGTAGCTTCTGTTATATTAGAAGACCCCAAATAGAGCCTCTTTGTTCTTTGTAAAGATTCCTGAGATAGCCCTTCCTCCCAGGTCTCAGAGAACCTTGAGACAGTCCCTCTAAGGCCACAGAGTTCCCCGAGATAGCCATCATTAAATGTAGAGAATCCAGATGTACCCATTCTGCTAATCATGGACCTGGGTAAGCCCTTCCTGCCAAGTCATGGCGACTGCTGAGACAGCCCCTCCACTGGCACAAGATTCCTGAGATAGTCCTTACAGTATGAGCAGACCCTGAGTTAAACCCAGTGATACAGAAGACTCCAGATATAATTCCTCTTCTGATCAGGAAGATCGTGGGCTAGCCCTTCCCCAGGTCACAGGGAGTTCTGAGACAGTCCAGTCTCTGACAGTCATGAACACAACAGGGTAGTTCCTCAGGGTTGTTCAGACACTAGAGACAGCCCCTGTGATGTAGATAAACGTGAGATACAGACCCTCAACTGATGTTGGAGAAGTTAGAGAGAGCCCTTCTACTCAAGTCATAGAAAGCCCTGCCACAGCATGACTGTTGATCATACAGTGCCTTGGAATGACCTTGAGAGAGACCTTCAAGTAGACCCCAGGATACAAGGAGATCTCAGAGCCAGCTCCCAACCTACAAAGATCCCTGGGAGAGTCCTTCTCACAGACCTGACAAGGGTAGCCCCTTGCTGTTGACAGGGACACTGGAGATATCCTTCCTACGTTTCCAGTGTAAGAAGGTTCTTGAGGTAGCCCTAGGGGAAACCCCTGAGACAGCCTCCTTAGTGTGGGAAGAACTCCAAGGTCAGTGACAAAGAGAAGAAGCTTTCTGATGTAGAGAGATAGCAGAGATAACCCCTGGAGAAGACAGGCTGGAGATAGCCCCTCTAGAAGGTCACAGAAATACCCGAGATAACACCAGTGAGGCACCCTGGAATAAACCCTCTCATGTTGGGAGACCTAGGAAATAACCTACACAGACTCCAGATATAGACCCCCTAAATATATGGTCAGACCACTGAGATTCTGGCTGAGAAACAAATAGCTCAGAAATACTCTGCAGAGGGAAACATCCCTGAGATAGCCCTAAGGGGACAGAGGCCTTAGAGATGGCCTATCTGGTGTGCAAGAGCTCTGAGATAGCCCCTCAGAGGAGAGCCCTGAGATGTCGCTCTGATGTGGGAAGACTCCTAAAAGAGTCCCTGGGGTGTGGGTTGATCTTGGTGTGGGTTGATCCCACAAAAGGCCCCTGAGATAGGCCCCAGCACCAGGTAACCCCAGCACAGCCTTACTTCTTGGCTATGTTGAGCATCTTAAGTTTCTTCTTCATGCGTGGCCGAGAAGTGGTGCAGACAGAGGCATCCACCAGGGAGGAAGTGGATTGTGACACCTGGGAGAATTAAGAAGAGGAAGGGTCAATTGGCAATTCAGACCCTGGGGAGAGAGGGGATCAGATTCAGGGGCCCTTCATCAAGGAGGGGGTGATGGTGTACACTAAGAAGTGTAAATAGGAAAGGGGCAGGGCCTCTATGTGCTCAGCGCAGACCCCAGGAGGTCCTGGACTCACCTTCCGCATAATCTTCCGGCCATAGAAAAGCACTTTGTCCCTCTTCCGGAACCGATACCGGGGGCCATCCGGGGCAGGAGTTTCTGGGGATAGGTGGGGAGAGGGGCACTCCGAGCTCTGCGCAGACTCCACACCGCAAGTCCCCACCTCTACAGCCTTGGAGACCTGGGCCATTTCGGGTCTCCCCCCACCCCACAGCCTCCCGAGAGGGGCCCTCCGGATCCTCACTCGGCACTCGCAGCCTCCGCACCACCAGGAGGATGAGCACGGCGGTGACCAGCACCGCCACTCCGGCCCCGATCATCACGCCCAGCACCTGGGGGACGAACGGCACTGGCTGTGCACCGCACACCCGTCCCGCCGAGCCCTCCCCGGGGGCCGGGACGTCCCGGGCCCCATCCCTCTCCGTCACCTTCGCCCCCGAGGAGTTCGTAGCCACCCCGGTACTCGGTGTCCCCATCTGCATGATGGGCCAGCGCGGCTCCCTCCCCAGGGGCTCTACTCTTCCCCCGTGGGTCGGTGGCCCGCAATGCACACCGGGAAACGTAGTTCCGCCCGAACAGACGCAGCCTTGTTCTCGCGAGACAGAGATGATGCGCGCTGAGCACGCCGGGAGTGGTAGTCGCCGCCACGGCACCGCATCACCCCTACTCTTACCATTCCTGTTTGCAGTGGGGCCTCCATCGGCTGCTTGAGGCTAGGCCGCAGATCTGGTAGCCTGGAGTCCTGGGGAATCAAAGAGCGGAAGGAACCCGTGCAAGTCGTCAATCTGGACCCGCCCCGCCCCTACCACAAGCCCCGCCCCCAGAGAACTATGGCCTGGGCAGCTTCTCCACCAGCCGGGGCAGCGGCTGGAGGGTCGCTGCGGGACGGCGGGATGGGGCAAATTGACCTACCAGCCCTGTCCAGGGGGTGAGATGTGTTCTCGGCTCTCCGCCTGGCTCCCTTCGCCTACGCAGAGGGTCGACCAGACGTAGTTCCGCCCGTCCAGCCCCACCCTGGGGCCAAAGGGTAGCCTACCTGACACCTACTGTGAGCAGCCGGCAGGCAGGTCCCCCGCAGGGCACGGCCCCCACTGGCTGGTAGCCCCTCCCCGGCCTCTGTCTTCGGAGGGCTTGATCAGTCCTGACCAACTGACTCCCTAGGCCGCACCTCTTACCCCCTGCGAAGACTGAATGCCCCACCCCAGGAAAACTGGGGCCTGTAGGCAAGGGGTCGGGGGTGGGGGGAACAGCCGGTATCCATCCAGCTCCCGACCCAAGCATGCCCACGGGAAGATCTGGGAGCCGGGGCGCGGAGTGCTTCCCGGGGTTCCCAAAGGAGGGGTCCTGGGGCGATACCGATGTCTTGCAGGAGTCCAGGGATGCTGGAAGTGGTGTGGGCTCGCACGGTGTTACTGGTTTATGCTGAAGATTTACTATCACATAACAGTAAAGTTATTATGGGGTCTCTGACGGTGCGGAGCATCCCTGGGACTCTGGGGAACTGTGCCGGCGCCTTTGCTGGGAGGCGTAACCAGGGACGCCGGAATTACTGGGGGGTACTGGAAAGTTACTGAGAGATTCCGAGGCATACAGGACTACTGCTGGGAAAACCAGGAGCTGGGTGGGCACATCCCTGGGGGCGTCCGAGTGTGAGAGCGGGCCTGGGGAGGGCGTCTGGCCTCCTTGGAAGACACAGAGGAATGCTGGAATATTACTGGCACTTTTCTAGGAAGCTGAAGATGTTTCTGACGCCGCTAGAGTACTGATGGAAATTCGGGGCGGGGAGGGGAATCACTGGGCTACCGAGGCGTTACTTGGAGAATTCCTGGGTGACTGGTCCCCTTCCACCCCAGAACGCACCTGGCTACCGGTGCAGAAACACCTGCCGGGGAGTGGGGGGATGTGAGCATCAGAAAGTCAGGAGTTACCGGGAATCGGTGGAGGACAGATCGTGGGAAAACCGAGGCTCGCTAATGATCCCCAAAGGCACGCCCCTGCAGGGCCGACGAAAACCCGGACTCACCCAGGGGCTGCAGCCGGGGTCCACTCTGCGCCAACACCGCTAGCGTTCCGCCCCGCTCCGCGGGCGCGGCCCCTTTAAATTATTCACCGCAAGGCGCGCCGCAGCCCCGCCCCCCGCCATGCTGGGAAGGTCGCGCAGCCCCGGCCATGCCGAGTGTGGCTGCACCTTAAAGGGGTCACAGCCCTGTTGGCTCAAGGACGGCCCCTCCCGCTAGAAATGAGAACCACACGTTTCTTTTCCCTTTTATTTAACACCCACCCAATCCCTGTCCTCCTAGCCGGTACCCACGGATCCGACCCGACTGGCCTAGGCCCTCCCCAGGGCACGGCAGGGAGCAAGCAGATCCTTTAACGCAAACTCTAAAAATAAATAAGCAGGGGTCTCGGCAGTCCGGGGGCTAAGGTCCAGTGGCAGTCGTGGTGGAGTCAATTCACCAGCAGCGAATGCTCTTCCGAGGCGTCCCTGGAGGCGGAAAGCAAGGAACAGGGGCAGCAGTTCTCTCTGGCACGCCATCTTTCCCCCAGCCCCCATCCTGGAACAGACCCCTGACTTGGACTCGAACCTGCCACAGCAGCAGAGGAGGCTGCAGGCTGAGCCGCTCCCCCGGCGGAACTTGCCCGAGGTGGGGCTGTCCTGGCACTCCGCGATGTAGGCCTGGAGCTCACTCATCTCTGCGCCTGAGCCCCCCGGGTGCTGGGGGAGACATGCCAGCAGGCCTGCCTTGAGAGCAGCCCCTACCTGCAAGGCCCTTAAGGTCCGCCCTCCCCTCCAGCCACCTGGATCTATTTGCTGTTCCTCGGATAACTGATGGCTGGGGAGGATTCCGCCTCTGGGCCTTTGCACTTGCTGTTCCTCATGGTTTGCTTCTACAGGGAGACCCTCCCTGACCCCTGAGCACAGACACATGCTGCAACGGCATCAGCCTGGTGCTCCCAGCACCTACAGTGGGGCCTGACACAACCTGGGTGCACCTTGTGCACAGCTGGGGGAGCAGAGCCTAAGGCTGCAGCATGTGCCTGATATCTAAGTGCTAGAGCAAGACCCGAGGTGGCTCTGAGGGCCTGAGTAACAGGAACATGTCTGTGGCAATGCTTGAATCCACTCATGGGGAAAGGGGGCACACATATCTGCCTGTGACATAGGACGAGGTAGAACCTTCTAGCAGAGCCTTCTCTCCTCTCAACCTCAAGGAGCCACCATCTTTTCTCCAAGTCCTTTCCAGCTACAGGACTTTGCCTTGGCTGTTTCTTCCCTTGGGCTCCCATCTCTTCAATCTAGAACTCTCCGCTGTCCAATGGGGTAGCCACTGGCCACACTGGCTTTCGTGCCCTTGATACGTGGATGGTACAAGTTAAGAACTGAATTTGGAATTATATTTCATCCGAATTAAAATCAAAATGTAAATAGTCACATGTGTCTAGAATTTAGTACTGGACAGAACATCCTTCCACTCTTCCTTTATACCTCTCACCAGTCAGTCATTGGTCATGGGATGTCCATTCCTGTACCATCCATCTTGCCAACTGGCTTTGGACAGAACACGTACACCCAATTTCCCCAGATGCCCAGAGCCCAGCACAGAGCCCGGTCCTGGGTTTTGTTTGCTGAAAGAGTCCTGTCTGCCTGTGACACCCACATCCCAGTCTGTCTGCTTTCTCTCCCCTGAGCCCTGCAGGCTGCAGGAAACCCACTGTTCCAGGTCACCCTCTTTTTGGCTTTGCAGGGTCTCCTACATTCTCTCCCTGGGTCTTCCCTGCTTGCCCTGCTGTGTCCCCAAGACCTCTTCATGGCTGATGCCAAGGGACCTGGAGTCCAAACTTAGGGCCCTGCATGCGTGTGGGAGCCCAGTGGTGACAGGGGGGAGGGGGCATGTGGCACCACTCGGCTGACCTTGATGGTGTCATAGGCGCCGGTGATGAGCGCGATGAACAGGCTGAGCACCATGTAGATGAAGAGGCTGATGAAGGAGTAGAGGTAGAGCTGGGAGAAGAGCCAGACCAGGCTGCTGCGGCCCTGCTGTGCCTGCATCGCCGCGAATGTCACGAACATGTCATCCCCGTTGATGAGCGAGAACAGACACTCCGACACCATGGACAGTGAGCGGAACTGCAGCGGGGCAGAGGGGTTGGAGGGAGCTGTGGACACAGCTGGGGGCTGGGGTCAGCAGTCATGCTGGGGCCAGCTGAGGGTCACCATGTCAATGGTAAGGTGCCAGGGTTAACGACAAGGTCATAGGGCAGACCTGTAGGTCTAGGGAGATAGAGCTGTACGTAGAGTAACTCAGGTCAAGAAAGGGCCATCAGCAACTGTGACAATGATATAAAGTCACAAGGTCAATGTCAGGGTCACCAAAGGCCAAAGGGGACAGTGCACAGAGTACCAACAGTCACCTCGGGGTCATCTAGAGGTCACTGTGTCAATAACAAGGTCATAGAGTCAATGTCAGGGTTATCAAGGGTTAAAGTAGACAGTGTTAGAGTACCAGCAGTCACAATGGGGTCATCTGGGAGTCATGGTGTCAATGACAAAATCACAGGGTCAACGTCAGGGTCAGATGGCAAAACTGCTCCAGACCTGCTGGTCAGGCCCCAGGGGCTGAGGTGGGTCTGGCTCAGTGTGATCGGGTCTGGAGAGACACAGGGGTCAAAGGGCTTAGGGAGCCAGGGACCCTCCCACCACAGGCCACGAGCACCCCCAGCCGTGGTGGCCCCTACCTTCACGTGATAGGGCCCCAACACAATCCAGCCACAGAAGCAATAGCCCAGGTAGATGACGGCCACACAGCAGCAGAAGCGCATGACGCTGGGCAGGGCCACCCGCAGTGTGGCAATGAGAATCTGTGGCGGGGCAGAGGGGGGGTCACATTGAGGGGTGGCCATAGCCCAGGTCAGGCGTGAAGCAGGCAAAGCATCACGGAGGGCACAGCAGGTATGGCCACAGGAGGTGCCGGGAGCTTAGAAGGGGCAGGGCTGTCCCCAGGGAGTCTGAGGATATCCCACCGCTGGACTTGGCTGGGTGGGTACAAATGGGAAGGCTCTCGTGGCCCTGCCCAGGTGCAATGACAGGTATGTCTGGGTGGGCAGGTATGAGGAAGAGGCCTGCAACAGGCTGTCAGCGATTTCAATGGCTGGTGAATGCTGTGTGTATGGATTTATTTTGGTGGGGGGACATGGGGTGGCACGTGGAGGGCTTGACACATCCTGGTCCAGGCTCTGTCTGCATGTGGGAGACTCACATTGTACTTGTGGAAGAAGGTCAGATAGCGGATGACACCGACCCAGACGAGCAGCGTCGAGGTGCCCAGGAGGATGCTGCAGACATCGTAGCTTGCCAGGTTCTGGGGATGGGAGCATCGTCACCCCATCTGGCGGGGAGGACATGGTCCCCTGCAAGAGCAGAGGAGCCAGGACAGAGCGTGCGTGGGCAGGACCCACCTTGGCCTCAATGCCAATCTTCATGATGGTGCCCGAGATGGTGAGCACATCGCTGGTGACCAGGAGGATGTACCAGCCGTTGACGAATTCCAGCCGCTCCCACAGGCTGATCACCTGTCCCCGATGCCGCCACATGAACCCAACGAACTCCTGCAGGAGGAAAGCAAGGTGAGGGCCTGTGCGGGCACGGGACCCTCGAAACCCTCGAAACCCCCGGCCTTTATCACCCCAGAGCCGGGCGAGGTAGGCACTGGTGGCACATGTGACACTGGGCCCTCACGTTCTGCAGTAGGAAGCCACGTAGCAGTGAGCGTGCACACAGCAGGAAGGACAACGAGCAGGTGAGGATGACGACCACGTCAAACAGGAGCCGGAAGCTGTTGTCTCCTGTAGGGAGGGACAAGAGTGGCATGGAGCCTTGGGCAACCAGGCTGGTTCTAACTGAGCAGGGGGCTCAGGGCTAACTCGGGGAGAGTCAGGACCCGGGACTGGGGCTCGGGGGCTCACCGTGCCTGAAGACACTGGGGTGCTTACACTCCTGGATGTGGGCCTGGGTCTCCAGGCTGATGGGGACACGCCCACTGTGCGCTTTATTGTCAAATGTGATCTGTGGGGGCAGGAGAGGGCAGGGTGAACCTCTGCAGCTCCAAGTCCCCAGACGCGTGTGACAGATGGCCCGTCCTGCACCAGCCAGGCTTCCCCCATCGTTCCCCCAACACGTGCCCTCGACTAGTGCTCCCCAGATCCCCTGAGGGTCCTCACCAGGACACTGAAGGTGTAGCAGTCTGGGATCTCGTTGTTGATGAGGCTTTGCAGGTTGATGGTCTTCAGCTGGAAGCGGATGGTGACGTTGATCAGCCTATGGGGGATGCTCAGGTGAGGGGCAGAGGGCTCTGGAAGTTCCCTCCCAGCCCCAGGGCCCCAGGGCCCCAGCCCCAAGCTGACTCTGCAGCTGGCAGGGGAAGTGCTAACACAGCAGGTGCCAGTGCGGCAGGGCCCCTTCCCCTGCCTGTAGGGAAGTGGCTACCGGGGGTGACAATGCCTGGCACCCTGCCCTCCTTCCCCCTCCCCAGGGGGCTCCCTCGAGCAAGCAGGCAGTACTTGTGGAATTTGAGCGTGAGGTTCTTGTAACTGGAGCTGCCATCCAAGAGGGCGAGATCATCACTGGGGGGTGGGGGGGGTCGCTCGGGGGGGTCCACCAGGATGCACTCTGAGGACAGGGAGTCAGGGAAGGGCCTCAGGGGGCGGGGAAGGCCAGGCTGGTCTCCCCAGAGTCCCCAGTGGCCTTCTTCCCTCCTTCACTTCCCACTCGTGCTTAAATATCTGCCCTTTCTCCCCATCACAGGGCCTGGTCTGTCTCATTCCCTACAGAGACCCTAGGGCCTGGCACTCCGTGGGCGCCCCAAATGCCCAGTGAATGAATGATATTAAGAAATAGTGCCCGGCACCTTCTGTAAGCAGAACTAAGCAGACATCAAATTATTAATGATCATGACAGCCCCATCTCACAGATGAGTGACAGTCATAGCTTGTGATTTTAAGCTCTGAACAACTAAGCTCTGCCGTGTCCACTTACCAGTGACCACCATCGGGTCAATGTCAAAGGTATCATTGGCTGGGTCCACGTGGCCATGGCGGTAGTACCTCTGGCACAGAGCCAGCGCCGAGCCATTGGCCCAAGGGCCACCCCCACCCCGGACATAGGCGTACCGGCCCAGCGACACATCAGGCAGCATCAGGTACTGTGGGGAGAGCAGGGGAGGGTTATCAGCTCTGCCCATGCCCTGCCCTGTGCCCATCTGCGCCTGCCCAGCCGCACCTGGTCCACGGCGTGGAAGATGGCTTGGTAGAGCTGTTCCCGCGTGTAGGCAGCAAAGGTGTCATCTGCCCCGTCTGAGTAGCCCAGCAGGAAGAGGTGTCGAAAGGCAATGGTGTTTTCTTCTCTGAATGTCACTGCTAGCTGATTGCTAAGCCCGAACAGGATGAGCTAGAGAGAGGGCAGGGGAGGTTGGCACTTCAGGGATGGGGCCTCCCTGGGGGCACAGGTGGAGGCAGAGGAAAGGCAGGACCCTAGGGACGTCGATCAGCTCCACCCACACCCACCGTTATGTCCCCAACAGCCAACATAGAGTGTGCACTGGTGCATCTCATAGCAGCAGTTAATTTAGCCTGGGCAACATAGCAAGACCATCTCTACAAAAAATTTTAAAAATTAGCCAGGCAAAGTGGCACACGCCTATAGTCCCAGCTACTCAGGAGGCTGAGGCAGGAGGATTGCTTGAGCCCAGGAGTTGGAGGTTGCGGTGAGCTATGATGATGCCACTGCATTCTAGCCCAGGTGACAGAGTGAGACTCTATCTCAAAAAAAAAAAAAAAAAAAAAAACTTTTAGAAATGATCATTAACTGTTTACTGGATGCTGGGTTCTGTGTTAAACCCCCACACACCTGCAGGGTGAGTACCATGACAGTGCCCCCTTGATTGAGGGGAAATTAGAGTCATGGTAACATGCCTAAAGTCACAGCCTGAGATTGAAAGCAAGAACTTAGAGTGTGGCTCAGTCAGATTCATAGCCCAGCACAGGGCCTGACATGAGAGAGGGTGAACCCCATTCCAGGCCTGGGTCAATGTGGCATCAGATTACCCAGGTTCAAATCCCAGCTCCCAGTGCTAGTTGCTGTGTGACTTTGGACAAATCGCTACCTCTCTGAGCCTCGGCAGCTGCATCTACACAATGGGGGCAACAGCAGTGCCAGGACCTTTTGTCATTATGCTGCTGTAAGGAATCAGGACTAGGGTCCCATTCCAAGACTCTCTCCTTCAAGGAGCACAGCGGCCACACGTGCCATCCTGCTGGGGCCCCCGCTGGGCTGGTCTCACCTGCACAGTGACCACCAAGATCTTTACCACCTGCAGCATCAGTTTGCAGGGCTTGCGGCCCTTGGCTCGAAACTTGTCACAGGGACTCATGAAAAAGTACTTGAGGCGACGACGGAGGTCTTCCTCTTCTGGGGGGGTCAGAGGGGCCGGTGAAGCCCCCACCTGGGTCCCATATCCAGGGTTGGGGGTCAGAAGCCGCTCAGTCTCTGTGGGAATGGAAGAGGATGCTGGGGACCATGTAGGGTCCCTGCAACAGAGGAGGGAGCACATGAACTCTCCCCACTGCCCCACACTCCTGCCAAGAAAGAACTTTGAGAGGTTTAAGGGAAACCAGGAAATCTGCAACACTGTATGGACACATGCAGCAGTGCTGCTCAGGTTCTAAATCCGGGTTTGAGAGGCAAAAGAGCCTGAGCCGACTGCAGCCTCTGCTGCTCCCCAGCCTAGACAGGACACGCAACCTTCCTGAGCCTCAGTTTCCTTGTCTGCAAAATGGGCAATAATCATCTCCCACAAGAAAGCTGAGGATTGGATGCTTACAAAGCATTTATCACAGGGGCTGGTATACAGTGACTATCCGAACATTCCATCCACGTTCCTGTTGTTGATTAGTGGGGAGATAATGAAGTGTTTCCCCTGGCTTGTCACGGGGCATTCAAGGCTCCCAGGCTTGGCCCAATTCTTGCCTCCAGGCAAGAGTGCAGAGCTCAGCCCACATTCCAGTTTTTTCTAGACAAATACTCAAAGTATGACTTCTGCACTTATCATAGCCTCGCCCATCGGCTGACCCTCTCACAAGCCACAGGCCAGGAGAAGGGGTGACCAGTAACAGTACTAATAATGGAACACAGTTGCTGAAGACTCAGTGTATCTTTCATAAGGCCACCAGCTTCTGGAAATCACACAGCCCTAGGATCAAATCCCAGACCTGCCATTTCCCAGTGGGGTGACATAAGATGCCTCCGTCTCCTCATCTGAAAAGTAGAAATCAAAAAAGTCTACCCCTAAGCTGAGCCCCTGAGGCTGCTCTGAGAATTCCGTTAGACAAAGCAGGTAAAGACCTCAATAATTCTTCAGCACACAGAAGCTGTTCCAATCACTGTTTTTGCCTTCGAGCCTAAGAGGAAGATCCACGGTTTCTGCAACTGCTAGAGTCACAGCCAGTCGTGATAGCCCAAGAACAGTCCCTGACACACACCCCCTAGAAGAGCCATGCGACCTTCCGGGGCCTGGCCCCTGCTTGCAAAGCTGTCAGAATAAATGTGGATGCTGTCAGAACCTCCTGTGCAGAGAGGGCCCCTCCCTTTGGAACTTGGACGCTGTAGCTGTTTATGAGTCGGTCCCAAGAGAAGCCGGAGGGCGGGCTCTGCCTCCCAAGCTGGGATCACAACTAACACAATCCAGACCCTACCAGCGGGTACACCTAAGGATAAGTGTCCCCAGCTACCTCCAGAAGGGGAGGCCAACACAAGGGGTCTTCCTCGAGCCTCCACAGTGAGAGGTGACAGCCACAGGGGGTGGAAGCCTGCGTTTAAGAAGGCGGAGCTTGCATGGGTTTGGAGATTTGAAATTGAGTTATTTGCCTAAAGGAAATCCAGTACCTCCAGCTCTTCGCCTGACTTTAGGGAAGCTGAGCCTTTGCCTCCTGGAACCGGGAAGGGAAACCTGGGAGTCTCACGGATGGGTTGGAAAAGCTAGTGCCCGCTGTCTGAGTTCCTGCAAAGTTGTGCAATCGGAAACCAGGCTCCCAGTGGAAATCCTGGGAGAGACCGGCGGCCAGCTCGTTCCTCGAGTGTAGGAACTCTGAGCAGAGCCTGGGTTCGGGAAGGGGGGTGACAGGCGTCCCGCCACCTGAGGTCGGAGCACCTGGTGCCCACCCGCCGCTCAGGTTCTAGGAGCCGTCCGCGCGTATCTCCACCACCGGGGGGCGGAGAGGTCAGCAGCGGAGCTGAGAGAAAGGAGATGGGGAGCCCCGCCGCCCGAGGTCGGGGAAGCTGGCCGCCCGCCCGCCAGCGCGCTGCATGCAGCCCGGGACCCGCTGCGCCGCCCGCGCCCTCACCTGAGCCGCGCCGGCCCGCCGGGGCTGCCATGCTGGGCCGGGGAGCGCGGGACGCCGGCGGGCGCGGCGGGGCAGCCTGGGTAAGAGCGCCCAGCGGCTGTCACGGCGGCCTCGCTCCCTCGCGGCGCTGCTTCAAACCCACCCGCGTCAGCTGATCTGGGTTGCAGTCACGTGACCAGAGAGCCCTAGTCCCCACGTGACCGGATCCGGTCCCGCCCCCTGGGCCAAGACGACCAGCGCCCCCCCACCCCCGTTGCCGGAACTGCGCATGTGTGCCTCAGCCAGCGCCCTGCGAGACGAAGGCGGCCGCGAAGTCCTAGCGCCGACTCCCTCTGGGCTTGCGGGGGTGGATGGGCTGGCTCTGAGCCTGGCAATTGGCGAGCTGCGCCCTGGCTCCCTGTCATGCCCCGCGTCTGGTGCCAGCCTCGTGACTTCGATGTCCAGAGCTTGACCCCTTACCCTCCGCGGTGTCTGGTGATGACCCTGCATACTATCTCAAGGCTGCCTTTTTTTTGAGACAGAGCCTCATTCTGTCGCCCTGGCTAATGCAGTGGAGTTATCAGAGCTCACTGCAACCTCCAACTCCTGGGCTCAAGGGATCCTCCTGCCTCAGCCTCCCGAGTAGCTGGGACCACAAGCGAGCGCCACCAGGCCTGGCTAATTTTTCTATTTTTGGTAGAGACGGGGTCTCCCTCTTGCTCAGGCTGGCCTCAAAATTCTGAGCTCAAGCGGTCCTCCTGCCTTGGCCTCCCAGAGTGCTAGGATTACAGGCGTGAGCCACCGCGCCCGGCCTAAGGCTGCCTTCTTCCTTTCTCTCAGAATGTCCTTCTGTCCCCCTCATCAGGACCAACAGCAAACCCAATTTCCTAATTATGTAGGAAATAGAACCACTTATCCCTACCCCTATGGCCCCCAGCCATAAGGGTCCTCCAACATTCCTGGCCTGGAACATTGTAGCAACCTCCTCCCTGATCCCAGCTTCTCTCCACACTGTTCTCCACTCAGCAACTAGAAGCATCATCAAAGAATAATTCTCATCAGTCCTCTACCATAACCTGCCCTTGGCTTCCCATTGCTCTGAAATGACAAGCAAATTCCCCACCTCCATGGGTCAGGAATCTCTGGTCTGGACCCGACCTACTCCCATGGCACACCTATGGCCCCAGGGCCTTTGCATACTTTTGCCCTGGAGCATAATGGTTAAGAATCCACACTCTGGAGGGCAATTTGGGTTTAAATCTAGGCACTGGACAGGATTGGTGGCTCATGCCTGTAATCCCAGCATTTTGGGAGGCCGAGGCCAGAGGATCGCATGAGGGCAGGAGTTCAAGACCAGCCTGGACAGCATAGCAAGATCTCATCTCTACCAAAAAAAAAAATTAAAATTAAAAAAAAAAATCTAGGCACTGCTAACTGCCACTTCTACATCTTCCAGAGTCCTTTAAACTCTATGTGCCTTGGTTACCTCATCTGGAAATGAGGATACTCCATCAGAGGGTACCTGCCTCATGGAGCTGCTGAGAGAATTAAATGAGACAATGCAAGAGCAGGGCATAAGGGTCAGCAAACAGTACTGATTATTAAATTAGTGGTTATTCTGATTATAAAATCCTTCCTTGAGAAAGCTGGCCCCCCACCCCATCTAAATCAGAAATCTTTTTTTTTTTTTTTTGGAAACAGAGTCTCAATGTGTCACTCTGGTAGAGTACAGTGGCATCATCACAGCTCACCACAACCTCAAACTCATGGGCTCAAGCGATTCTACTGCCTCAGCCTCCGGAGTAGCTAGGACTACAGGCATAGGCACGTGCCACCAAGCCAGGCTAATTTTTCTATTTTTGGTGGAGACGGGGTCTTACTCTTGTTCAAGCTGGTCTCAAACTCCTGATCTCAAGTGATCCTCCTTCCTCGGCCTCCCAGTGTGCTAGGATTACAGGCATGAGCCACTGCGCCTGTGAGCTCCGTGAGGGTGAAGACCCCTGTAATCAAGAGGTGTTTGTTGAATGCATAAATGAGCAGCCTCCTTTTGTCCAGTGGCTTGTTACATTAGCTTTGAAGGGCAAGGGGTAGGTTCCCCGAGCAGATGGACCAGTGTGAGACCTCATCAGGGAGGCTGAGAATCCTGGCTGGTGTGGCTCCTGGCCCCAGAAGGAAGCCGGGACACTGGGGCTCCCGTCTATGTCTGGCCCCGGCTACATGGTTACATCTCCGGAGGAAGAAGCTGTGCATCGGGGAAGAAAGCGCAAAAGGCAAACCAGGACACAGAGCCAGGAAGCAGTGGGAGGATTTTACTAACTGCACAACACACAACTTCCCCAGGCCCTCTTGGATGCCAGCGTCCCCTTCAGCCATCAGGCCCCAGCAGTGCCTCTTGCTCCTGCACCCACTCGGGACTCTCGCTGGTAGGGAGGGCTGGGCTGATAGCGTCATGGGTGGGAGAGCAGGGTTCAGGGCTGGGCACAGGATCAGGTTTAGGACTGGGGTCAGATTCATGGTCAGAGCTGGCCACAAGGTCAGGATCGGCATCGTGCCCAGGTTTAGGGTCAGGTGATTCCACAGGATTAGGGCTGGGGGTGGATCTGGAGCTAGAGAGGTGCTTGGGGCTGGGATTGGGGACAGTGCCCAGCACAGAGCCAGTGTCAGGGCCGCTGCCAGAGCTGGTGCCAGGGCTGAGGCCCAGACCTGAGCCCAACACGGAGACAGCCTCGGAACCCAGGAGGGAGACCTGCCCCGGCCTCATCCCGGATGCAGGGGTCAGGTCAGGGCCGAGGCCCAGGCCGGCGGCGGCAGCTGCAGCCGCGGCGGCAGCAGCAGCAGCAGCTGCGGCGGCGGCAGCGCCCTCATGCACCCGCTTGTGCTTGGTGAGGCTGGAGGCTTGGCCGAAGGCCTTGCCGCAGAGCTGGCAGCGGTAGGGCCGCTCGCCCGAATGCACGTGCAGGTGCTGCAGCAGCGCCGAGCTCTGCCCGAAGGCCTTGGAGCAGTGCGGGCAGGCGTAGGGCCGCTCGCCCGTGTGGATGCGCAGGTGGTGCTGCAGGTTGGAGCTCTGCCCGAAGGCCTTGCCGCAGTGGGGACAGCGGTAGGGGCGCTCGGCCGTGTGCGTGCGCTGGTGCTGCAGCAGCGCCGAGCTCTGCCCGAAGGCCTTGCCGCACTGCGGGCAGGGGTAGGGCCGCTCGCCCGTGTGCGTGCGCAGGTGCTTGAGCAGCGCCGAGCCCTGGCCGAAGCCCTTGGCGCACACAGGGCACTTGTGGGGCCGTGGACCACCATGCGTGCGCAGGTGCTGCGCCAGCAGCGAGCCGTGCCCGAAGGCCTTGCCGCACACCGGGCAGTGGTGCGGCTTCTCCCCGCTGTGGCTGGAGCGGTGCTTCAGCAATGTGGAGCGCCACCCGAAGGCTTTGCCGCACGCGGCACACTGGTACGGCCGGGCCCCCGTATGGATGCCGCGGTGCTGCGCCAGGGTGGCCCCGTGGCTGAACGACTTGCCGCAGTCGGGGCAGCGGTACGGCTTCTCGCCGCTGTGAGTGCGGCGGTGCTGGCTCAGCCCCGAGCTGCGGCGGAAGGCTCGCCCGCAATCGGGGCAGGAGAAGGGCCGGGGCGGGCTGGCAGGGGCGGACGGCACCTCGGGGCTGGTGGCCAAGACCCGGGGGGTGGCAGTGAGGCCGGACTCAAGGGGGTCCACATCTGGAGCGGCGGGGCTGAGAGTATCGCTGTTAGGGTCGAGAACCAGGGGTACAGGGCCGATAACATCAGGATCGAGGTCGAAACTCGAAGACATGGGGTCGGGATCTTGGGGTTCAGAATCGCGGTTGCCCAAGATAGAGCCCGGAGCGTCGGCATCGGGGTCCACATCCTCGGAGACCGGCTCCAGATCTTCATAGCTGGGGTCCGCATCTTCTGAGACAGTGTTGAGGTCTTCTGGGTCAGGCCCTGGGTCTTCAGACACTGGGTCCAGATCTTCGGGATTGGGGTCCAGATCCTCTGAGTCAGAGTCAAGCTCTTCATAAACCACCCTCAGGCCTTTGTGGCCAGGGTTCCTTACAAGCACAGAGCGCCGCATCCCCGGCGTGGAAGTGGCAGCTGCTTCTGGGGCAGGATCTGTAGAGGGGAGGACAGAGGGTGGATGCATGTAGGTTCTCCGGAAGGGGTCCGTCTCTTGGGCAAGGGGACCCGGCTGTGCCCCCAGAACATGCTACCACGCACACACATGGATCTTTCCCTTGTCTCCAACTTCAGGGAGATTTCTGACTTGCCCTAGCCAGGGCAGGGAGTAAAGGGACCCTGGTGGAGCATGGTGGGACCCTCCCCTCTCAGCCCCAAACCTGGATGGAAGTCATGGGACCCAGCACTAGAGGTCTGCAGTGCCCAACGCCATGGCTCTGCCCCTCTCTCCATCCTGGGCTCCTCTTGTGGGAAGCTGGGGTCCTGTGAAGGAGACAGTCCTGGGTTCTGAACCCCTGGATGGGGGTCCCCTTATGGGGAAGAGGATAGGTGTCGGAGTTCCTGTGTTCCTGAGCACAGGGCCTGAATTCTTGTCCCATAGTTGGGAGTGGCAGATTTGGGAGTTCCTGGTAGGGAGGAGCACCTCTGGTTCACCTCCTAGAACGGTGGCATCCTGAGCTCTGGAACCTGTGGCTGGGGGACAGGAGTCGGGTGCAAACTACATCTGACACCCATCCTAGGTCACTGGGTGAGGACTGCTTGCCTTCTGGGAAGGAGACAACCTGAATTCCAGACGTCACAGCTTGGGGTGGGAACAAGTGTCAAAACATCTGTGTTCTCTCTTAGACCTAGAACCCCTTCCTAAAGCCAGAGGGTAAGTGTGAGAGAATGATATAGGGGACCCCTCCTGGCTGGGAGGGGTAGACAGGTAAACTAACAGACCCACAATCAGGAGGGTGGGGACAGTTGTCAGTATACCTGTTTTTTCCCTCATTGGCTAGAAGATCCTGAATTCTTTTTTTTTTTCTTTTGAGATGGGGTCTCACTATGTTGCCCAGTCTGGTCTTAGAGTCCTGGGCTCAAGTGATCCTCCTGCTTCAGCCTCCCAAGCTCCCAAGTAGCTGGGACTCCAGGTGTGTGCTAAACTGCACCCAATCGAGAAGATCCTGAATTCTACGTGCTAGCTGGAGAGTAGGTGAAAATAATACGTGGGGGCTCTCCTGGGTTACTGGGGGAAGCCCCAGACTATGTCATCCCATGAATGGGGCACAGAGATGGTGTCAACACACTTGTGTTCCTTCCTGGAGGAAAGATTCCCAACTGAGCTCAATTCCAGGGTCATGGCTGGGGCAGGCAGACAGGTTGAAAAACAATAGCTAGGACTCCTGGGGAGCAAGGAGGCAATGAGGATGACCTGTTGCGGAGGTGCTGGAGCTGCCCACCCTATGGTTGGGTGTAGATCTGTGCCTGGGGGTTGGAGGGACCTCTCGCTCCCGTTTCAGGAAGGGGGACATACTGAGCCACAACGCCATAGCCAGGCGAAGTTATGCAAACAGAGCGGAGTTCCTGGCCGGTCTCCTCCACCCATACTCCATAGCTGGAGGGTGGGGAGAGCAATACCTGGGTCCCCCCACAAACCTGGGTTCCTGAAGGGCAGAGAAGCTCTTAGATGGCTTCCAGAGGCAGGGGTCCCCTGAATTCCCATTTCCTAACTGGAAGGTGGGAGGAGAAATCACTGGGGTCCTTCCTGAGTTCCTGGGGGGCAGGTGGACCCCTCTAGGTCACCTCCGGGGGGGGGCTTCCAGAACTCCAGACCCCAAGACTGGAGGGGGAGGGGAACAATAGCTAGGCCCCTTCCTGGGGTCCTAGGGGGAGGGGAACCCCTGGATGCCCCTCCCGAGGAAGGGGCCTCGTGAATTCCCGACCCCAGGCCCAGGCGGGAGGTGGGAACAATACCGAGGGACCCAGTCCGATTGAAGGCTCCCAGCCTCGGGGGCGCTACCCCCAGGCCGCAGCGGCGGGATGGACGCGCTAGGCCGGCGGGCCGCGGGGTCCCCTCCGATCGCGCCAGCGACCCCGCTTGCCCAGGCCGGGGCAGGCGGCGCACGGGGCTGGGGGCGAATAGAGGTCGCCCCGGGCCGCGCCCCGCACCCGGGCCCCCCACCCGCCCCCCGCCCGGCCCCCGCCCGGCCCCGGCCCGCTCGCGGGGACACTCACCCGGTGCCCCTTGCCCCTGCCCGGCCCGCCGCGCCCGCGCCGGCCGCCGGCGCCCCCCGGACCCGCAGGAAGCCCCCCGCCCGCCAGCCCCGCCGGCGGCCCCCTCGGCCCAGCGGCCCCGCCAGGCGCTCCCGGGGAGCGAGAGGGGCCGGCCGAGGGCCGCAGCGGGAGCTGCTGGGACTTGTAGTTCGCCCGCGCCCGCCGCGGCCGTCGCCATCGCCGCTGCCCCCGCCCCCCGGGCCAGTCTTTGTCCCGGCCCGGCCGCCCCGGCCGCGCCTTTGTCTGCGCCGCGCCCTGCCCGCGCCGCCAGGGCCCCGTCCCTCTGTCTGTTCCCGTGCCCGTGTCAGCCCCTCTCCGGCCCTGATCCTGCCTGTCCTTCCCTCTCTGTCGCTCTCTCTGTCTCTTTGTCTCTGCCTCCTGCCCATGTCTCTGATTCTATCTTTGTTCATATAAGCGCCACGCGCTAACCGATTGCGCCACTGGAGTTGCTCTCTCTTTGTTCGAAAATCACCAAACATGCCATTGCTCTTGCAGACTTGCGACGCGCCCAGGTGTATCTAGCCTCTGAGAAGCCCTGCAGTTTAAAACCAGGCCTGTCTGCTTAATCCAGCATTTCTCCAATTTTTGTTTGTTTGGGTTTTTTTTGATGGTGAGACCCTCCACCATTTCTGGGTAACACACTTTAACAATCTCCCCAACCAAGGAATGGTGCTGGGGAGCCCCTCTCTTAGTGCTTTCAGCCTCCTACCCAGATGGTGGTGGATCCCTGCAGTCCCTGGTGGGCTCCTGGTGTCTGATGTAAGTGATGATGTCTGGAGAACCTTAGACAGGGCTGGCAAGGGCTCTGGGCAAATTTTCCCTGGAGACACAGGTCCCAGCCTCGGAGAGACAGTGAAAAACCGCTCCTGGTCCCTGGCAGCTGGGCCATGGGACATCATAAACACTGGGCCCGGGATATAAACAATAATCAGACAAGGCCACTCTGTGACCATGTCTGAACCAAGATAATGACAAGGACACTCTACAACCACAAAAATGAATATACATCCCCTTCTCCTAACTGACTCAAATGACTGCTGTGATTTACCAGTGACAATCCCAAGACTATTTCCATCCTCCCACCTCGGAGATACAAATCGCCAGAATACCCAGTCACCAATTTGATCCCTGGTTCCTGACAACACCATCCTAGAAATGCTTCCAGTCTCCTTAAAACCACCCAGCATAAGCCCGGACCCTCTAAGAAGCTCCCCTGCCACCAACTTCCCCTTACAGAGACACCCTATGGTTCCCTGATATGCCATCTTCCTCGCTGAAGCAAGCTAGATAAACCTGAATTCTTTTGACTACAGGTGTGTTTCTGGTGGTCTTTGGCTGGTGGGTTTTGTTTTGTTTTGTTTTGTTTTGTTTTTTGAAACAGAGTCTTGCTCTGTCACTTGGGCTAGAGTGCCATGGCGGTCAGCCTAGCTCCCAGCAACCTCAAACTCCTGGGCTCAAGCAATCCTCCTGCCTCCGCCTCCTGAGTAGCTGGGACTGCAGGCATGCACCACCACACCCAGCTAATTTATTTTTTAGTTTTGGTAGAGACGGGTCACACACTCTTGCTCAGGCTAGGCTAACTGCTGACTTCAAGTGATCCTCTGGCCTTGACCTCCCAGGGTGCTAGGATAACAGGTGTGAACCACCATGCCCAAGACACAGCTTCTTTTTTTTGAGACAGAGTCTCACTCTGTTGCCCTGGCTAGAGTGCCGTGGCATCAGCCTAGCTCACAGCAACCTCAAACTCCTGGGCTTAAGCAATCCTTCTGTCTCAGCCTCCCAAGTAGCTGGGACTACAGGCATGCACCACCATGCCCAGCTAATTTTTTCTATATATATTTTTAGCTGTCCAAATCATTTCTTTCTATTTTTAGTAGAGACGGGGTCTCGCTCTTGCTCAGGCTGGCCTCGAACTCCTGACCTCGAGTGATCCACCCGCCTCGGCCTCCCAGAGTGCTAGGATTACAGGCGTGCCACCGCGCCCAGCCGACACAAGCTTCTTGAATGTTCTCCTTCCCAAAGCAGAAACTAAAATCTGCTTGATTTTGTGGAATTGCCAGAGCCTAATTCTCTGCCCTAAGCTAAAAGAAAAGAGAGGTAATGAGGTGAGAGATAAGATTGGGATTATCAGAGAACTAGGGGACACTTGATGCTAGTCTAGGCTACTCCCAAACACTGAAGATTTCCTGTCTACAAAGGTAATATTACTCTTGCTGGGAAGAGCCTATTATTAATAGCAGATTATCCACCACCAAGATTGTAACCTGGGGCAAGATGGGTGCTCTGAGCAGATGCAGATCTGTTGTTAGGAGACAGAGTCCAGCAAGGTTGGGCTCCAGATTCAGTGATCCTGGCCTGGTTTGGGAAACCAAGTAACGCACAGATGCGCTACTGAGCAGGGCCAACCAATCACAGTATCCCACTCCTCTGAGTACAGTGATTGGTTCACGGTTAAGCATGTGACTCAAATGGGCCAATCAGCATATTCTTTAAATTCCAATATGAGGCTTGAGCTGGGAAGACCTCCTCGCCATTTCTTTGGGGGCTTTAATTGTAACAATTGGGGATACCAGCATCCTCTTTTACCACTGCTTGGAAGGACTGAGAGATGGTGAAGGACACAGAGTCCTGATGTGAAACTAGCATGCTTGATGTTAGACCCAAGCCCAGACTTTCTTGTTTCTAAATCCATAAAATCTCTTTTTTGCTTGAGCTGGACAGAGCTCCGTTTCTGTCACTTGTAACAAAAATGACTTAAGGCCGCACACGGTGGCTCACACCTGTAATCCCAGCTACTATAGAGGCTGAGGCAGGAGGATCGCTTGAGGTCAGGAGTTCCAGACCAGCATGAGCAAGAGCAAGACCCCGGCTCTACCAAAAATAGACAAATTATCCAGGTGTAGTGGCACATGCTGTAGTCCCAGCTACTCGGGAGGCTGAGGCAGGAGAATCGCTTGAGCCCAGGAGTTTGAGGTTGCTGTGAGCTAAGCTGATGCCACGGCACTCTAGCCCAGGTGACTGAGCAAGACTCCAGCTCAAAAAAATAATTAAAAATTAATTTTAAAATGACTTAAGACATTAACAAATTTAGTAACCATTCATTGAGCTGCAGCCAAGCGCCAGACCCTGTTCTAAGCATGGTACATACACATTTTACTTAATTCTTGCAGTCATCTGTGAAGGAAAAACTATCACCATCCCCATTTTACAGATGAGGAAACTGAGGGTCACAGCATGTTCTTGCCCAAGAACAGAAAGGCAGATCTGAATTCTGTTGAGTTCTGCTGCTGTGTTATGCTCACCATTGACAAAGTTGCTTTTCTTTAAAAACATTAATCTTGGTTTTCTCATGGTCAATCCTATATTATTTGTCTTAGTCCATATCCTTTGGGGGGAGCTGAGTGGGATATACGAGGGATAAATCCATAAAATACACCCAGAATCATCCTGATGTGGTGTCTTTCCCCACTCATTAAAGTTTCTGTTCTTCCCTGGCAAGCCATCCCAGGACTGGTCAGTTCTATTGTTATGAAATGCTTCAAATTGTGCTGCAATCTGACTCCTTGTAACTCCAATCCATTTTTCATCTGGTGTCTTGGCTGTTTTAAACCATTCGTGGGATGAGGCAGGAGCCCAAATAATCCCACAACTGGAGCTACATGGAACTTAACACCAAAGGAAGCTTTCTAAGCTTCCTGGCAGGCAAGGCAAAAAGGGAAAGCCTTTCTGTTCTAGTGGTCTGGTCCACAGGCAGACAAGCTTCATCAGAAGAAGATGAATTTATTGCAGTGGATTTCAACCAGGGAAATTCTCCCCACCCTGGGGACATATGGCAATATCTGGAGACATTTTGGTTGTCACAACTGAGAGGGAGGTGTGCTACTGGCATCTAGTTGGTAGAGGACAAGGATAGTGCCAAACATCCTATCATGCACAGGATGGCCTCCAACAAAGCATTATTTGATTCAAGATGTCAATCAATGACAAACCCTGGTTTATCATGAAGAAACACAGTAAGGAGTGTGATGCAAAACATCTTTAGAGGATTCAAATAGAGGAGTCATTCCACAGTGAGCAGATTTTCTCGCAGTCAATGTGGATACCATGAGTGCAGGCAAAAGGGCCATCTTGTCCCCATAGGATGCAAATCTGGACTCCTGCACTTCCTATTGAAATTGCAACTTAGCCTGGAAGAACTGTTGCTGGTAGGGAAAGTGCTGCTGGCCAGGTTGAGGTTGGCTACTAGTGGCCCTGTTGGGTTGATAGCTTTGGTCTTTAGAGGTCTGACTCCGGGTTCAGGAAAGCCATGTTCACTCCTTGAAACTGGGTGCTCAACAGTCTACAGGGGCAGGCCCTGGGCATGGCCACTAAAGCCCACCTTATACCAGACAGACCTGACTTCTTCCCCACCAGACCCCATACCTAAAGGTCAGGCACTGTCCAAGGTCCTGGTCCTTGCTTAGCCCAGTCACTCATGGGCGTCAGGGCCCTACCCCATCATCCTCCTCTAGACCTTTTTCATTTTGTCCCTGGCTAGACACTTACCCCTTTGGACATCACCGTGTCCTGATGGCTTTTGTCCATTTGCCCCTGGACCCCACTCTGACCTGGGGGCCAGTGGCCCAGCCAGCTAGTGCACCACCATTCACTGTCCAGTCTCTGCCCACCATGGAGAAAACTGCTGGGCCACTCTCAGCTGTGTCCACCCCCATATGCCCTTGAACAGCCTCTCCACCATTGAAAACTTCTCCCTACACCCTGGCCTTCCTCCCCTCTCCTCACCTTCATCCTTAGAAGGGAAGCCCCCCTCCATGACCCCAGCCACATGCACTGACAAGTGCATATATTTCTCATTTCTAATGAAAGAGTTACTCCTTGCTCTGGTCCCCACCCATCCAAGCATCCTCTCTTATGGCTGAAATGATAGGGAGGGGTGGGATGTTGCCAGGGTGATGTTTATTGCTGGCTGGGGCAGGGGTACATAGGGGACTGGGGGGCCTGAGGGTCTATCTTCTCTCTGCAGTGCCTCTGGCGAGGTGTGCCCAGTGGCACGTGGCTCTCCTGTGGTGTGCCCAGTCTCAGCACTGCTGGGCCCTGGTACTTGGCAGGAAACTCGTCCCTGTACTGGGTTGACAGGAAGCGCAGTCCACCCAGAGGGGGCTCCACGTGGCTGTATTTGCACTGTGGAGTCATGGTGGGCAGCCTTGCAGGGCAGCCTGGTGGGTGACTGACCCACCCAGACCACCCCACGGTTCCCGGTCCACCTTGGGGCATCAAAGGGTGGGTAGAGGCTCAGCCAGGTTTGGCTGGTGCTTGGGGCCGGGGGGAGGTAGGCAAAAGGGGCCCCAGTCTGGGCTGACCCAAGAGCTGATGAGAAGCCAGAGGGAAACCAGAGGTGCCCCTGGAAACACCCCAGGACTGGGGCAACCCTAGGTAACTCTGACTGAACCCTGGTCTTGGGGCATAAACATGGCTGGTGCTACAAAGGTGCACCTGAGCTGCCTCTGACATGACCCTGGGGTCTACGGCCATATCACCCTGAACGCGCCCAATCTCATCTGATCTCAGAAGCTAAGCAGGGTTGGGCCTGGTTAGCTTGGATGGGAGACACGAGCCTTGGGGTGAGCTAGGGATGATTTTCATGCTGGAGTGACATTAAAATGACCTTGAGCCTGGGGTGATCACTAACTCTGAGTCTGGGGTGACAGTACACTCACCCTGAGATAACTCTACCCTGATTTGGGGGTTACCTGGTGAGGGATATATCCCTTTCCCCTCTCTCCCTCACCCGCTGTAGCATCTCTTCAGTGATGGGGACTCGAGCTGCTCTGTGTGGCGTCAGCATCTTCTGGTTCATGGTTAAAAAATCGGATTCTGGGGATTTGAGTGGGGGCGGCTGAGTTGAGGGGCCGGGGAAGGTGAGGGAGGGCCGAGGGGGGGGATGTGCCAGACTAAGGGTGGGGCAGGGGTTCGGGGTTCAGGGTTCAAGCTTGGGCTGGCCCTGATGTTGAGCAGGGTCGAAGAATGGATTAACATCAGGTACGGGTTGTGGGAGTGGAAAGGCGGGTGGTGAGAAGGCCAGGGGCGGGGCCTGGCCAGATGAGTATGGGGGCGGAGCCAGGTAGGGAAGGCTACCTGGTTAGGGGGCGGAGCCAGAGTCAGAGGCAGGGGGTAGGGATTGGGAAAGGGGCGGAGCTAAGACCCAGCTAGAGTCCCAGTCGTGCAGGGGGCGGGGCATGGCCACGAAGTGGTGGGACTATCCAGGGGCTGAGGTAGGGTCCTGGTCAATATGGAGTAGGATTTAGCCTTCAGGAGGCAGAGCCAGAGGATGGGCGGGGCCAGACTTGTGGCAAGGGTGGAGTTTTGGGGGGCGGGGCCCACACTGACCTCTGGTGCCCTGGGGCAGGTTGCTCGGCAGCAGGTGGAGGGTGGGCGCTTTCTGCGTCCCTACCGGATCTGTCTCCAAGGGGTAGTAGTCCGAGCCCATAGTGGTGTGGAAAAAGTGTCCAAGCAGCTTCGACTCTCCTAGGGTCACGTGACTCTGAAAGTGCTCTTGGGGCATGTGGCGGCGGGGTGGCTGGGTCGGGGGTGGTGGCTGTAGGACCACATGACATCTGGGAAGCTCCCGGTGGTCGGGATGTCCCACGGGGCCCAGTGGGAAGGAGGCAGTGGGTGCTCTGTGACCTTGGACAGCTCCCTCATCCTCTCTGGGCCCCATGCCATAGCGTTGGGAGTTGGTACTGTTATCTCGTTTTAGTCAAGAGCCACTGAGGCTCGGAGTGATTAACTGACTTACTCTAGATCATTCAAATAGATCCCGGAGATTCCTGTGTACATGTCAAACTCATTCCCACCCCAGGACCTTTGCACTTGCTGTTGCTCTGCCTGGGAAGCCCTTTTCCCTGGTCAGCCCTGCTGCCTTCTTTTCCTGCTGACCTGGCCGTAGAAGAACTGCATGAAGGTGTCCAGATGGCCAGGGCCGGGGCACCAATTTCCTTTCAGGATGTGCGACTCTGGAGTCTGACTGTGGTAAAGAACAAACGGCTCTACCAGTGGCAGAGTAGGTACTGAGCTGCCCTGCGGGAGCCCTGCGGGAGCCCAAGGCAGGGCAGGCAGCAGCTCTCACCTGGCTCCCGGGGATAGAAGTGCTCTGCCGCGGTGGTCCTGTCGTGGAAGAGGCCATCTCCAGGACGGATATTCACACAGTGGATGTGGGCCACGGCCTGTGCCTTGTCATACCTGCAGGCAAGGTGTTATTCTACCAGTAATAAGGTAAGGTAGGACCCATCCGGGCCCTTATAACCCCCAGGAAAGGGAAGCATCTGGGTTGCCCAATGGCCAAGTCGTGGGGCGCTAATGGTGGGAGATCTAGCACAACAGTGTGCCTTGCCTGCCAGTGCTGGACACCTCAGAGGCAGAGTATTGGCCCCGGATCCCTACGTGTTCCATTCCACCTGCTGCTGAAAGCCAATTGTCCCATCTAGGTGGGAAGGCAGTGGTCCCATTGTACCTGTCTGGGGGCAGGCCCTGGGGCCTGTAGGCCTGTTTCTGCTCCGAACACATGGGGCCGTAGCCAATCTTGCAGTCTCCAAGTTCCACTTTCGAGGAGGCCTGTGGGCAGACAGGGATGAGAAGGCCCAAACCACCCAGCCCTCATCGCTGCCCTCCTCAGCGGCCCCAACCCAGCCTCAATTTACCCTCTTACACATCAAGGTAGGTGGGCCCGGCAGGGACTGGAACTGTTTCTGGTAGGAAGTCCCCTCCTGTCTCTTGTTGTCCCATGTGAGGATGTTGGGGCCCCCTGAGGATAGGCAATGGGGGAGAGAAAGTGGGAGGTAGAGAGAGAGAGAAAATGGGATAGATTCCCTGCAGCCTCAGACCACTGGAATTTCATTCCTTGCCTGGAAAGAGGAGTTGGGCTGTCCCCTGTCCCTGACCAGTCTATATTGAGGGCCATCTGGCAAACACCAAAAAAAAAAAAAAAAATTAACAGTACCAACAATAACTACCACGTACTGTGCTGAGCCAGACATCAAGGTCAAGTGCTTTGCACCTTGTTCTTGGACATGGTACTATATCCCCCATTCTACAGCCTCCCTGAGGCTCAGAGAGGTTAAATGACTTGGCAGAAATCACAGAAATTAGGAGCCAGAACTAAGAGCCAAATCCAGGTTGGACAATACCTGAGCCACCTTGGAGGGTCTCTGTCTAGTGGTGTCCCCTAGAAGGCCCCCAGAAAGACAGATTTGGAAAAATCACACGAATGGCAGCTACGAGCAGGTTCCGTGGTTTCTGAGCCTTGGTACTGCTGACATTTGGGGCTGGATGATTCTTTGTCGCAGGGGCTGCCCCGTGCGTGGTGGCAGTGCTGAGTGGCATCCCTGGCCTCTACCCACTGCATACTAATGGCACCCTCGCCCCCGGTCCGTGACATCCTTTTGGAAACATTTTTATGTTTCCAGACATTGTCAAATGTCCCCTGGTGAGGGTGGGCGAGGGTGGGGGGAGTCGTAGAGTCCTGGCTCCTCTTTGAGAACCACTGTCATTGAGCAAAGCGCGCGCTCACCGAGGTGGCTGCAGGGCGCGCGGGGCTGCGGGCACGCGTCGTGGGGCGGAAAGAACTCCTGGTGCGTGGTGGCCGGGATGCGCAGCTTGTCCCGGTCGCCTGGAGTCACCGAGTTGAGGTCGAAGATGAGGCGCGCACCGCGGATCTTCTCTCGGGCGCGCGCGGGCAGCTCGGGCCACCCGTAGGCGGCGCGTGCGTTGGAGATGCTGGCGGTGACGCGCGCATCCTCGTGCAGGCGCACGTTGCTGGCCTGCATGGCAAGCGGGCGCGCCCGTCCCCGCTCCGGCGGTGGCGCGCACGGCGGCGAGAACGCGCGGCGCGCCTCCGACAAGCGCTCCCCGTTGGCCCAGCGCTCGTCCGCTGGGAAGAGCGGCGTGCCCGGCAGCCTGGGGGGTGGCTGCGCCCGGGTGGCCCCCGGGTATGCGGGAAAGTCTCGGTGCGCCGTGGAATGCATGACGCCCCGGTGCAGCCGCGGGTCGGGCCCCAGCTTGAAGTGCGAGGCCTTGAGGAAGTCCAGCTGGGACATCGGGCACGGCAGGAGGGCGCCTGCGGCCATCGTGGGACGTGGCACCACCTGGGCGGGGGCAGAGGCGCGGGACTGAGCGACTGCCCGCCGAGGACAATGCTACCTTGTATTCCTTTGTGTGCGCCAGGCACTGGGCTGGGGGCTGGGCCCCCTGTGGCTACCCCCAGGGAAAGTAGAGATGTAAAGAATCATTCAGTTGGTGCCTACTGTGTGCCAGGCCCTGAGGATGGGGGAAGTTACATTCAACAGACCTAGAAGCCCGCCCTGTGTAATTGATAATGAGGCCAGAGGTGACAGACAATACTGAATAAATATAAAAACATAAATGGAAGAGTAAGTTAAAAAAAAAAAAGTCACACAAGGCAGAAAGCTAGAGTTTGGAGGAGGGTTTTGCGATTTTAAACAGGGCGACCAGGACAGGTCGCACTCAGAAGATGGTTGATCAAAGACCCGGAAAAGGTGAGGAGGAGGACATTTGGGTATCTGGGGAATAGCATTTCAGGCAGTAGGAATAGCAAGTACAAAGGCCCTGAGGCCGGTAGGCAATGAGATTGGAAAGGTAATGGGAGGCCAGATCCTCCAAGGCCTTGGTGAGAACCTTGGCTTTTTCTCAGAATGAGGTGGGAGCCATGGGAGGGTTTAGAGCAAAGAAGGGATATATTATTATAGGAAGAAAAAAAAGTGTCTCCATGGTCAGTACTTACTGGACACTCGCTTTGTGCACATTTTTACCAAATGGATCCCATGAGGTGGGTTTTAACCACTATGTCACAGAAGAAGTTGAGGCTCTGGGAGGTCATGATTTGCTTGGGATTTGAACCCAGGACATGACTGCCTCCTACAGTTTGTCTGATATAGGAACTCCCCTCTCCTCACCTTTGGTGAATCACCAAGGTCATGGCTTTCTCCTCCTTCCCATCTGGAGACCCATTTCTGTTCCTCTGCCCGCCCGGGCCTTGCAGCCCTGGCCACCGTTCCATTGCTGCCACAGACTTTGTCACTGGTCTTCCTGCCCTCTGCAATTGTCCTGGGTCTGGCTTATGCTCCTCTGTCTCTTCAGGTCTTCAAACACCTCCCCCTTCCCTTCTCTGACCTTCAGCTTCAGGCTCCAGGCCTCCCCCAACCCTCTGCCCCTTCCCAGCCACCTGGGACTTTCCTGCCTTTGCTTAGAGCGCAGGTGGCTCCCCCACCTTCCTCCTTGTCCCTGGAAACTCCACCTGCCCACAAGCACTCCTGGCACTCAGGCTCACCTCCTCCAGGAAGCCCTCCCAGGCTACTGCAGCCCATGACCACTTGCTCATGTCTGCCTCTTTGGAAAACACACATCAAAGGGGATGTGTGTGTGTGTGTGTGTGTGTTAACAAAACCACAGTTTTTTGGTTTTTGGATCATTTTGCCACCTGAAAATAGTTGAGAGCCAAGAAGATTCCAGAATAGTTTATGGGGAATCCAACAACTGAGCTGACTAGCTGGGTAACCTTGGAATAAGTAATTGAGCTCCCATGAGCCTCACGTTCATCCTCTGATTACCAGGGACAAGGACAGTGCACCTACCTCAAGGGATGTCATGGGTCTGGTGAGTCTTAGGAAATGCACTTGGCTGCAGGCTGGACCCTCAGACCCCATCTGGCCCTGGTCTTCCAGGGGACACTCATGTTCCTTCCAAGGCTGCACGCAAGTGTAGTCCAGCTCTACCCATTGTGACCCCAAGAGCTTCCCTTGTGACGATGCTGTCACAATGGTCCCTGAGCACCTCTGGGGGCAGCTGGGAGGGAAATTAGGAGGCAAAAGCCAGGTATGGTGGCATGTGCCTGTAGTCCCAGCTAACCAGAAGACTGAGGTCTGGGTAATATAGCAAGACCCCATCTCAAAAAAAAAAAAAAAAAAAAAAAGGCTGGGCACAGTGGCTCACGCCTGTAATCCTAGCACTCTGAGAGGCCGAGGTGGGAGGATTCCTTGAGCTCTGGAGTTCGAGACCAGCCTGAGCAAGAGCGAGACCCCATTGATACTAAAAATAGAAAAATCAGCTGGGTGTCATTGCGTGCACCTGTAGTCCCAGCTACTTGGGAGGCTGAGCAGAAGGATCACTTGAGCCCAGGAGTTTGAGGCTGCAGTGAGCTATTATCATACCACGGCACTCCAGCCTGGGCAACAAAGCAAGACCCTGTCTTCAAAAAACAAACAAACAAAAACCCAGGAAAGGTGGGAAGAGGGAGTTGCTATTTAATGGAGACAGAGTTTCAGTTTGGGAAGATGAGAAAGTTCTGGAGATGGAGGGTGGTGATGGTTGTGCAACAATGTGAATGTGCTTAATGCCACTGAACTGTGCACTTAAAAATGGTTAAGATGGTCAATTTTATGTTACACATATTCTACCACAATAAATTTTTTTAAAAGAAAAGCATTTTCTAAAAAACATGAACTAATTAAAAATATGAGAGTAGTTTTCTGAAGTCATGGGCCTTACTAAAAAGAAAAAATAATAATAATAAAAATAAGGGTGGTGAAGGTGACCCAGTTTGGGGCGTCCCAAATCACTGACTGGGTCCGTTCCTTCTCACAAACTTCAAGCAAATTATTGTTCAGTCCACAGAGGTGAGACCAGAGCACCTGCTCCCCAGCCACCAGCCCGTGTGAGGGCTCTGAGATGCAAACATACATTTCAACCTCATCCTCCTGCCTGCTAGAAAAAGGAAGACTCAGAAGACAGATCCCAGATGCTAATAGGAAGAGAAAGAAAGAGAGAGAGAGAAAGAGGTGATTCTATTATTTAGCATCTTAATCTCTTTTGTGAAGTCAGCAGGAAGGAAGCAGGACTAAAGCTGTGATTGGGAAGGAACAGCTGTTATTTGTATTAACCAGGGAAAGAGGTCTAGTTGCTCTTGAGGTGTGGACAACATTCCCGTTTTTCCTGTGTTCAGACGCGATTACCAAGTGAATTTGTTTTGTCTCGTTCCACCATGGTCATAGAGTGGCCTTGTCTGATGTTGGCATTCTGTGAAATTGTTTATGTGCAGCAGGAGGACATCAGGGGACAGCTGTGACTGCCAGGCTAGCTCCTAGCAACACCAAGGTCAGCTCCTGTCTCTTGTCTCAAAGGTCAAGTTCAGCCCTAACCAGACGCTGGGAAGGCTGGGCAGTGCCTGCAGAGCTCACTGCTGTGTCTCTGGTGCCTGGAAAAGGTGCTCAGAAAAATGCCTTGTGCTGTTACAAGGGCGTTGGGGATGGCACAGGCTTGAGAAAAGAGATCACTCATTCATGTACCAGCAGGCTCTGCAGCCAGAGGCCCCCTTCCCTCTGCATGCCCAGACCTTGGCTTGGGTTTTTAATTTTTTTTTTTTTCTTTAGAGATGGGGTCTCGCTCTGTCATCCAGGCTGGAGTGGCTGGAGTGCAGTGGCATGATCACAGCTTCCTGCAGCCTCGAATTCCTGGGTTCAAGTGATCCTCCTGCCTCAGCCTCTGAGTAGCTGGGATTACAGGTGCATGCCATCACGTCCAGCTTGGCTTGGATTTTTTTTCTGCTGCTGTGACCCCAATTGGAGGAGAGGAGGGTACACATGAACCCTTGGACTTAAGTCTTTCCAGGGACAAGTGTTGGTTGGATGTGGGAGTTAAAGAGTCTCTTGGAGCATAGCGAGACCCCATCTCTGCAAACAATAGAAAAATTAGCCAGGTGTGGTGGCCTGCACCTACCAACCCAGCTACTCAGGAAGCCAAGACAGGAGGATCGCTGGAGCCCAGGAATTCAAGGTTGCAATGAGCTATGATCATGCCACTGCACTTCAGCCCAGGTGACAGAGTGAGACCCCATCTCAAAAAAAAAAAAAAAGAAAAAAAAAGTCTCTTGGGATATTGTGGGGAAGGCAGCTGGGGGAGGCAAGGGCTCAGGGTCTGGGGGAGAGAATGGGGTTTCCCTAGGAGGCAGCTGCAGGATGGGAAGAAGTGGACGGATTCAGGGGATATTTTGGAGACTTTGGATATTTTGGAGAGGTAGGAATGGAAAATGGAGCAGCCGATGTGGGAAATGGTTTGACAGTTCGTCAGAAAGGTAAACATAGAGTTTCCATGTGATCCAGCAATTCCACTCCTAGGTATACACCCCAAAGAATTGAAAGGAGAAAGTCAAGTACATGTGCACAGATGAGCACAGCAGCACTTATTCACAATCACCAAAAGGTGGAAACAGGTCAAATGTCCAACAACTGATGAATGAATAAACAAAGTGTTTATCCCTGCTACAGAATATTATGATATATGGGGCAACTTGGATGAACCTCAAAAACATCATGCTCAGTAGAAGAGGGCAGACACAGTGGTCACATAGTGTATGATTCCATTTATATGAAATACCAAGAATAGGTAAACATAGAGAGAGACAGAGAGAGCAGAAGAGCGGTTGCCAGGGGCTGGGGGATTGAGGAAGCAGGTGATTGCTTAATGGGAACAAGGTATAAGGAAGGAAAAATAATTTTCCCTCTACTTTTCTTAGGTGGGACGTACCCCTTGTAAGCAAAGAATTATCAAGGAAAAAAACCAAACAAATTTATTAACATGTATACACAGGCAATATCCTGAGAAATGAGTCATTCTCAAAGAAGTGTTAAGTTTAGAACTCTGGCTCACATAGCAACTTCAGCACAGAACAGTACATTTTTGGAGACATGACAAAGGAAGGAAAAGGACTTTGACTCTCTAAGGACAGCAAACTGGGGTCAGGCAGATAAATGGTAAGTAAAGGGTAGTTAGTAAAGCTTGTTATATAGGTTCCTTTGGTGCCATCTGAAGATGTTGCCTGACAAGAGTCTAAAGGTATCTCTGGTGACCAACCTTTGTCCTTCCTGGCAATGAGGAGAGGAAGGCACCTTTGTATATTTGTGTCCTGCTTTTAGCCAAATTGGTGTCCTGTATTGGCTTCTCAATTACCTTAGGCTCAAAATAATCCTTATGCCAAGGTGGCATATTTTGGGGTGGCATATTCTGGTCTCCTCCAAAGGTCTCCTTTGGGGGTGATGAAAATACTTCGAAGCTAGCAAGGGGTGATGCTTGTACCACAGGTGAAATGTACTACTAAATACTACGGAAATGTGCATTTTAAAATGGTGAATTTCATGTTATGCTAATTTCATCTCAATAAAAAACAAAACCAGGAAATGGGCGTTAACTTTTTGAAAAATTTTGATTTTGGGGGATGAGACAATACATGCCTATTGCCCAAAATTGAAAAGCTACAAAATGATATAAAGGTTAAAATGTAACATTTTCTCCAAGTCACCCGGGTTACTCTCTCTAGAGCAGCTCGGGTTACCAGATGCTTGTCTATTCTTCTACAACGACCCCATGCATTCTCTTAATGCATTCTCTTAACGCCCAAAGATGCCTTATTGTGCCGTTACAACAGTCCTACACGTTCACTCTACTGGGTGTCCCAAAAGTCGCCAGACATAAGGAAAATGGAAACTGTAGCTAAGTGTACCTTTATTTACAAAATATTCACTACAAAATTTTACAAAATTTTTCCTTTGTAATCTCCATACAAAGCAGACAACACAAACAGGAAAACTAAAAAGGAAAATTCCTCCTTGTACGACTGCTAACAGGTTAGTGGTTTCGCTTGGATTATTTTTTGTGTGGGGGGGGGTGTAGTTCGTTAATTTTGAATTTTTTTTTTTTTTTTTTTTGTGGGTAGATGGTCAAGCTGCCGCGGGGACAGAGTGCAGAAAGCTCCGAGGAGGATCATCCTGGGTCCACAGACCCGGGAGCACACACGTGGCGACCCCCTACTTCCAAACGTAGTTCCACCCCTCAGCGGACAAAAGCCAAGCCTGGGACAAATGGCCGCGGCCGCGCCTGCGCAGACCGAGAGCGCGGCGCGCTGACGACGCGGTGACGTCACGGCGGAGTTGCCATGGCGTCGCTGAGCGGCCTGGCGTCGGCGCTGGAGTCGTACAGGGGTCGCGACCGCCTGGTGAGGCTGGGGCGGAGCGGAGCCTGAGTTCCTGGAGTTTGGCCGGAGTTCGGAGACTGGGAAACTGAGGCCAGAGAGGGGGGCGGGATCGCTCAGGGTTTGCCCAGCGCAGAGGCCCTGTCTGAGCTGGTCTCAAACATGGTCCCCCCGCCTTGGACATTCAGGTTGTTCCTGCCAATCCCACCTGGCTGGACACTTACCTGCCTGATCTGTCCAAGCCACTGACGTTCGTCTCTGTGTTGATCCGAACTATCTCATATAGGCATTTGGGATGTTGCAGGACTCCCGCTGTGGCCAGACACTGAGGTTCCGACCACATCCCCTATAGCTGGGCATTTAGGTTGTGCAGCTAACCTGGCACCGGGGAACCCACTGTGGCCAGGCCCCTGCTGTGCCAAGCCATGATGGGTTCCAGCCAGATCCCCTGTAGTTGGTGTTAGGGTGGCGATGCCGGTGCACACGGGTTTTGAGAAAGATTTCTCCAAAGATTAGGGTAGCAAGAAAAGATTTATTTACTTTTCCCTTGGAGAGGGTCGGGGAAAGGACCAGCACGGAGGTGGAAAGAGAAAGAATGTGTTGGCTCCGAAAACCAGCTACTGGGACTTTTAAAAACGGGGTTGTAAAATGACAGGGTACAGTTGAGAAGTTGCTGCATCTGTCCTTCCTTTCTTCTTGGCAGCAGGTAGATAAAAAAAAAAAGTGCAAGGATGTCAAAGTCCAAGAGTTGGCTCTTCTGCCTTTCCTTGGAGAAGGGATTAATTATCACAGGAGATGTGACTCTGTCCTCCAGATAGGGTTCAGGCTTGGAGCTCACACCCTGCTGTTCGCTCAGGAACTCTTTAGGCTGTAAAAAACAGATTCTCAAAAAAAAAAAAAAAATTTTTTTTTTGAGAGATTGACATCTCTTGTCCGTTCATTCAGCTCTTTTCAGAAGTTGTGTAAAACAGAGCTCCTGCAGACTGCCTATTATTGGGAGAATTCATAGGATTGATCTTTAACTGTTACTGGGGAAATTGTGGAATTAGGCGTTTTCCTGTTATTTTTGCAAGGCTGCCCCTTTCAGTTGGTCATTTAGACTGATCCTGTAAATGTCCAACCTGGGTGGACATTTATATATCAACCAAGTTCCCATGTTTGGACATTTAGGACCTGACCAGGCCATTGTAGTTGGACACCGGGTTTTCCCAAACAATCTCATATGTGGATTTAGGATATTGCAAGACTCCTGTGGCTGGACAGTTGGGGTTCCAAACAAATCCCCACTGGTTGAGCATTTATGTTATTTTCTCTGGGCCCCTAAAGTTGGACTCTTAGCTAGTCCTGGCCAGTCCCTTATAGGTAGACATTTAGGTTGTACCAGGGGGTATAGTGGTGGCTAGGCATTTAGGTTCCAACCAAATCCCTTATGATTGAGCACTCAGGTTTTAACAAATCCCCCTTCAAGTTGGGACATTTAAATTGCAGTGTTTTGCCATCACAATAGGGTTGAAAAGGAATTGCAAGTGAAAATAATATATAAAACAAGAACAAGCAGTTTCTGAAAAGCAGATGAAATAATTTTTTTTTTTTTGAGACAGAGTCTCACTCTGTTGCCCGGGCTAGAGTGTCATGGCATCAGCGTAGCTCACAGCAACCTCAAACTCCTGGGCTCAAGCAATCCTCCTGCTTCACCGCTTCTCCCGAGTAGCTGGGACTACATGCACGTGCCACCATGCCTGGCTAATTTCTTTCTATTTTTAGTAGAGACGGGGTCTTGCTCTTGCTCAGGCTGGTCTCGAACTCCTGAGCTCAAACAATCCGCCTGCCTCAGCCTCCCAGAGTGCTAGGATTACAGGCATGAGCCACCTCGCCCGGCTGCAGATGAAATAATTAATGATAAAAGGGTGGTGAAGCTGACTTAGTTCATGATGCTCCCAATCACCTCCTGAATGGGTTTCTTCTCTCTAAAGTCATTCAAGCAAATTATTGTTTTGTCTGCTGGATTGAGGCCTGATCAACCTTCAGTCCAGCCAGGGGCTTTGGTCCAGGGGGCAGATGCAACTATACATTTCAGCCTTGTCCTCCTACCTGATGAGAAAAGGAGGATCCAGGAGGTAGGAAATAAGGAGTTTTGTCTTCTTTGTCCCTGTCACATCTGTCCCCAAAGGCTGTGCCCCCCTGTGACATGAGCCAGCACTCTCCACAGTGCCTTTGGACAATGATGTCATTTTTCTCCATTTGTCCCACCTACAAGTATGTTTTTAATTGTTCAGCTTTTACTGGAAGTTTATAGATTGAGTGTCTTCGTCACTCACATTCAATCCAGCGGGGCCCACGGCCAGATCAGGGGAGATCTCGCTCAGTCCTGGAGGGGCGCCATGCTGATGGCTTCTGGTTTCCTGCAGATCCGAACTCTGGGGTACTGCTGCCAGCTGGTCGGTGGGGTCCTGGTCGAAAAATGTCCTGCCAGTTCCGAATTGGGGACGCGCCTGCTGGCAGTGTCCACCCAGCTCAGCCACTGCAGGACCATCCTTCGACTCTTTGATGACCTGGCCATGTTCGTCTACACTAAGCAATACGGCCTGGGGGCAGAGGTAATGGGATTCATGGGGCTGCAGGGAGTAGGGGTACAGACCTCAGGAAGTCCAAGGCTGTGGCCTCAGTCGGCATTTTACAGACTTGTCCCAAAGTGCTCGCTGTGTAGGCAGTTGATTATTTTTTTTTTATTTTACTTTCTTCTTTGAGACGATCAGATGTTCTCATTTTGCTTTAAAAAATTTAAAAATAGCTAACACATTCACACATTCCAAAGGAGTATATAATTAAAAAATCGCCCTCCTTCCTGAGTCTCCAGGCACCCAAATTTCCCCCCTCAGAGGCAGGCACCATGGCCAGCCTCTTGTGTCTCTTTCGTGAGATTTCCTGTACCCACACATGCAAATACAAATTGTTTACATACATAGTGCATTTTTTCACTTAACAGTCCAACTTGGAGATCATTTCTTTTTTTTTTTTTTTTTTTGAGACAGAGTCTCGCTTTGTTGCCTGGGCTACAGTAAGTGCCATGGTGTCAGCCTAGTTCACAGCAACCTCAAACTCCGCGGCTTAAGCGATCCTACTGCCTCAGCCTCCCGAGTAGCTGGGACTACAGGCATGTGCCACCATGCCCGGCTAATTTTTTCTATATATATTTTTAGTTGGCCAGCTAATTTCTTTCTTTTTTCTTTCTTTTTTTTTTTTTTTTTTGAGACAGAGTCTTGCTTTGTTGCCCGGGCTAGAGTGAGTGCCGTGGCCTCACCCTAGCTCACAGCAACCTCAAACTCCTGGGCTCAAGCGATCCTCCTGCCTCAGCCTCCCCAGTAGCTGGGACTACAGGCATGCACCACCATGCCCGGCTAATTTTTTCTATATATATTTTAGTTGGCCAGATAATTTCTTTCTATTTTTAGCAGAGACGGGGTCTCGCTCTTGCTCAGGCTGGTCTCGAACTTCTGACCTCGAGTGATCCTCCCGCCTCGGCCTCCCAGAGTGCTAGCATTACAGGCGTGAGCCACCGCGCCCGGCCTGGAGATCATTTCTGATCAGTGCAAGAAGAGCTATTTCATTCTTCATGGCCTCAGAGCACTCTGTTACACAGATGGACTGTGATTTATTTAACCAGTCCCCTGTTGATGGACATGGAGATGGTTATTAAGATTTTGCTATTAAGACAGTATTGCAGGCGGCAGCCGCACCCTTGCAACATCCCACGTGAGTGTCAGCTGATCTAGAGCAGCGGTCCTCACCGGGCCATCTTGCCCACCAGGGGAAACGTCTCAGAGACTGCACGACTCCTGTGGCTGGCTGAGCTGCCCTCCCAGGGGTCTCCCCTCTGAACTACCTGATGCTCAGATGCTCTCCTATGCAGCCCCATGTGCCCACACCCTGATCACCCCAAATCAGGAATGTCTATCTGGACCTGTCTCCCCTTTGACACCCATTTCCTCCCTCTTTCTGTGATCAGGGCACCCTCTGATGCATCCCTGAGACCCCTCCCTCCCTCCTCCCCTCTGCAGAAGATCCCCCAGGCAAGGGGTTGGGATGCCCTCTGCAGCGCATATCCCTTGGCCAGAATAAGAGCCCCTTTTGTTGGGTCCTGTGTTTACATGTCCCTGTCTCTCCATGCCCTGGTGAGCTTCTCCTCCTCCCCAGAGTCTAGCTCAGAGCTCACCGCTTCTTCAGAAACACGGTGGAATGAGCACATTGGGGAGGGGGCGGGGGGCACCCTCATGGGGAGGGGAAATGTGCCAGCATGCACCAGAGGGTCCCAGGCAGATTGGGGGAGCTGGAGAGGAGTTCAGAACCCAGAGGCAGGCAGGATCACTGCTCGCGGGGGGGCTCCCCAGGGGCGGGGATGCAGTCCGAGGAACCAGGCCTCGGTGCGGAGCTCCTGCAGCCTCACTGATCCTGCCTCACTGGGTGCAGGCGATGGTTCAGAACTTGGGGCGAAGGGTGTGGGCACAGTGCAGGACCGAGACCCCTCATGGGTTCACATGGGAATCTCTTGGGAACTTAAAAAAAAATTCCCAGTGCCCAAAGCCTTTCTCCTGCGGGAGAGAAAGCTGCCTGGCATGGCCACAGTCCTAAAACAGGCCCTGGGCAGGTCAGAGCCGAGCCCCACCTCCCCCTGGCCCTGCAGGAGGAGGACGCCTTTGTGCGCTGGACTTCTGTGCTGGGCAACCTGGCCGACCAGCTCTACTACCCCTGTGAGCACGTGGCCTGGGCCGCCGATGCCAACATCCTCCACGTGGACTCCTTCCGGTGGTGGACACTGAGCACAACCTTCTGGGCCCTCTCCCTGCTCCTAGGGGTCGCCAGGTAAGTGGCATACTTGGCTGGAAGGGACCACCTGATGTCCCTGGGTGGGGTCTCTTGAGCAGGACTGCAGCAGATTGCTGTAGGCTTGAGGTGTAGGGGTCTTTGCCTCTTTGAGTTTTCTTCCTTTTGTTGCATTTGTTTCCAATAACTGCTGTAACAACCATGAACCCAGTGGCTTTAGACAACACGGTTTTATTATCTTACAGTTCTGAAGGTCGGGAGTCTGCAACAGGCCTCGCTGTGCTAAAATCAAGGTGTGGGCAGGGCAGGCTCCTCCTAGAGGCTCCAGGCAGAATCTGTTTCCTGGGCTTTTCTGGCTTCTAGAGGCCACCTGCATTCCTTGGCTTGTGGCCTCTTCCTCTGTCTTCCAAGCCCATCACTCCAACCTCTGCTTCCACGGTCACGTCGCCTTCCATCTCTGACCCTCTCTTCTGCCTCATGTAAGGACCACCCGGGTGATCCCCCATCTCAAGATCCTTAACTTCATCCCATCTGCAAAGTCCCTTTTGCCAAGCAAGGGAACAGATTCCCAGGTTCCAGGCATTAGGGGGTGGGCGTCTCGGGGGGCAGAGGGAGCCACAATTCTGGTGAGCAGACCCAGGAAGAAGAAATAACTCCAGGTCCTGGAGCAAAGCAGCGGGGTGGCTGCCTTTACCCAGGTCCCCGAGTCCTGCTGGCATTGCTGTCAGGTGACACCCCAAAGAACACAACCAGCAGTTTCCTGACTGGCTCTGGGCTTCTGAAAACCATATGGTTTCTAGAACTTTACAAGAGTGGTTTCCTCCCAAACATTTCCCACTTTGAAAATTTGCTGAGTCAGAACACCTCCCCAGACACTTCCCCCACCCCCCTGCCCCCAAAAACTCTAGGAGGAGCAGGGCCCCTAGTTCGCACGTTTTAGTGGCCACAAAGGCCTCTTGGATTCCTGGAGCGAGGAGTGGCCGTTCCCAACCTCAGGGGATTGGTTCTGGGGGCAGTGTCCACGTCTGCTGTGACCTGTTCCTGGGTGAGGCCCCGACTTTCAGAAGTTCTCGTTTTCCCCTGATACGGACGTTCTAATTATGTGCTTATCGTGACAATTTGGGAAATGGATGAACCTCAGAGTAGAAGGTTCAATTCACCCGCCATCCAACCCAGAGACCCCCACTGTTTAGACTTCGGGGATTCTTTTCCAGGCTTTGAGCTCACACTCTGCCACTGTGTCGTGACCGTCTCTGATCTTATTTCCTGGCTTTGGCTCCTACTTGGACTGCCTGTGGTGCTGGCCTTCCCGGTGTGCCGGGGGACTCCGCGGTGGCTGCCTAGGCTGGGCTGGGCTTTGGGGGCTCCAGGGGGTCAGCTGTGTCACAGCTGCTCTTCCTCAGCCTTCCTCCTGGTACATTGTGACCTCTGGCCCAAGAGACTCCCTGTTCCTGTTTTAGGGGCAGCCTGAGTTCTATTCTTTCTCTTCTTCTTTTTTTTAATAGACTTTTTTTTTTAAAAAGCAGTTTTGGTTCACAGCAAACTTGAACAGAAAGTACAGAGTGTCCCCACACCTGGTCCCCGCGTGCACTGCCTCCCCCCCCATCAGTGCCCCACAGAGCAGGGCGCTGGGTACGTACCATCGAGGCACCTCTGTGGACAGACCATCCTCACCCCAGGTCCACAGTTTGTATCAGGGTTTGCTCTTGGTGACAAACATTCTCAGGGTTTGGACAAATGCACAGGGACACGTAACTACCATTATAGGACCGCACAGAGCAGTTCCGCTGCCCTAAGCATCCTCCATGCTCTGCTGCTGTTCCGTTCATTTTGTGAGTGTGCAGTTTTTCTCTCATTTCTCTGGCTGCGGTGTGAGCGAGGGTGTGCAGGCGGGGGCGTGTTCGGTGTGTGCTCTTCACGACCAGCTGTCTGTGCTCAGGGCCCTGGGCTGTCACCTAGGAGGTTGCTAAACCAGAGATTCCTGAGCCCGGTGCCCAGAGCTTCTGACTCAGCAAATCTGGGAGAGCCCAGGAATCGGGATTTTTGCCTTAGTCCCCCAGGGGACCCCCTTGTACCGTATCACAGGTGCTGCCCTGCGTCCTGTCCCCTTGGGACATGGAAAGGCACATGATGGCCAGAGGAGGTGTGCCCAGGCACCGGACCTCCTTGTTAGGAAGCCTGGCACATTCACGCCCCCTCCTGCCCCACGGCCCAGAAAGCAGGATGCAGGCTCCTAGTGGAGCTGCCTGGGTGGGCAACACCCGTGGCCCCAGAGTCCCCAGGGAGCCCCTTCCTCAGCCCTGGGGGCCCAGAGGGTCATCCAGACCCGCCCTAGACAGGTCCGGCCAGTGTCTGGGGTGTGTGTATGGGTGGGGCAGGCGTGGTGCCAATTGGGCCTTTTCCATACGTACCAAGTGAGACAGCTGAGGCACAGAGGGAGGCAGCGTCCCCACCGCCAGCCACCTGCAGGCCTGGTGGTCCCGTTAGAGATGCAGGACACTCCTGAGTCTGGCAAGGACGGCCTGGGCAGGACGGGCCGTGTTAGTGATGAGTCCCTGGGAGCTCCTGAGGCATGGCTGGGAGGGTGTGGGGACCCTGGGGCCAGGAAGAGCGCAGGACACTAGTCTCGGCATCGGCAGGCCCTGGCAGGACCCTGCGGGGCTGGCGTTGGGGAGCTGACGCCCTTGCTCTGGGTGGGGTGTCTTCCCATGGATTCTGGCGTTGCAGGTCCCTGTGGGTGATGCTGAGGCTGCGACAGAGGCTGCGGAGCCCCGCAGTAGCCTTCACCAGGTACGGCACCCACAGTCACCCTGCAGCAGGCGGGGGCTCCCGGGGTTTCCCAGCCGGGGGCCGCTGAGTCCCCCCATGCTCAGCCCTGCCCCGAACAGGCCCAGGTGGGTGGCAGTACCTGTTCAGGTGGGGAAACCAAGGCTTGCTTAAGTGAGGACTCTAGGGCTGGGCCTTCATGGCCACACCCCCTGTAGGGAGGATGGTCAGTCAGTTTCCCCAGGACAGTGGCCATTGTCACTCTGTCATCCTGCGAAAGAATGTGGGTAGAGCCGGGCCTGGAACCTGCCCACCAAGCAGCCCTCGCCACCCTCCCCGCCCATCTTGGGGGAAGGGGGAGGACTGAGGTGTGGACTTGCAGCTTTGGGCCCCACTCCGGGTCCTGTTCGTGCTGTGGGCTCCCTCTGGGCAGTGTGACCCCTGCAGGAGCCGCTCGCTTCCTTGCCAGAGGGTGCCCGAGGGCCAGGGGATGCCAGCTTGGGCAGGGGGCCTGGAGGCGGGCGTGAGCGGCTCCTTTCTGTCCCCACAGCCAGCTGCCCCGTGGCAAACAGAGGGCGGTGTCAGCGCAGCTGCAGTTGGAGGCGCTGACGGTGCTTAGCAACCTGGCTGACCTGGCCAACGCCGTGCACTGGCTGCCCCGGGGTGTCCTGTGGGCCGGCCGCTTCCCGCCGTGGCTGGTGGGCCTCTTGGGCACCGTCTCCTCGCTGCTCAGCTTGTACCAGGCAGCCCAGGCTGATGCTGCCACCCCCTGACCCCGACGGAGGGCCCCTTCCCACAGAGCAAGAGTCACCAGGGCAGGGGCCGGGACTCCCAGGGGCTGGTGTGAGACGCCCCCAGGGCCCAGCGTGGGCTCAGTGGGGGAGGCGTCTCTCTGCGCCACAGGGGAGGCCCCCGGGGCTCCTGAGACCAGCCCTGCTGTGGCAGAGTTTGCAGAGGCCGCCGAGGGCCTCAGCCGCGCCTGCCATCCTGTCTGCCGCCGGCGTCTCGTGCCCAGACAGAGGCGAACGGGGAGAGACAGCGTCGTGCCTTGGGAAAGCTGAAACAAGAATCGATTAAATAGCATGGTGCTGAGCCGGGCTCAGGTGTGACAGATTATTACCCTGGTGGCTGCGGGCCCACCGCTGGCTCCCTCGCACCTGGGGACCGAGCTGCCTTCGGAAACGACCCTTCCCAGCCCGCCATCCAAACACCCTCAGCCCGGGGAGGCCTCTTCGTCTCTGAGCAGGCGCCACCCGCTGCCCCCAAGCGGCCTTCAGCCATCAAGGGCTGTTCTCCACTCCCCAGAGACCTGGACACACAGGCCAGAGGTGCCACCTGCTGCCAGGCCACTGTGAGCATGTCATTGGCTCCAAGCTGGGGCCGACGTCTCTGAAGACGCACTAGGCTCCCGCCTTGCCGAGATGGGGTAGGATGGGACACGCTTGGTTTTTAGTTTGACGGCTGGGAATGACGTTTGAGAGGTCCTGCGTGTGTGGCCTGGCACAGGCGTAGGACAGAGCCCGGCCCAGGAAGACCCAACACAGCGGGCAGCGTGTATGTCCTCGCAGCTCACGTGATACCAACCGAGTTGTTTTTTCACAAGGAAGCCATCAGGTGGCTGAGCAGCTGGGGGGCTGGGGCTGCTCGGGTGACACAGGTGCAGGAGGGACCCCGCCTGGTCTCAGGCCCAGTGCCCTGCCCTGGGCATCTGCGGCGGCTCCTGCTGCCCAGGACTCAAGTGGGCTGGCCCGGGCAGCTGCCCCTCCTCTCCGGTGGGAGGTGGGTGCACGTCCATCCTGGCCCTAGGTGGGTGCCTGCTTCCCAGCAACCAGGAGTCCTGGGGACGCCACCGGTTCATCCCTGTAAGGCCGTAAGAGTGGTGCCCCCTTGTGGGGAAGCCACATGGACAGCTGGGCGCAGGACCACAAGGAAGAAGAAAGCCAAGTTCAGAGGTGGAGCCCGGGCTGGGAAGACACTGACTGCAGTGGGGGCGGGGGTCCAGGCATAGAGCAGGTGGGAAATATGCTTCTAGAAAGGGAGGCCCACCTTGCGCAGCCCTCTTGGGCTGGTCCAGAGGCTGTTTGTGATGGTTCTGAACGTCTTACTGAAATACTCAGGTGCCATACAACTACCCATGTAGGTCGTACAGTTCAGTGGTTTTTGGGATATTCGTAGAGTCACACAACCATCACACTCAATTTTAGAACATTTCCAGCACCCCAGAAAGAAGCTGCAGCCATTAGCTGTTACCTCCCAGCCCCCGTGCCCCCAGGCTTGGTAACCACTCATCTTTCTGTCCGTGTAGCTTTGCCTGTTTTGTTTCAGTGGTTCTCAACCTTTCGGGGGCTGGGAACGGATCCCTTTGTGGCTCCCTTAGGGACCATGGGCTCTCTTTGCAGAACATCCCATTTCAGGGTTCCCCCAGGGCCTCTAGGGGCGTGCTGGGAAGACTGGGGACATCCCAGGGGAAGGGTCAGTTGGGTAGAGGTCGGGGAACAGCTGGGCTGGGGGTAGGGTCCAGACCAGGGATGGGGGCAGCCCCAGGCCCCCCGAGAAGCTGGTGTCCCTGCAGGCAGGGGCTCCCTTTCTGTGTCCGTGCCCTCACAGCCCCTGCCTGCCCCTCCTGGATCCTGGCGTCTCCTGTGGCTGGCACTTAACCCAGGGGTATGGGTCCAGAGGGCACCGTAATGTGTGGAGGTAGGTGTGTGTGCCCCTGCCCCGTGACCAGGGTCCCTGCTTCCCTCTGCTACTCAAAGAGCCTCTGACCCTAACACAACTTGGACACCACTGTGTGCGTCTGGTCAGGTTAGAGGGTGAGGGGGACTTCAACATCCACTCACTGTCAGAAGAAAGGATAAGCAAACCACAGTCCATCCACACAACTCCCACACGGAAGAATCAAAACGACACTGCTGAGTGACCACCACCAGGCAGGGGAGCCACCTACCAAATGATACCACATTCTAGAGCAAGCAGTGTCAAGCTAGAGTGACCAGAAACTGGCCAGCAGCTGCCCCCGGGAGTGAGGAGAAAAGCAGGAGGGGAAACCCTGTCAGGGGTCAGAAAATGTCCCAGATCTCGATCGGGTGTGGGTTACCCGAGGGCATCCAAGGTCTGCCTATTCTGATGGGAGCTGATGACACAGCAGGTGTAAGGGAGCAAAGCCCTTCGTGGGGGGTGTAGCTTGATGCCCTGGGGCAAGCGTGCAACAGGCCCTCCCCTCGCAGGCGTTGGCAGGCCTGGTGTGTAAAGGTGGTTCCTGCTTGTATCTCGGCCCCCAGACCAAGCCAGCACTTTATTTGATGTCCAAAGAAACGGTGCTCCGCCCCCACACAGGGCCACTCTATGTTGTGTGCGTTTTACCACAATGGAAGAAAAAAATGAATTTCAACGAATTTGGAGTTGTTTTTTTTTCTTTTTAAATGTGGCTACTAAAAATGGAAAATTCCACATGTGGCTTACGTGTTCTTTGTGTCGCACAGTGCTGGCTGAGAGCTGCACCCCTGCACTCCCAGCTCTCTGGTGATCGACTTTGTACCTAGTTACCTCTTGATAGGAAACTCCTCATGTCTCCTCACTGGACCAGGACTCAGGCAAGGTGGAAACTATGATTTGCCAACCAGAGCTAAGCTAATCTCTGCAGCCAAACAGAGAAACCTAAAGTTGCACTCAAGGCGGGAGGATCGCATGAGGCCAGGAATTTGAGACCATTCTGGGCAACATAGCGAGATCCTGTCTCTAAAAATAAAAAAATTAAAAAAAAAAAAGCCTAGTGCAACATGTACGCCTGTAGTTCCAGCTACTCGGGAGGCTGAGGTGGGAGGATCGCTTGAGCCCAGGAGTTGGAGGCTGCAGTGAGCTATGATTGTGTCACTACACTCCAGTTTGGGTGATGAAGCGAGACCCTGTCTCTTTAAAAAAAAAAAAATTACAGTCTTGGTCATTTTGGATTAAAAAAAAAAAATCAGTAAAGCCGGTTTCTGGAAACTCCAGAAAGCCTGAAGTATAACCGGTGGGCAGCTTTCCTCTGGGAGTACTTCAACACCCAGAACTGTGTGCATTTCCCTGGGGCCAGCGGCTCACCCTCTTCAGATTGGGGCAAAGAAAGCCAATTGCTGGGGACTGGACCTGAAGTATTTTTTTCTTTTTTGAGACAGAGTCTCGCTCTGTTGCCCGGGCTAGAGTGCAGTGGTGTCATCCTGGCTCACAGCAACCTCAAACTCCTGGGCTGGAGTGATCCTCCCCCCTCGGCCTCCCAGAGTGCTGGGATTACAGGTGTGAGCCCCCGCACCCCGCTAAAAGGATCTTCTGAGTTTGTTAAGCAGGACACAGGGTAGGGGGGATGGCATGTGTGGCAAATGGTGACAGCAGCTGTCAGGGGCTCCAGGCTTGGGGGACTATTGCTACAGATAGCCTGAGGGACCATCCTGCCTGTCGTGGTGAGGGGCCAGAGCTGTGGGGAGCCCCCACAACCCCAGAACCAACCGCTCCTGTACCGTCTGGGCAGGAGCCGATCTTAAAACGCCAACGCATGTCCGCATCAGTCGGAGCTCATCTTAGACACTTTTATTGCTAGAGTCAGGTCTTAAGTTCTAGGGCGGTTCTGAAATATCCCCCGGTGAGGAAACACAATCATTGTAAAAACAATTAGCAGGTGGACACGACTGACGAGGACATGCACAGATCCGACCGTCAACTTTACAGATAACACTGGGCTCCACCCAGGAGTGACTGAGGGTTCCAGTGAGAGAAGGGCCGACGATGCTGTCCTACTGCGTGGCATGACTGAGAGACCCCTCTGCCTCGTGGCCAAGCAGAGATTCCTCAGACTTCTTGTCCAAGGAATCATGGCGTCTCAGAGGGTGGCACCAGGGCACGCCAGCTCAGGTGGGCCCGGGAATGTCCTCTTCACAACAGAACGGGACCGTGAGGTCAGCTCTTCTAAAGTGCTCCAGTACTTCTCAGTATAAAAATAAAAAACACTGATTATCAGCATGGCACAGACGAGATCGACAGGGTGGGGACACTTAGGTCGCAGGGCCGAGAGCTGCCGAGGACAAAAGGACCAGGCTTGGAAGTCGAGGGGCTCCCAAGGGCCAGGAGCCTGGGGACACCAGGTCACTCGCTGTGCCCAGGTGATGCTAGAAGCTGCTGCTCTTGGCACCTTGTCACCGACTGGCTGTGCCACTGAGACGTTCCTGGTCATCGCCTGCCTCTATCCCGTCCCCTCCCGAGCTCGTGGCCCTGAGCGGCACCTCGGCAACAGGGTGAACAATTCCCGAGGTCATTTCCCCTCTCCTGTGCCCGCCTATCCCCGAGTGGTGGGAATGTCCCCACCCCTGTGTTAGGCATCATGGGGCGGCTCTGCCCCTGCACTGGGAGGAGGCAGAGTCTTCTTGCTGCGCTGCCCGGACACTGCGTTTGGGAGAATGACTTGGCTCTAGCTGGGGCCCACGTGCCACTTGGGACGATGCTGGACATTAGACACCATCCCCAATGCCCCACCTCCACTCATCCAGGGCAGTGGACATGGGCTGCAACAGCTACTGCAAGCCAGGGGCCTGCAAGGTGACATTGGTCCACTGGCTGACAGCATCTCCAGGCGTTTCCTCCCCACACCTGGGATGTGTGGTGTCAACACCCATGGGCAGGTGGGACACCGGCTCTGGGGCTTCCTCCGCTCACCCGGGAAACGCTAGCTCATTTCCGGTGGGCTGAGGACCCTCCACCTGGGGTGTGTGCTGGCCCTAGCTGAAGTGTGAGGCTCGGCCTCTCAGGCCAAGTGCATGAGGAAGGGCGGGTGGGTTCAAAACCTCTGTCAAGTTAAAAGGACAAAAAGGTCAGGCCCTTTCAAGATGAGCTTCTGGACCCACAGAACCCCCTGGAGCGCCAAGAGCCATGCCCTTGGCTGGCCCTGTCCTGTGGCCTTCTCTGCCCCCGGGCTGGCTGTGTCCAACCTGGGCCCAGATCATTCCCTGGCCCCGAGGTTCACCACGAACCTGCGTGTGCCCCTAACTACCCGCTCCAGCATCTCCTACCGGCCAAGGTGCCCGGCCGGGGCCAGCAGCTCCTTCCTGGACCGAGGTCTGTCCTGTCCTCTGGCCCCTGCAGAACCAGCCCTACCACCCCTCACTGCCTTGGACACACGGCTTAGGGCTGATCTGCCTGCTACCCAAATGGGGTGCTACAATTTAAAACAGCTCCCTGGTTTAGCTCTGGTTCAACCTTCAATTAAAAACTTTCCATTTTGAAAACAAAAACAAAAAGAGGTTTAGAAAGTGACCCAGGCACCAGCGCTAATCCTACAGAAAGAGCCTCGAGACCCAAAGCACCAACAGGACGCCCCGGCCAGGCGGTCATCGGTGGTTTGCTCGGGAAGGGGAGGGGACAGCTGGCGGGCATGGTGACCCTGCGGGGATCCCCAGAGAGCATGTAGAGTGGGCAGGGCAGGGAGGGGTCGGCACCTCAAGCCCTGGCCATTTTAGAAGAAGATGACGTCTTCCTTGGGGGCTTCGTCCTTGGTGGTGAGTGGTGTGGCTGGCAGTGGCGAGGGGGATGGGGGCACAGGTGGTAGGGATGTGCCCCCGGCCTTGAAGGAGAAGCAGTCGGAGGGGCTGTCCACCGGGGCTGGGGAGCAGGAGTCTGGAACAGAGAGGTGCCCAAGGCTTTCAGCAGCCTGGTGGGCACAGGGCTTCCCTGGGGGGACACGGGGCTCACCTGGAAGGTATGGGGCTCACCTGTGGAGACTCAGGGCTCACCACATGGGGTGGTGCTCACCTGGAGGGGTGTGGGGTTCTCCTGGGGGTACACAGGACTCACCTGGGGGTGGCGCAGGGCCGTGGCTGCCGGGCAGGATGGGGCTCAGTGACCGGCGGTTCCGCGAGGCGCTCTCGTCCTTCCCCATGAGTTTATTGAGCAGCAGTTGCTGCTTTAGGTCGAAGGATGCTGAAAGGGAGGGGTGTCTTAGGCTCCGCTCCGGGCACTGGGCTGCCCCCACCTCCCCAGGGCAGCCTCAGAGAGCAGAGGGGCCTCTGGGCCACCCCCTGCCCGACACTCCCCATAGGCAGCACCTGACTGGACCCTGCTCGGACACAGAGCCCCAAATCCAGGGACAACAGTCCCCGCCCTTGGCAATGCAGGGGCCCCAGAGTAACATGACATCTGGATGACAGAAGAGACGGCTTCTGAGGAGACAGGCTCCGCTCCTTGGGACATCTGTGGTTGTCACCCAGGAAGGCATCATCCAAGAGGGCAGGGCAGGCTTCCCACCCCTGAGGAGCTATAGGCTCACTCTAGGGTGGGCACTTGCTCAAGGTGCCCTGGGGACAAGGGACTGGGTGTCTCTGGGCCTCAGCGTCCCTGTCCATGGAACAAGAATGCTGGCAGAGCTCCCTGCACCTGTCCTGGGCCCTGGCTGTCCTGGTGCTAAGCAACCAGAGCTCTAACTTCTCGCTGAGACCCTTTCTAGAGCTTCCCGTCCCCACCCTGCTGTTTGAGGGCCGAGGTGGGAAAAGAACTTGGGGTCATTCATTTCAGTTTTGCTCCTTGAGGCCAAAGACCTCGGCCACGATGCCACAGTCACGCCTTCAGCTTTCCTGAGGTGCCCCCTCCAGAGGATGGCGGTGTGGTCCCATTTTCGTTGGCTCCCATTGAGCCCCGAGGGTCTCCCACGCTGCCCATGGCCGCACCTCTCTGTGCAAGGGCAAGGGGGGCTGGGCAGGACCCGGAGCTCACCCGAGCTGTCCCAGCGCTGGGAGCCCCTGCTCTTGCTGCCCTTGTCCTTGCCGCCCTTGGTGGAGGCGGCCAGCTTGGTGGGGATCTGCTGCTGCACGGCCGCCTGCCTCTGGATCTGGTTGGTGGCACTGAGCAGCTGGATGGGCACGTCACTCTTGGCCAGCCGGCCCTCGGCGGGGGCACTGTCCCGGCGAGCCACCTCGGGCCGCTCTGCATACTCAGGCCCCGCACCGGACAGCAGCACACTCGCCCGGGGCCCCTCCAGCCCGTCTCCGTTGAAGCTGGGAGGGTGGCTTGGGGGCTGGGCCTGAAAGGGGGACAACAGACACATCTCAACACTGTAGTTCCTGAACTGGGCACCCTCAAGGGACATGCACAGGGAGACCTGCCAGCCTCCCCATCCCTCAGCTGGGAGGGCCTGTGCGAGACAGAGCTGGGCGCAGCCTGAAGGAGCTGCCAGTCGCGTGTGCACACTCAGTAGGACCCACGCTCTCACTCACAAACACAGCCACACACATTCACGTATGGTCACATAACCCCTACTTTTTGTTTTTGTCCTGAGTAACAGGGTCTTGGGCTCTCACCCAGGCCAGAGTGCAGTGGCATCATCATAGCTCACAGCAACCTCGAACTCCTGGGCTCAAGCGATCCTCCTCCCTCAGTCTCCCGAGTAGCTGGGACTACAGGTGCCCACCACAGCCTGCTACTTTTTAAAATTTTTAGAAATGGGGTCTCTTACTCTGTTGCACAGGCCTGTCTCCAATTCCTGAGCTCAAGCGATCCTCCCGCCTTGGCCTCCCACAGTGCTGAGCTTACAGGTGTGAGCCACCACGCCCGGCCCCGTGGTGTTTTCTTTTTTAAAAAAGAAGTTTCCAACACTTATCAAGTGTTCCGTGCAACAACGTGCTGACCAGCGTTTAACCAGCTCTAAAAAAAGTTCTGCCTGGCAGCACGTGCTGTTAGTGCCATCTCAAGCCATCGCTCTTGCACCCACGCACCTGCACAGGCTGGCACAAACGCATGTGCAAAGCGTCACCCCGGCGGGTGCTCACCTCGCCCAGCGACTCGGGCGGCAGCGCGCCCGGCGCCGTGTTCTGCTTCTTGAGGCGGCGCAGCAGCTCCAGGCGCTCCCGGTCGCGCTCCACGGCGCGCTGGGCCTCGCGCAGCCGCTCCAGGTCGTGCTGGTAGGCCTGGCGCTGGCGCTCTAGCTCGGCGCGCTCCTGCCCCAGCCGCTCGAGCAGCTGCCGCGCCTCGTCCTCACGCTCCTGCAGCTGCGCGCCCGCGCGCGCCAGCTCCTGCTGCTGCCGCTGGCGCTCGCGCTCCCAGCGCTGCTGCTCCTGCCGCAGCTGGCCCTGCAGCTTCTCCACGCCCGCGCGCTCCTCCCGCTGCTTCTCGAAGTTGCGCTGCCGCTCCTGCTCCAGCAGCAGGTTTCCGCGCGTTGACTGCAGCCGGAACTGCTTCTCCCGCTCCTGGATGGCCGCCCGCTGCGTCTCCACGTAGCTGTCCTGCTGCGCGATGACAGCCTATGGGGGCACCGGGGCAGCGGGGCAGCGGTGAGCCACACACCCACCACCAGGAAGGGGGACCTGTGGCTGTCCCCTCCGCCCCCCGTACCTGGAGGCTCAGGAGCAGCCGAGACAGTGTCTGGATCCGCTGCACCAGCTGCAGGAGGAGAGAGGGAGAGGCTGGCTCTTGGGCCCAGGCCGCTCGCCCGCATGTGCCCGGCCCTCCAGGGAGGGACAGCCATGCGCCTACCTCCGACTCCAGGACGGCGGGCAGACGGGGGCCACACTCCGTGCCAGGCGCTTCCACCTAAGAAGGCAGTATCAAATCACAGAGTGGCTAAGGACCCACCCAACAAGACCTGGGCCTGCTTATTATTGACAAGACATTCCCTTGGCATGGGGGACAGAAATGACCCAGGGCTGGGCCACGACTGGGGAGACAGGCCCTGACAGTCATCTTACCTGTGCCAAACAAGCTGTCTGGAAAATGAGGGGGGTGGGCGGCCTGGGAGGTGGGGGGCGGGGGCTTGTCGTGGACCCACAGTAGGGTGGGCCTGGACATGAGGCTTGGGTGCCAGATGTTCACCATGACACAGAAACTAGACAACCCCAACGGAAGCTGTTTGCATTTGTTAGTGATAATTATGGCCTGGACTGATTCTGTGCTGAGGGAACGAATATCCCGAGGAAGTCACGTATCACCTGTGGGGATTCCTCAGAGCCCCCCTGGGCATCGCCGTCACTGAGCTTTGAGTCCAGGCTGTTCGTGGGGCCTCGCCAGTCTCGGGGCCTGGGGTCGTTGCTGCCGACTTTCTTCTTAAAACTGCCATCTGAGAACCCCAAGTGGAAATGTGAGGATGCCGTGGATCCCATGGCCGGGGCGGGAACCTTCCTTGTCCACCCCCAGCCCCTGCCCAGGTAGCAAATCTTCCCTGTGCCCCAGCAGTGACATTTGCAACAGCGCGACCAGCGGACAGGGGCGGGCTGGTCTGGGTGCTGCTATCAGACCACCGACAACAGCACATTCTCGGGAGCGACACAACTTCCGAGGGGCTGCCTGGGCCGGGAGGGGCAGGGTGGCACTGCTTACTCTTGCTGGGGCTGTTGGTGCTGTCGTAGCCCCCGAAGGTCTCGGCCCTCCGGGGCAGGCCCGCAGAGCTGCCTCCGTCCTCCGCCTGCCCGTTGGCACTGCCCAGCCGCCTGCAGAGCAGGGTGTGGATGCCCTCGACTGTGGAAGGAAGGAGACGGGAGGGGAGAGTCACCCTGCGGAGCGTGCCAGGGGCGTCAGAGAGCAGGGGCCAGTGGAGACCAGCAGGCTGACGTAGGATTTCAACCCTGTTATGCTGTGCACGCCTTTATAACCAGAGCATGTAGTCTTGTCTAAGCGAGGCCAGGGCCACGGGGCAGCCTTGCGCCCTCCCCTCCAGGTATAAGCCAGATGTGTCCCTGCCTGGGGCCAGGAGGGAACATTTGGTGGCCGCTGCTTGTGTGAGGATGGCCATATGGGAGGGTGGCCTTAAGGGGAAGGGCTGTCCACACAAAGCCCTCTGGGACCAATAGGCTGCATCCAGCCGAAGAGGTGGAGACAAGAACATTCCAGGCTGAGGCTCAGGATTCGAGAGTGTCCTCAGGGGTCCAAGAACAGCAGGCACAGAGGCAGCTGGAAGGACAACGTCGGTGTCCGCAGGGTTGGAGGGAGCAACACCCACGCCCTCTGGTCTCTGCCCTCTTATCCTGTAGGAAAGCTCTGGAGATAGGGGCTGGCTGTGTCCTCGCTTGTCGTTGAAAGAGCAGACTGAGTGCTGGCCGCCTGCCTAAGTGGCCTGCCGGGGGCCTGGTGGCTATGTCGGGGGCTGTGTGTGGAAACACCAGCTCACTTGCCAACCACACCCTCCACAGGGCTGCTGGTGCACGGAGGCCACCTCCGGCTAGACGTGGGGTTCCTGGCCCGGGGCCAGCTCACCGGAGGGCTGCCGGGCCGTGGGAGCCCTAAGAATGGGCCCACCGAGGGCGCAGGCATGTGTTTTTCTGGGGGACCAGTCAAGGTCAACTTCAGATCCCCACATCCCCACGGCCCAGCTGGGTGCCTTGCACACAGTGGCCAACGGGGAATGTTTGCTGCTAGGGAGAGAATGTGCTGTGAGTCTGCAATGAGGGGCTTGAACCAGATTGTGTCTGAGGACCTTCTGGCTCCAGCAGGTGCCAGTGGGGGTCAGTGCTACTCCTGGGTCCCCCAAATAGAAACCCGTTTGGGACAGGGTGGCTTGTCAGCCACACTGAGCTGTGTGCCTGGCCTGGGGTCCCCCAGGGAGCCCGTCCAGGCAGGACTGCAGGGTGGGGGTGAGGGTGGGGGCGGCCGACTTACTCTCACTCATGGCCGACTTAAGGATCTGCTCCCCCTGCAGGGTCTCGGCGGGGTCCCCTCCTCGGAAGAGGGTGCGGGGCTGGGGAGGGTCCTCGAGTCCACTCATCTCAGCCATCTCCAGGTAGATCTGCTGCTTCCCCAGGAGGCTCTGCGCAATCAGCTGATCTTTCTGGCTCAACTTCTCTGCAGGGTGATGGGTGTTATGGGTGGGCAGTGTGGCCGGCCTGTCAGCCTTCCCCCAGACCCTCTGTCCCTGGGGGCAGCAGCGTAAGGCCAGGAAGATGGGGACCTCCACCGATCCGGCCCTGGGCAGGCCACTCCCTCCGTCCCACATTCCCAACAGGTGGGGAAGGACATGGCCCTGTCCTCCGACAGTGTCCCCCAACTAGAAAACCCAAACACAAAGGGCTGTGGGTGAAGATCACAGCAGACCGAGTTACTGATCTGGGACCAACTCAGAACCTTAGAAGATGAGTTTTCTAATCTCAGAAGTTGCCTTTCAGGCCTGTGGGGCGAGGTTTTCTCCACTTAGCTTCTCTTACAAATCTCTGGGTTTTAAACTTTTTTTTTTTTTTTGGCTGCCTTGAAAGGGACTGATTTTCTTAGTACTTCTTGCTGGTGACTGTGGGTTTATGGGCATCATCTTCAGCTGAATTATTCACCTCTCTTACCAGTTCCAACAGCTTTTCGGTGGCTTCAACTGGATTTTCTGGGCAAATAATCATGTCACCTGCCAAAAATAAGTCTGTCTCCTCCTTCCCCCAATAATACTTTATTCCAATTTCTTTCCTTAATACCCGGGCTGGGACCTCTGGGATGAGAATAATAATGTTGAGAGTGGGTGACCCCACCCCACTCCCGATTTTAATGGGAGTGTCCTTAATGTAGAATGACCTTGGCTTTTTTTGTTTGTTTGTTTACTAGAGATGGGGTTTCGCTCTCGCTCAGGCTGGTCTCAAACTCCTGGGCTCAAGCAATCCTCCTGCCTCAGCCTCCCAGAGTGCTGGGATGACAGGCATGAGCCACCATGCCCGGCCTTTGGGTTTGAGAAGGGAAAGAATATCTTGATAAAGACATTATCTTTCTCTTTCTAATTCACTGAGAACCCTGTCGGGGATGGGGCACATCCGTGCAGGGCGTGGATCTCAGTGACCATCCAGTGTAACTAAGCAGAAAGAATGAGACGGAACAGATACCACGCTAGGATCACACGTCCCAGGCTCAAAGGGATTCTTTTTCTACTTTTCTTACGGACATTTTTATGAATTAACATCCTCCAACTTAAACTTACTAAAAGAAAAAAGAAGATTTTTTGGCTTAAGCCAAACTGCCTCTCCCCACAAAGAGAAATAAAATATCTACTAGCTAATTGTATGTGCTTATTGTTTAAACATTACCTAATTTAAAAATAAAGAACGCAGTTTGTAAGAGGGAAGATGGGAACTTGCTCCAGACCACGAGGTGCCAGGGACTATCCCTGACAACCACCCCACTGCACTCTCACGGGACCCTGTTAGAACAGGGAGGAGGATGGATCAACATGGTGTGGTCCATCTACACGCTGGAATATCACGCAGCCATGAAAAGGAATGAGGCTCTGACACAGGCTACAGCGTGGAGGGACCTGAGGACACCGTGCTCAGTGAGAGACACCAGAAACAGAAGGACGCAGTGTGAGACTTCATGTATATGAAATGTCCAGAACAGGTAGATCCACAGAGACAGGAAGTGGGTTCCTGGTTGTCAGGGGCTGGGGAGTGATTGTTGATGGGGACGAGGCTTCTTTTCGGGGTGATGGGATGTTCTAAAATGGATATGGCGATGGTTGTATAATTGTGAACACACTAAAAGTCACCGAACGCTTGAAGTGGGTGAATGGTACGGTATGTGATTTATACGGCGATAAAGTGAGTAAACAAGTGGGCGGGAGGAAGCTGGGGCTCTGGGGGTTCCTGCCCACAAAGCCAGGCTGGTGGGGTCTGCTGGGCTCTGGAAGGAGACTGTGGGGGCCCCTCCGTATGTGACCTGGGACACGCCGGTTGAGCTCCTGCCTGAATGAAGATGGGACAATGGCAGTGTGTGCGGCTGACAGTGGGTTCTGGAAGGGGCTTGGGGACCCTGAGCTCAATCTCTCCCTTTGTCACACCCCAGGCCACTCGGCCTCTGGGAGATCACCAACTCGTGATTCATCCCTGTTCCAGACGCTCTGCAGAGCTGCCGGATGTGGGACAGCCTTTAGGAAAACACCACGCCCCACCTGGGTGGAGATTCCCTCTGTCGCGATGGCAGACCCAGGACCTGGTGCCCACGGAGGGCTCGCCACACGAGGGCTGCGCCCATAATGCCCACTCCCCTTACCTTGGAAGTCCCTGAGTCTCATGGCTCGGGCCTCAATCTCCTTCCTTTCCTCCTCGGCCACGCTGAAGGGCCCTTCCTCCTCGTCGGGGCAGCTGCGGGGGAGGGGACAGGTGGGCGACAGTGCCTCCTGGGCTGGCGGGCCTCTGGCACGGACGCTGGTTCTGCAGAACCAGCTGCCAAGGCCGTCTCTGGTTTTGTGAGGGATTTAGTTTGTTAATGCGCAGCAGGAGGAGAAGTGGGGAGCGAAAGAGAGGTGCTGGCGTTTATCCAGCCTCAAAGTGTCGGGACATAACCAGGCAGAGGTTTTAAGCTCCTGGCCGTGATTTGGAGGAGTCGTCTGGGGGACAGCTCGCTTGCTGGGGACCCGCAGGGCTAAAGCTACTGAGTACCTAGGGCGCTCGGAGCAGGCTATGGCGGTGGGAAGCCCCGTGGTGCCAAACGGGGAGAGAAGGCTGGCTGGGGTGCTCGGCCCGAGGAGGAAGAAGAATGAGATGCCACAACCTGTCCCAGTGGGTGTGGCCTCAGGCTGGGGAGGGCACACAGTCTGCCATGTCAGGAGCAGTGGCCCGCGAATGCAGAAAGGTCAGGTTAGGGCTGCCTGGCCCGGCAGCCCCTGGCCCGAGACATCCAGGCCCTTCTACCACCCAACAGGTTAGAGCTGGAATGGCGTCCTCTGTCCTAAGCTGGGACGAGGGAGTTGAAGGTCACAGCCGACTGGCCAACCCTCAAAGTCAAGGCTGGAGAAGTCAGCAGAGGAAACACACGTGAGGGGCACGTGGGGGGAACTGCTGGGCCCCTCTCACCTCTCCACAGCCCTTCGGATGTGGGCCATCCAGGCGTTCCTGTCCTCTTTGGAGCTCGTGTAGATCTCGTACATCTCGGGTCCTTGCAGGGAGACGCTGATCAGAAACATCGCCTTCTCCTCGTTGGCCACCTCCCTCACGATGAGTTTTTGTAAAGAGATGACGGGGGGCTTTGAGTCCTACAGGGGTAGAACGTGGCAGAGAGGTCACCTTTCGCCCTACCGTGTCCACACGGCAGTAGGACTGCGAGTCCGGGGCTAAGAGGGGAAGTCATGTGCACCGTTTCTTTTCAAATGATTCAAAGCAGAAATATTTTGCCATCCGGGGGAAAAAAGGCACTATTGCAAAGATATCCTAGTATTCTTTTAATGTGTCGACTTACAATGCTTAAAAAATTTAAAAACATAATCAGTAACACAGGTAAACACTGCAAAACTCAATAGATACAACACGATATAGTGGATGACAACAAATAAATCCTCTTCCTGGTCCCTGTGTCTGAGGCCACCCAGAGCAACAAGTATTTCCAGACTGTTGAGCATCCTTCGAGAGGGAAGGAAGGTCCCTCAGACCAGCAAGACGCACGCTTTAACTGGCCGCTACAGGCTGTGAGCAACAGGGAAGTGGCAGTGGGGGGCGGTGCTGGGCAACATCTTGATAAGCTATTTTGAATCTTTGGGCAAGGTGTGATGCTACAGTTTAGTGATGAAGGCTGCCTTCCTCTCCAGGTGGTGTGGAGGCGAACAGGTTCCTTAAGCCCTTTGGCGGCTGGTGCACACGGAGGGGAGGGCCTGGCCGCCCCCTCACCCTGAGTCGGGTTCTGTGTTGAACAACCTGCAGGGGAGGAAGCCAAGCCCCGTGGATGCAGGGCCAGGCAGGCGGGGCCACCCTCGCCCTGGCCAGGCTTGGCCCCCACAACAAGGGTGCTCTGGGCCCAGAGTCTTTGGGGTCAGCATGGCCACAGCCCATAGCTGCCTGAGCTGGGGCCCAGTGAGCCCCAGGGAAGAAGGGAGGATGCTCCTGGCCCGGATTTTGGGGCCCGTGAGTACCTGTGAGTGCTGGCCAGAGGAAGAACCAGGAAGAAGCAGAGGGAAACTGAGGCTAGAGAAACTGTTTGGATGGGAACCAAAGCCTCTTGTCAGGCAACGAGACGGGACCCTCATTCCTGGAACATTCTATTCCTGCCTGTCTGGAACCTCCTAGGAAGGCCTGGGTATGCCTTTGATGTGGCCCCTTTGGCTGCTGCCAATGTGGGTGGCTTCAGAGCACCCCGCGCAAGGTCCCAGCAAGCAGAACCCCTTGCCTGAAGAGACGAGATACAAGATACATACCACAGAGGCGAAGACGTACTTCTGGTCCTTTTCTTGTAGCAGCAGAAGCACGTCGGTCAGCAGGACGGCAAGGACATCTGGGGAGACAGCAGAGAAGGAGACAGACGTTTTAAAGGTCACGTGGCTGTGGGGTCTTGCTGGGCAGCCTGGTGGGTGCCGGGTCCCTGGGAAGGTGCCAGCATCCGGGTGCTTCTGCCTGGGCCTGGAAGTTTCTTTCTGCCTCACCCCTTCCCCCCCAGCGAGGGCTGGTCTCAGCCTCCTTGGGCCCCCAAGTAAGGCTTCTGCACCTGGGTGCACATCCTGACCTGAGTTTCCACGGGGGGAGCTGCTTCTGAGACTCCTGTCTCGATCAGATACACTTTCTCCACCTAATTCGCACTGCAGCCTGCTGGCTACCTTTCGAAGCATTTGCTGCACTTCTATTTTTCATTTTTACGTGTTTAGAGTTGGGGACAGGGGTGTCTCACTATGCTATCCTGGCTGGCCTCAAACTCCTGGGCTCAAGCCATGCTCCCGCCTCAGCCTCCTGAGTACCTGGGATCACAGGCATGTTGCCACTGTGCCTGGCTCTATTTTTTTGTTTGTTTACTTTGTTTCTCTCTGTCCGCTGAGTGAAGCCCCAGGAGGTGGGGACAGGTCTTGCCTGGGCGGGTGTCTTCCTACCACCCAGGGCGGCAACTGGCATGTAGAAGGCGCTGAATTCTATCCACCGTGGAGCACGGGTCTGCTCAAATGACAGGTGAGCACATACTGTCATTTGCCACCTCAAGGACCCTGCTCAAGATCCTTAAAGATGCTGATCCCAGTGGGTAGGTTGCGGTGTTTCTAGAGGCTCAGAAAACGGACAGGAAACTCAGGGATGAGTCCTGAGCACTCTCTGGTCTGGAACTGCAATGTGCATTTTGAAAGCAGGGATCGGAGCACACCCTGGGCAGCGAGTGGGATGCTGGGGGACCCTGCTCAGCAGTCCCGGTGGCACTTCCTACCCACATGGGCATCCTTTGGTGGCTGGGCCCACAGCAGGCAGGCCCGAGACTGCATCCAGATTGCAGCGGAGCATGTTGGAGCCCCAGGGCCTCTGCCAAACCTGGGGCATTATGGTGCCAACACCTTGGGTTTCTGTTTAGAAGTCAGTGATTCAGTGTGCCCTCCAGTTTGTACTGTACTATTTCTAAGACCAGAGGAAGAGGGTGTGGATACCACCATCTCGTTTTGTTACACTCCTGGCTGCCTGCGTACAACCTGACTTAGCACATAACCTCCATTTGGCCATGAGGTAGCCAAAGCCAGTCTGCAGTGGCTCCGTGTCAGCTGGCACCTGCCAAACCAAGATGGTGCCCACTGATCCAAGATAGTACCCACTGATCCAGGATGGTGTCTACCACTCCAAGACGGTGCCACCAATTGAAGATAGTGCCACCAATCCAAGATGGTGCAATCAATCCAAGATGATGCCCACCACTCTAAGATAGTGATCACTGATTTAAGATGGTACCACCACTCCCGGGAGAGTGCCACCCATCCAAGATGGTACTCGCCAATCACAGATAGCACCCACTGATCTAAGATGGTGCTCCCACTCCCAAGACCATGCCTCCAATCCAAAATCGCACCCACCAATCCCAGATGGCACCCACCACTCCAAGACAGTGCCCACTGATCCAATATGTTGCCCACCAGTAGTGCCCAGGGGCAGGGCTTTACCTTTTAAGCGCCCGGACGTGGTCTTCCAACACAGTGTGCCCTCCAGGTGGAGCTGCCGCCGAAGCATGTCCTCCTTGTGGAAGCTGAGCCCATTCTTGAGTTTGCTGGAGGACTTCAGGTCCATCTTCCCTGCAATCTCCCTGAGGCGCTGGCCCTTCTCACACTCGCTGACCTTGGCGTCTACTTGCGAGATGATGTCCTTGATGAGATTCAGGGCCTGGGTCAGGTCTTCGTAGTCCTCGGTGCCAGCTGCCACACACAGCAGTTAGTGTCTTTCTTTGTCCAAGTCCACGAATGCAACAGAAGTGGACATACTATGTACAGGCAGGTGGGATTTGTAAGGTGTGTTCTCTGAAGGACCCCTAAGAACCGCCTCCTGACTATGATCTCCTGAGATGTCAATGGTTCTCCAAAATAAATGCAATAGCCCAGAGTTTACAGTTTTCACCCAGGTAGAGGTTTTGCCGGATGCAGAGGCTAAGGGGCAATTTAAGTGACAAAACTGCCCTGTCTAGCTCTGCTGGTTGTTGCTTGGCAGACAAACTCCCCTGTGTCCCTCAGCCCTTCATAAAAGACTCCCGCCACCTCCTGTCATGACCAAGAGCTAGCTCCTTCCACTCTGAGGATGTGGCTTTTGTGGCAGGGGAAGCTGCTCATTCTTCCTTGTTCCACTGGGGACGTGAAAGGTGTGGCCAGCATTGCCCTGGCCTTGAGAACTCCCAGCCGGACTGTGTGCCCTTCTCTGCCCGCTCCAAGCACATCCCTATCTTAGCCTGGGTCACCCCTGGGTCCATCTGGATCACCAGCAGTGACCTTAACAAGGGCATTGTCTCCATCCATTCATCCACGCCACAGAGAAGGCCTGCCATGACCCAGCCTGCACTATGCGCTGGGGGATACGGCGGGCAAGTGAGACCCAGCCCCTGCCTTTGTGGTGCTGGCCGCCCCATCTTTCTCGAGTCAGAAACCCCAGCGCCCACCAGAGTGGGTTCCAAGGGGTATTTATCCAACCCGCTGCCAGCACAGGGAGTGGGTGGACAGAGGCCCCTGCCCTGCCTGGCAGCGAGAGCGAGCCTACCTTCCGTGTTCTGAATGATGCGCTCCACCAGCACCGGGTATTTGGTTATGCGCTGCGTCACCAGGAGAAGACACTCTTGCACGCCCAGCCGCCTCACGACGGATGAGTTGCCGATTTTCTAGGAGATGGAAAAGGAGACTGTGCCACATTAACATCCCAGCTCCTGCCCGATCGGTTACCGGTCGGTTACCAGCCGGTTACCGAGGCTGGGGGCTCCTCCTTTTTGTGGCTTGCCAGGGCTTTACCTTTGCTGCTTTGGAGGGGACACGCACACATACCAGACACCTGAAAGCAGGTATCCCCTGTGTACAGAAAGGCCACAAAAGCAAAGGCAGCCTCACCTTGCATGTGAGCGAGGGCCTCCTTGAGACCCGTTAAGAAGAAATGAGCCAGGTGCGATGGTGTGTGCCTATGGTCCCAGCCACTCAAGAGGCCGAGGCAGGAGGATCGCTTGAGCCCAGGAGCTAGAGACCAGCCTGGGCAACATAGCAAGACCCTCATCTCATAAATAAATAAATAGTTCAATAAATAAATGAATAAAAATAAATAAAAATAAATAAATACAGGTGATGTTAAGAATCTGTTAAAAAAAACAAAAACAAAAACAAGAAACAAGAACCAGCCGGGGTGTGATGGAAATCACCTGTCAAGCTGTCTGCAGCCAGGAAGTGCGCATGCACGCCAAGACCCTAACCCTGACCTGCGACTGCTGGGGCCCTCCGGAACCAGACTGGCCATGTGCCTCCCGAACTGGCTCCCGGGAGCTTTCCAAGGCTCCCCTTGGGCTGAGAACCAGAGCAGTGGTCACTTGAAGTCACTTCCTGGTGGGGGCCGACAGCAGCTTCCTATGCTGTCTGGAGCATTCCATACATTCTCTGTGATGGCTCCTGCTGCTCCTGTCCGCATTTCAGGGATGCCAGCCATTGCAAAGAGCCACTTCTTAAGAGGACCAGAGAGTCACTGTGGGACTGGCGAGCGTCTGTGGACAAAGCCTTCCTTGGAAGCCTCCCCCACCCCCACGCACTCACTTCCAGGTGCCTGTTGGCCTGGCTCCAACTCCACTGCTTATTAGTGGATGAACTGCGGCCCCAAAGCGACTGTCTCCCTCTCGCGTCTGTCTACTGCGATAACAGACTGGAATTTAAATGCACATCATTCGTAACCTTAGACCATCAGGTGTTGAATGTCACTTAGAACAAAGCCCTAAACAGGCCACAGGTGATGGAGCTGTTCTAGAATCAGGTGTGCTCCAGCCTCTAAAGAGGGCCGAGTAGTCTTTACCCACATGTGGTTTCTAGGAGGCGGGAGGTGGGGTATTGCTTGACTTAGCTGACTCCAGCTGTGGTTTGGGCCACTCTTGGGCAAATGAGGCACAAGGATCCCTCTGCAGGAATCAGGAGCAGGGAGAGGACAAAAGTTTAGAGTAACACTCCTTATGACAGCTGGAGCCTCCACAGGCAGGATGTGGTGGCTCTAAAGGGCCAGTTCCCAGGGCAGGGCAGCCCCTTCAAATGGTCTCTGTGTCACACAGGCTGAGACGTGGTGGTTGGCAGGTCCCACACTGGGGGCCTGCAGGGGCATCTTGGGGGCCACCTGCTGTGACGAAGAACAAAGCCCGAGATATGCTTTGCTTTGTGTGTGTGTATGTATTTGTTTATTCAGAGACAGGGTCTTGCTCTGTCACCCAGGCTGGAGTGTAGTGGCATCATTATAGCTCACTGCAGCCTCGAACTCCTGGCCTCAAGTGATCCTCCCACCTCAGCCTCCTGAGTAGCTTGGACTACAGGTGTGTGCCATCACGCCTGGCTAATTCTAAAAATTTTTTGTAGAGACTGGGTCTTGCTATGTTGCCCAGGCTGGTCTCGAACTTCTGGCCTCAAGTGATCCTCCCACCTCAGCCACCCAAAGTGCCAGGATTACAGTCATGAGCTACCTCACCTGGCCTGATGTGTTTTACATCTTGGGATTCCACGTCAGATTTCACTGATGGGTTCTGAATAGGGTTGTAGTTAAAAACAATATAAAACTTTGAAAAACCACTGCTTTCTAGCAGGAGATTTAGAAACAATTCCGAAATCCCAAGACTCTATATAGTTGTGTGGAAAAAATTGACAGCAAAGACGGTAAGTTTTTAAATTAAAAAAAAAAAAAAAAAAAAATTTTTTTTTACCTTGATCAAGTTTTGAAATTTCTTGCTTTGCTGCAACAGCAACTTGTACTGACTGACTGCCTCATTGTGGCCGCTGCAAAACAATCCGTATTTTTCTTTCATTCTCTCTCCATTTTCACCTGAAAACTAACAGTGAAGAGAATGGAAATGTTATGACAACGAAACATGAAAACCGCCAAAGTATATTTTCATCAAATTCAGCTGGCTCTGTTAAAATAAATCCGGACTTTCTTGCAATATTCAGTTTCTACTATGTCCTCAAAAAGGGAAATGCTTTTGGCTGGGCCTGGGGTGTCTAATTGCAAAAGTGCAATAAAGGTTAAATGAGAAAACTTTCTGCTTAAGGGCTGTGCTGCATCGCAGATGCTGTATAGCTTCCTGAGATCCAAGGGGAAAAATAAGTTTGAGCCAAAGAATGCTAGAAACATGAACAAGTCAAGGGAGTATTCTCCTAATTATTCTAATTAATTGACACAGGCTGCTCTGAGCCAGCGGTCTGTGACGCAGCTCCCCTGCGTCAACCCTGGCCTACGGTGAACATGTGGCATCAATACTGCTCCCTTGGATGGCTCTGGTCCACAGGTATGCTTTTTTGAGACAGAGTCTCGCTCTGTTGCCCAAGCTAGAGTGCCGTGGCATCAGCCTAGCTCACAGCAACCTCAAACTCCTGGGCTCAAGGGATCCTGCCTCAGCCTCCTGAGTAGCTGGGACTACAGCCGTGTGCCACCACATCTGGCTAATTTTTTCTATTTTTAGTAGAGACAGGGTCTCACTCTTGCTCAGGCTGGTTTCGAACTCCTGACCTCAAGTGATCCTCCCGCCTCAGCCTCCCAGAGTGCTAGAATGACAGGCGTGAACCACGGCGCCTGGCCCACAGGTATGCTTCTCATGGTCAAAAACACAACCAGCAGAACCAAACAAATGAAACCAAGCAAGCTAACACGAGCACAGAAGAACACAACACCGATCCGTGTTTGGACAGGGACGTTTGCTATCTTAGGCGTCTGTGTTTCCAGAACGTGAACTGCAGGCGTAGCTGTGAGGGGTACTTACTGAGTGTCCTCTGGGGCCCTTGGAAAACAGGGGCCACTTTCATTTTACTATTGGAACAGGTGGAGACAGGGGCTCTAAAGATGGTTCGGATGAAGGTGGCTGCACCCACCTGCTGTACCAAGAGGTCCCCAATTTTCTGGATGATGTAATTCCGGTCACTGCCCTCCTCCAGGGACTCGTGGCGGCGCTCCTTGAGCCGGGAGAGGAAGTGGCCGTGCATCTCCAGCAGGTCGTCGGCGCAGGGGAAGAGGCGGCTGATGGCAGCACAGCTGAACTGCAGCTCCTCCTGCAGGGCCCTGAAGTACACCCGGAGCATGATCCTGAGTGTTCGCACGTGGTGCACCTCCGTCTGCATCAGCTCTGCGGGGACACAGATGGCGGGATGTACCCACGCTGGCTCCGAGGCCCCGCCGGGCACTCGTGGGTGCTGCCTGCCCTTCATGTGCTGGGCTGGCATCTGAAGGTTCTCAGCCCGAGTCCCTGCCTTTGGGTCTCTCTTACTGCCGAGTGTCCAGGCCTCCCTTTCTTCCCAGCCCAGTGCTGCAGGGGCCCCAGCCTAAGGGAGCGGGGGAAGGAGAGGGCCCTGGGACCTCAACATCGCAGGTTTCCTGCCTGGAGTCAACTGAAGAGGTTTCAAGGCTGGTTTTAAGCAAGGACATTGTTCTGAGGACACCATTCTCGTGGGTGTACAACTCACACATCTGCACGTGTCACTGATGGACGTGTGTGTTCCCCCCGATTCATACGCCGAAATCCTAACCCCCAACGTGGCGGTAATAGGACGTGGGCCTTCGGAAGGTGACCAGGTCATGAAGGTAGAGCCCTCGTGATGGGATTAGTGCCCTTATGACAAGGACCCCAGAGAGACCATGTAAGGATACACCTCGAAGGAGAGAAACCAGGAAGCGGCCGACACTGGACACTGAGTCTGCCGGCGCCTTGATCTTGGACTTCCCAGCCTGCAGCACTGTGAGCACAGCCCAGGTAGACTGAGACAGGCACCAACAAGGCAGGAATGGGTCAGACCTGGGCATTTGGCTAGATTCATCCACGGGGATGTGTCCTAACAAAATCCTCCCTGACCAGCTCTTCCCTGGCCTGGGAGGCAGGACTGCGTTGGGGGAGGCAGGTGGAATGGGCCACACGGTCTCAGGGGAGGTTGGCCACGGAACCTGGACTTCCAGGTGGAATTAAAAAAGAAAGAAAAATAACTAGAGAGCTGGCACGGTGGCATGGGGCTTTGGGCTTCTTACCATAAAGGACATCCTGTCTTTTCACCACCTCCCTCTTCTGTTTCTTGGCATAGGCTGAGTCCACAGCAAGGCTCCAGGACTCGGCCTCGAACTCGTGGCCGTCTGATTCGATCTCGCTCCTCAACGAGGCAGCGTAGGGGTCTGAAGGAGGAATGAGGGGCTGATGCTGGAGGCTGGAGCCTGGCTGGCTCCCGGCTGCCCCACCCACAGACACTCTGACATGGGCCCCAGTGTCTCCCAGGATGGAAGGGGACGCCGTGACAGCTGCGGGAGGATCCAGGTGACCGTACCTTCTATGAAAATGGACTCGGCATTCGAAGATGCAAGTGAAAGGGAGTCATCGGCTGCCTGCTTATATTTTAAAAACGCGGAATCTGCTTCATCCATCTCTCCTGTGAATGGTCTAAGTGAAAATGATGATGATTTCAGAAGACTGAATTAAAACACACCCACCCCCATTCTGCGAAGGCAGATCAGTTTCTCATCTGATTAGATAACTGAGAACTTTCCAGATTTCCACATGAGCCTTAACTTTGTCACAGATCGTTTTTAAAAACTGGGAGGCCATCTGTCAATGTCACGCCAGGGCCAGGACTTTTTCCATCATGACGTTAACGTTCGGGAACATTCTAAGGGGGTGTGAATCGTGGGCTCTCCCTTTCCTGACCACCGGAGTCCACTGAAGCCCCTGGGAGTCTTTCTGCTGGGAGTTAGGGGAACACAGCCTCACAGTCGAAAGTGGGAGGGGAGCCCCTTCCCAGAGGAAGTATAACCCCTCCTTGCCCACCAGCTCACGTAAGATCACCACTAACTCAGCAGGGCTTACTTAGCATTACTTTCTACCCGGACACTGCTGAATGCAATAATGAGGAAACCAGCTAAGGCACAGACATCAGGATGCTACCTCCACAGCACCCTGGGTGGGACATCACCTTGCATACAGTAAGGAGCCCCACCCAAGGTACGAGTTCAAGGATCCTTCCAGAATATTAAGCAAACCGGCTCCACCGGTGGCCAGATACACCCTGGGACACATCATTTTTGAAAAATGGCATGGGTCTTGGAAGCAGGCGCTAATGAGAATTTCATCACCTGGCATGGGGGCTGCTGTGCCGGCTCACATAGACCTAAGAAAGGGGGGGTCTCCTTCAGAGGGGCTGTCGACAGCTTCCCGAGGGATGCCACCCACCTGATGGCAGAGAGGGGACCCCGCCTTACCCAAGTCTTGTCCCAGTTCCAGCCGGGCTCAGTGTTGGCTGGGGACCTCCTTTCTGCGAGACCGTCATGCCAACATTCCTGGACAGGGCTGGGCTGCCATCGGACAGGAGGGTGCTCCGGGGGTGCTCCTTGAGTGAGGCTGCGACAGAGGCAAAGACAGAGTTGGTGCTGAGAAAGTGCGCTGGGTAGCGGAGGTCGCCCGCGCGCAAGCCCCGCTCCGACTGAGGCCGCAGCACGGACAGGATCTTGGAGGTCAACAGCTCATTATCTAAGAAGACGTTCTCGCTCCATTTCCTGGGGAAAGAGCCATAAAAAGACAGCTCCGGACGGCCTGGGAGCGAGCCGTGTCTGTCGCCGCTTTTGGAATGAGTATTTCCCATGTTCACGCTGGGGCTCTGGGACCCAGCGCAGCGCCAGGCTGGGCTGCGGGCCCTTTTTATGCCTCGGTAGGATCCTTCTAGAAAATAAAGCTGCGTCTTCCCTTGCTGTATTGGCTGAAGCAGCGGGGCTGGAGGGCAGGAAATTGGTCCCCACTGTGATCATTTAGTGTTGGAAATTGCACGGCATTTTCTCCTCTGGTCAAACAAAACAAAAACCCCTCTGCACTCCCCTCTGTCTTTGCAGGGGGTAAGAAAGGCAAGAACACAGATTGTGTCCACTGTGAATAATCTAAGATCATGAAACAGGGAGCTCTGAGCTTGGCGTGGTTCATGCTGACACCACGCGCAGGATGCTAATGAACCTGAGATTGGATGTCAGGACGACTTTAAGACCCAGAGGGACTTGAGCTGCCCCTGGTTGTCAGCACTCAAACAGAACCGTACCATCAAAGTGGACTCCAGGTTCCAATTCTAATTCAACCCACATACAACTGGGGTTCCAGGGGGTTGTTTAGACCCATCTGCTCATTCATTTAAGGGTTCAGATCAGAGGACACATGGACACACTGATAACTTTTCCTAGTGATGGAAAGAAGCGACTCTTAATGAAAGCGTAGCCATCATTCCCTGGGCTGAGTTTTCTCTCTCTATTTGACAAACCAACCTCTTGAGTCGAGCCTGGTTGAGATGGGCTGCTTGGCTAGTTTATTCTCACATTTTATAAAATCATGTCTTAAAGCTCTGCCCTGGGCAAGAACAAATGGCACCATTAAAAAGAGATCTGTTCACGGATCTGTCGCCGGGGTCCCTGACATGCCCATCCACCGGTTTCTCTATGTTACAGCAGGGGAAGCAGCTGGAACTTTGGCTCTCGGTGGCACAGAGTCTATGAACCTTGGGGTGGGCACCGAGTGTGCCCTGGAAGAACATGTTCTCACCACTGCTTTCCCGGGGAGTGGATTCAGCATTTTCCGAGAGAATATTAATTAGGTGGAAATTTAAAGTGATTGCAAACATGCAGGTGGGGATGCGTGAAAGACTTTCTGGCAGAGGAGTAATGAAGAAAGCTTATAAATTAAGACATTGGCCGATAAGCTGTGAGATGCCACATCACATCTATTCTCCGTGGCTGTTCATTCTATACCATAGCAGGGCGAGGATGGCACTCCGTCAGTGACCGCAAACATTCTGACATCACCATACATGGCTAACAATTACCATTATTATAGCAAAGGCGATGGAGACGTCACTCATACAGAAACAGCCGTGTACGGAGACACAAATCCTAGGAGACATCACTCATATAGAAACAGCCGTGTACGGAGACACAAATCCTAAATTGAAGGCTACACAGTCCACAGCAGGCATTTCCTGCCATGTCTACACCTCGCTTAATCCCGCCCCAGCAATTATGACCTAAACGTACAAATATGGGACAAATCCTGAAATGCATACTTTGCCCAGTGTCCGGGCACGGCTGACCGACTGCTCCCGTGGACTGATGGTTTTGTCCAAAGTCAGATAGACTCTGCTTTAATCAAAGAGTCCCCAGAAAAAGTCACTATAAATACCACCTAAGAATTGCTGATTCTGAAGAGTTTTAACAACCCTAAATCTATAGCAATAGACTTAAATCTTCCTTTGATGATTTAGGAGACAGTGTAGTTTTCATGTCTTAGGGTCATAATCAGAGACACCAGGTAACCCTCAAAGGGGTACAAGAGATAGAATTTGAGTTAAAAGAAGAACCCCCCCCCATACAAGAGAACTTACTTTTCTCAATTTGCTGTGTCCTCAATAGAGCAGAAGACAATTGAACATACTTCCCGACAGAATGGGGCTTCCCACAAAACAAGGGTCAAGAAATCATTGTTTCCCTGAATACTATTAAGCCATAACAAGGAAGGAGATTCTGACACAGGCTACTACGTAGATGAACCTTGGGGACATCATGCTCAGTGACATAAGCCAGACACAAAAGGACAAATCCTATGTGATTCTGCTCCCAGGAGGTCCCTAGAGTCGTCAGATCCGCAGAGACAGAAAGTAGAAAGGTGGGTGCCAGGGGCTGGGGAGGAGGACGGGGAGTTAGCATTTCATGGGGACAGAGTTTCAGTTTGGGAAGACAAGAAAGTTCTGGAGGTGGAGGGTGGTGATGGTTGCATAGCAATGTGAATGCGCTTAATGCCGCTGAACTATGCACTTAAAAATGGTTAAGATGGTAAATTTTACATTATACGTATTGTACCATAATTAAAAAGAAGGAAGGCATGGTTTCTTTGTGGTGATGGAACAGTTCTGCGCTGTGGTGTTGGTCACTCAAATCCATATATGGATGGATTGCGGTTACGTGACATTATCACTGTTGGGAGTTGCTGGGTGAAGGTACATGGAAACTGTCTGGACTATTTTTGCAAGTGCTTGTGAGTCTTAGACTATTTCAAAATAAAAACTTACAGTCGATTCTTGTTATTCAAGGTAGTTATGTTTAGCGAACACTGACCCGTTGCCTTCTAGGGGAAATAACAGGGTTAGGTTCCCGACAGCCTCCAGCCATAACACAGTAATCAACTGGTCCATTCAAGATCTCATTTTAAGTGTGTTTCTGTTGAAAGGCACCTTACTTAACACACACTGTGGATTCAGTAACACTAAACTCACAGCCAACAGCACAGGCATGTGTGCCTGGACAAAGGTTCTCTCTTTTTTTTTTTTTTTTTTTTTTTGAGACAGGATCTCACTCTGTTGCCCAGGCTAGAGTGCCATGGCATCAGCCTAGCTCACAGCAACCTCAAACTCCTGGGCTCAAGCAATCCTCCTGCCTCAGCCTCCCAAGTAGCTGGGACTACAGGCAGCTGGCTAATTTTTTCTGTACATATTTTTAGATGTCCATATAATTTCTTTCTATTTTTAGTAGAGATGGGGTCTTGCTCTTGCTCAGGCTGGTCTCAAACTCCTGAGCTCAAACGATCCACCCGCCTCGGCCTCCCAGAGTGCTAGGATTACAGGCATGAGCCACTGTGCCCAGCCTAAGACTTTTAAAATAAGAGGTGGACCAGCCACAAATTGAGTCTTCCTGGAACATGAACAGCCAGGGACATAACTGGTGGATCGAGACATGAGTCAGTGGCTCTAGACCAGCCATAACAATCATTATCAATCATGTCTTTTTTTTTTTCTCTTAGAGACAGGGTCTCAACTCTGTCGCAGAGGCTGGAGTGCAGTGGCATCATCATACCTCACTGCAGCCTTGAACTCCTGGGCTCCCCAGTAGCTGGAATTACAGGCACACCCAACTAATTTTTTAATTTTTTTGTAGAGACGGGGTCTTGCAGTGTTGCCCAGGCTGGTCTTGAACACCTGGCCTCAGTCATGTCCTTTTATTCTGTATTTTTGATGCTTTGACATCTTGTGGCCTTGCTGACCCAGAGGGACAGACCCTCCCTTCCTGGGCTCTTACACTCCAGGCCAGGAGCCCCAGGGCCAGGCTCTAGACAACCAGGGCCCAATCCTGAGCCTGCCCTCCCTGCCCTGCCTGTTCCTCCCCATGGAAACCACAATAAAGGCTCTAGCCCATGTTCTTCCCTCTGTCCCCAACCAAGCCATGGGCTTCCCTGTGTGGTATGCCCTGCCTCCTGCTTCTAGGAGACCATGCACATAAACGTTTTCCTTCATGATGGTCATTTTTCCATGTCTTATCACACCTGGTTAAAACAGATCCCGGGTACCTGAAAATGCCAGCTGCCCAGGGGCTCCGAGGTCTGCCTGCCAGGGCAGGGAGAGCCTCGAATCTCCTGCTGCTGCAGCATTCTGTCACCTAGATGGAGGGTTCCACACTGTGCATAACCATGAAGCTGTGGTGGGCTTGTAGAGCGGTGTCACTGCTTTGGAAAGCGGTCTGGCAGTTCCTCAAATGGTTAAACATAGTTACCGTAGGAGCCAGCGAGTCCACTCCTGGATATATGCCCAAGAGAAATGAAAACGTATGTCCACACAAATATTTGTGCACGATTGTTCACAGTGGCATGACTCATAGTAGCTGAAAGGAGAAAACAGCCCTGATGTCTATCAGCCGATGAACAGATAAACACAACGTGGTTGAGTCCACCCATATAATGGGATATTATTCAGCTGTAAAAAGAATGTAGCGTGGACACATGCTACAACATGGATGAACCCTGAAAACATCATGTTTAGTAACAGCAGCCAGAGACCAAAGACCACATACTGTATGATCCCATCTATAAGAAATGTCCGGAACAGGCAAAGCCACTGAGACAGACAGCGGATCAGTATTGGCCGAGCTGGAGGGTGACGGCTAACGGGTACAGCGTTTCTCTTTGGTGTTCTAAAATGGATTGCGGTGACTCTGCGAATGTACTATAAGCTGCTGAATTGTACACCTAAAAATGGGTGAAGTGTATGGTCTGGGAATGACATCTCAATAAACCTGCTAAGCAGACCCCTGTGATGATGGACAGCCACCTTTCTGTAGGAGGACAAGACATCTGATTTGTAGTTTATCGTGCAGTATGAGTCACTTTGCTCCGGGCTCAGAGAGTGACAGGAATACATAATATCCATCTCCTGCTACCATGTCCCCTGCAGCAGCTGGCCATGGCGCTAGGGGAAGGTGCTGTCCAGCACTATCTCTGCGGCCGAGAAAGCCACTTGGAGCCTAATTAGCACCGTCTGCCCACTGCTGAGAGGTGCCATCGATCGGTGCACCTGGCCTGCTGCGGTGACTCTGCCACAGAGCTGTTTCTGCGAGGGGACCCAGAGGAAAGGCAGGGATGAAAATAAAAAGGGAACAATGAAAATGGATAAAGTTCTTGGTCCTGAGAGGGGGGAAAAACACATCCCACCCTCAGAAATGAACACAGACAGCGGCCTGTTCTCAGAATGAGTTTTTTAAACCTGTTTTATCCTGGTTTCTTCAATGAAAGAGCAGCCTCTGTGAGCACGTTGGACGACGAAGCTTGTGTGACAGGTGTCGGGATGCTGCCTATGTTACTCTGCCTGGACAAAAGACCCCGTGCTATTTTTCTAGTGCAGTTTTCCTCCCTGACTCTCGGTCTCTCATAAATCCTGTGACCACAGGCTTTTCCGTCTGACCACAAGCACACCCCTCCACCCCCCATCCCTGTAGCTCTTGTAGAAATCACAGGACCCACCAAAAATTACACGAGCAAGGCTGAATAGTTACTAACCTGCTGAAAGTCATTTTCGAGGATGTTGGATACGCCATATTAAATGACCATCATAACTGGTTCAAACTGTCGTTTATACATTATCTAGAAGCACACTGGCTTTCTAGAAATACCAACTTACACGCAAGAATTGTCTATTCTAAGTAGCAGATTCCTGCTGCTTCTCAATGGTTAAGGGATCTCAAACATCTTTCAAAGGCACCTGGGCCCTGGTACACAATTCCTTGCAGGTTTCTGCAAAAGGCCATTCAAGACATAAATGATCCCCACAATATGCTGGAAAAAAAGAAAAAAAAGAAAGAAAGAAATGGGGCTGGGCCCGGTGGCTTTGGCCTATAATCCCAGCAATTTGGGAGCCTGAGGTGGGAGGATCGCTTGAGGCCAGGAGCTTGAGACTAGCCTGGGCAACATAGTGAGACCCCATCTCTACAAAAAATAAAAAAATTTTGCTGGGTGTGGTGGCACGTGCCTATAGTCTGGTGAGAGAATGGCACGAGCTCAGGACTTTGAGGCTGCAGTGAGCTGTGATCATGTCACTGCACTCTCCAGCCTGGGCAAGAGAGCAAGACCCTGTCTCTTAAAAAAAAAAAAAAAGAAAGAAAGAAAAAGAAAAAAGGAACAAATGGAGTACCCAAGTGTCACCTGCAGGCAGAACAGCCTTCCTGGGCCCCACAGTGGTTTCAAAGGCTTGGCCTCAGACACAGCAGCTCCTTTTCTCATATTTGGTGAGGTTTTGTGTTCCATCCACCCACCCGTTCCTTGTTTTAGGCCAACATTTTTCATCCAGGCTAAGAGTGTGACCTGGCTCTGGAGAGTTCTAGCAAGTGCTAGATTACCAGCAAGTGTTCCAGAGACAATTAGAGAAAATCTGATGCAAAGTGAAGTTTTCAGTTCACAGTTCCCAGCTTTTCAGCCACCTGAGAATAGTCTAAATCGATGAGAAGACAACTCATTGATTTCTCTGCCCTGCCTCATTCTGAGTTACACAAGCAAGATAGTATAAAATAGAATAAAAATGTAGGAGGGAAAAAACCACCCCCAGCAACCCTTAATTCCCTGCCTGAGGGGACAAACTGAAAAGGACATCTTGCAGCTTAGAAAATAAGAGTCAGAAAAAGTATTCTTCCTAACCTGGTACTATCCAATTAAAAAAAAATGCATAAATCCCCTACCCTAAACTATTACACATGTCAAACCCAACAAACACCATTAAAAAAAAAACTGCGGCAGATCACAGCAGCTACTATTTATTGAGCACATACTATATTCCTGGCTGTGTTCTAAGCACTTTATACTTTTTACCTCTTTCAGTCCTCACGATGATTCAATAGTAGGTACCGCTGTTATCTGGTAATTTTATGGTTTTATCATTTTATAGTTAAGGAAATAGACACAGATTTGCCCGAGGTTACACAGCTAATAAGTGGTAGGGGTGGGATTGGAGCCCAATTTGGTTCCTGAGTTGAAAGCTTTGGGTATCAGTAACTACCACCCTGTATATGCAGATTTGTATGATTATAATAAATTTAATTATAATCTTGGGCATCATGATAATATGTTACACATTGAAAAAATTGTGAGGTCTATCACATACAGGAAAGTACCCGAAACAAATATACAGCTCAAAAAATTAACACAAAGCAAACATCTGAACTACCATCAGTCAACAAACTGAATGCTGCCAGTACTCTAGACCCTTCTTCATCTCCCCCAAATGTCACGGCTCCTTCCTTTCTTCCCACAGGTAACAACTGTTCTCACTTCTAACAAGGTACTTTGATTTTGCCTGAGTTTGAATTTGATATAAATGGACTCGTGTGCATTCTTTATAAGTCTAACTTGACACTGGAGGAATCATCAATGAACAACAAGGACAAAATTGTGGTATTTGACTATACTTGACTATGTATGGGTGTGTGCAGAAAACTTAGAAAAACACAAAAAAGAAACAGAAATAGAAATAATTCATAATTCTATCACCCAGAGTTCACTGTTGCTGGTATAAATACTTTTATAAGCTGAGAAATAATGTTTATTAACAAGTGATCCTGGCAGGGCGAGGTCGCTCACGGCTGTAATCCTAGCACTCTGGGAGGCCGAGGTGGGCGGATGGTTTGAGCTCAGGAGTTCGAAACCAGCCTGAGCAAGAGCGAGACCCCCATCTCTACTCATAAAAATAGAAAGAAATTAGCTAGACAACTAAAGATATACAGAAAATATTAGCTGGGCATCGTGGCACATGCCTGTAGTCCCAGCTACTTGGGAGGCTGAGGCAGAAGGATTGCTCAAGCCCAGGAGTTTGAGGTTGCTGTGAGCTAGGGTGACACCACGACACTTTAGCCAGGGTGACAGAGTGGGACTCTGCCTCAAAAACAAAAAACAAAAAACACAAGTGATCCTGAGATCCTTCTCCTGGACAAAAAAGGATAATATTAACAGCAAAATATATGTTTTTTTGTATGAATATCCTACAGGACACGTGGGTTATACTATTGAAGAATATAATTGTGGATCATGATATTACGAAATCATATTTTGTATTACTCTATGGATAATTCTGTGAGTTAAGACAGAAAGGACAACAATGACCACATCCATAGGCAAAAAGAAATGAACCTCAACCTGAACTTCACACTTTTCACAAAAATGAACTCCCGTAGATCTAAATGGAAAATGTAAAACTATAGAACTTTTCACAGGTAGTACAGGGTAAAATCTTCAGAAGCTAAGCCTTGGTGAAGACGTCTTTAATACAACACCAAAAGCAGGATCTATAAAAGAAAAAAAATCTATAAATCGACTTCATCAAAATCAAAAACTTTTGCTCTGCGGAAGACCTTAAGAGAATAAAAAGACAAGTTACAGAATGGAAGAAAATATTTGCGAACTACTTATTGGACAAGGTGCCAGTATCTAGAATATATAAAAAGCTCTCTAAACTCAATAGTAAAAATACAAACAGGCCGGGCACGGTGGCTCACGCCTGTAATCCTAGCACTGTGGGAGGCTGAGGTGGGTGGATTGCTCGAGGTAAGGAGTTCGAGACCAGCCTCAGCAAGAGCGAGACCCTGTCTCTACTAAAAAATAGAAAGAAATTATCTGGCCAACTAAAATATATATACAGAAAAAAAATTAGCCGGGCTTGGTGGCACATGCCTGTAGTCCCAGCTACTTGGGAGGCTGAGGCATTAGGATTGCTTAAGCCCAGGAGTTTGAGGTTGCTGTGAGCTAGGCTGACGCCACAGCACTCACTCTAGCCCGGGCAACACAGGGAGGATCTGTCTTAAAAAAAAAAAAAAAAAATACAAACAATTCATTTAGAAAATGGGCAAAAGAGGTGAAGATACATTTCACTGAAGAAAACATAAAGATGGCAGATAGGCATAAGAAAAGATGATGAAAAGTGGCCATTTAGGGAAATGCAAATTAAAACCACTATGAGATACCATTACCGGAGTGCCTAAAAATAAAAAAGGGACAACTCTAAGTGCTGGTGAGGATGTGTAGAAACTGGGACACTCCTACACTGCTGATGAGAATGTAAAATGGTGCAGCTACTGTGGAAAACAGTTGGGAAATTTGTAAAAAAAAAAAAAAAAAAAAAAAAAAAAAGTCTCACTCTATTCAGGCTGCCATAATAAAATACCATAGACGAGGTGGCTTACACAACAGGAATTTATTGCTCACAATTCTGGGGGATGGGAAGTCCAAGATCAAGATGCCAGCTGGTTTGGTTCCTGGTGAGGGCTTTCTTCCTGGCTTGTAGGTGGCCACCTTCTTGCTGTGTCCTCACGTGGTGGAGAGAACGAGCAAGCTCTCTGGTATCTCTTCTTATGAGGGCACTAATCCCATCATGGGGGCCCCACCCTGATGACCTCATCTAACCCTGATTACCTCCCAAAGGCCTCATCTCCAAACACCTTCCCATTGGAGGTTAGGGCTTTAACGTATGAATGTGGGGAGAGCACAAATCTGTCCACAGCACCCAATGATGAGAATTCATCTAAATACAGAACTTTTCGTATCACTCACTGGATAACTCACTTAGCAGAAAGAGCAAGCAGCCTTTCTCTTCCTGCCTTCCCTTTACCCTTTGGAAGGAAGACTGATGAAGGCGACCAGCAGGTAACCAAGGACCTCCTAGAGTAGTTCTGATGGCCCAAGAGGAGGGCCCTGTCTCAAAAAAAAAAAAAAAAGGCAGGCTTCAAAACATTCAGAGAAGGGTTACCACAAAAATGAGAAGTACCTGAGGACTTCATAGCCAAGTGCCTGAATTCTGGGAGATGAAAGACAAGTATCAAAGTAGAGGAGAAAACCCAAATGATAAGATGAGTGACCAGTGGGACAGGGGGCTGTTGGCTAAGTGAGAGTACTTTCTCCTGGGTGGAAAACTGGTGACTTTGTGCAGTAGCTGCTCCAGGTGACCACAACAGAAATGAGCAAAAACGTGGGTATTAACACATTAACTGCCACATTAGAAAAAAAAAGGTTTTCCTTGGGGCCACAGTGTTATATTATGAAAATAGCATAAAAACTTCAAAAACAAAACAATCCTTTCTAATTTAATGAAAAACTGGTTATTTTTTATTGTTTTCTGTGCGTGAGTTATATGCAACTTGAAAAATAGTTCACACGACTCCCAAGGTAAAGAGACGTGTGAGCTTCACAAGGCCCCGGGCTCAAAACTGGTGTGAGTTAAATACAACTCACAGGGCAGCTGATGTATTAAGAAAGCTCTGGCTAAGAGAACTACCAGTTGGCCTTGGCCTCAGCTGCTCAAAACCGAGGGACTTAGAACAGCACCTCTGAGAGGTAGTTTGGTGGCCGGGCCAGGACTGTGGGGTCTCAGGTGCCCCCTTCTGTCTCCTGCAGGGCCATCTGTGGCCGAGGGACGCGTGGACCCACCCAGACTGTCATAACACTAAGGTGAGGGCCTCTCCTGGAATGAAAGGGGCTGAGTTCTTTGGGTCTCCTTTTTCCTTTCTTCTATTTATTTTTTTATTCTGGCTAAATATACATATGTATCATCTTAAACATTAGTCAGGATGCAATTCGGTGGCATTGAGCACATTCACATTGTCGTGCAACCATCACCACTATCTACACCCCAAACTTTGTCATCACCTGTAACAAAAATCCTGCACCTATTAAACATCAGTTTTCCATTCCCTCTCCCCACAGCCCCTGGCAACCTCTATTCTACTTTCCGTCTCTACAGATTTGACTATTCTACCCCACAGAAGTGAAATCATTCAATATTTGTCCGTCTGCGTCTGACTCATTGCACTTAGCGTGGTGTCTTCAAGATTCATTCATGTCACGGACTGAAGGTTTGTTTCCACCTCAAATTCATACATTGAAGCCCTGACCTCCGGTGTGGCTGAGATGAGACCTCCAGGGAAGGAATTAGGCTGAATGAGATCATAAGGATGGGGCTCTGATCTGAACACTAAGGATTAGTGTTCTTAGACAACACACCAGAGAGCCTTCTGTCTGTCTCTCTCTCCCAAGTGCATAAAGAGAGAAACCAAATTTCTTGGCTCCTTGGCCATGGACTTCTAACCTCTAGAACTGTGAGAAAATAAATTTCTGCTGTTTGTAAGCCACCTAGTGGCTGCCATGCCTGATTTCTAACAAGAGAGACCTAGGCAAGCAACGTACCTAAAGGATCACATGCATTTAATGGAGAACGTGCGTTTGTGTTTTCTGCAGCCAAGTTCTAACTACTCAGGAAAGGTCTTGCCAAAACGACATTTCATGTCTTCTTAACTCTTGCAAATATAGGTAGCGATCTGGAATATGCTGTTGGGTTTTTGGTTTTTTTTTAATTTGCAATAATTGCTGGTTGAGAATTACCAAGGGCTGTTTGCAAAATTTGCTTTCTCTAAAGATTTGCTCTGCCTGCAGATGGTTCATCCTCTTTTTGGACAGGAAGATGTATTCTGGACACGAAACAAATCTGCCTCAGGGTATAAGGAAAATAGAATTGGCCCTTAATGAGTAAACGCCACGCCCCCATCACTGCAAGGAATAGAAAAATTTATTTTGTTTTTAGTACGAATATTAAATACCTCATTTGCTCATCTGAAGAACTATAGGCAATTGTTTGCTTGTGTCTAGGGAAAGGAAAAACTACATGATCTTTTACTTGTGTCTGGCCCAAAATGAATCAAGGCGAAAGATTTACTTGAGAGCCCAGGTCTGAATTTAGATTTTGCTGCATACATCTGGCCTTTCGTTAATGTCACATTATTGAATGGTGCCTGCAACTTAGGAAGCATATGTGTATTAACATTAAAGTGAAAAACCAAAACAACACAAATAAATGGCCAAGGATCTTTCCTGTCCTCCATCAGGCTAGCTGGCAGACAGCTCAGTGCTTACAACTGGACATGACATTACTGAAAATGATAAGAACGTCAGGGAAGTATCTCAAAAGTTAAATCCTCTAAACGCAATCTGGTACCCTGGCTGGGTGAGAGTGCAGAAAAATGGGTGAAATCTGAGTAAAGTCTGGAAGCTTGGTCGACAGTAACATTAACGTTAGGGGAAACGGGGTACGGGGTGTATGAAAGTTCTCTGTTCTATTTTTGCAACTTTTCTGCAAACTGAAAATTATTCCTAAACAAAAGGTTCAGTAAACAAAAAAAGTACTTTCAGGATGAACTGAGGGGCTTGTTAAACACAGGAGAATAATTTTTAATGAGGTACGTGCATGGGGGTGCTCTGAGTCACACGAAGAAAGAACATGAGCTTACTTCCTAGGGGGGGTGATCGCCCCACCACATGCGCTAGACCCCCCCCAACTACGCTGACATGCGCACTGGGGAGCCGCCTCAAAGTGTCCCTTTGCCTGGCCAGCTGTGGGCCAGGTCAGAGCCCTTCTGAATGGCCCTCCCCTGCCCCCCTCCCCCATGAAGGTCGCAAGGCACACAGAGGTTAAGGCCTGCGGGGGAGCCAGGAGCTAACCCCTTGCTGGCCATGTCACTTTAAAGGCAGCTGCCACCTTCAGGGCCATTGATTTTAAGTTCCCCTTAAAAAAAAAAGTCTCCATGCAACAGGCTGTGTGGTCACCGGGCTCTGCTGGAAGGTGGGGGAATGTCATTGTCAGGAAGCCAGTGGACCCATCCCAACAGATGGGAACGCAAACTGCCACAAAAAGCCAGGGGTTACCCACACAAGAAAATAAAATTAAGAACTGCTTGAAGAAATACATTTTCAGTACTGCTAGTCCTGAAGTGGAATTGTGTTCTTTGAGGATAAAAGACTGACCCTTTGACTTAACTACCACCCACCCCCAATTGGTATCTACAAAAATACAGGCCATTCAAACTGATGTCATCGGAACGTGCTCTAAAAACTATCGCAGGAATTAACTGCTGAGCTGCTTTCTCATTTTAGCATCTTCTTTTTATTACTGTTTATTTAAATTCTGTACATTCTGCCCGGACTGTTGACCTGTTACACAACCTTATTCTATTCCTTTCAAAGAGAAGCTATTTTCACTTTCTCTTATTTTCAACTTCTTGGCTTGCTTAACTATCTCTTTGGTATTCTGCCTTATTATTTTAACTTGACTCTGTTCCTCGCCATCGTCATGTGCTTAAGTGGAGCCTTGGTGGTGACTGCAGAGGCCTCGGGGGCACCATGGAGGGTGGAGGTGTCTCTGCCCAAAGCCCCTGGGACCCCAGGCCCCACCATCTGGGGCCTTTCCATGGCTCATGGTGAGTCTCCTGTGGCTGCTGCTACCGTACACACAGTGGCTTAAAACAACACACATTCATTCATTCTCTGACAGTTCTGGAGGTCAGAAGTGCCCAAAGGGTCTCACTGAGCTGAAGTCAAGGTGCCAGCAGGGCTGGTTCCTTCTGGAGGCTCCAGGGGAGGACCTATTTCCCGCTGTTTCTGGCTTCTAGAGGCCGCCCGCATCCCTCAGCTCGGGGCCCTTCCTCTACCTTCAGAGTCCGCACCTCTTCCCTCTGACACAGCCTCTCCTGCCTCCCTCTTCTATGATTAAGGACCCCGTGATGACACTGGGCCCACCCACCTCGCTAAGCCATGACAATCTCCCAATCTCAAGGTCAGCCGATTAACACCCTTAATTCTACCTGCAACCTTAATTTGCCTCTGCCCTGTAACACATGTTCACAGGTTTTGGGGGGGATGAGGGATGGGTTCTGGGGGGAATGAGGGACAGTGGCAGGGGTGGGGGAGATTGTTCTGTCAACCAACCCAGGGAAGGCAGGAGGTTCCAGAGCTGCCTGCCCTAGGGCAGTGGTTACTGGGGAGAGATCTAACACGACTAAGTGTTCACTACGCACCAGCCTCTATTTTGAACCCTTCACACGTGTAGGAACTCCTTTACTTCCCACCAGAATCTTAGGAAACAGGTACTGTTTTGTACCCATTTTATAGGTGTGGGAAATGAGGAACAGAGGGGACAAGCGGAGTCAGCGGGTGGCAGGATGGGGGTTCTAACAGAGGTGGATGATTCCGTACCATAAGCTACCCTGGCTGACATCCAAGGACAGCCGTTCTCCAGAAGGTGCCCAGGGGCAGGGCATGAAGCTCTCAGACACCCCCACTCCAGAGGACAGGGACAGACACACCCATCCTTGGACCCAGCTTGTGCGGTTAGGCCGCTGGGGCAACCTTTGACCCCTGGGAGGCTCCTTTTTCTACTGCAGACTCCCCAGCAGCCTGTGGTGAATTGGGCCCTAAGACATTCAGTGTGTGCAGGCTCCGTGTCTGCAAGGAGGAAAAGTGGAACCACATTCTTGCCTGTCGTTGGGGCTGCGGGAGTCCCTGCCTCGAGCATGTCAGGAGGAAAAAGCAGGTGAGGTCATCTGTGTTCTCATCTAACCCCGGAGGGCCTGACCGAGCTCCTGCAGGTTCCCTCACCCCAAGAATTTAGACTTAACTCTCTGAGATCCTCTCTGCAGAACCTCTCGACACGACCAGGTGACCTATGATCAAAAAATTTGATGGCATAACTAAGAAAACTAGAGTCCACCGTGAGAATCCACACTTGCCTTGAAAACCATTCAAAGTCACTCTTCCTTCTAGGACCAGTCTCGTTCCGAGAGAGGAGGGCTCCTTCGTGGTACAAAATGTGCTTGCTGCTAACTGGAAATATTAACCTAAGGCCTTTGTCCCAGTGGCAGCATTCCATTCTGATCCAAGGTTCCCTCTACCAGTGCAGCATCATTTCTGTGACATTATGTGCTCTAATTTTTAAATTTTTTTTTGTAGAGATGGGGTCTTCCTATGTTACCCAGGCTGGTCTTGAACTCAAGTGATCCTCCTGCCCCAGCCTCTCGAGTAGCTGGGACTACAGGTGTACACCATGCTTGCCTAATGTCTAAATTAATGTCTAATACCAGCAGCATTGTTCTTGTTTAATAAAGATAAGAAGTAACTAAGGCCAACTGCTATTGGTGAGTCATCTTATGGGGATTAGGGTAAAAAAAAAAAAAAAGAACAAAGTGGAACATTCTTGGGCATGAAACCACCCGGCTGCATATTATGGTCTTAAAGTACAAATGTACAAACTCTTCACCTGCAAAGATTCTTGCCTGGTAGGGAATGTCCTCAGGAAATACTGATAAGGGCTCACAAAAAAAATGTCACCTATATCACTGTTACCTGGTTTGATCCTTCTTAATGGACAGTACAAAAGAGTCGACTTAAAATTTAAAAAAGGAAAAATTAAAGTTAAATTAAAAATCAAGCAATGCTCTCACCATCATTTACAAATGTCTCTACGTCCCTGTGTTTACTGCCATGGGCGTATGTGTTTATAGTTATAATCGCAGTGAACACACAAACGTCTCATGTTGCTATGGTCTTTGGAAGTATCGCTTTAATCATCTCCCTGTTGCTGTACGTTTGATACATTCTGATTTCATCTACGAGTCCCTGTGAGACAGGATTGCAAGGGCAAAGGTTAGGAATGCTTTCTGACTTAGATATGTATCACCAAACTGCTGTTCCAAAGGGCTGCGCTAGTGAGGGCAACCTCACAGGAGAAATCTGGCTCAAGAAAGAAAACCCTGGGCTGGGCACGGTGGCTCACGCCTGTAATCCCAGCACTCTGGGAGGCCAAGGTGGGAGGATCACTTGAGCTCAGGAGTTCGAGACCAGCCTGAGCAAAAGAGAGACCACATCTCTACTAAAAATAGAATAATTAGCCAGGCATGGGGGCACGCCCCTGTAGTTCCAGCTACTTGGGAGGCTGAGGCAGAAGGATTGCTTGAGCCCAGGAGTTTGAGGTTGCTGTGAGCTAGGCTGATGCCATGGCACTCTAGCCCGGGCAACAGAGCAAGACTCTGTCTAAAAAAAAAAAAAAAAAATAGGGGCCAGGCGCAGTAGCTCATGCCTGTAATCCTAGCACTCTGGGAGGCCGAGGTGGGTGGATCGCTCGAGGTCAGGAGTTTGAGATCAGCCTGAGCAAGAGCGAGACCCCGTCTCTACTAAAAACAGAAAGAAATTATCTGGCCAACTAAAAATATATATAGAAAAAATTAGCTGGGCATGGTGGCGCACGCCTGTAGTCCCAGCTACTCGGGAGGCTGAGGCAGTAGGATCGCTTAAGCCCAGGAGTTTGAGGTTGCTGTGAGCTAGGCTGACGCCACAGCACTCACTCTAGCCGGGCAACAGAGCGAGACTCTGTCTCAAAAAAAAAAAAAAAAAATATATATATATATATATACAGAAAGAAAGAAAACCCTGGAAAGTGGTTATCACAAATCGTGAGGTTATATGTGTTTTCCCTTATCTTTCTATTTTCCAAATTTCCTGCAATGGTCATAGGACTTTTATAATTTAAAAAAAAAAAAGTTAACATTAGGGATAGCTGGGTGGAGAGTATATGGGAACTTTCCCCACAGTCTCTTAAAAAAATCATCTGTCAACCAAAAATTATTTCAAAATAAAAGTTAAAAAGAGCTCAAAGTAGATGGCCACTATGTTTGATGTCTCTCCCCGAATCAACAGTGCATGAGTTCTCATATGGCTTGCTTTTTTTTTCTTTTTTTTGAGACAGAGTCTCACTCTGTCACCTAGGCTAGAGTGCTGTGGCATCAGCCTAGCTCACAGCAACCTCACACTCCTGGGCTCAAGCGATTCTCCTGCCTCAGCCTCCTAAGTAGCTGGGACTACAGACACACACCACAACACCCGGCTAATTTTTCTATTTTTAGTAGAGACAGGGTCTTGCTCTTGCTGAGGCTGGTCTTGAACTCCTGACCTCAAGTGATCCTCCTGCCTGGGCCTCCCAGAATGCTGAGATTACAGGCTAGAACAGGGGTTTGAATCTTAACTCTGCCACATGCTATTACTACCTCTGTGATGTTGGCCAATTAATCAGCTGGTCCCCCTAAGACGGTTTAGTCACCTGTGCAAAAGCAATGAATTGTACCTTCCTCATAGGACTCTTGGGAACATTAAATGAGGAAATAAACCTAAAGTGTCCAGGAACAGAGCAAGGGGTCAACTCTTGGCTCACTCATGTGAGACTCTAATACCGAAGCACCCAACTGAAGAAAGACCTGACAACGTTTCCTGAACACAGACAGGACCACAAAACGCCGACACACTAGGATGTGGAGTAAACAGGGCCTGTCTGCATCGTCTAGGCAGTCATGGCTTGCAAATGGGCCATGTTTCAAAAACAAAAAAAAAATCATTTACAAATCTGTTTAGAAAAGTTAAAACACATCTTGTTGTGATTATGATGGTGTGGTGTCTTTGTGAGACTGGATCCCCAGCCCGGAGGAGCCCAGGTGATCAAGGAGGTAGTGGTGTGTTAGCAAACAATTATGGGATTTTCAGTGGCAGGAGCTGGGAGTGTCTTCAGGAGGAAGGAGAGTAATTCTGCCTTGGGGGATTGGAGGTCAAGAGGTCATCTACACTGGGTTTTGGAGAATGAGTAGGAGTTCGTTAGGAGAAAAGAATGATGGGAGAAAGCCACTGGAAGGGAGGGTGGTGGGCAAGGGCAGAGGTGACACAAGGGAATGATGGCATATTCGGGGGGAAGGTGGTTAAAGCACAGAGAGTGGGGTGGTGGCCATGGGCAGGGGCTGGACAGGCAGGGAGCATGACAGGAGTGTGGCCAGACAGGAGGATTGAAAGGCAGGCTGGGCTGGGCACGTGCAGTGTCTCATGCACTGCCCCATGGTGCTCATACTTCCTGTCGCAGAACCAGTGAAGATTTTAGGTGAGGGAGAGGCATGATTAGACCCGAATGTCACAGAGGCAACTGGTGGTAGGACAGGTAAGCGATTACATGGGGGCAGAGATGACGGAGGCAGGGAACCAGTTTGGCAGCCTGAGTGCCAGGTGACAAAGTCCTTAAGGAAGGCAGAAGGTGGGAAGACGGGGCAGGAGTTCAGAAGCAGGACCAGTGGGGCTTGGTGCCGTTAAATACAGGGTGGGTTGGAGGAGACCAGGATGATGGAGACGTCTGGTTTGGGCCACTGAGGTGGGACAGGAAGGGAGAGGAGGACAGAGGTAGGAAGGAGAACAGAGCTCTCCCTGTGGACACTCTGGTACTCTGCCCTCAAGGCAGCTGAAAACACATCTGGCGTCAGGATCACCGTCCAGGCTGGGAACATCTATTTGGGAGCAACCCACGTGCGGAAACAGCTGGAACATCCAAAGAAAATGACAAGAGGGTACAGTTGTCCTACATATTTGAAAAGCCGGCCCTCCATATACTTGAGTCTCAAATCCCAACAATACTGTGTTTTCCATTCAAACACATTAAGAGTCAACTGCAGTTAAAGACGGAATTCTAAAGAATAGTATTTAGTAAAAGGCTAGGGTTTTTTCTTGTTTTTTTTTTTTTAGACAAAGTCTTGCTCTGTTGCCCGGGCTAGAGTGCTGTGGCATCAGCCTAGCTCACAGGAACCTCAGACTCCTGTGATCCTCCTGCCTCAGCCTCCCAAGTAGCTGGGACTACAGACATGTGCCACCATGCCCAGCTAATTTTTTTCTATATATTTTTAGCTGTCCAGATCATTTGTTTCTATTTTTAATAGAGACAGGGTCTTGCTGTTGCTCAGGCTGGTCTCGAACTCCTGACCTTGAGCGATCCTCCCGCCTCGGCCTCCCGGAGTGCTAGGATTATAGGTGTGCGCCACCGTGCCCGGCCAAAAGGCTGGTTTTGACCCGAGCTGTCTTGCCATTCATCTTGAGACACATTCTTAGGAATCTTCCATGTAACAGGTGCACCTCATAACTGAAGTCTCTTCTCCACTGACAGGCAAGATCAGGGCGGAGCCAAGTGCCCTCTGGAAACTTCTGCTTACCTAGAGTCACTCTGTATGTCCCCAGAGCCATTTACACCAGTGCTGCTGGCTACTACAGTTATGCACTTTAGCAACAAAATGCTACCCAAACTCATGAACCTACGAGTGCAAAAGAGTTAACTGTTTCTATGAAACTCAGTCAAATGCTCCAGAAAACCTTTAAGTTGCTTAAAAACAAGCAAAACAAAATACAGTTGACCCTTGAACAAGACATGCAGGCTTGAACAGTGTGAGTCCACTTCAGATTTTCTCGTGCCTCTGCTATCCCTGGGACAGCAAGACCCACCCCTCCTCTTCCTCCTCCTCCTTAGCCTTCCCACAGTAGGCTGCAGTGAAGATGAGGATGAAGACCTTTATGGGGATCCACTTCCACTTAATGAATAGTAAATATATTTGCTCTTCCTTATGATTTTCTTTTCTCTAGCTTATATTACTGTAAGAATACAATATAGAATACATATCACACATAAAATCTGTGTTAATCGACTATTTATGTTATCGGTAAGGTTTCTAGTCAACAGTGAGCTATTAGTAGTTAAGCTTTTGAGAAGACAGTTACTTGGGAGGTTGAGGCAGGAGGATCGCTTGAGCCCAGAAGTTCGAGGCTGCTGTGAGCTATGATAGCGCCACTGCACTCCAGCCTGGACAAGGGAGCGAGACCTTGTCTCTAAAACATAAAATAAAAAATAAAAAAAAGCATAAAAATGCAAAAAAATTGGCACTCCACAGACCTCAAACAGGGCGCATATTTACAGCATTAAGAGCTGAAACAAGAAGGTGGGGTGCCACCTGGTTCAGCCTTAGCTGGGCACGTGAGCACTGGGGTCTCCTGGGCACGTGCATAAATCACAAAAGTATTGATTTTGGAGGTCACAGGGAAATTTTAGTGAGTGGGTGAATTTGTGAACATGGAATCCACGAATCATGAGGCTCGACTGTATTTACGTCTATGCAGAGGGAAACTCCTCGGAGGTGGGGGGTCTCTGTCCTCGTTGCTGGCACGCCCTGTGGCTGGTGCTCGTTAACTATTTGCTGCAGGGAAGGAGGGGATGTCCAGGAGGTGCCTGGTCTGGGGCCTGCCAGAGGAGAAACAAAAGAGCACATTGCAAGGAATGACTTGTTCTGGAAGATTCTGTCATGGGCCCTCAGAGCTCATACTTTCTCCTTGAACCTGAAGCCACAGGAAGGTTTATGGACAGAGCTTTGCTTCTGGAAACAATGTCTGCAGCACGGGGGGCAGCCTGGAAGGGACTGCGGGCGGGCATAAGGGGATGGCCGAGGAGGCTGTTGGGGTGCCCGGCCTGCAGGGTAGGGGAGAAGTAGGGAGAGACAGAGGGGACCGTGGAGGGGCCCAGGGAAGGCAGGGCTGGTTAGACCAGGAGCCAGCAAGACTCCAGGGCTAGGGAGGCGGCTTTGCAGAGCCGCCCAGGGATTAAGTGGGATAAGAGACAGAATGCACTGTCCTTGGGGTCCCTGTTTTGCTAAAAGCGGTCTTGGGACCAGAAGAGCGAAACTGCACGAGTGGTTTTGGGGGAGTGGGGAGGACTGCTGTATCGCAACCACTGGCTTGAACTAGTATTATTTATTATCAACTGAAATCCCTAAGTTATTTTCTCAGAAGCTGTCATTAGGTCCTATTTCCCCAGTTCGTATTTATGTAGCTGCTTATTTATAAAAGCGGCTCTCAACCAGGGGCCATTCTGGCTCCCAGGGCCCTCTCCCAGTATCTGGACACATTTGTGGTTGTCACCTCGGGGGAAGAGGGGCGCTCCTGGCATCTGGCAGGGTGGAGGCCAGGTATACTGCTCAACACCCTACAGCGCAGTGGTCCCACCCCAGAGGATGACCCAGCTCCAAATGTCCAGTGTCCAGGTTTGGAAACCCTGATTTAGAGCCAAGCACAGGAATCTAAACTTCCACTGCACTGACTCCTGGCTCGCTGGCTCCAGCCAATTGTTTCGGCTGCAGACTCTCTCACACGGTGATTAAGACCACCCCTCCGCTGTCTGTCATCTCCAGCTTTGATAAGCCAGCTTTCTACACCTTTATCTTTCTAAATTACATGTTAAATGACAGAACAAGAGGGCTGCAGAGGACAGAACCCGCAGGCAGCCTCCTACTATGTTGACAGCAGCCCACTAATTAACAGCCTTGGGAACTCCTATCCACCTAGCTGTGAGCCCGGCTGAAGGATGATTAGCTGGGAACTATCTTAATATTTGTGCGTTTCTCATCCTGCCCCCAAGAATATGGTTGGGGACCTGATCAGATGCTTCTATTTCCCTGTGTTCAACCCTGTTTACCGACTGAGGCATCAAAGGTCATGGTGACTCACTTGCAAGTTCTTGCAAGACCTTAGAGTGTCAGAGGCAACTAGTGCAGAGAACTCCTCTAACTCAACAATAAAAAACAAACACCCTGATTCAAAGATGGGCAAGAGACTTGCATAGACATGTCTCCAAAGAAGATAAACAAATGGCCAATAAGCAAAGGGAAAAATGCTCACCATCACTAGTCATTAGGGAATTGCATATCAAAACCACAACAAATGCCACTTCACACCCACCAGGATGGTTCAATTTTAAAAAATGGACAATAACAAGTGCTAGTAAGAATGTAGAGAAACTGGAACCCTTGTACACTGCTGGTGGGGATGTAAAATGGTATGGCTGCTGAGGAAGGTGGCCTGGAAGCTCCTCGAAAAGTCCCGCATAGAATTACCACATGATTCAGCACTTCTGCTTCTGGGTGTATGTCTAAAAGAATGGTAGCAGGGGCTCAAATGGGTACTTGTACACCCATTCATAGTAGGATTATTCACAACAGTCAGAAAGTGGAAACAACCCAAGTGTCCATCAACAGATAAACAAAATGTGACACAGACACACACACACGCAATGGAATATCATTCAACCTTAAAAAGGAAGTTCTGACACACGCTACAACACAGATGAACCTTGAGGACATCATGCTCAGTGAAATAAATCAGTCACAAGAGGACAAATGCTGCGTGATTCCACTCACAGGAGGTCCCTAGAGTCCTCAGATTCACAAAAGACGGAGAGTAGGATGGTGGGTGCCAGGGGCTGGGGAGGAGGATGGGGAGTTAGTGTTCCGCGGGGACAGAGCTTCAGTTTGGGAAGATGAGAAAGTTCTGGAGATGGAGGGTGGTGACAGTTGCACATGACTGTGAATGTGCTTAATGCCACTGAACTGTGCACTTAAAATGGTTTAATAGGAAGATGCAACGAGTAATGCCAGAGACTTGACGGCTGCTGCTCCTCACCCACCTTGGACTTAGATGTTCTCCCATGATCCTAACATTCCCCATAATGGAAGGTAAACACAAAAAGACACTCTTTCGCTGACAGCCATCCCTGTGACAGGACCCAGGTGGCTTCCGAGAGATCAGCTCCAACACACCCCTCCACCTGGAAGGTCTTTGCCTCTGAGCTGTCACACATCAAAACTCCCTGGCCAATGACAAGGATGGTTAATGGAGGCATGGGACCAAAAGCTGCACTATTTGGTGTTTTGAGTCATTCTGGCAAACAAGTTTAACTACTCCACAAGGGGCCACGCAGAGGTGTCCCGGAACTTTTTTTTTTTTTTTAACCAAATATGAACTAGTAAGAACCACTGCTAAATGGTGTGATTAACCACCATTAGCAATGGACTTTTGACGTGAGTTTGAGAAGGGGCAAATCTGATCAGGAGGCCAGAGGTATGGCCTCAAGACCAGAAGGGGACTGAAACGACAGAGAAGCTTGGCATGCAACTCCATTTTTTACATATCTGAAAAAAAGAATGTGCCAAAGATCAAGAATCAGGCAGAGATGCCCTGTACTGCCCGGGCTTGTCCTAGAGATTATCTGCTTCCTTTTGCTTAAATAAATGTCACACTGTTTTCTGGTATCAGGATGGAGGGACCTTCAACGTCATTCACAGATGTTCCAGACTCGGAAAAACCATATGCCTCGTGAATCAGTATTTCTCTTGACTCTGGGTACAAAGCCAGAGGCTGAACTGTAAGGGGGGTCCCAGCAAAACAATGTCACACCCTGAGGCCTTCCCAGGAAGGGCTGCTGGCTTTCCTCTTGGGCATCTTTTAAACAATTAAGTTAATTCACTTGATCTTATGGAAATCAAAATGACATGGCTGAAAACCATTTTAATGAAAACAACTGATTCTGAAAAGATTAATTCAGGTGTAGCTACAACACATCTGAAATCTTCCAGAAAACCCCACTGGCCTTATTTAAAAAAAAAAAAAAAACCCAACCAAAAAAAGCCAACAACTTTAACGTGGGAAATAAAGGGCAAATGTTAGCAGAGGTGGCCGTAAGGAGGGCAGAGGAAATCAAACACTTGACAAAGGGCCAGTGGGTTTCTCTTTCATCAGATAAAAAGCGCTCTGTAACTGGCAACAGGGAGGCAGGGCAGAAAAAACAGGCACTGCAGAATGCCAGAAAAAAACCTGTTTGCCTTCAATGGGCTGGGAAATTATTCAAGGGCACTGTGTCTCTGGAAGAAGACAACTGAAATGGTGTCAGCATAGGTGAGCCTTAGAAAGATGCCACGCAGGGATTTCCAGTCTGAGCGCCTGCCCAACAGGGGCCTTGCCAAGGCCAATTTTTACAAAGGAGAGACTGGAACAACTGTCAGTCTTGTTGTTTTCACCTGGGGGAACTTGAGCTCTCTGTCCGCACCCCTCTATTTGCAAATACCATCAGAGATCATTATCCCCCTAGAAATGGTACCATAGCACAATGTCCCCTCAGGGAGAGCTACTGCTAAGCATGTTCCAAGCACCACGGACAGGCACACCTGGAACACCTGCTGAGCTTAGGAGACAGGTGAGGGTCTCCTATCCTCCAATTCACGTCCCTCGCTGAATTTACAAAGTCAGACAGTCATGGCCACAGAAACACAACTGTAAAAATTACTAGTCTACTGCAGGTGCTGTGGGCTGGCCACCTGTTTTTGTCAATAAAGTTTTATTGCAATGTGGCCATGCCCACTTGCTCACATGTTGTCTGTGGTTGCTTTCCAGTTGAGTAGAGGCTGTGTGGTCTGCAAAACCTAAATATTTACTACCTGGCTCTTTTTTTTTTTTTTTTTTTGAGACAGAGTCTTGTTACTCAGGCTAGAGTGCCGTGGCGTCAGCCTAGCTCACAGCAACCTCAAACTCCTGGGCTCAAGTGATCCTCCTGCCTCAGCCTCCCGAGTAGCTGGGACTACAGGCATGTGCCACCATGCCTGGCTAATTTTTTCTATATATTTTTAGTTGTCCAGATCATTTCTTTCTACTTTTTAGTAGAGATGGAGGTCTCGCTCTTGCTCAGGCTGGTCTCGAACTCCTGACCTTGAACGATCCGCTCGCCTCAGCCTCCCAGAGTGCTAGGATTACAGGTGTGAGCCACCGTGCCCGGCCAACTACCTGGCTCTTTATGGAAAAAAGTTTGCCAATCCCCAGACTACTGTATCTAATTGGTTTGTTCTGGAAGGGAGGGCCCATTCCCAAGAATCAAAAGGCACCCAGCCGGGCCCAAGTGGCATGTGAACTCTCATTGCTACCCCTGACATGCAGAAGGGACTGGGATAAGGGAAGCAGCAAAGTGAATTAACTATGCCAAGTCATTACTGAATTCCAGAGCCCTGAAATAGCCTATGCTGGGAGCAAACAGGTAGCAACAGGGTTGGTTTCTGAGCACGTCAAGGTCTCTACCATCCTAAGTATGGCGGCTAATAGCTATTAATTCAAGTCAGCAACCAGCTCCTACATCAGGAAATTTCCAGAACCTTGCCAAGACCTTCATTATTATTCCTTTTAGAACTGCAATGGTGTGAGCTTGAATATATTTTAACATGTCCCGTGTCTCAAGGTCAGATTGTCGACTAGGTACAGGGGTAGGTGCAGATGGTCCGATTCCCCCCACCCCCAAATCCACAAAGCTTTTGTATTTGAGGAAAATGGTGTTTGAATGCATGGGGAAGAAGTAAATTATACAGAGTACAGGCGAATGGCCAAACATTTGATAGCTTATAATATCAGGCGCCTATATATACTTTATAGCAAATCATATTCACAGAGAATTCACATTTAGAAGCTTCCCAAAAATCACCTAGGAGTTCTCCTGCAACTCCTCTTTCCTTTCTGCAATTAACTGGTTCCAAAGAGTAAGCCAATGTTCAACACTTCCTTTAACTTCAAAACATGGGAAAATGATACATGTTGTAAAGAACTTAAGAGATGAGCAGTGATACTTGTAAACTTGTTCTCATCTGCAAGTCACTAAAAAGAGAAGGTTCCTGTGGTGGCTGCAATAGTGTCCCCCCCAAATCCAAGTCTAGCCAGAACCTCAGAATGTGGCCTTGTTTGGAAACAGAACCTGTGCAGAGGTCATGAGCTAAGGGTCTCAAGATGAAATTTTGATTTAGGGTGAGCCCGAGATCCAAGGAGAGACACAGATATAGAGAAAGACACACAGGGGGCGCCAAGGGACCCTCGAGGTAGACAGTGAAGTGAGGCAGACACAAGCCAGTGATGGATCCCTGGGGCTACCTTCTAGAAGCTGGGAAAGGTGAGAAAGAATTCTTCCCCAGAGCCTTCGGGGGAAGCCCTGCAGAAACCTTTGTTATTTCAGATCTCAACAGAACTGTGAGAGGACCGATCTCTGTTGTTCTAAACCACCACACTGCTGGCGATCTGCTACAGCAGCCCTGGGAAACAAAGTTCCTTGAAAGCCAAAGCTATTCACTGTGGCATCAAGTGCTCCACCTTTTCTAAACATTACCTAAGTGTGCAGGGACACCGAGGCAGCGCTTTGACATTGTGGCCTGTGACCCTTCAGCCTGTTGCAAAGACTGTCGTCCACAAAATAAAATAGAATGGAAAATACCAGAGTCTGTTGTGTGTAATGAAGATAAACGTTCTTTGGTAAAACTTTGAGTTCTGTCGTGTGTGTGTGTGTGTGTGTGTGTGTGTGCGCGCGCGCGCGCGCGGGTACTTATTGGGTCACTGTGTCAAATGCTCATTTCTGTGACAGTCACAGTCAAAATGAAACGCACCCATCTGAGGCAGCTATGAAGACTCCCAGAGGCCCCTGTCTTCGCATCACGACAGAAAGGTATCCTCGTTATTAAAATCTCCGGGACAGGGATCCTCAGTGTTGCCCCTCAAGCATCTAACGAACCAACTAACCATCTCCCTGGAGCCAGGACGAAGAAATCTACAAGCATCAGGACACAAGGTCAGTCCAACTGAGTGAAACGGCCCCAGGGCAGCCTCTGCCATGGTGCCCCCCACCCCACTATACCTTCAACATTTCTATTGTTACAGATTAAGAATAGCTACATTCAGGTGACAATGTGGACGAACCTTGCAAACTTTATGCTCAACAAATGTAGCCAGATGCCAAAGGCCAAATACACTGTAGGCTCCTTTTGTAGGATTCCACTGAAACAAAATGTCCGGAACAGACAAGTCCAGAGACAGAAAGCAGGGTCGGGGTTGTGAGGGGCTGGGAGGGCAGGGAGTGGGGAGTGACAGTCAAGGGCTGTGGGATTTCTTTGTGGGGTGATGAAAATGTTCTGGAACTAGACAGTGCTGATGGCTGCACAACTCTGGGAATACCCTAAAACACAGTGAATTGTATATCATAAAAGGGTGAATTTTATGTTATGTGAATTATAATATCCCACTTTTAAAAAGCAGCAGCAAGGCTGACTCTGTGACAACTGGCCTGTCCCCAGCAGGTGGGGACGCTTGGCCATCACTCCCTTTGATTGAAGCTTTTGGAAAATTCTGGGATAGGGGGACACACCAAAAGGGAGTTTTATCTTTCTGACCCTCCAAGCCAGAGAGAGCTGATTTAAAGGCACACATCTATAAGATGCGACTCACAACTATTCCTCAAATTTCTGGAGCCAACTGCTGTGTTTGCTCTTCATTTTTAAGAAGTTTAAACAATGAACGAATGAAGGAACGAACACTCCCTAACCCTGTTGAGCACCCCACAAACCATAACAACCCTATGAAGTAAGAAGCATTGTTAGGTTTCTAGTTTTACAGATGAGGAAACCGAGGAGAGAGTTTAAGGGGCATCTGCCACACCAGAGAAGGGCACTGGAGCTGCCCTCGGCACGCTGTGTGCTGCCACCTTTGTGCTCCTGGGGCCCAGCTCACCGGCAGGAGAAGGGGCCGCGGGCGGGTCAGAGAAGGAGGAAGGACCGCAGCCGGCTGGGGTGTCAGAAGCCTCCACAGCAGAAGGAAAGGGTGGAAGAGGAGGTGAGGTGGGGCAGGTGTTGGGGCTCCCAAGTCAGGTTGGAAGTTTGAACTTTCAAGCATCAAAGAAGAAAACTGGGTGCATCCCTGGGCTCAGGGCCCTTCCTCCCACTTCAGAGCCAGCAGAGCAGCATCTTCCAGTCTCTCTGCCTCCTCGTGTGAGGACCCCGTAATGACACTGGGGCCCCCAGATAATCCAGGATGACCTCCCATCTCGAGGTCTTTAATTCAATCCCATCTGCAGAGTCCATTTTGCAGTGTAAGGGAACAGATTTGGGTACTCGGGAGTTAGGAGGTGGCCATCTTTTGGAGGCTGTTATTCTGCCTACCACACCGGTCATGATGATGTCACAAGATCAAAGTGGTGTGAGAGGCCAGCTATAAATTACAGAACAGAGGAGAGACCCTTATGCCCCTCTGGTCTCTGCAGGGACACTCCACCCTCTATGCACAATGTGCCGGGGCTGGGACAAGATGGCTGGTGCCTGCTGGGAGTGGACAGGGCAGCCCCAAGACCTGCAAGGACATGGGAGCCACTAGAGGCTTCTGCCTCTAGTTACATAAGCACATCGATCAGATGACGTTCTGCTGTCAGGTTTGCTCCATTTTTATTTAGGTGGATCTTGAGGCACTCGGCTGTCAGGTTCTTTTCCTTGTTCCTTCCTCTCCCAATAACCTCTGGCAGGCAGTGACTGTGTCCTAAACACAGATCACTCTCCTTCTGCCCCTGTCCCCCTCCAACCCAAAGCACTATAACCTCAGGGTCCCTGACGGGCTCTGAAGGGCTTCTCTTTAGTGTTCTTGAGCCTTGAAAGAATTTGGGATGGGATGGAGACTGGGAAAAGAGATACTTGATCCAGGGGCAGGGGACACAGCTTTTTATCTCTCCAGTGCAAGATAACTTTATTTTTCAATTTATTATTTTTATTATTATTATTATTTTTTTAAGAGATGGGGTCTTGCTCTGTTGCCCAAGCTGGGGTGCAGTGGTGCGATCATAGCTCACTGCAGCCTCGAACTCCTGGGCTCAAGTGATCCTCGTGCTTCAGCCTCCCGAGTAGCTGGGACTATAGGCACACATCACCATACCCTGCTAAATTTTCTGGGTTTTTTTTTTTTTTTTGGTTTTTTTTGTAGAGATGGGGTCTCGTTCTTGCTCAGGCTGGTCTTGAACTCCTAATCTCAAGCGATCCTCCCACCTGGGCCTCCCAGAGTGCTGGGATTACAAGTGTGAGCCATGGCGCCCAGCCCAAGATGACTTTAGAGAGGGGCCCAAGGCACTCATGCCAATGGACAGCAGCATTTACAAGCTGCAGGGAGCCCACGCTGCATCAGAGGAGCTCTACTGGCTGATGACCTGTGGCCTCACCATCTACCCAGCCAGTACCCCCCACCTGCTGGAGTCACTGGAAGAGATTCGTCCCTGCCACACTGACAACTAAGGCCCACCGCATCTGCCTTTAACTCCGTCTGGATTCTGCCTTCTCTCCATACTGTTCTTGTATCTGTCCGGGACATCTCCTAACAGGCCTCTGGCTACCCAGTCTCAATCCATTCCTTAAAATCCTGTCCCATGCCCAGAGCCATCGCCACTGCGCTGCTAGTTTTCATCTCATCTCTCTCGTTTTTAACAGCTTAATTGAGACAGAATTCACATATCACACAATTCCCCCTTTGGAAGTGTTGAATTCAATGGCTCTTAGTATATTCAAAGAGTTGTACACCTAACACCATGATCAATTTTAGAATGTCTTCATTACCCACAAAAAGAAGTCCCATCCCCATCAGCAGTCACTCCCCATTCATGATCCCCTGCTCAGTTCCTGGCAACCATGAATCCATTTTCTGTCTCTATGGATTTGCCGCTTCCAGATATTTCCTACAAATGGAATCATACAACGTGTATCCTTTTAGGACTGGCTTCTTAAACTGAGCACGGTGTTTCCAAGGTTCATCCACATATCAGAACTTCACTCCTTTTCATTGCTGAGTAATATTCCGTTGTGTGGATTGGCCATGTTTTACTTATCTATTCCTGAGATGACGGACCTGTGGGCTGTCTCCACTTTTTGGCTATTCTGAACAACGCTGCTATGAACATTCAGACACGAGTTTTTATGTAGCCCAGCATTGTCATTTCTCTTGGGCATACACTTAGGAGCGGAAATGCTAGGCCACACGTTAATTCTATGTTTAAGCTTTTGAGGAACTGCCAGACCGTTTCACAAAGCAGCTCACAATTCTATATTCCCACCAGCAGTGCAAGTGGGTCCCAATTTTTCCATCTTCCCATCACTCTTAAAAATCTCCAGTTAGGAGCCCCCAAGTGGATACCACGAAGAGTCACAAGAACCTACCATGAATCACCACACCTGGCACGGTGAGCATCGCAGAGCTCACTCCCTCACTGCTTCTAACAGCCAAGGATGCTTAAATTCTGGCTGCCATTGTATCCGATCAGTCACTGTCCATTTCACCCTTGTAAAGCGACTACGGAGACTGCTAAGCCCTACTGTAAATGACTTCTTGATTTATTATTCTCTCTCAATGCAATCTCACTCTTCTAATGAACCTTAGCAAATCAGTTATCCGTAACCAGCACGTTGCTAGATGTCCTTGCAAAGCAGGATAAGACTAGATTCCTGCCAAGTAATTTGATGTCATCCTTCCCTGCTCCCATCCGCACTGCAATGGAGGGGTCGCTGGCTCAGACCTGAATCTTTCTTTTGATTTTTCTCTCCTCCTGAATCCCACCCACACGAATGACAACCTGATAAGATACACTGGAATTATTTAATACATACCCATGACAGTTGCCTAACTCTGTGAATACACTGAAAAACACTACTTTAAAACTGTGAATTTTATGATATATGAATTATATCTCAATAATGCTGCTATATTATTTTAAAAAGTGACATGAATTTAAAATGTAACCATCCACAGTGTGTTAAATGTATACTCTTAGTGAAACTTTTAGAATATTTTTATTTCAAGATATGATCATAAATCAGTGTGTCTGATACTTTAAACACAATCAACTAAAATTCTATATTCAGTTGAAACTATGACTCTATCCATGAGCAAAAGCAAAGAAGCAAACAAGCTAAATTTAGTTTACACACGACTTAATTTGAACAACAAAGAATGTGTCCAACTGCAAGGGTCAAGTCACTTAGACCTCGAGGAGGACATTATTTTAACCAGTTTTCCTCCCTCACCTGGTCGGCCACATTCCTACTCCACAGAAAATTCCTACAGGCAGCTCTAGAGCCTCAACTGGAATTGTTTTGCACCTGGAGAGAAGGTTTTCAAAACACAGTAGCTCTTGACCAATGGGGGAGGGGGAAAGGAAAGTTCATCTAACAAATAACAAAGAAACCACCATTGGTTAGACTTAATAAAGGTCTCTGGGCTTTAAATTATTTAAGAGAGCTAGAGAGGAAAATGTTTTGAAAGTCACAGATGGAGTTTGAAGAAACGGTAACATGACCCAGGATTAGTGAGAATGAAGGAGACCTTGACACAGGATCAGAACTATGTTAAACATGTGGAGGGTAAACATCTAGGGAGGCTGAGCTGGTCACCACAGACCTGGTGGACGATGGCTTTGCAGCCATAATTGCTACTGTGTGACAAGAATGCAAATTATACCACTGCTGATGCCAGAAACAATGTATGCACAATTCAAAGTAGGAGCATTCTTAAATCAAGAAAAAAAGAGAGAAAACAATCAAAGAATCTCTTTTCCATTCCTCTAAGTTATGCCATTTGAAAATAAAACAAACTTTGAAATACATATATATATCACGGAATGCTTAAATCTAGCTTAATAACAAATGCATCACTCCACATAGTTATCATTTTTGTGTTGAGAGCACTTAACATCACTCCTCTTGCATTTTTCAAGAACACATCATGTTGTACACAATAAATATATACAATTTGCATAAGTACTCATAAGTTATCTGTCAATTAAAAAATTTTTTTAAAAAGTAAAGTCACACCAATTTCAGAAAAAAATAAAAATAAGCTATACAAAACCAAAATGAATTATGTTTGCAAGAATGAAACTTATTATGCCTTCTAGCTGTTTGTGCTTATTTGCTCCAGAACAAATACCCTCATTTTTTTTTCCTCAGAAGAGTTTGTTAGCAAACATTGATAACACATAAACCTAAGCCCAGTCCAAACAACAACCGAGATGCTCAAATTTTCCAGACTTTTTATTACTTGGAATCTCAACCTCAAAATACAGTTCTGAGAGCATGCACATACACACAGGATATATAACACTGATTGAGAGTTCACCATATGCCAGGCACTTCTGCCATGCACCTTGCACAGATTATCTCATAGAATCCCCTACCAATCCTCATTCCCACTTCAAAGATGAGGCTTAGCGAGGTTACATGGTTAACAGGTGGTGTAATTGGGACTAGAACCCAGTCGCCCTTGGCCATCGGGCTGTCCACTGTGGCGAACTCTTTCTGGTCAACCAGAAGAGAAGGGGCCCTTCAAAGCTACTGGCTGGAGTTCCACCTCCCCGAAAACTGAGCAAGGGAGGGAAAGTTGTGTTCTTTGCTGGTAAGATTTCAAGAAACTTTTTACCCTCCTGGCCAGCCATCCCTTCTACAGCTTCCATCTCAACAGAGCAACAGGTAAAGAGATTACAGCTGTTACACAACACACAAGGACCAAGGAAACGCTTCTCATTCCTGTCCGCAATGAACGCACCAGCTGAGTACTTATGCAAAAATGAAACTGGAATAGAGGAGTCAGAAAGACCGAAAGCACACACACTTCGCACCTTTTTGTACCCAAAAGCTCCCTGGCAGGGAAGAGGACGTCTGCTCCGGGGTGTGAGGGTTCTCCTGGGAAGGCCGGAAGTATTATCGTGTTGGGTGCAGTGTGTGTGGGGTATCACTCCATCCCTGGTCTTGCCCCAGGCACTCCTGAACGAGGAGCACAGGCTGCAGCCCGAGTGACCTTTCTCCCTCTCCTCTCTTGGAGGAGGGGAGGCTGCAGCGCCCCAGGGGTGGCTGGGGCTCGAACAGGGCCGGCGGGCATCGTCTGCACGCCTGCACCCTGCATTGGCCACCTGGAACCCCCATGCATTGAAAGGGCAGCTTGAACCGGAGCGCCCGCCCACCTGCCTGGGGGAGCGCACCGGGGCCCGGCGGGAGGCCCCGAGGCAGCCCGGGGTTGGGGGAAGGTCCCGCGCCCCCGGCCGCCCCCGGTGGGAGGTGGGGAGCCGAGGCCTCCCTCCCGAGCCCCGTTCTCCTCCGGACCGCCCCGCCGCCCTCACCTCGGCCGGGTCGCCTGCAGGCAGCTCTCCGCCCACTCCTCGGCCGCTCTGGCAGCCGCCGCCACCGCCAGCGCCAGCGCCGCCTCCGCGGGGCCTCCCCGGATCCGCAGCCACCCGCAGCTGGCAGCCGGAAGCGGGAAGCCGCGGAGGATAAGCGGCGCGTGCGCGGCACCTCCCCCGGGGGGGGCTGGGGGCGGGGCCCGGGAGGGGGCGGGGCCTGGGGCGGGGCGGTCGCCCGGGGGACTTCGTATTATCCCACCGAACCCTGGGGGCGGGGTGGGGGCGTCCGCTAGGCCTTCTGGGGGGCGCGGGGACTGAAGGGACAAGGTACTTGCGGCGAGGGTGAGGGCGACCGTTTAGGGACGGGTCACCGGAGTTGGGGGGATTTTTTGCGGGGGAGGTCAATGAGGGCCTGGGCACCCCAAGGCTTGGGGAGTTCTGGGGGGACAGCGGGGTTGGCGGGAACCCTGAGGTGAGATCAGCGGGGTTGGGGGCGTCAACGGAGGCCTGAGTGATTAGCAGGGCTGGAGAGGTTGTCCTGCGGAGGACAGCGGAGTTAGGGGATTTCTCGGCGGGGATCGCGGGGGGGGGGGGGTGCCTTGGAGCAATCAACAGGTGCGCGGAGGAGGAGTGTCACCGGGCTCCTGGAGGCTCGTTGGGGTTAGGGGTCGCTAATGGGGACGCCTCTGGTGGTGGGAAGCCTGAGGGGGGCCACCAAGAAATGAAAAGGGTGGGGTCTGTCGCTTGTGAAGAAGGGGCAGCTTAGACTCCAGAAAGGTGGGTCTGGGGAAAAAATGAGTCATAGACCTCTCAGGTGGTCTCAGACACCCCAACATAGGTGCGACCAAATACCCCAAACATATCAGACACCCGAGCAGGTGCCATCAGATACCCAAAACAAGCTTTCTTTCAGGTGTCACAAAATATGTCAAACATCTCCCCTGGGTCCATCAGACACCCCAAAATACACACCACAGACTCCCAATACAGATGCTGACAGATACCCCCAAACAGGTGCTGAAACACTTGCTAGACATATGCCAAACACGTGCCAGATCCCCCCATCCACACCTACACACAAGCTGCTATTTGACAAGTGTGGACAGGCCAGAGGCTGTCCCCCAGCACCAGCATCCCCTCAGGTACCATCAGACATCCCAGCCTTGAGGCTGCTTGTTCAGGCCGGATCCCCCACAGGTGGGGCAGTTAGGCAGTAACCAGGTGGTGGTTGGGGGGTCCTGTGCATTGGAGGATGTTGAACAGCATCTCTGGCCTCTACCCACCAAATGCCAGTAGCTTGCCCGGTCCTGACAAGCAAAAATGCCTCAGACATTGCCAAATGTCCCCTGGGGCAGGAACAAAATGGCCCTCAGCTGAGAGCAACTGGCCAAAGAGACATTCAGACTCATCCAGCCTAATTCCGGCTTCCTGGGTGGGGTGGGGGTGGGGCTGTGCTTTGTCTTACATGGTAAGAGTCAGGTAGCAGAGGGAGTTCTGGAAAATGAATGAGCAACACACAGGTGGTGTGCACAGGCAGCCACGAGACCTCAGGGTGACTGAGTAGTGGGAGAGAAGGAAGGGTGGAGGGGTAGACAGAATCAGACCGTGGACAACCACAAAGGTCACATCCTGGAACAGGACTGCCTGGAATGGTGTTTGGTCAAGGGGGCTGGTCGCTGAGAAAGCGTCCCTGCCTTACCATGGAGACCCACCTTCCCTAATTACCTGAGGTGTGACTCATTCTCTGTTCTGTTTAACTTACTGTGAGGTCGTTGCCCCTACAGGACAGACAGTAAGGTCTGGCTTTGAATACCTCTGATGGCAGGTAGGCCTGTGCCAAGTCATAGCTGGGGAGTCCCTGTTCTCAGCCTGTTGGGAATGAGACTCAGGTGTTCTGGCCCTGGCACAGGTGTGGAGGGGGGGCCATGGTCAGAGCAGAGGGACACACTATGCTAAGTGCTACCCACATCCTTTCTCTCTTTTCCTTCCTTCCTTCCTTCCTTCCTTCCTTCCTTCCTTCCTTCCTTCCTTCCTTCCTTCCTTCCTTCCTTCCTTTGAGATAGGGTCTTGCTCTGTCACCCAGGCTGGAGTACACAGTGTCATCATCATAGCTCACTACAACCTGAAACTCCTGGGCTCAAGTGATCCTCCTGCTTCAACCTCTTGAGTAGCTGGGACTACACCCACCACATCCAGCTGATTTTTCTATTTTTTGTAGAGATGGGGGTCTCACTGTGTTGCCCAGGCTGGTCTCAAACTCCTGGCCTCAAGCAATCCTCCTGCCTCGGCCTCCCAAAGTGCTAGGATTACAGGTGCGAGCCACTCCACCCGACCTAACACATCATTTGTTTTACACAAATTCAAATCTTCCTTGATCTCAAAGGGTTGTCCTGAAAATCACATGATGTCTCCAGGAGAAAGAATGTAATTCACATCACCCTGAGAGTCACTATGGTGACTCACTTCCAAAGAATAGAGTAAGGAAAGGGAAAAATAGTAACCTGGCAGACATTATCTTAACCAGGTGATTAAGGTTAACATTGCCAGGGATGTCGTGTGGACAGCATGTCCCATCTGATAGGATGAGATAAGAAGATTCCAAAAACCCATAACCCCTGTCTAATTATGAGAAAATATCAGAAAAACCCAGATCGGGGGATATTGTACCAGATACCTGGCTAGTATTTCTCAAGACTGTCCATCTTGAAGTCGTGAACAATAGGGAAAAACAGACAGACTCTCACAGACCAGAGAGACTGGGGAGACAGGACGATTAAAGATAATGTAGTATCGCCCAGGCACAGTGGCTCATGCCTGTAATCCCAGAACTATGGCAGGCTGAGACGGGAGGATCGCTTGAGGCCAGGAGTTCTAGATAAACCTGGGCAATATAGTGAGACCCCATCTTCACCACAAATGACAAACTTAGCCAGGCATGTTGGTGGGGGGTGGGGGGTGTATGCAGCCAGAAGAGTGATGGAAGGTTCCACCTCTTGATCGGGAAGGGGTGGGGGGTGTATGCAGCCAGAAGAGTGACAGGACGGGGGGGGGGTGTATGCACCCAGCTGTTGTCCCAGCTACTCAGGAGGTTGAGGTGGGAGGATCGCTTAAGCCCAGGAGTTTGAGGCTCTGGTGAGCTATGATCATGCCACTGTCCTCCAGCCTGGGCAGCAGAGCAAGACCCCATCTCTAAAATAAATAAATAAATAAAACAAAATTTAAAGCATCTAACAAACTAGAAGGATATAGAATTGGGTATGTATCCATCTTCCAAGGGAGAACACTAGCTCAGCCTGGTTCTGGCACCAGCTCTGTGTGCAGTTTTGGTTCCAAATCTCTGCCTTCACTCCTTCCTTCTTCCAACCTCCCACCTGCCCCTTGAATCATATGCCTAAGATAGATCAGCAAACCTTGCCCCCAACCCCCGCAGAAGAGAACAGGATGCCAGGAGAAACAGGAAGCCACTTGCTGCGTCAAATGAAGAACTTCAAAATGCTGAAGTTGGCAGTGCACTGAGGACTTTGCAAAGCCCGCGCCAGCCTCTGCCAGCTCAGGGGTTCCAAAGCCAGTTGAGGAATGCCCGATGGAATGAAAGCTCAAAAGGGAACACCCATGACAGCAGCAGCCACCAGCGGGACACCCACAGTCCCACAGCTGGAAAACAGTGCTCCAGAAAGAGGGATGTATGAGAAAGAAGGAAAATACCCGTGTCTGGTGCAGGTAAAGTCAAGGAATGCAAAACCTGCAGCTCAGGTCACTCGGAGGCACCTGCCCCATGGGTGACGTTGCTCTTGCTGCATGGTCTAGGCTTATCCTGAGGTCTGTTCGCCATCTCATTAGCCCCACTGATTCTTGCCTGGGGAAATTGTGCTCCCACCCATGCAGGTGGACTCTTGGCCATGTCTGGAGACATTTTTGGATGTCACAACTGGAGGAGGGAGCGGAGAGAGGTTACTACTGGCATTTACTGGTTGAAAGCCAAGGGTGATGCCAGCCCCCCTCCGATGATGACAAAAAATTGTCTATCCCCAAATGTCAACAGTGCTGAGGTCCAGGAACCTTGAACCAGCCTGAGCCCTGCCTGCCACGGTCACAGCTTGGATTCCCGCTGCAAACTGCACGTACATCTTTTCTAACATGCAATTGCCGCCGCCTCCTGTCCATTCCCTTCAAAGCAGAGCTGGTTTTCAAAAAGGCAAAGTTCCAAATACCAGCAATGACCAGAGTCATCTCCATCTGGGATTTCTTGAATCCAGTACTCTTTCCTAAGCAGAGACGGCGGCCACCCTCACCCCACAACTGCCAAGAGCCCCGGGAGGGGCAGAAAACCGTCTGTTCTGAGTTCAATTGTATCCACCCCTCTCCCAGTTCACACATTACAGTCCTTCTCCCCCAAATCCTTCAGGATGTGACTTTATTTGGAAATAGGGTCATCGCAGATGTAATTAAATAAGATGAGGTCACATTGGAGTAGGGTGGGTCCCTACTCCAATATGACTAGTGTCCTTGTAGACTGGGGAAGTTAGGACTCAGACACACACACACAGGGAGACTGCAGTGTGAAGACTGGAGTTATGCAGTCACAGGACAAGGTACTGCCCAAAGCCAGGACAGAGGCCTGGAACAGACCCTTCTCTGGTGCCTCAGATGGAGCCCAGCCCTGCTGACACCTTGATCTCAAACTTCCAGCCTCCAGAAATGTGAGGCAATAAATCCCCTACGTTCAAGCCCTGCAGGACATGGTACTTTGTCACAGAAGCCCCTGCAAACTCTTACACAGCCAAGTCTAAGTTTTGTAGGAGGAGTCTTGCAATGGCAAAAGCTGAGACTTAAGGAGAATTTGGCCAGTCTTGAGTTAACCAAAGCGCCCCTGCCCTCAGGGACCGATGCCCTGGGTCGCTCCTGAAGTCTGCTCACATTTGGCAAGGATGAAACGGAACGGGCTAAGGAGACCACAGGAATGCTTGAAAGGAAGTGAAGAAGAGAAAGTGGCTGCCATCGGGGGGGATGGATTGGGCCACTGGACTTACCAGAGCTCAGGAAGGGTTTGCCACACAGGGGGCAGCAGCTGGAGTGGCTGAAGAAGGTCCCTTGCACCAGCTGGTGTCCGCTGACACACTCTCGCTTCTCCCGAGCATCTTGGCCTTTCTCCTTTAGTTGTACTGGGCTCTTCACCTGCATAGGATGGAGGTGGGGCTTAGGATGGCCTCTGCAGGGGCTGGTCCTCTTATGCCTGTGCATCCAGCCCCAGACCTGCCCCTCCACCGGGGCTAAAATCCCAGAGCTCCTGAGTCAAGGGCACCCTGCCAAGCTGGGAAGGAAGAGGGAGGCCCCCGCCTGGCGCAGCTCCCCCACCCACCTTCTCCTTCTGCCTGGTGACTCGACTTCGGAGGCAGCTCAGCCTACGCTTCACCCCGGTGCTTTTCTCACTCTTCTCGTTCTTGCCAGCACCGTCCTCGCTCCTAGGGGATGGGGGGAAGGTCCATTAGAGGGGGCTGCAGGCCATTCTGAGGCAACCCTGCAGGTCACTCCCAGAATCCATTTGGAACCTGTCTCCGTGTGGCCTCCTGCTGCACGAACTTTGGGGACTGGGTTTGCAGAGGGGAATGTGACATGATCTCAAGCTTCAGGTCCCTCTGCAGGCCCGGGCAGGCTGGAAATCCTGGCTCTTTTCACTTTTTTTTTTTTTTTTTTTTGAGACAGGGTCTTACTCTGTCACTCAGGCTGAAGTGTAGTGGTATGATCATAGCTCACTGCAGCCTCCAACTCCTGGGTTCAAGCAATCCTCCTGCTTCAGCCTCCTGAATAGCTGGGACTACAAGCATGCACTACCACACCCAGCTAATTTTTCTATTTTTTTGTAGAGATGGGGTCTCGCTATGTTGCCCTCCTGGCCTCATACGATCCTCCCACCTTGGCTTCCCAAAGTGCAGGGATTACAAGCATGAGCCACCAAGCCTGGCCCTCTGTTCACTTCTGATTCCTCCCTCAAATTCACACCCCATCCCACCCCTGTTCCATCTCTACTTTGCCTTTAAATCCATCCAATTTTCTGCCAGATCACTGCCATACCTCCTCTGCAAGGCTGGCACACTCGCATTTAATAAATATCTATTAAGTTAGTGACCAACAAGTCAGACACAGTTCCAGCCCTGGCAGAATCTATTCCCTGCAGGGGCACTCCATTCCTCCAGTCTTCAAGGCTCCTGGAACTTTGCAAATATCCATAAAGGTTTGTTAAATGAATGAGTGACTGAGAGAGAGAGAGAGAGAGAGAGAGAGAGAGAGAGAAGGAGGGAGTCTGGGACGCCCAGCCCTGTCTGTGGTCACCAGAACTGGTGATGCCCCAAACCCCACCATTCTTGAGAATAAAGTCTGCACTCCTAGGCTTCACTAAGGGGGTCTGGCTTCTGCTGACTTCTCCCACCTGCCATCCTCCCAGACCCACGCACCCTATCGCCACCACCTAAGCCGGGCAGTTCTGTTTTCTTTCCTTCATCCTCATCTGCACATATTGACAAACTCCTGCTCTTCCACCAGAACCCTGCTCAAACTGTCACCTCCTCCAGGAAGTCTTCTGCTGTCCTCCCAGGGTGTATGAGAGCCCCACCAGCCCCCATCATTGCCCTGATGGGGGACCCAGCTCCTGCTCCCAGGGCAAGGGCCTGGGCAAAGAGAACCATCAGCAAACACTCGCTCCAATCCAGTGCCACCTCCCCCCGCAGCTCCCACCTGCCACAGCTCTTTGTACTTACTCCGACAGAAACTCAAACCAGGTGAGGTTCGAGTGGGCTCCTCCGGGGCTGGCTGACAGGCAAGCCCTCTGCCGGGCCCTGTGGGATCAGAGGGGACAGATATCTGGATCTGCAGCCCCCTCCCCCACCCAGCTCACTTCCTCTCTTGCCCCTCCCCAGCTCCCCACCTGCATGGCTTCAGCATACAGGTGATCGCCAAGTGCCAGGTCTACGCACCCACCCATCTTTGACATTGTGGGCTTGTGTGTGGGGATGTTATGACCAGGATTTCCAGCAGAGGGCAGTAAAGTGTCTCAGCCGAACAAAAATGAGCATCTCAGAATTTTTCTAGCAGATAACAGTATCTCAGGAAAAAGGCACCTTTTCTCATTTGCTCCAAGGCATCCCCTGGGCTAGTGGCAGCTTGTCCCCATCTGTGTCCTGTCCTCCCTTTTCTTCCATTCTTCCCTGTCTGCCCTACACCTGTCTCCCATACCTGCTCCCTCACACCTGTTCTGCTTCCCACTTACCCATGGTACTGCCGAAGTTCTTGAAGCACTTGTTGAACAATCAACCTGGGGTGAGGTAGGGAGATGGAAACAGCCCGTGGTCACCTTGGGCGACAGGTGCATTTTCCCCAAGACGAGCTGGGAGTGCCCGGCCAGGCCCCGGGTCCCATTGCAGACCCTAACTGGGACCCCCCAAGCCGTCTCCACGCAGAAGCTGCGTGGAGAACCTCTCCCAGGTGGTGGGATGGTGGCTGGCCCCGGCCACTTAGGGCCAGCAATGCAGCACCCCTGCACCCCTCCTCCCCCAGCCTCACCCCCCCACCAGTCCTCTTGGGGCACAGGACGGGGGTGGGGTTCCTCCCCTGCTGTGGGGCCGACACTCACACGTGGTCTGGCTCCACGTGGTCCTTTTCAATGCACTCCAGCACTGGGGGTTCTAGGCCTGGAAACAGCCCCCCAGAAGGCACAGATGTGAGAGGCTGTGGCATAAGTGGCATAAGACCAGCCCTCCCGGATCCCACCCTGCCTGGGTCCCTGCAGAACAGAAGACCGTCCAGCCGGGGCTTGCACTCTCGGGGAGGAGACATGGGAACAGGACAGAGGGCTAGGGATGGATGGAGTTGTCCCCAGCATCTCACGGACGCTCATGACCTGCTAAGCACTTTACAGGTGGGAGCCCAGTGAACTCTCTAAGTGACTTTAAGGAGATAATGTTTGTTTGTTTGTTTGTTTTTTCTGAGGCAAGGGTTTTGCTCTGTTGCTCAGGCTGGAGTGTGGTGACATCATCATAGCTCACTGCAGCCTCGAACTCCTGGACTCAAGTGATCCTCCTGCCTCAGCCACCGAGTAGCTGGGACTTTACAGGTGTGCACCACCATGCCTGGCTAACTTTTCTATTTTTTGTAGAGATGGGGTCTTGCTATGTTGCCCAGGTTGGTCTCAAACTCCTGGCCTCAAGCGATCCTCCCACCTCAACCTCCCTGAGTGCTGGGATCACAGGTGTGAGCCACCATGCCTGGTCTGAGATACGCTTCTTGTCCCCCTCTTACAGAGGGAGGCTCAGAGACTTACTACAGGTTTAGACTGCAGGTTGGACTGACACCAGAGAGATGAAAGATCTTAGGATAGAAATTCAGAGCCAAAGAGGCAGATAAAGAGAGAGATAGAGTGCCCTAGGGAGCAAGGTCATTGCAATGGGGCAGTCCTCCCTGGCTGGAGGCCCCCAGGAAGAGGGGGAGGGGCAGAGGCTAAAGATCCTTTCTCCTCTCTGGTTTCCCTGGGACCCCCAGCATTCTGCTTAGTTCCTACCCCAGGGGACAGGAGGAGCACCCACCCCCAGCTTCCCCTTCCCCAGGCTTGGCTGAATGAGGGAAACTCCCAGGCTGGGCTACCTTGAACGGGTGCAGGGGGCACTTCCAAACCCGGAGAGATTTCCAGGGAGCTGATCTCATAAAAGGACACTGGAACTGACTGTGACCTCACTCTTTTCTCGTGGCTGTCACATTCCTGCAAGGAATAAGCATCTCTCTCAACTGGAAAGGCAGACCAGGGGCCCAGGTCGAGGGTTCCTAGCCACAGCCACATCCATGGAACACTCGCCCCAGCCCCAGCCTCCAGCTGCATGCAGGCAGGGGCTCCCACCAGCCATGGACTGCAGTCCTGGCTGAGGAGCCCCCAAGCTGCAGGCTGCAGCCCCAGGTGGCAGAGCCACAGGGTTCCAGCCACAACCAGGAATTTCCCTGAGGGTCACCTGTGGTCACAGTCAAAGGTGTTCCAGCTACAGGACACAGCCCCAAGAATTGCATGCTGGAATCTCAGGTCTGAGGCAATCCTTCCCCAGCTGCAGACCCCAAGTGTAGACACATCCTCCAAGCCTGGCTGGAGCTACAGGTTGGAGAAGACACCTCTCCCTTCCGTCTCCAGCCCACAGTTTACAGTCGTGGCCAAGGATTGTCTACCACAGACACCTGCCACAAGGAAGACACTTCAGGCTTGGGCTGGAATCTCAGAACTCAGAAATGTCCCAGTCATGGGTTACACCATGGACAAGCTGTGCCCACCCTACCTCCTCTGGGTACAGCTGTCCTTCCTACCCACAGTGCTGGCTTCTGGGCCCAGAAGTGTGGTATGGTCAGGGGTGGCTGCAGGTTACACCCACCTTGCCTGGCTGTTCTGCTGGGGTCCTGTCCCTGGGCAGACACCCTTGAGTCCACATCTTCAGCCCTTCTCCTGGCAGGTTCAGAGCAAGACTAGCCAGTGTCCGAGGGAGACAGGCTCCCTCATCCACAGGCGAAGCGTCGAGGCTGAGCCTGGTGGCAGAGGAGAGGGTATTAGGCATCTGGCTGCAGCCCCAGGCATCTGGGGGCTTGAGGGAACCTTCAGGGGGGCCCTTCCAGGACAGGGAGGGGTGGGCAGGCCACAGACAGGGGTCCAGACCTCCCAATATCAGAGGGGTCTGCAGCAGCCGGGAGGGGAAAGGGGAAACCTGGTTAGAGTTGTTGAAGCTACATTTGCATTTCAGACCATTTTTGCACAGACTGGATTTCTATCTGGGGTGACTTGGGAAGGGTTGAGTGACATGGATTGGGGTGGCTAAAATGTCCCTGTCCACTGTTCGGTGCTGCCACTGTGGGGTGCATGCAGTTGAACACCCACCTCTGTTTTGATCACAGGTGGCTTTTTGCATATGTGTGCAAGCGGTGTGCAAATTGTATGTGTGGATTTATATGCATAGGTCTGATAGGGTGAGGGTATGCGAGTCTGCTGGTTGAACATGGGTGTACACCCGTATGAAGGCAAGTGTGCACGTGTGGGTTCATGCGTGCCTGCAGTGTGCGCGTGCAGTCTTCAATTTGGGCTCATGCATGCACACTCGCTGAGCGTGCACGAAGATCTGTGCACCCACATGGGCTCTATGTTCGTGTGTGCATGTGCAAGTTGGAAGAGGGTCATTTGGGCTACCCCTAAAGCTAACCAATGCAGATATAGTGAGCAGTGTGTCCTGGGACCTGGCTCTGGCCTCCCGGACCCCTGCCCTGTCCTGGAGGTATAACCTAGCACCGGCAGGAGACTGACCTCCGCCAGCTATCTGAGCAGCTCCGTGACCTCTCCCAGCTGCGCCGCTGTGGTGGCAGGCTCTGGGACTCCGCCAAGCTGGAGAAGGGCAAGTCTGCTCCAGTTTCTTCGCTAGGGGGGCCGCTGCCCTTGGCCACCCCAGGCGGGCTGTGGGAAGGGGCCCTGAGGCCCAGGTCCTGGAGATACTCGCTGCCCTGAAGGGCCCCCAAATCCAGGCTGAGGTCCTCCATGCTCTCACTGAGCTGCCTCGGTAAGTCATCCTCCTGTAGGCCGGAGGGTGGGGGGAGAGAGAAGAACACATTGATGGAGGATCGGCAGAGCCTGAGGTCTCCTGGCCACGAGGCCCCCATTCTCCAATACTCAGACTCTTCCTGGCCTCTCCTGTCCAACTTGGGCGCAGTGCCCTTCTCAGAGTGAGTTGGATGGACTGGGCGGGTCCCCATCCCAGGTGAAATGAGCATCATGACCTCTGTCCTGCCTGCTCACCAGCTTGTTTTAAAGCTCATAAAGGATGACATCTGCAAACACAATTTGTAAAAGCGCCTTGTGAAGGTTAAGTTGTTCTTGATGCTCATGGTGAGATTTCAGGCAGCGTCAGGGCTCCTAATTTTGTCCTTGGGCTGCTTCGAGCAACCCCTCCCAGGTCTCCAGGCCTCTTTTTTTTTTTTTTTTTTTTGAGACAGAGTGTCACTTTGTTGCCCTGGCTAGAGTGAGTGCTGTGGCATCAGCCTAGCTCACAGCAACCTCAAACTCCTGGACTCAAGCAATCCTACTGCCTCAGCCTCCCGAGTAGCTGGGACTACAGGCATGCGCCACCATGCCCGGCTAATTTTTTCTATATATATTTTAGTTGGCCAGATAATTTGTTTCTATTTTTAGTAGAGACGGGGTCTCGCTCTTGCTCAGGCTGGTCTTGAACTCCTGACCTGGAGTGATCCACCCTCCTCGGCCTCCCAGAGTGCTAGGATTACAGGTGCGAGCCACCGCGCCCGGCCATCCAGGACTCTTAAGTCTCCCTCTCAAGCTGGGAACTAGCTGGTACCAAATTTAAGTGGATGCCAAAAAACTCAGGCATCGAGATCAATACTATTTTAGTGCAGGAGTTTTTCAAAACTTGAAAGTCATTTGGGGAGAGCCACAGTGAGGAAATGATCTGAATTTTAAATAATGACAGTATCGGATGCTGCACCTGTGCTATTCACGCATCTCTCCCAGTCGGGTCCCTGCCACCTCACGCAAGCAGAGTCTGGAACACCTGGGCGGCCAGTGCCCACCAAGACCTTCCCGTCCCCAACAGGTAGAAGCCTGAGCTCCTAGCTCAGCATGAAACACTCCAAGGTTTGCCACCTCCAACCTCACCTCCCACCCAGCCAGGCACTGTCAGACACCGAAGAGACACAGATGCGGACAATGACGTAACAACAGCTACCAGACCACCAACAAATTGCCACCCAGAACCACTCTGAGCCACGTGTGTGTGAGCCCTAAACCCACAGCGGTTCCACCAGGGGGCATTGTTATTCCACTGACCCTCTCGGAGGAAAAAGGACTTACCCGGGATCACACAGCCAATAAATGACAGACTCAAATTCAGGTCTGTTAGAATCCAAGCTCCATTCTCTTTCTGTACCATTTCTCTATTTCATTTTCCTCATCTTCTTTTGTCCTTAACTTGTATCCTCTCCTCCCAGTCATTCTATTTGTCATTCTCTCCAGCCAGGGCACCTGACCTGAAAACTTCTTCTCCCACCCACCTCCATCCAGAGTCTGCCCTGTGAACTCCTATGCATCCTTCAAAACCCAGCTTGGCATGCCCTCCAGGCTGCCTTCCTGACTACTCAAAGCTAGTCAGGTGCCCCTCCTCTGAGCTGTCAGGATCTGCAGGAAAGGGACTGACCTTTTCCAGGCTTTTGTTAGGACAATCCTCTGACAGAGTTTGGTGGGCATGTGGGCCTCTTCCATTGCTCCACAAGAGGCCAGTGCTGAGATGTGGTTCCAGGCACCTATGTGATCGCAGACAACCCCTGATGGAGTCTCCCAATCAGTAGCCCAAAGCATGCCTCTGAGAGGACCTAGTCCCTTTCATGTATTCTACAAGAACCCCACCCCTACCCATAGCATTACTAGTTAAAATACAGGACGCTCAGTAAAATCTGAATTTCAGATAAGTCATGACTACTTTATTAGAAGTATGTCCCAAATATTGCAATAGTTGACATCTGAATCTAACTGAGTGTCTTGTAGTTTCATTTGCTCAGTCTGACATCCCTACCCCTGGACAATTTGACCAGTCATGGCCAGGTGAGGAGGAACAGGGAGATCCCTGCCAAAGCTCAGGGTGGAGACTTTTCAGAGAAGCTTCTACCAGCCCAAACCCAGGCCCTGGGTCAGCTGCAGACTGTGGCTGGCAGAAGGCAGGGGGGCTACGTCCAGTTTGCGCTTTTCTTTGATCTCACCCATGTTGATTTCTCTACAGATCTGGCCCCTTTTGTCTTCTTTTTATTGTGATAAAATATACACAACATGAAATTTACCATTATAACCATTTTTAAGTGCACAGTTCAGTGGCATTAAGTGCACTCACATTGTTGTGCATCCGTGTCCAGAACTTTCTCATCTTCCCAAATTGAAACTGTGTCCCCATGAAACACTCACTCCCCACCCCTTCCTCATCCCCTGACACCCACCATCCTACTTCTTGTCTCTGTGGATCCAACGACTCTAGGGACCTCCTGTGAGTGGAATCACACAGGATTTGTCCTTCTGTGTCTGGCTTCTCTCACGGAGCATGATGTCCTCAACGTCTATCCATGCTGTGGCCTGTGTCTGAGCCTCATTCCTTTATAAGGCTGAATGTTATTCCACTGTCTGGATGGACCACATTTTGTGTATTCATCCACCCATCCATGGACACTAAGACTGTTCCCACTTTTTGGCTATTGTGAATAACACTGCTATGAACAAGGGTGTACAAATATCTGTGAGTCCCTGCTTCCAATTTTTCTGGGAACATACTCAGAAGTGGAATTACTAGATTGCATGATAATTCTATCTTTAACTTTTCAAGGCCCAGCCATACTGTTTTCCAACAGCGTGCCTTCTTCTTGAATCTCCCCTTTGCGGCCATCATCCTTGTTTCCTCTCCTCCTCCTTGGTGGTTCCTTCTCTGCCTCCTCTTCCCTCTCCCTGCCTTTAAGTGCCAGGGTCCCCTCTTCTTCAGTCTCTTTCTTTCTTTCTTTCTTTTTTTTTTTTGAGACAGAGTCTCACTCTGTTGCCCAGGCTAGAGTGCGGTGGCATCAGCCTAGCTCACAGCAACCTCAAACTCCTGGGCTCAAGCAATCCTACTGCCTCAGCCTCCCAAGTAGCTGGGACTACAGGCATGCACCACCATGCCCGGCTAATTTTTTCCATATATATTTTTAGTTGTCCAGCTAATTTCTTTCTATTTTTAGCAGAGATGGGGTCTTGCTCTTGCTCAAGGTGGTCTTGAACTCCTGACCTCGAGCGATCCTCCTGCCTCAGCCTCCCAGAGTGCTAGGATTACAGGCGTGAGCCACCACGCCCGGCCCAGTCTCTTTCTAAATAGCCACAACTCTGGCCCCTGGCTGGCCCAGGTGGGCTTGGCCCTCCTGTGACTTCGGCGGTGGTGGCCTCCTTTTAAATTTCCCCTTTGCCCCAAATAGCTCCATGGCTATGCCTGGTGCCTGGACAACCTCCTGCTGATTCCTGTCTGTCTCTTCCACCACTGCCTCCAAAGCTTTCCTCGTGTCCCTGGTTTACATCCTCCTATAAATATAAACACGTCAGGACAGCCTCTTGGTCTGGGCCGGGCCTCCCTCCTTCTCCTGGGTCTGGCCTCCATCAGAGGAGGCAGGGGTGGGAGCCCGGCCAGCGCTGGGGAGGGGGGCAGTGGGGGGCAGCCGCAGTACAGGCTGTCCCAGCTCCCTGCCAGCAGGTACACTGAGGGAGGGGGCCTCATTCTTTGCTTGGGAGCTCGTACCTTTCCTCCAACGTATCCTGGGCAGGAAAAGATGAGAACCAGCCCAGTGGGGGCCTTTCCAGGCATCTGACTGAACAGTACGTGCTGGCCCGGACATCCCGGAGAGAGCATGCAATAAATCCAGGCTCCCACGCTGTGGACCCTGGGGAGCCTTGGGGGATGGGCCCCCCCCATCAGACCCAGAGATGGAACATCCCATGATTCTCCGTGCTTCAGAAGGGCTTACCGAGTGCAGTTTTTTATAGCACGTGGATAAACATTTATTTGAAAAAAAAAACGTAGTTATCTATCTTGTGGTCTATTAGAAAAAGACAGCACACCAAAGCAACTTCAAGTAGAATGTTTCTCTTGTCCCTTTTTGTCATGTAAGAGAAGGTGGCTTGATTTCAAACAAAATAGCAAGCGAATCATTGGGTAGGTCTTTCTGGAATGGGTGCCTGGTGCAAAGAGGCCAGTCAGGGTTTGCATCCCTGCGGTGGCTTTTATTAGCCTAGCGTGACCTTGGCCGCAAGTTTCCTAAAGCTCTCTGAGCCTCATAGTTTTCGTCTCTGAAATGGGCATGACGGGTGCTCTCTTGTAGATTGTCATGCAGATAAAATGAGATGGTGTTTGGGCAGCACAAACCCCTGAGTGATAGAAGGAGATATAGTTGCTGCTGTTTTTAAATTAAAAGTAGGAAGGTCCCTTTTTTGGAGAAAGTCTCTGATATCCCCCAGTGGAGTCTCACGGTCACTTGTCTTTGTGGCGCTACTTGGAGACGACAGATGATTAAACCCAGCCTTTATAATCAAGTAGGATAGAGGTGCCAGGCAATAGGTGGGGGAAGAACAGAGGGGGAACAGGTGATCCTGTCCAAAGAGTATCAGGGAGGGCTTCCCGGAGGAAGTGTCAGTGAGTGGAGACTCATTCAAGGAACGAGTAGGAGTTGACTAGCAGACACTGCGGGTATGAACATTCCAGGCAACGAAAGAACAGGATGTCCAGGAGTCTGCAGGCTGGAGAGCACAGGGTGCCTTCGAGCAACTGGCAAATGCTCCTTAGGGCTGGAGGTGCAGAGGGTTGGTGGGGGTGCGTGGGCCAGATCAGCAGGTTTGGTTGTCCAAAGCGAGGATTTAATATGGAAGTTTCCAACAAAGGTGGGTGGGAGGGAGGGTGCGGGTGCAGGGAGGAGCTAGGATTGGCCTTCGGAAAGATTATGCAAGTTGCAGAGCAGAGATGGGCTTGGACACGGCTGAGATGAAGGCTCGTGGACCAGCCAGAACATCCGTGCAAGTCACCTGGATGAGTCATGACAGTGGCAGTGGCTGAAGGAGAGAGAGATTGGCACAGAGCCCAGAGCTCTTCAGGGTTCGATATATGCAGGATTTGATGGCTGATAGCAGAGGGAGGGGTATCCACGTGTCCAGCTCTGGTGACCAAGTGGTTGGTGATTACAGAGATGCAGGAAGTGGGGGAGGATTTGCTGGGCTGGGAGGCAGAGCCTCACCTCACACTCCCAGGGCTTCTTGCTTCCCTCAGAGCTCACAGTTCTCTCATCGCCAACTTATCCACCCAAGTGCCTGTATCCCGCGGTTCTTATTCGAACAAGTCCAGACCCCTGGCAGGGTCCAGACCCAAACTCCTGTGGTTGGTTGTTCTACTCATCCACCCACCTTTTACTCATCCACCCATCCATTTGTCCATCCACCCACTTTCTACTCATCCACCCATCCATTTGTCCATCCACCCACCTTCTACTCATCCACCCACCTTTTACTCATCCACCCATCCATTTGTCCGTCCACCCACCTTTCTACTCATCCACCCATCCATTTGTCCATCCACCCACTTTCTACTCATCCACCCATCCATTTGTCCATCCACCCACCTTCTACTCGTCCACCCATCCATTCATCCATCCACCCACCCTGCTACTCATCCATCCATCCATCCATAAATCCATCCACCCCATCCATCCATCCCTTCCTCCCTCCTTCCCTCCCTCTTCTTATTCCAGAAAGCACTCCAGTTCCCATATATGTCAAATAGAATAAAAACTACTTTGCAAGTTCTGATGAGAGTTCCCTGAGATGATGGACATAAAGCGCCTGGTAAAATGCAGTTGCTAAACAAAGTGTACTTGCTGCCACTGTCGTCATCACCTCCTGCCCATCTCAGCAGTCAGACACCTGCCTGCTCATCCCCCATGGTGGAGAAGAAGTCGGGGTTCTCAGGCCTCCAGGGTTTCCTGCTGTTCTTGGTGGCAGAGGCTGTAGCTCCAGGGTCAAAGGGCTGGACACATGACTTGGGCTCAGAGCCTGTGAAAAAAGGAGGGACAAAGTGTCAGGGCTAAGCTGGGAGGGCTGAGGAAGCCTGGACCTGAGTTCTGCCTCTGTGGCTTTGAAACTGGGACCTCAGTTTTCTCATCTATAAAATGGGTTGGTGGGGGAGAAGAATGATGGTCTCAATGATCTTGAAGCCAACATACCTGCCCCTCTTCCCCATCCTGAGTCTACTGCAGACATTGCTAGTCAATCACGAGGCTCTTTCCTGCTTACCCCATCTCCAGAAGCCATCAATCACCAGTTGATCCAAGTTAGCTCATGAGATGAAATTGATTTGTTATGGCTGCTCTAGCAAAAACCCTCATTTGATGGGCACAAAGACCAAATGCAAGTGCCCAGTGTCCACATTTGGAGGAGAGTCCCTAATGATGGAACTTCGGGCTGCCTCTTTTTTGGGAGGAGGATGGAATGAGAAGCAGAGAGCAGGGATTCACACCCCTCAGGATCCAGATGCCCCTGGACAAGCCCTAGATGGGAAAGGGTAAGCCCCAAGACATTCAACCCCGAAGCAATGATAAATTCTGCTCCACATCCCTCACCCCCAACCCTTCCATTGTATGCATTTTGAAACTCAGAATTTTTCGGGTTTTAGAAAGGGCATGCAATGCTTATACCATCTTTTTATGCCCCACCCAAGTGGGGTTGGGTGGTGAAGCATCCTGTACTCAAACACCCTAAATATTTTTGCAGTAAGAGATATTAGTAGCCACACTAAGTGGGAGAAATAGCAAGACACCAAAGAACATCAAGTCAGTTCAGCTTGGAGGTTGCCTCCAAACAAGCTTTTGATTTCTAGAGCTTGTTGGATTTTGGAATTGGGCACTTGGAATAAAGTCAAATGCTCCTACAACCCTTGTTATGGGCTTGGCACTGTTTTAGCACATTAACTTGGTTCAAGTTCATGTGAGCCATGCAGGGCAGGTGGCACAGTCATGGTCCCAGGCTTCTCCTCATATCCTCATCTCTCCCAAAGGCACAGTATGGAGGAGAAAACAAGGGCTTTGGGGTCAACCAGACTGTTCCCATAGGAGTGCAAACCCTACTGTAAATTGGGCATGTGAGGGATTTAGGTTGTGGCTCCTTGAGCTGAGGCAGTGATGCTAGTTCGGGGGAGAGGCTACAAATGTAGATTATCATTAGCAGAGAGGTTTGACTACACAAAAAATGTCATGCGCTTGAATTATCCTGAAACCATTCCCTTACCCTGGTCCATAGAAAAATTGTCTTTGATGAAACCAGTCCCTGGTACCAAAAAGGTTGGGGACTGCTGGGATGGATGACTAGAAAGATGGGCGGATAGATGGATGAATGGATGGAAAAATGGATGTATGGATGGAAAGATGGGTGGGTGGATGGATGGATGGAAAGATGGGTGGATGGAGAGTGCCTAGAGGTGAAGCCTGAGGAGGTGGGTGAAGGTGGCAGAGAGGGAATAGATTGGCAGTGGGGACACATGTAGGTACTTCCCAGCATGCTCATAGGAAGAGCAGTAACTGCCCAAGGTAGGGCAAAGATAGGGGTGGGAGTGGGATGGCAGACACCTTTGAAAAGTGCCACACGAGGCTCCTATCCACTCTATAGCTTGGGTTCCCTATGGCTGGGTGAACACACATCTGATTTTGCTACGCTGGGGTAACTATTGACTGTACCCCTGGGGTTTCACTCTCCAAAGGGTGTAGGCTGGGGGATACATTTTGTAGCCACCCTGCCTGTACCTGTGGCTGCTAGCAGAGGGGGAGGAGGGTGATGCTGCTGCCACCTATCCCAATGTGGGGTGAGAAGAGAGAGGGGGACGGAGACCGGGCTGTCTGCATCCACTTCATGTTCCCTCTCCTCTCAACTGCATACATACAAACATCTCCCCAAGCTTTGGGGGCCTGAAGTTTATACAATTTGGGGGTCCTTCTTTAAGAAAAGGAATACTTCAGCTCCATTTGCTTCAAGGTAAATGCACCCCTGATGCCACCATGTATCAACAGGTGAACAGCTAGATGGTGCCATGGAGATGCCAGGGTTTCCACCATCACTGTCTTCCCAGCTACCCTCCCAGGCTGGCTGGAGGGAATCTGTTATGCTGTCCTTGTGAAGCCTTGTGTCTATTCTCTTCCACACCCTGAAGCCAAGGCATCATCTATGACTCAGGGAAATGAGGGAACAAAACAAGCTGGCTGTGAAGGAGGAGGAAAACCAGATGTCAGGCGGGCCCTGGAGGCTGGTGGGAGCTTAGGAGGAGAGAGGCAGTCCCCTCCTTCCAGCAAGTCCCCTGGGGGCTGCAGGACAGGCTTGCAGAGTCTGCCTGCTCTGCTGCGCAGGACCCCTGTGGAGGCCTGGAGCTTCCTACAGTCTGCAGAGGGCAAAGGCAGAATCTCATGCTCTGTAGCTATGAACACTGAAGGTCTGAGATCCAAAGGCTGAAGGTGAAAAGCCAGGGCTGAATTTAGTTTTTATATGGGGCAAACTTCTGACCCAGGAATAGGCTGAGCTTGAACCGATGACAGAACAACTCGGATCTCCTGGTATTACAGAGCGAACCCCAATCTTTGTGTCACAGACACAGAGCCCTGCCCTGGTGTCATAGACTGACCCTCATCCCGTGGTCATAGGTTGAGCCTCTGTCCTGGTGTTGAGTCCTGATCCTGATGTCATAGACTGAGCCTCACCCTGGTGTCACAGACGAAGCCTTCGTCCTGGTACCATACTGAGCCCAGATCCCAGTGTCCTAGGCTGAGTTCCCACTTTTATGTCATAGGCTGAGCCTCAATCCTGGTGTCGTAGACTGAGCTCCCATTCTAGTACCACAAGCTGAACCTCAACTCTGATCACACACTGAATCCTGACCCTGGTCACGGACTGAGTCCTGATCCTGATGTCACACATGAGCTCAGACTCACCCAAGCTCTAGATTTTGTCTCCAATGGCCTCTTCTCATTACTGCCTGATATTCCCACTGACACCCCAACCTAAAGCTGTCAGGACTAAAACCGTCATTATCCTTCCTCCTCCTGCCTCTCCATATAAGCAGGACTGCACTGTCCCTGCAGTGAGCGGGCCAGAAACCTGGAGACCAGCCTCACCTCTCCCCTAGCTCTCAGGACACCAACCCCTGCCAATTTCACCTGCATGACATTACTGTATGCCCTTGTCTTCTTTACTCTGGCACTGTCTTAATTTCAGCCCCCATTATTGCTCTCCCTACACAACTACAACTCTTGGCATTGTAGACTGAGCCCCAATCCTGGCATCACAGACTGAGCCTCAGTTCTAGTGTCATAGGCTGAGCCCCAATCCTAGTGTGATAGACTGAGCCCCAATCTTATTGTCATAGGCTGAGTCCTGATATGGTGTCATAGACTGAGCCTCAATCCCAAGTGTCATAGGCTGAGGCCTGATCTGTGGTCATAGACTGAGCCCCAATCCCAGTGTGATAGGCTGAGTCCTGACCTGGCATCATAGGCTGAGCCCCAATCTTATTGTCATAGGCTGAGTCCTGATATAGTGTCATAGACTGAGCCCCAATCCCAGTGTCATAGGCTGAGCCCCAATCCCAGTGTCATGGGTTAAGCCCCGATTCCAGTGTCATAGACAGAGCCCTGTCAATTGCCAATCACAATTGCCTCCAAACAATTGCCAACCACATTTGTTACCAATCCTTAGAACAGCATTCAGAGCCCTTTCCAGCCTGTCCTCTCAGCTCTGCCTCACACACATGAACCTCCAACTTTCCATTCCCTTGCACATCTCTGTGCTGTTCTGCCACGTCTCCTTCCCTCCTGCCAGCAACTGAGGGCTCTCAGATCCTCTGCAGATAGTTTTAGCCAGAGGGCTTTGGATGGCTCTGCTTTCTTTATCTATACCTCATTGTGTTGTAATTACCTCACTTACCCTCTCCTAGATCAGGGCTCTGCAAACTATGGCCTGTGAGCTAAATCCAGCTCACTGCATGATTTCATAAATAAAATTTTATTGGCACAGTCTCACCACTCATGTACTTATCGTCTGTGGCTGCTGTTGTCCTACAACAGCAGAGTTCAGTAGTTGCATCAAAGACCATATGGTCTGCAAAGCCTAACATATTTACTCTCCAGTCCTTTATAGAAAAGGTTTGCTGATCCCTGTTCTAAAGCATGAGATCTTTGAGGGCAGGGACTGTATCTGACCCACTTTTACATCCACAAGACCCAAGGAGTAAAATCTTATGCATATTGATCACTTTCCATATGCCTGGCTTAATGCTAAGCCCATCATGTGCTTTATGTTCTTCTAGCCTCACAACAACTCTCTGAGTCCTCACTTTATGGAAGAGGAAACTGAGGCCTAGAGAGGTGCACTGACTTTACCAAGGTCACATCAAGGCAGAGCTGGAATTTGAACCCAGGTATTTCTGAATTCAAAACAAGGGGTGACAACCGCCAGGCTATCTGGTGCTGTGTTGAGTTGGGCACAGAGTCAGTGTCCATAAATTTGCTGGTGAATGGATAGATGAGTGGATAAATGGATGGATGGTTGGATGGATGAATGGATGGATGGATGGATGGTTGTATGGATGAGTGGATAGATGAGTGGATAGATGGTTGGATGGATGGTTGGTTGGATGGTTGGCTGGTTGGCTGAATAGATAGATAGTTGGCTGGATGGATGGTTAGATGGATGAGTGGATGGATATATGGATGGGTGGATGGATGAGTGGATAGATGAGTGGGAGGATGGTTGGATGGATGGATGGATGCGTGGATGAATGAGTGGATAGATGAGTGGATGGTTGGATGGTTGGATGGATCGATGGATGGATGAGTGGATAGATGAGTGGATGAATGGTTGGATGGATGGATGGTTAGATGGATGGTTGGATGGATGGTTAGATGGTTGGATGGTCAGAAGGATGGATGGATGGATAGATGGTTGGCTGGCTGCATGGTTGGATTGATGAATAGGCAGATAGTTGGATGGATAGGTGATTTGACAGTGCCCAGAGACAGTGATACATTACACTCAGGAGCTAGCATTTTGAGGGGATGAGGGTGGGAGATGCAGAAGGAAGGGATCAGGGGAGAATTGCAGCAGAGAAGCCAGGCAGGCAGAAAACCAAGGTGAGACACAGAATGCACTCATTATACACAAACTTATTACAGATTGGGGAAATGAATGAAAAAGTATGGCTATAATGGGTAACTGGAGCAGCTGAGGGGACGGGGCACTGGGGCCCTGCTCCAGGGAATGTCGCTAAAGCTCTCCATCTTCCTCTCTCAAGTCTTGCCTGCCTTCCTGAGTCAAACCAAGCCCTTTCCCTAGGAGGTCCCATCAGGTACCCAGACAGCCAATTGCAGAGATTAAGAGAGGCACAGAAAGGCCATTCTTCCCTGCTCTCCAGGGCCAAAGAGAGGAGGGACACTCTTGGGGAGTGAGTCACTCTCCCAGGGGAGTTAAGCTAGAGGCACGGGGCCTCAGGGAAAGAATCTCCGCTGGGGATGTATGCTGCATACTCCTCTCCAACAAGCCACCCATCAGCCTGGATTCAAGATCCAGACAGCCCCCTCCACCACCAGCCCCCGCGGCACTGGCCATAAAAGGGCATAAGAGTCACTGTTGGTTCCCACAGCGCATTCCCCCACCTGCCAGTCTATAAATCACAGCCTCCACCTGCCTGGGCTGGGAGACAGGGTGGGCTGAGCAGCCACAGGCTGTGCACACCTTCATCAGCACCCGGGTCACAGGCGGACACCTTGGTGACCAGCGGCAGATGCACTAATTCTTCAGGGTCGCCATCCACCGATGGATCTAAAAACCCTCTCCACGCGCTCTGGTTGCCCACATCGGTAGCTTCGTACACTGCTCGGGACACACCACCAAGGCAGCCCCAGACAGAACTAGCTTCAAATCCCGTCTTCTTTGGCCTGTGCTTGCTATACAACCTTGAGCAAGTCACTCAAGCTCTCTGAGCCCAACTTCATGAAGGCACAACGACTGGCAGCAGCTTCTATCATTATGACTACTCTTCTATTGCATCTTAGTTTCCAGGGCACACTCTCTGCCCCCAGCTCCAGCCCCAGCCCCAGCCTCTGGGTCCACTGATACTTCTGCCTGCTCTCTGACCCCAGTACAGTGCCTGGCACACAATAAGCCTTCAAGGGGAGTCCGTGGAATGAAGCTAAGAAATCTTTATATTGGCTCCTCCTTCGTGGAAACTCACTGCTACCTTGAACAAGTACTTGGCTCACGCAGGAAATGGTGGCAGGACTTGTCAAGGCTGAGCCATGTGGCTGGCCTGACCAGGGGCAGGAGGGGGTCATATGGGCAGGGCTTTGCAGGACAAGGAAACCCAGGAGGCAGCAGGTGCCTGACCAGCTCTTATGACATTGTTCCACACCGTCACCCCCTTGTCCTGGGTACCTGGATACCATCCGGTTATCTTCAAGGGCTAAACTCCTCCTGAGATTTAAGAAGTGTCTCTTTGCAACAGTAGTTCACCCAGGCCTTGGGAGATATAATAAAAGGCCTTTCCAGTTCCTTTATAGGTAAACTGAGGCCCCAGGACCCTGGGTGGGGGCAGCGGGCACCAGCCGATGTGTGTGCATGTGTGTTTGGGGGAAGTTTGTGCCTGGGAGTCTCAAGCGTCTCCCCTTTTGCTACCACCCTGGGCCTCCTGGGCTGTGGCTGATCCAGAAACCAAGAGCATCTGGGATCCCCCCTCCTCTCCAGGAAGACACCGGCTGCTCCCGGGGAGTTCAGCAGCTGCGTTGAGAGGGTGCATGCTCCTTCTGCAAATTTACCTCCTAGACAAGTTCCTGGCTGAATCTGGGGAGACGTTTCCTCTGAGACAAGAGGGAGCCCACAGTCAGTGATGTTCCACAGGGTCCCCCGGGGACCAAGGGTCATGGGATCCAAGGCCGGTGCAGGCAGTCTGTGCCCCAGCCAAGGAAAAGCTCCAGCAGGGGGTGGTAGGCGGACTGTCCAGGGACCCCTTCCCCGGGGAGATAGTGTCTGCTGGCCACTGCCTGCCCCTTACCTCTTTTGAAGGCCCACCGCTTCAGCCACAGCTTGGAGAGGGCCGGCCAGGAGTGGTTGAGCACCGAGTCAGCCATGGGGGCTGTGTGTGCGTGTGAGAGTGTGAGCGTGCAACAGGGATGCCGGAGCAGGAGCTGGGCTGGGAACCCCTGCCAGGACAGGACTGCCAGCAGGAGGGGCGGAGTCTGCCGCCAGGGTCTGCCAGCTGCATTAGCTGACGGGAGTCCGGGCTGGGCTTCTGGCTGGGGAGCCCGGCGACCCCTGGCTGGGGGGAGGCCAATCCCTTAGCACCCCCTGTTTCCTACACCCAGTCCTATGGGCTTCTTACCCTGGCCGGACAAGAAAGACATTCCCAGGAGAAAACAAGAACAGCCTGGGCCCCTGGGGGAGCCAGGGTGAGTGTGGATGTCTGAGTGTTTGTGTGTGTGCATGCCACTGTCTCTGTGTGTTTGACAGTGCGTTTGTGTGTCAGTGTAGCATGTGTGATTTTCAGTCTGTGAGTATGTTTGAGTGCAAGTCTTGTTTATTATTATCATTTATTGAGATAGGGTCTCACTCTGTTGCCTGCGCTAGTGTACAATGGCATCATCATAGTTCACTGCAACCTCAAACTCCTGGGCTCAAGTGATCCTCCTTCCTCAGCCTCCTGAGTAGCTGGGACTACAGGCAAATGCCACCACATCCAGATAATTTTTTCTATTTTTAGTAGAAACATGGTCTTTCTCTTGCTCAGGCTGGTCGCGAACTCCTCCTTAGCTCAAGCAATCCTCCCACCTTGGCCTCCCAGAGTGCTGGGATTACAGGCACGAACCACCACACCCGGCCTCTGAGCGCAAGTCTTGAGTGTCAACTTGTTTATATGGAGTTATATTTGAGTATGTAGGCAGTTTTAAAAGCCTCTGTGATCCCTCTCTTCTTGTGTGTGTGTATGAGTGTGTGTGTGTGTGTGTGTGTGTGTGTGTGTGTGTGAGTGTGTGAATGCCCACTAGTATCCGTGGGGTTGGATCTACATGACTCGTTTGTATCTTGGGGAGATCTGTTTCTGGTATCTATGAGGCGGTTTTGGTATGCCTGAGTTTCTGTGTTTCTACATGTTTGTGTCTTAACCTCTCTGTATCCAAGCATGTGGTGTGCGTGTGTATGTAAACCAGCGCTCATCCATGTGGGTGCTGCCCCCTGGTGGCAGAAGCCCCATTATCTTCATCTTTACTCCTTGTGTTTGAAAGATCCTGGCCTTGATGAACCCCTCCTCTGCTCCCAAATCCATCCTCCCTCCCTCCCTCCCTCCCTTCCTTCTTCTCTTTCTTTCCTTCTCTCTCTTTCTTTCTTTCTTTCCTTCTTTCTTTCTTTCTTTTTTCTGAGACAAGGTTTCTCTCTGTCACCCAGGCTGGAGTGCAGTGGCACAATCAAAACTCACTGCTGCCTCAAACTCCTGGGCTCAAAGGATCTTCCTGCCTCAGCCTCCCAAGTAACCAAGCCTGAAGCTGGTTATTGTAAGTTTGTAAGTCGCCCCTTTGGCTTGCCAAAGGGTAATCTTCTAATCCTGGGTGTTACTAGATGATTGAAAGAGGAGATGGAGGGTCTGGATAGGGGTGCAGGGTATGGAATGTGCTCTCTCTTGAGGGAAGTATCCACCATCTTGGTGGGGATAGTCACCACCTTGGTGAGGGCATCCACCATCTTGGTAAGGGCATTTACCTTCTTGGAGAGTAAACCCAACCTCTTGGTGAGGGCATCCACTATCTTGGAGAGGGAACCCACCATCTTGGTGAGGGCATCCACCATCTTGGTAAGGGCATTCATCATCATGCTGATGGGGACTGCCATCTTGGTAAGGGTACCCTCTTTTGACACTATGGAGTCCTGGTCCCTGGACAGGACACATTCCTGAGAAGCTCTCATGACAGAGACTGTGAATTCATTAGTGACCCCAGCAGAGTTTGGCTAAGTTAGCCCAGACCAGAAGAACCACCCAGTTGACTCAACACATCATGCACTACATCAGCAGCTATTGTTTTAAGCTACTCAGTTTTGGGGCAGTTTGTTTCACAGCAAAAGCTAACTGACATAGTGGTGATGCAAGGTGCTTTGGTTAGCTAATGCAGCATAACCAATCACCCCAAAACCTAGTAGTGTAAAACGATGACAATCATTTTGTTGTTTCTCAAGATATCTAGGGGGTAGGGATTCAGGAGTGGCTTGACCAAATGGTTTTGGCTTGGGGACGCTTGTGACATTCTAGTCAGACACAAACTGGGGATGGACCCTCTCAAAGGTGTCTTCACGCACATGGTTGGGAAGACTCAAACAGCTAGGGTTCAGTGGGCATCTATTTTTACCTCTATGGTGGTCTTTTCTCATGATATCTCCAGCATGGTCCCTTCAGGGAAGCTAGATTTCTCACTTGGAGGCTCAGAGGTCCAAAGATACATGTCCCAAGACAGAGAGCCTTGTTTCTATGAGCCAGCATTTCTTCTGCTATACTCTATTAGTTGAGGGACTTTTGAGGGTCCAAGGGGAGGGGACTCCCCCTTCATCCCACCTCTTGATGAGGAGAGATAAGATTCCCAAAGAGTGTGTGGGACTGAAAATATGATTGTGGCCAGTTTTGGAAAATATAATCTATCCCCTAGAGCCTGAAGTCCAGGTGGGCAGGTCTAGATACAGGTTAGACTCTGGACTATGAAAGCGATTGAGTAGAAGATGCGTACTGAGAGCCAGGTAGGTGGGTCACACCAGCCTAAAGCCCAGGGTTGAAGTAACAACAACACAAGCCAACATTTAACAACAGCTTAGGTCACACCAGGCACTGGTCCAACTAATTCAGTCTTCCCACCTCTATGGTGGGGTGGTATTGGTGGTGGTGTTTCAATCACTCCCATTGTACAGATGAGAAAACTGAGACAGAGGGAAGGTAAGTCACAAATATTTCAAACAAATGTTTCTCTCAAATCGATGAATTCCTTACCACCTCTGTTCCCATCGCTCAAGCCAAAACCAGGTCCCTGTCCGAATTCTCCCTAGGGCTTAAGTCCACCTTCTGCACACTCTCCTGCCAAGAAATATTCCCTAAGACTTGTCTTCCATCCTCTTCCTCCATTTCCATTCTCCTTGCCTGCCCTGGTCAGGCCACCACCACCTCCTGAGAAGGTCACTCTTTCAAAGGCTCTCACAGGAACCCCAGGACCCTGCTCCAAGCCTTCTGTGGCTGCTGAAATCCTGCCCCTTTCGAGGGAGAGCCAGCCTCAGGCAGGGTCCAAGGAGGTGGCTGCCACCCCTGTTTTGGGACAAGTCTCTTAAAGGAGCCCACTCTAGCATACCTACTTAGAGACTGGGGTCCAATATTTGTCTTTCTTTTGAGTCATGGCACAGAATATTTCTGATCACGCATGAGTGGAAAGTGCCCAGGAAGCAAGGCTTTGGGACAAGGACAGTGTCGGAAGGAAAGGTGAAGCTGGCAGTGTTTTCTGAGCTCCCACTAAGTGCCAGGCACTGCCCTGAGATCTCACAGGCAAGGTGTTAGGACAGCTCTCCTACAGGTGAGCCAACGAAAGCCCAGAGAGGGTAAGTCACTTGCCCATGGCTGCACAGAGGCAAGGGAGCTCGGATTTGAACCCCCAGCTGTCCAACACAGCCACCATATCATCTGCAACAGTCCCGAGTACCAGCACATGTCCATCTCCGTGTCAGGGGCTGGGGGTGGCAGAAGTGGCAGGAGGCACATGGAGACAGCCCAGACCAGATACACTGAGGTGTTTGCTGTTGATGTTCTACGGCCTCTTCAACACCTAGCGAAAAGGCTGCCTCTGCCGGGAAGCCCTCCAGAGGGACTCACAGTCAGGTGGCTATGAGTAGGGGCAAACCTCCCCTGACTTCCCTCAGTTGCCCAGTCCTTTCCTCCGAATAGCAGGTGACCCAGCCTTGGAGCATCAGGTCCCCGGCTAGATCTCACCAGCTCCCTGCTCTCTGTCACCAGACACTGACTCCAAATCCACCCTCCGGGACTCCGGCACAGCCGCAGCATTGGGGGACGGCAGGAAGCAACAGACCTGGGCGTGTGCCGGGCACAAACCGCAGGCTTCCTCTCTCACCGCGCCCCGTCGTCCCAGGCGGGCGGTGGTGCGAGAGGCTCCCCAAGGTGGGCCGCGGTGGGAGACAGCCGTGTCTCCCAAGGAGGAGGGCCCCCACCTGGAGGGCTGCCCAGATGGAGGAGGGTCATCCTCCCTGGATGACCTCGGAAGACGCAGGGTGGGACCCTTCCTAGGGCTGGTTCTCAGACGTCAGCCTCAAGGGCAAGTTTGTTTTCAAAGTCGAATTCTCAGCCCCACCCATCAGAGTCTGCGTTAAGGAGGCCCCGTGGGGTGGGGGGTGGGGTGGGGGTGGCAGGGCTGGAATCTGCAGTTTAAGAGGCTAAGGGTAACTTTGACTTCGGCACAGGAGCCGGAGCCCGTCCATTCATTCCTAGTCTCCTGTCCCCAGGCAGGGCCTTGGCTACAAGGGCTCCATCCTCCTTTCTGACCTGGCTGCTCCTCACGGAGCCCCGTCCCCTGGGGTGACTTCTCAGGACCACAGATCTCTGTAGAACGAACACGAGAGGAAAACAGCTTCCCCCCGCCCACTCGGGATGCGGGTTGACGGCAAGGTGGAGAGAGGCGGGGGTGGTCTGTCTGTCTCTCTGCAGTCCCCTGGACCCCCGCCCCCCGGACCCCGCCGCCTTTCTATCCCCGTTGGTCCCCGTCCCCGGATGGTTACTCACCAGATGGAGCCTGGTTCTCGGTGCCGTGGGTGCCCAGCCCGGCTACCTGCTCCCGCCACAGCGCCCGCGGCCCATGGCCGGGGTTTCGGGTCAGTCCAAGGGGAATGCTGGCCGGCAAGGGCCTGGCATAACCACAGGGGCACCGGCTGTACCCCAGCTTCCTCTTTTTCAACCGTGCCTGCCCGCCTACCCGCTGCCTTGGTTCCCAGCGGTGGGCCAACCCAGGCGGCTGGGACGGGCACAGGAGACAGGAGTTCTTGAAGCAGGGAGCCCTTCCCCCACCCCTCAGCGCTGTGCACGCAGGTGTCCCGAGGAGAAGGGGTGGGGAGCTGGGGGGACGCCTAGCACCCTCACCCCTACCCCAGCAGCTTCCTGCGGAACCAACTGCCAAAGAGGAACAGGCTGTAGGGGCCTCACCCAGGCACACGGGTGCACAGACATGGGGACATACAAGTCACGTGTATCCACAGAGACACAGGTGCTCAGACACACACAAGAGCACACACCAGCTTGTGGGCACATATACACACAGGGAGAGAGAAACACACGTGGTTCTGGGGGCACATGGAAGCACGTGGATCCACATGGTGTTCTGCCAAGTGTTTAACAAACACTTCTCTGATTTGGGGTGTCTGCCAATTCTCCTGGTGTAAACACTCCCAGCATGGCCCATTTCAGCTACCCATGCCATGTCACCAGGCACGGAGTTGGGAGGAAATGCTTGGACTGGGCTTTTGAGCTGGCTCCAGCATGTCACTGGGGTGGGTACTCAGGCACACAGGTCCATGCAGAGAGACATAGGCTTCCCCTTCTCGCCCCCAGCCCACAGGTGCAACGATATCCATGTACGGACCACACAGAGCAATGTATGCACAGAGACCCCCGGCTGCACAGGCGGCCCACACAGCTTCCTTGACAGCCAGAGACAGGGAGTGCCCAGGCACACACAGGGGCAGGAACACAGCCTCATGCTTGGGGACACACGGAGCCACATGCACAGGCACAGGGGACACACATGGGACTCAGAGACCAGAGAGGATGAGGAGACACAAAGACAGGCGTGGGACATGCCGAGGAACACACAGACCTGGGAGAGACCTCAGCATGCGTGAAGACACACACATGATGAATGCGCCTGGATGTAGGTGAGGACTGACAGTGGCTGGCACACAGACTCACATGCACACACACACACACACACACACGCACACACACGGGCAGACGCTGGGCACCTCTGAGAAGACCCATGGAGACACTGACTCACACACTGGTTGCCATGTGACCCCCCCCCCGTAATGTGACAACCACACAGACCCAGGAAGCCCCTCAACACAAGCACTCACTGACCCATAACTGCACACTCGTCCCTGGGGACGCACAAAGGGACTCTCCGCAGAGTCACACAAGCAAGAGACACATGGGACCCAAAGAGATACAGATGTCACGCATTCTGCCACCAATCGATTATTTCTTTACTGCAACACACACTTATTGAGCACCTACTGTATATGGGGCACCGTGGGGATGGCCAGACACGACCAACCCACCTTGCTTGCAGGAGCTCACCGGGGAGGCCAACCTGAACCAGGAAACAGACCCAGGGCGCAAATGCAGATGGTGTGAATTGCAGCGACAGGAAGTAAACAGCCAGGAGACAGAGAGCAGGTGGAGGAGGTTGTTGCTCTAGCCAGGAAGGTCAGGGAAGGCCATGTGAGCTGAGACTGGAATGCCCAGAAGCACCCAGGCATGTAATTCAATATCCCTTGAGGGAAAGACATTCCCATCTCCAAGGAGCACCCCCTCCTTCCCTTTCCAGCTTGTGTTGGTGGCAAAATAGACATAACATAAAATTTACCACTTTAGCTATTTTTAAGTGCACAGCTCAGTGGCATTAAGCACATTCACATTGTTGTGCAACCTTCAGTTTCCCAAACTGAAACTCTGTCCCCAGGAAACACAAACTCCCGAGCCCTCCCCAGCCCCCGGCACCGACCATTCTACTTTCTGTCTCTGTGAATCTGACACCTCTAGGGACATCGTGTGAGTGGAATCACACAGGATTTGTCCTTCTGTGACTGGTTTATTTCACGGAGCAGGATGTCCTCAAGGTTCATCATGTAGCAGGTGTCAGAATGTCCTTCCTTGGATACTGCTCTGTAGCACGGATGGGCCACATTGTGTTTTATCTATTCATCTGTCAGTGGACATTTGGGTTGTTTCTATCTTTTGGCGATAAGAATATGGGTGTGCAAGTGTCTGTTTGAGTCCCTGCTTTCAACTTTTAGGTATGTACCGCCGGAGAGTTTTAAACAAGCGCCTGTGAACTCATCCCGTTTTTAGTTTTAAGGGTGGCTTTTTCTTCCGACCGTAGCTGCTATCACCGAGATGGCCACTGGGGGGCAGCACGTTCTCGTGGCTTTTTACCTGGCCCGGCTGAGGCCACAGCGAGAAAAACCAGGGAACCGCCCCCCCAAAAACAAAACAAAACAACAACAACAACAACAAAAAACAGGCTGGTTTTAAAATCCCCAAGGCTTGCAGGGGCCAAGTGACAGCCTGAGTTAGTGACGGACATGGCCTGCTATTCCTTCTCTCACTTTTGATAGAGCTGTGGTAGCCAGAAATATTTCTGTGTTGCGGAAAAAACACAAAATTTCCATGCGGGCTAAAGACAAAATGCGAAAAATAAACCAATACAGATCATAGAAGGAATTTTACAACATATTTTTTTTAATTAAGATAGGAAACCCAGAAATGATGAATAAAAAGACAGAAATATATATTATAACACCTATATAATCGTATAATAAAAAATATCTTAAATATAAACTAACTTAGAGAAATCATTTTATAAATTATTAGAGAAATGTCATAAACAAAACCAACAAATAAACATCAGTTGGTTGTCTGAAAAGGGGTAGCACCTTGATATATAGTTTTCACACATTGACAAGAAAAAGACTAACAACATAAATAGAAAATTGAGAAAAAATACGAACAGGCATGTCTCAGAAAAGCACAACCAAGAACCAAACAATGTATACAAATAGAGTCGCCAAAGTGCAAATTTCAGTAAAAACGAGCTGTTCACTTCACAACTAAGAGAGTGGCAACAGCAATCACAAAAAAAAAGTATTATCTAATTATTGTAGTGTAGTTGAAATTATAATAGAAATTAGAAATCTATTTGTAAAATTATACAGGTTTCATTTGTCCACAATGATTTCAAATATTTTTCTAAAGTTGAACAAAAGGTTTCAAGCCATTATCATAAAAGTAAAAATAAAGTGATTAAGAAAACATTAAAAAGTATTAACACCCACTGCTGGCAGAGATGCAGAGAAAAGGGTACTGGTGCCTATTGTCATATAATAGAAACCCTCCCCGAACATGTCTAGGCCTTGAAGTTCATATCTGCAGGTGTCCCTTGGAAGCTCCTGCTGTATCATCTTGTTTGTGAAATAGAGTTTACTATCTTTAGGACTTGTCTGATTTCTTATCCCATCTCATCATTTATTCAGACAAGAGAGGGTACTTAGCACACCTGTGGACTCAGGAATAGGGTTGCCAGGTAAAAATATAAGAAACTGGGCATCCTACAGTTTTATTTGCTAAATGTGGCAACCCTACTCAGGGACCCTTTGTGGTAACTTCTGAGTCCCAGGGGCTGGTTTCCCAAGTCTGGTGGGGTGGGGGCAGGCGGGGCTCCTTCTCCAGCCCACTTTTTGCTGAGGAGCCACCCCTTCTCCAGCTGCCGGACCCTCAGAGAAACCACAAGGGACTTTACAGATTTCAACAGGAAAACCGCAACTTAATATAACCCAATAACTCAACGTCCTCATAATGAAATGTCCACAGAAGCACGGCGTCATTTTGTTATGTGCTTCCAATGGCAAGTTGTGTGCTGCAGTGGCTTCCAGAGATGGTTATGAATCATAAAAGAGGGGTCACCCCTCTCTGCGCACTTTCTGTGTCACTTATGTAATCTTATTTAACTTTCATAACCATCCTGGGAGGCAGGTCCTGTTGGCCCCATTTTGTAGATGAGGAAGCTGAGGGTCATGTGCATGGTGGAGGGGACACCTTCTGCTCCCCACTGCACCCACAGAAGCCTGGCTTTTCAAAGGCACCCGCTTTTCTTCCTCGTATGCCTGGGCCACTGTCCTGTCTTCCTGAATGACAGCACTGCCACCTTGCTGACCTCTCAGCCTCCAGGGTTATACCCTCTATTCATTCTCCTCATGCCCAACCAGAGTGAACTTTCTAAAACAAAGCCCAGACCTTGCCACCCTCTGTGTAAGACTTCCCATGGCTCCCCATTGCCCCAGGGCTAAAACTCTGTTTTCTGTATTTTCTTTGATTTCCTGCCACTCTCTGCAATCATTTCTTGGTTTATGCATTCCATCTGCCTCTGCCTTCAGATGCCTGTTCTTTGGGGGCAGTGGCTTTTGTCTCTCTTCTTTGCTGGCTGCAGTCTCGGCACCTGCCGTTGGCACATAGTAGGTGCTCAATACATATTTGTTGAAAGAAAGAAAGAAAAATACAGTCTCTGCTCCCAGGGAGGCCACAGGGGAATGAAAGGGACAATTGACAGGTTAAAGTGAAGGAAGTAAGGGAGTAAGATGTGGTAATATCAGTGAGGGGAGGGCTCCAGGCAGAGGGCACAGCCCCTGCAAAGGCCCTGGGGCAGGACCACACCTGGTGTATTGAAGACACAGCAAGGAGGCCTGTGTGGCTGGAGCAGAATGAGCAAGGGGGTGAGAGGGAGGAGGAGAAGGTGGGGAGGAAACAGGGCAGGTCGTGCAGGGCCTGGTGGGCTGCAGGGAGGACTTGGGCTTTGACCCGGAGGGAGGTGGGAGCCATGGAGGGCAGTGGGCAGAGGAGGGAAGACCCTGACTCAGATGCTCACAGGCTCCCTCTGGTGGCTGCTTCAGGGAGGACAGCCTGTGGGGAGTGAGGGTGGAGCCAGGGACGAGCGTGAAGGCGACTCCGCTGGTCCAGGTGTGCAGATGTTGGAGCCCGGCCAGGTAAGGCAGCAGGAGAAGGGAAAATGGTTGGATTCTGGGTACGTTTTGCAGACTGAGCTAGTGTGCAACTTTGAGATTCGGTACAGTGTGAAGATTGTGGACAGCCTGTGAGGCGTTGACGGTGACTTGGGTGGTTTTCGCACCTGGGAGGACAGAACCTCTTTTACCTGTCAGGGAGAAGATGCCGGAGGAGCCGGCGGGGGCAGATCAGACGCTGGGGGTTTAGCGTGTTGAGACCGCCACGTGGGGGCGTTGAGGAGGCAGGAGGTCCCATGAGCTGGAGTTCCGGGGAGAAGCCTGGAGGTGCCCCCACTTCGTAAGACGTCAGCATCCCTTGAGTTTTCCCAGCATCTTGCTCTTACTTTGGGGGTACGGATTGCTCGGGAAGGCGGGGGGGAGTGAGAGGTGGGGTGTGAAATGTGCGCTTGTGCACCAGTCCGTGAGAGCCTCACTCCACCGTCACCCTCCCTGACTCCGGAATCGAGTTCAAGTCCCCAGCTCCACCCCAGAAACATCTTCCAGCTGAGGGCCAACACAGACACCCCTACCCTGAGGTATACAGAAGGTGCTCAACAGACTATGTATATATTTTTTAGACAGGATCTCTCTCTGTCACCCCAGCTAGAGTGCAGTGGTGTCATCAAAGCTCACAGCAACCTCAAACACCTGGGCTCAAGGGATCCTCCAGCCTCAGCCTCCGGAGTAGCTGGGACTACAGGACTACAATAGTTCAGCCCATGAAAGCAGCCCACAGATGCTACGTAAGCAAATGGGTGTGGCTATGTTTCACTAAAACTTTATTTACAAACACAAGAAGTGGGCTGGATATGACCTGTGGGCTGTAGCTTGCTGGCCTCTGCTGGCATAAGCCAGCATGCCTACTGAGCATTGGGAAACAGAAAGGAGCCCACTTGGCTCAAGTTCTGGCCCTGTCCCTTACTCTCTTTGAGCCTTAGTTTTTTTATCTGTTGAATGAGATGATCACTCCCACCTCTTCATGGAGGCTTTCCCCACCTACGCATTCCAACGTTGCTCTTCTCTCCATCATGTTTCATGATATCACCCCGTTTTTTCCTTGTTGTGTTGATCCCAGCCTGGAATTATATTCTGTATTTCTTTGCTTAGTTGTTTAATGCCTGATTCTCCCATCATCTGTCCCACTCCCTGTTATACCCCAGGCACCTGGGACTGTGCCTGGCATGTAGTAAGTGCTCAATAAATATCTGTGGCATGATTTCAGAATTGCCAAGAAGATTCCACAGAAGCCCTGGGCATGGAGTAAATCCTTAAGGACAGAGCAACTGAGAAGACAGAGATAATAGGCTGGGTGTGGTGGCTCATGCCTGTAATCCTGGCACTCCGGGAGGCCAAGGCAGGAGGATTGCTTTAAGCCAGGAGTTTGAGACCAGCCTGAGCAAGAGCAAGACCCTGTCTGTACTAAAAACAAAGAAAGAAAGAAAAAAACCCAGAAAAATTAGCTGGGCCTGGTGGCACCTGCCTGTAGTCCCAGCTACTCAGGAGGCTGAGGCAGGAGGATCGCTTCAGCTCAGGAGTTGGAGGTTGCAGTGAGCTGTGATGAGGCCACTGCACTCCAGCCTGGGTGACAGAGGGAGACCTTGTCTCAAAAAAGGCAGAGATAATAATCAACTCCAACATTCACTTTACTGCCCTCCCCTAGTATTCAAGGTCAGAGGCAACAGACAGCAGGACTCAAAATGGAATGAGGAACAACTCAATGTATACATATTGCTGGGTCATAGATGTGAATCTTTGAGAGACTCCAGGGTAGAATGGAGTCTAAAATAGGTACCTATTTTACACGTATAATAAAATCGGCCCTAGAAACAAATGACCTTATTTATTTTCTCATGTGCATTGTGTGAGATTACTCTATTCTCTGCATCTTCACCAGCACTGGGTATTATTATGTTTTGCCAAACTGATAGACAAATACAACATCTCATTTTAATTTGCAAATATTTGTTAACAAATAAAGTGCAACATTTTCATGTGTTTCTTGACTTTGTGTTCTTTCATCTTTTTCTTACTGATTTCTAAGATTTCTTATACTATAGAGTATCCTTTGACAAATATGTTTCAAATTTTCCTCTCTAGTTTTTATTTTTATAAGATTTTGAAAATGGTTTTTGGCTCCTAGGAGTTTAAAAATGTTATGTGGTGGAATTTATCAGTCTTTTCCTTTATGATTTATACCTTTGGCAAATAATCTTTCTTTCGGCAGTGTGTTATTGCAGGTTTTCTACATTTTAACTTTTTGCCCATCTGGAATTAATTTTGTTGTGTGGGTTGAAGTGAAGGTCAAACTTAACTTTTTTTCCAAATGATTAGTCATTTGTCCCAGATCCATTGATTGAATGAGTAGCCACTGCATTCTGATTTGAAGTTCTTCATTGATAAATACCAAGTAATTATTTCTATGTGGCTCTGTCTAAAGGTTTTCTGTTTTTTTCTATGTATCTTTCTTTTTTCTTGCTTGTACCATAGTGATAGCATCAAAATATTCTTTCCACCCTGGAATGTTTATTTGTTTAGTTTTTTATATTCCTTACAACTTTGCAATTTCATTCATATCAATCCTATATAATTATTATCAAATTTATTCCTAGATTATACACATTTTAGATTGCTGTTACAAAAAGGACCATTTTCCAATTATATTTTCTGATTATTGCCAGAAAAAAAGAAAACTATTATTATTTAAGAATTTATTTTGTGTCTTATTGCCTTCCTAAATTCCTATTAGCCCTAATAGTTTTTTTTGTTAGGTTTTCTAGGGTAAATAGATTAATCATCTGTAAATGAAGATTATTTGAGCCCCTTTTCTCTTGATACTTATTTTTCTGCTTATTTTTTTTCTTGTTATACTGAGACGGGAAGAACAGCTAAACGTTAACTAATCATGACAGCAGGAATTCTAATAATTACAACGTATTCTTTCCTTCATTATAACAAGAAAGCTTGTGTTTCTTTGTTAAAAATAATGTGGTAGTTGAGATAGAACAATTTCTTATTAGGAAAGAATTGTCCTTCCCCCCGCTATTTAATAATTTATGGCAAGAGCTACTATTTATTAGGTTCTTACTATGTGCCAGGAATGTTTCTAAGCATTTTCCAGGAATTATTTCATTTAGTTCTTTCAAACAGCCTTTGGAGGCATTATTCCATTTATATAGGAGGAAACAGGCTCAGAGAATCCAAAAAATCCTTCAAAGTAGAATAATCAGAGTTTAAACACAGGCAATAGAACCTTTGAGCCTGTGCATTTAACTAGGCTATACTGCCCCCTCTAGACAATAAAAATATCCTTCCACTATGAATTTACTAATTTTTTTTTTTTTTTTTTTTTTGAGACAGGGTCTTGCTCTTTCTCCCTGGCTAGAGTGCAGTGGTGTCATTATAGCTCACTGCAACCTCAGACTCCTGGGCTCAAGCAATCCTCCTGCCTTAGCCTCCCAGAGTAGCTGGGACTACAGGCATGAGCCAGCATGCCCAGCTAATTTTTCTATTTTTTTGCAGAGATGGGGTCTCACTGTTGCTCAGTCTGGTCTCAAACTCCTGGCTTCAAGCGATCCTCCCTCCTTGGCCTCCCAGAGTGCTAGGATTACAGGCGTGAGCTACTGTACCCAGCTAGAATTTACTGTTTTTATATCAGAGGCAGATAAAAATTTTATCAAATATCTGACTTCTTTGAAGATGAACATTTATTATTATTATTTTTTTAACCTACTGACAGTGAGTTTTATTTAAAAGATGTCCTAAAGTTCAATGGAGTGTTGACCAATGGAAAAAAGAAGTCCTGATTTTTAGCATTTGCCAATTCCTATGGTGTAAATATTTCCACTGTGGGTGATTTCAAGACCTATGTAATGGCACTGAATGGGAAGTTGGGAAGACATTCTCCCCGTGGAATCTTGTGGCCCATTAGGAACCAGTTTCAGCACAATCCTGCCCACATTGATTCTACTTGTGTTCTTGGCATAAATCTCTAGGGTCATGGTGGATTATTATTAGAATACACACACACACACATATACAATAAAGTGCATATATTGTATTATTACCTAACATCCCTGGTAAAATATATCAGAGGACCTTGTAATCAAGCACATTAATATTTCAACAGTAAAAATTCATGAATATTCATCTATATGCCATAAGTATTATAAATAGGCTTACATCATCACCTTCTCAAGTTGGTTACCAACTTAAGTATTGGTGCCAAACTTACCCCCAAAATTCCGTGTGCAGAGCTTTTTGGTTTTCAGAATTATGGATAATAGTATGGGAACCTGAGTTTTATTTAGTACTTAGAGTAAATAGAGTATTTAGCTCTATTTCTGGGTGTGTATATGTGTGCTTGTGTGTGTGTGTGTGTGTGTGTGTGTGTGTGTGTGTGAGACAGAGAGAGAGAGAGAGAAAAAGGAGACAACTTGGGCTTGAAATTTTTTTGTAGGTTGTCATGTTTGGAATCAAGATTGAGCTACTTATAGAATAATTAGGAAATTTCTCCATCTATTTTAGAAATCTTTATCTATTTCTTGAACTTTTGAAGGTGAAATGATGGCATAACTCTTTAGAATTGACCTTTTCTGGAAGTTATCTTTCATAATATCTTTAGTTTCTTTCATCATTATTTATCCATTACTCCTTCTTGAAGTAATTTTGGTAATGTGTGTATTTGTAGAAAGCTCACTTTCATTGAGATTTTCAAAGTTATCAGCATAGAGTTGCATATCATATTTTCTTTAAAAATCCCTTCTATATCTGTTTACATACAGCCTCTTTTCTATTTCTTTTTTTTTTTTTTCTTTGAGACAGAGTCTCACTCTGTTGCCTGGGCTAGAGTGAGTGCCGTGGCATCAGCCTAGCTCACAGCAACCTCAAACTCCTGGGCTCAAGCGATCCTCCTGCCTCAGCCTCCGAGTGGCTGGGACTACAGGCATGTGCCACCATGCCTGGCTAACTTTCATATATACATACATATATATATATATTTTTAGTTGTCCATATAATTGCTTTCTATTTTTAGTAGAGACAGGGTCTCCCTCTTGCTCAGGCTGGTCTCTAACTCCTGAGCTCAAACGATCCACCTGCCTCGGCCTCCCAAAGTGCTAGGATTACAGGTGTGAGCCACTGCACCTGGCCCTATTTCTGATTTTAGATATTTGCATGTTTTCTCTTTCTGTTTCTTTAATAAACTGGCTAGAGATGTGGCTATCCAGTTCCCAAATTCCTTTTTTTTTTGTATTATAACATCTTTTTTGTTGTTGTTTGTTTGTTTTGTTTTGTTTTGTTTTTCAGCTTATTATGGGGGTACAAAAGTTCAGGTTATATGTATTGCCCATGTCCCGCCCATCCCCCCAAGTCAGAACTTCAAGCATGTCCATTCTCCAGACAGTGCACATTGCACTCATCATGTAGTTATATCCCCAACCCAAATTCCTTTCTTGTTCTAGTAGGTTTACATATTCTAGCTGAAGTTCTACTTTTGTCACCCATTACAAATTCCTTTCTCAGCTCATTTTACTTCTCCCTTTCTGACTTCTTTAGTTGAATGAATGCTTCGAGGGCTTATTTACTTCCGTAGTAGCACAGTGGAGGGAGGAGTTTAATTCGTGGGGTGTAAGAGAGGAGTGTTGGGGAAGTAAAATTTAAGCTGGGTTTTGAGGTATAAATAGGAGTTTCCCGGATGGAGAAAAGGTTCTTTCCAGTTGAGATAACTGCCAGCCACCGGAGGCATGAAAGACCAGCTGTGTTTTAGAAAGGAGCACCATTAGGTGGGGTTGAGTGGACATATAAACGGCTCAGACCTCCATTTGTAATAATATATTTATTTGTGTGGTTATTTGATCCAACTGTAAGCTCCGTGAGGGCAGAGACCATTGTTTTCTAGTGCCACTTCAGGACTTCGATGATATTGTAGTATTTAAAATAGAGAATCCCCTGGATGCAGTACTGAGAACGGACTCTAGGGGGAGAGAGTGGACACTGCGGGGTCCGGAAGGAGGCAGATGCCTGTTGCACCAGGACGAAATGGATTTAGAGAGCAGTGAACCTGTTTGACAGTTGCATATAGCAGAACTATTTCGGACCAAATGATGTTGTTTTTATTTTATAGTGGCTTTGTTGAGGTATAACTGAAATGCAACAAACTGCACATATTTAAAGTATACAATTTGATGAGTTCCGATATATTGGTAAACCTGTAAAAACACCATCCTAATTACGATAATGAACACATCCATCAGCCTCCCGCCCCCACCAAATTTCCTCCTTTCCCTCAGCAATCCTTTCCCCCTTCCCTTTCCTCCAAATCACCAAAAAACCATAGATCTTTTTTGTTGTCACTACGTATTAGTTTACATTTTCTAGGATTGTATATACGTGGAATCAAGCCATTGGTGCTATTTTTTGTCTGAGCATGCAGTATGCTCACACAGCATAATGATTTCAGGATTTATCCACGCTGTTGTATGTATTCATAGTTTGTTCTCCTTTTTTATTGCAAAGTAATAATGTTCCATTGTACAGCTATACCATATGTTTATTCTCCTGTGGATGGACATGAGATTTGTTTCCAGTTTGTCTAGACTTTGAAGAAAAGGCAATGTATCAAATTAAGTCCTTACTTAATGGGGTTATAAGCAGACTGGATACAGCAGAAGACAGGCACTAATATAAGGATCTATCTCAAATAGCTAGAAAAATAAGAGAAAATTAAACCTAAATATAATGGAAGAGAATAAGACCAGAAATTAAAGAATTACAAAGTAGAATAAAATAACCTAACAAAAGAACCAAATTATATTAATTTGAAAAAATTAATGTATCTAAATCCATAACAAGATGAAGAAAAAGGAAGAGAATGCAGAAATTACAACAGGAAAAATAGAGGATAACATTATAGCTTTCAGACATTAAAAAGAAAACACAGGATATTATGAAAAACTTTATGTCACCAAATTTGAAAAGTTATGGAATAGACAGATACAATTTAGCAAGACTAACACAAGAACAAATAGAAAATTTGAATAGTTCTTTGTCTATTTATACACTTGGTATAATTCACCAGTGAAACTATCTTACAAAGCTTCTTGTGAAAAAAACCCAAAGATAGATTCACTGGTGAATTATTCTAAACCTATGGGGAATACATAGGTCAAATTTTATATCTTTCAGAACAGTTTCCAACTCCTCTTATGAGACAGCAGAAACCTGATACAAACTGTAGACAAGTATATTATCTTAAGAGAAATCACAGGACACACCTCTCATTAACACAGACACAGAAACTTTTTAAAAGTAGGATATTGAATCTAGCAAAATGAAAAGGCAAATATACCATGTCCAAGTGTGGTTTATTCCAGTAATAGATGTTTCACCATTTGAAAAATCAAAGAATGTATAATTCACCATCTTAACAGACAGGATGTTTTAAGGACACTGATACATGCAAAAAAGGCACTAGATAAAATTCAATACCCATTCATGATTTTTTAAGAATCCTGACAATCTGGAAATAAAACAGAGTTTCCTTAATTTGATAAAGGTTATCTATAAAAAACTTACAGGTAGCATTATACTGAATGGTAAACTATTACACACTTTTCCATAAGTTCAAGAACAAGGCAAGATGTTCACTTTCATCATTTCTATTTATTTATTATTCTAAAAGAATAAGACAAGAAAAATAATTAAAAGATAAAAGTTTAGAAATTAGGTAAAACTTTCCTTTATTGGTATTGACAGGATTATACATATAGAAAATCCAAAATAATCCACGAACTATTTGAATAAATAATTGAATTTATAAATGTCACTGGCTATAAAATCAATGTACAAAAAGATACTGCAATTCTATGTACTAACCAAAAGAACTGAAAAATAAATAAATAATATTTACAGAGCAAAATGTACCACATACCTACAAATAAATTAAAGGTATTCAAGACCTCTACAATTAAAATTATACGACATTGTTGAGGAAAGTTAAAGAAGACTTAGTTAAACGGACAATTATACCATGCTTATCAATTGCAAGACTCAATATTGTAAAGATGTCAATTTTCCTTAGGCCAATTCCAAGCATGGTCCCGAAAGATTCACTTGCAAAAAATGATAGAGATTCTAAAATTAATATAGAAACATAAGGAATAGAGAAGGTAAGACAGTCTTAAAGAATAAAAAAGTTAGAAGGTTCTCATTACAATTTCCAAAAATACTATTGTACAAATCAACATTAATTAAGATAGCATGGTATTCAGTTGGTGCAGACTCCAACCCAATTTCTGGATAAGCATGGCAGCTAGTCCTAAACAAATCAGAGTATTACATTCCCCTGGCCACAGTGCTTGGATTATGGTGGGCAAGTGAGCCAGTCAGAGCCGATCACATTCAATGCCGATAATTATACTGGAACTGTTCAAAAAGACAACCACTCTCTTCTCCCTGAGACTTTAACCTGGAAAGAAATTAGCCTGGAGCTTCCAGGGCCAACTATGAAGAGATAGCCTGCTTGGAAAAACATAATGGGAGAGGATGCAGAGCCAAGACATGGAGACAGAACTCATCTAGATAATATTTTTTAAGCCCCTGGATCTAGCCATGCCTGAAGCTAGTTGTACCCAAAGACTTTTTAGTATTCAAACAAATAAGTTCCCTTTAAAGAGTAAAAAGACAAGACAGAAACTGGGAAAAGCTATCTGTAATATACATATATATAATATACATATTATATTTTGTGTATATATGATATATAATACATGGTTTGTATATATGTATGCATATGTATCTAGATATAGAGATACACATGCATACAATAAAGGACAAGTAACCAGAAGGAAACTCATCAATTTTTTTTAAAAAACAGGAATAAAAAAATAGGTGAAATGCTTCAACAGGCATCCTCATAAAACATATCCAAATAGCCAATAAGCACACAAAAAAGTACTCAAAATCATTACATTATCAGGTAAATTCAAATTAAAATCCAAAACAATTATCACCACATCCTCTGTTGAATGGCTAAAATTAGAAAGTGCTGGTCAGGTATGTGGAACAATTGGAACTTTCATGCACTGTTTTGGGTATTACTAATAGAGTCAACATTTTGGGGAAACTGGAATGCCTCCCCAAACTAAGCTTAAAGTCTACCCAATAATTCAGTTATCTCATTCCTAAAAACACAACATATACCAAGAGAAAAATGCATAAGTCTATCAAAAGAGCAATTAAAAGGCAAAGTAGACTTATGTTGAGCAAAAGAAGCCAAACATATAACTGTACATGTTGCATTTTAACTTATATGAAAATTAAAAACAAGCAAACCTAATTAATTGTAATAAGAGTCAAAATTGTGGTTGCCCCTGTGGAGTAATTAATTATGGAGAAGGATTAAGGAGCTTCCTGGAGTCCTAGAAATCTGTTTACTAGTATTTATACATAAGTGAAATTTCATCAAGGTATACACTGAAGGTTAGCACAGTTCATGCATGTTAGTGTACGTATACTTTACATTTATGTTTTATAAAACAATAAGAAGTGATTAAGGGGAAGTGGTATGGTTAGACTTTTAGAGAAAAAAGGAAAATATAATAGAAGGAAAAGGGCAGCTAAATGTACCAGAAGCAGCTCAAAGTGTTCATCTTCTTACATGAAAAAGCAGTAAAATCTTCCGTTTGAAGGTGTCAAATATAAATCTTCCTCCACTAAAATGGGATGACACTCTGTCTCATGCTTACCTCAATTAAACCTAGAATAATTTCCCTCACTGTCCACAGCTCTTTTTTTTTTTTTTTTTTTTAGAAAGAGTCTCGCTCTGTTGCCCAGGCTAGAGTGCTGTGGCGTCAGCCTACCTCACAGCAACTTCAAACTCCTGGGCTTAAGCAATCCTTTTACCTCAGCTTCCCAAGTAGCTGGGACTACAGGCATGCGCCACCATGCCCAGCTAATTTTTTTCTATATATTTTTAGTTGTCCAGCCAATTTCTTTCTATTTTTAGTAGATACAGGGTCTTGTTCTTGCTCAGGCTGATCTTGAGAACTCCTGACCTTGAGCAATCCTCTTGCCTCAGCCTCCCAGAGTGCTAAGATTATTGGCATGGGCCACCGTGCCCGGCCTCTTCTTGCTTTTGAGATCACAGTAGGCTTGTTAAGACGTCTTTCCCTGTGAGCAGAGTGACATCATGGGATTGGACTGTGCACAGGATAACAAGCCTGCCCGACAATGTGCCAGAGGGACTCCTGCAGTATCAGCAAAATGACAATGCCAGAGCTTGCCAGAAAATCAAGAAAGCTGTGTATGGAGATGTCTATGGAGTTGCTGCCTCTGAGAAAAGTGAAGTTAAGCACTAATGTTCAGTTTTGAGCAAGTATTGACCAATGGGTCCAATAACCAGAAAAATGAGATGAAAACTAGGGCCCATCAGGCCCCTCCAGATCTGTCACCCTGTCCGATGGCCACACTAAACAGAGCTTAATGGCTTTATCCCTTATACCTTCCAAATCTCATATAAACTCTTATTTTAGACAACTATAACCTAGAACTGAAGCAAAAAGTGATTCTGAGACACGAAGTCTCCAGCCATTTTAACCCAGGTTAACACAACATAATTTTCTAACTCAAAACACTGGATCCAATTCCCAGCCATGAGCAAAGACAAAGAACAAAATATAAAAATAGCATATTAGATGACACCATCCTCTTTCAAGACCCTGGCACTTACTAATTTCTGCTGAAATTACTTATTAGGCATGAAATACTTTAAATAGTAAAAACTGATCATCTCAAAAACTATAAGTTCTGTTAGGAAAAAAAAAAAGGAATGAGGAGAAAAATATTGAGTAGGCAATTTCTGATATCTGCCATACTAGACCAAAAAGAAAACAACAACCAAAACCAAAGTGTCAATACCATAATGACCACACACTTAGAGAACAATGGGCATTAATTAAAAATCAGTAATTAGGAAAAAAAAAGACCATTCCTGCTTCTGTATGAAAAAATACACTTTGAATCCTCCATGATCCAAAAGACTTTGTAGGCCGGGCACGGTGGCTCACGCCTGTAATCCTAGCACTCTGGGAGGCTGAGGCGGGAGGATTGATCGAGGTCAGGAGTTCGAGACCAGCCTGAGCAAGAGTGAGACCCCCATCTCTACTAAAAAATAGAAAGAAATGATTGGGACAGCTAAAAATATATATAGAAAAAATTAGCTGGGCATGGTGGTGCATTCCTGTAGTCCCAGCTATTCGGGAGGCTGAGGCAGAAGGATTGCTTGAGCCCAGGAGTTGGAGGTTGCTGTGAGCTGGGTTGAAGCCACAACACTCTAGCCCAAGCAACAGAGTGAGACTCTGTCTTAAAATAAATAAATAATAAAAAAGACTTTGTAATGCAAATAATATTTACCCTATACCAAAATAAAAGCACCTCATACTATGGCTAGAGCTGAAAAGGTAAATTTATCTCTTTAAGTGAGCCAGCAGTCCACTTCAAAGATGAGACAGTGATCTTCATTTCTAGTATGACTTTTCTTATATACAATAAGTATGTTCAGGAAGGCTTTAGTACATGGTTTATACACACAGGGTTTCTCTAAGGTGTCCTCAAATCTCCAAAAAGATGAGCGATAATTTCCTACTTTCTTACATTTGTAGGGTGTCTCCACAGTATGAGATATCACAAGTTGCCTATGATTTGAAGAAGCTTTGCAGATATTCCCCTATGCCTTACGTTTAGATGTTTTCTCTAGTGTGAGTTTTCACATGTCTTCGAAAGTAGGCAGGACAAACAAAGGCTTTCCCACATTCCTTACATTCATAGGGTTTCTCTCCAGTGTGGCTTCTCACATGTCTTCGGAAGGATGAGGGACAACTGAAGGCTTTTCCACATTCCAGACATTCAAAGGGTTTCTCTCCAGTGTGCATTCTTGCATGTACAGTAAGGTATGAAGAATGACGAAATGCTTTCCCACATTCCTTACATTCATAGGGTTTTTCCCCAGTGTGTGTTCTCATGTGGATCCTAAGAGCTGAGGGATAAATAAAACCTTTCCCACATTTCTTACATTCATAAGGTTTCTCTCCAGTGTGAGTTCTTATATGTACTGTAAGGTGAGAGGAACTAATAAAGGCTTTCCCACATTCCTTACATTCATAAGGCTTCTCTCCACTGTGAGTTCTTAAGTGTTCAGTGAGGGATGAGGAACGACTAAAGGCCTTCCCACACTCTTTACATTCATATTGTATCTTTCCAGTGTGATCTCTCATGTGGGCTCTAAAGGATGAAGGACAGCTGAAAGCCTTCCCACATTCCTTACATTCGTAGGGTTTCTCTCTACTTTGATTTTTCACATGTGTATTAAGGGAAGTGGGAAGATAGAAGGATTTTCCACATTCCAGACATTCGTAGGGTTTCTCTCCAGTGTGTTTTCTCATATGGACACTTAAGGAGGAGGGACAATTGTAGGCTTTCCCACATTCCTTACATTTATAGGGTTTCTCTCCAGTGTGTGTCCTCACATGTACAGTGAGTTTTGAGGACTCGCTGAAGGCCTTTCCACACTCTTTACATTCATAAGGCTTCTCTCCAGTGTGAATTCTTATATGTATGATAAGGTGAGAGGAAGAACTGAAGGCTTTCCCACATTCCTTACATTCATATGGCTTATCTCCACTGTGAATTCTTTTGTGTTTGGAGAGTGAGGAGGAGCAACTAAAGGCCTTCCTGCATTCCTTACATTCATAAGGCTTATCTCCACTATGAATTCTTTTGTGTTCTGTGAGGGATGAAGAACAACTGAAAGCTTTCCCACACTCCTTACACTCGTAGTTTGTTCTTCCAGAGTGAATCTTCATATGTGCCCTAAAGAATGAGGAACAACTGAAGGCTGTGGTACATTCCTTACACTCATAAGGCTTCTCTTCAGTGGGAGTTTTCATATGCTTCTTAAAACAAGCAAGAAAATGGAAGGCTTTCCCACATTCCTTACACTGGTAGCGTTTGCTGCCAGTATGAGACCTGATGTGATTCTTAAGGGATGTGTGATCCACGAAGGCCTTTCCACACTCATGGCATTCATAGGATTTTGTTTCAGTAGTTCTCTGGAGTGTATCAAGATTTGGAATTTGGCTAAAGGTTTGTCCATGCTGATTTTCTTCATTACATTCATTGATGTTCTCCACCACATGATTTCTTCTAAAAATAGAAGGCACGCTATTAGTAATACATTTTTACCATTTTCAGTGAATGTGTATGTTTTTCTGCCTGGTCAAGTTATAAGCTAAAAGTTCTCACAGGGTGGCTCTATCATAGCTCAAAAATTGTCACCAAGTTTTTAACTTAACGGATTTTTCTAGTAATTGCTTACAAATGAAGTTATGTGTCAAACATTCGATATCTCATTCTCATTTGTAGGAAAAATACCTCGCAAAAATTCTTTGTGAAATCACAATTTTTGACCTAGGCTTATATATACATGCCTCTTAAATTTCATGGCATTCTAAGATGCTCTCCTGAGGCATTATTTTCTCTTATATGAATGGTACTCACTTCAAATGTCTCTCATGGCTTTTGTTCTGATAATCAATACCACAGTATTCCCAGTTTTCAGGTAAAATGGAGGACCAGGAATCATTTCTTTTGAATCTTACTATCTTCTGTTCATTGGGTATTTTTTCTCCACAAATATCTTGTGGGACAACTGATTCATTAGTTTTAAGTTGAGTCTCAAAATCTGAAACAAAAAAGTGAAAGCAGCTGTGAGCAAAGGACTTTTTAGCAGAGTGGCTATTTCAGGACTTTGGTATTAATGGGCTCAAGGGTCAAAATGTTAAGCAATTAACTAAGAAATAATTCTGTGAAGATTGAGACTAACATACTTATGTTATTTTAGGAAATTATAGGATCTCCTTTATAGGATTATTATAGACTATAGTTAGGAGAGCAAAACAGAAAGGAATTGGATAAAATGCATATGACCAAATACTAACTTGCAATGAGGAAATATGGAAGGTCTTTGTGAAGAATGAGGGAAGTGTGAGAGGACTGATAAAAAGTCAAAATAGTAATCTGAGATAACTGTGGATGATCAGAATACTCAGATAAAACAAAGTTTTTTTGTTTGATTTTTTTTTTCCCCAACTAAGACAGTTTCTATCACGGATTCTTGCCTTCATGGTGCTCCCCTGTACAGATGCCCTGGATAAATCCTCTCTTCACGGTCTGCAGGTCCTCCTCTTGTTCCCACTGGGAGATCAGATGGGGTGTGTGTAGCGGATACCCTGCACATGCAGAAAGGCATATCGTGATGGAAAACAATGAAGAACCACAAACATTTCTCTAAGATAGGACCAAAACTTTGGTCTTCTGATACCCTAAAGACGGGCAACTATGAGTTTAACTGCAACAAAATGTCTGCCAAATTTATTTCAAAAAAAAGCAGTGAGGGGGGAAGGAAGCAGCCTCTGACACACACAACCAAGCTAACGTTCACACCTAAACCTCAATATTATTACAAGCTGGTCTCATAATCATAGCCAGGGCATTTTTGTTCTCCTATTGAACAGAAATAGTCTTCCAGAATAACAACCTCGGACAAAGTTACTCTGAGATCATGATGAAATTAAACAAAACAAGGCTACTGCATAATTTTGTCTAAAGGTAATATGCCACCCACAAAATACTCAATAATAGAATTGCCACTATTTTCTGTCAGCAACCAATTTAAAGTGACTGCCTGTGCACTAGGTTACACAGTATCTGCCCAAAATTCATGTTCAAATAGATCAATGGAACAGAAGAGAGAGCTCAGAAACAGATCCACATCAATAGAGTCAACTGATGCTTGACAAAGGAGCAAAGGCAATATAGTGGAAAAAAGACAGTCTTTTTCACAAATGGTACTGGAACAACTGGACATCCACATGCGAAAAAAAAAAAGAATCTGGACACAGACCTTACACCCTTCACAAAAACTAACTCAAAATGGATCACAGACCTAAATGTAAACTGCAAAACTATTAATAGAAAACTCCTAAAAGATAACAGGAGGAAATCTACATGACATTGGCTTTAGTGATTTTTTTTTTTTTTTTTTTTTTTAGGAGACAAGGTCTCACTCTGTTGCCTGAGCTGGAGTACAGTGGCATAATCATAGCCTCCTGCAGCCTTGAATGCCTGGGCTCAAGTAATCCTCCTGCCTCAGCCTTCCCAGTAGCTGGTACTACAGACATGTGCTACCACACCAAGCTAACTTTTTAATTTTTTGTAGAGATGAGGTCTTGCTGTGTTGCCCAGGCTGGTCTTGAACTCCCAGGCTCAAGAAATCTTCCTGCCTCGGCCTCCCAAAGTGCTGGGATTACAGGCATGAGCCGCCATACCCAGCCAGCAATGACTTTTTAAATGCCACCCCAAAGGTGTGAAAAAAGGAATTGATAAGCTGGACTTCATTAAAATTAAAAATTTTGTTCTGCTCTGTGACAGACAATATCAAGGGAATGAAAGGACAAGCCATAGCCTGGGAGAAAATGTTCCCAAAAGACTATCTGATGAAGGACTGCTATCTAAAATATACAAGTAACTCTTAAACCTCATAAATAAGAAAACAAACAATTCAACAAAAAAATGAGCCAAAGACCTTAACAGACACCTCACCAAAGGTATACAGGTGGCAAATGCTCCACATCATATATCAGAGGAAAGCAAATTAAAATGACAAGATACCACTACACACCTATTAGAATGGCCAAAATCCAGAACATTGACAACAGCAAATACTGGCAAGGATGAGAAGCAACAGTAACTCTCATTCTTTGCTGGTGGGTATGCAAAATGGTACAGTCACTTTGGAAGACAGTTTGGCAGTTTCTTATAAAATTGAACATACCTTTATCATACAATCCAACAACTGAATTGTGCTTCTTGGTATTTACCCAAAGGAACTGAAAACTTATGACCACATAAAAACCTACACACGAATGTTTATAAGAACTTTGCTTGTAACTGCCAAAACTTGGAAGAAACCAGGATGTCCTTTTAGCAGGTGAATGGATAAACCGTGGTACATCCAGACAATGCAACATTATTCAGCGCTAAAAAGAAATGAGCTTTCAAGTCATGAAAAGAATGTGAAGGAAACTTAAATGCACATTACTAAGTGAAAGAAGCCAATCTGAAAAAGCTGTATACTGTATGATTCCAACTATACAATATTCTACAAAAGGAACAAGTATGGAAACAGTAAAAAGATCAGTGGAGTTTAGGCAGACGGAGGGATGAAATCGATGGAGCTCAGAGGACTTTTAGGGCATGACACTACTCTGTAATACTATAGTGGTGGATACATGTCATTATACATTTGTCCAAAACCATAGGATGTACAACATCAAGAGTGAACTCTAAACATAAACTACGGACTCTGGGAGATGATGATGTGTTGGTGTAGGTTTGTCAACTGCAACAGATACATCACTCCAGTGGGGGATGTTGATAGTGCAGGAGGCTGTGCATAAGGGGGAGCAGGGGTTATACGGAAAATCCCTGTACTTTCCATTCAGTTTTGCTGTGAACTTGAAACTGCTCTAAAAAAAAAAATAATAATAATAAAGCCTATTAAAAAAACAAATAAAAAAAAAGTCCACCCAGAACCTCAGAATGTTACCTTATTTGGAAATAGGGTCTTTGTAAATATATAATCAAGATGAGATTATACTGGATTAGGGTGACCCCAAATCCAATGACAGGTACCCTTGTAAGGAAAGAGAGACTTAGAAACAGACAGGGAAGATAGAGGCAGAGATTGCAGTGATGCATCTATTAATATAAATCAAGGAATCCCACGAATTGCCAGCCACCACCAGAAGCCAGGAAGAGACAAGGGACTTTTGTTTCCTAGAACCTTCAGAAAGAACATGGCCCTGCTGACACCTTGATTTCAGACTCCCAGTCTCCAGAAATGTGAAAAAATAAAACTGCGTTGTTTTTAGCCACATTTGTGGTACCTTGTTACAGAAGGCCTAAAAAACTAATACAGACTATCTTCACAGAGCCATCCCCAAATCACCCAAGTAAAGCACAAATCCTGTAGGTACTTTTGAACAGCCCCTACTAAGATGGGTAAGAGGTGTGTGCTCTGCCTCACTGTTTAATCAATCCAACTTGTTTAACTATAGGTGTGTTCCTGGTGGTCTTTGGGTAAAGGGCACCGACAACAGTAAAATTCTCAAAAGATCCCAAACCACAAACTATCTCCCTACGTCCTAAAGTGACCCCTAAAGTCTATGCCCACACTTTCAATAATTAAGCCTCAAGGCTTTCAACCACAAGAAAAAGAAGAAGTCAGTTTAATACATAGATGCTTATTTTCACGGTGAAACCACTAGACTGTGAGCTTGTTGGGGTCAGTGACCATGTCTGCCTTATTTACCAACATATTCCCCTTCCTCAGCCCAAATCCTAGAACGAAGCAGATGAGTAAGATAAAATTGTTTTCTAAACAACTACATGAAAGAATGTTGTCATCCTTACCTAGTGAGGCCAGGTTCTGGAAGTTTTCCAGCATCACATCTCTGTAGAGGTTCCTCTGAGAAGGATCCAGCAAAACCCACTCCTCCTGGGTAAAGTCCACAGCCACATCCTCAAAGACCACGGAGTCCTAAAACATCCCACAACTTCTGTTCAGAACGTACAACTCCTCCAGTGTGCACAAGAGGACGGATGAGGCAGTTTAACACTTGGGAACTGAGAGCCAATTCATGGGCAGTTTAGAAGATTCTATGGTCTCCCACCATCTACTCTAGGACTCAGTCAACAGATCTCATTCCTTTTCTATCCACACATACTTCCTGACTCAACAAATCCTGTCTCATAAATTTAACACTTCTAAAATGCTAAATTTGTCTCTCCACAATTTGACAACAATGAGATAGCAAAAACCAAAATGTTTTTCCTACTTTATTACACAGTCACTTAATACAGAATGGATGCTTCTGACTCCAGATGTGGGTGGGGTGACGTATTTTCCCCACACACCAAGCAATTCTCCAGCCAACACCAGGTGGGTGTCCTATAATTCTATTGAACTCTGACACAATACTCCTGGAGATAGCATCAGATCCCACTGGTTGAGGGCTCAGTCCCACAAAACTGTCCCCCACTTCAGATGCCAATTGCAAATAGTCCATTGTCACTTACAATTCTGACTGGCTGGCTATAAATCAGGGCTACCACTATCCCTTCCTTAGCTTCCATTAATTTACTGGAACCATATTTTAAAATATACAGATCAATAGCCAGGTGAAGAGATGGTTAGGCCATGATATGGTGGGAATTAGCTCGGGGATTCCATGCCACCCTCCAGGAACCACCATGTGTTCAGGCATCCAGAAGCTCCTTGAACTCAGTCCTTTGGGTTTTTACGGAAACTTCATTATGTAGGCACGATTGAGTAAATCACTGGCCACTGGTGATCAGCTTCACCTTCAGCCCCCTCCCATCCCCAGATGTTGGGGGATAGGGCTGAAAGTCCCAATCCTCTAATCATGACTCCATCTTTCTGAACCAGCCCCCATCCTGAAGTTGTCTAGGGGCTGCCAGCCACCAGGCATCTCATTAGCACATTAATGCTCTGGAGATTCCAAGGGTTTTAGGAGCTTGTGCCAGGAAACAGAACAAAGACCAAAATATATATTTCATAATATCACAGATAGTGACCAATTCCAGTCTTAGAATGGTCCAGAACAGTCCAGAGCATATTGCAGAAATGAGAGAAATGTTCTAGAAATGAAATAATTTCTATAGTGACACCACCCATTCCTTGACACAGATATAATTTCGCCTGCTACCTTATTCCTGCCATAGCAATCAGCACAACATGAAACGCCAAGTCAAGTCTGGACAAGGTTTTAATGAATAAAAACACACTGATGAAATGAGAGCTTTTCCTTTTTTACCCGCTTCACAAACCTGAGAGGCCCAGGAGTCTGCAGAAACACAACTCTTAGGCAGGGCCCACAGCAGGCCCTTATTTTCTTGTGTTCTATGCCAGGAGTCAGCAAACTATGGCACATGAACTAAATCTGGCCTGCCACCTGCTTGTATAAAGTTTTATTGGAACTCAATGGCCTTCAAAGCCTACAATACTTACAATGTGGTCCAATACAGAAACAGATTGTTGACCTGTGTTTTAAAACAATTAGGAGGAGACTTGGAGAATAAAAGTATTCTTTCGGAGAATTATTACCTGTTACTTACCTGTATCAGATTTCTCGGTAACTCAGCAGCTGTCCTTTCTTTTTCCATGACCCCTTGGTGAAGAAAAGCAAAAGGTCAAAGTAAGGCAGAAACCAATATGAGAATCCAGAGCTCCCACAATTCCCATACTCATGGGTGTCGATGTTGCAGCACATCAATTATGAGTGACAACTCCCCTCAAAACACACACACACACACACACACACACACACCAAGACACCCAAGCAAACACACATCGATCTATGAAGGTGGACCAACCTTATCTCCCCAGCTAGAAAACAGTGCTCTGGTCCTTGAGGATCAGAAAGAAGAGGGAGCGTTATTTTGTAAGTTAACTGAAGTCTAAAAAACTTTGGCTGTCAATCTGTCCATGATTACAAAAAGCATAAAATATATCAAGGAGTGCCTTTAACCACGAGAAAATACACTCTGTCTCAAATCCAAGAGAGTAACAATTTACAATTTACCCATCCTTCCACTGAGGGTTCCACTCCCACCGTTCCTTATTTTTTATAGCACCTCTTGGCTGGCTAATAGGCATTACTGGTTGGCCGCTGACCACTGCCCCCACTCCCATGAGCTGCAAGGGTCCCCAAAACCTGGGTTCTGAGAAAAAGCCTCAACCCATTGAATTCCACATGCAGAGGCAGAGAGCACTGCAATACTGTGATTCACATGCTAAATCTGTCTATAATATAGTTGTAGTAGAATAAGAATACTTGACCAACTATGTCATCCCTAATAGTGGTATCTGCAGTGATATCACAAATTTCAAACAACAAAAATTCAAGTTACTTCCACTGCAGTGGAACAACTAGCATATTTAAATAGCCAATAAGAAAAAATTATAACGTTCTTTAGTACATTAGTAACAATTTGTGCCATTTGAGCAGCGCTGATATGAGAATAACTTTGCAAAGAGATGTCCATATTTTAGAGGATTTATTTCTCATAGCAACTCTGCAAATCAGATATTATTATAACCACTTTATAGCTGCTCCTCTGTTTCATAATTATTCAGGTAATATTTACCCTGATGCTACTACATGCAGTCACAGAGAATAAAGCACTGAACAAAACAGAAAAATCCTGAAGCACATGGATGTTATAATCTTTTGGGAGAGGACAGTAAATAAACAAAATATATCAGGTGGTAGTACATGCTATTAATATATAAAAAATGCAGCACATTGCAGGGATAAGAATACATATTTATCTTTAGCAAGTCAGGACTGGTTATGTGGTAGGATAGAAACAGAATTAAAAACTGTTTCAGATACTGGAAACCCACAGCTGGTTTAGTATATCTATTAATATATTTATAAGCATAACCAACTCCTAGTGGAAAAGAAGTCAGTATTAATAGGCTAACCATTCATTTATGGGGTTGAAAAAAGAACAGCACAAAGATTTAGAAAGAAAAAAGAAAACAGGACAAATTTAATAATATTTTTTAAAAAAGCAAAATCATAAAAGCAAAAAATGTATCCTTTGAAAAAAACTAATGAAATTGACAAACAGTTATTTAAAGAGCAACAGAGCATAGACAAAAAGTTATGAGTGAGTCATAATTACAGATGTCACAGGGAGAATACAGCAAAAATTCAAGGAATAGGTATGAAGACGTACAGGTAATGAATGAATTTCTAGAAAGCAAGCAATGACCAAAAATAAGTACAAAATCTGATTCTATCCAATCATTAAAGGAAAAGACACCAGTTTAAAACATGTCCACACAGGAAAGAGAAGTTGCAAACTGTTTTACAAGAAAGGTCACTAAATACATAAGGGATTCCAATATAGGGGGAAAAGAATGTTTTCCTGAGTATTCCAAGACTGGAAGAGTACAATTCAAAAAAAAAAAGAACGATCTCATACACATAAGTGCAAATTAATATAAAAATATTAGTACAGTTGAGAAATGAACAATGATAATAAATTACAAACCAAGTTCATTTCATCCTAGGAATGAAGGATGGTTAAAAACTGAATCATTGATTAATATAATTCACCACATTAATAGAAAAATAAAGATTATATGACTCATCCCCTTAGACACAAAACAGTGATGAATCTATCACTTGGTAACAATATCCATTGGTAATAATAATTTAGCTCACTAGAAAAGACTAGAAGCGAAAAGGTTTTATTAGGGAGAAAAAAAAATTACAAACAGCTACAGCAAACATCCTATTTCACCATGAAATGGTAAACAGTTCCCTCTGTGATCTGGAACAAGTTAAGGATGCAAATTATATGCTATTTTACCTTGAACTGAAGGGGTCCTGATAAGTGCAGTAAAGAAATAGAAACTGCAAGGAATAAAAAAGGAACAAGTTGAAACTGGCAGATGATTAGATTTTCTGTGTGAAATGTAACAGCTCTATAGATAAATGATTCAAACGTATCGTTTTATTAATGACCAAATGCAGAGCCGGGTGCGGTGGCTCATGAGTATAATCCCAGCACTCTGGGAGGCCGAGGAGGGAGGATTGCTTGAGCTCAGGAGTTCGAGACCAGCCTGAGCAAGAGCGAGACCCCGTCTCTACTAAAAAAAGAAAGAAATTAGCCAAACAACTAAAAATAGAAAAACTTAGCCGGGCATGGTGGCGAGTGCCTGTAGTCCCAGCTACCCGGGAGGCTGAGGCTGGAGGATTGCTTGAGTCCAGGAGTTTGAGGTTGCTGTGAGCTAGGCTGACGCCACAGCACTCTAGCCAGGCAACAGAGTGAGACTCTGTCTCAAAAAAAAAAAAAAAAAAAGACAAAATGTATTTGGCAAGGCAGCGGGTTAACAAGGTATTTTTTAAAAAAGCAGCTCCTGCGGGGCGCGGTGTAATGACAGGTGTAAAGTTTGTAATCCCAGCATTATGGGAAGCAGAGGCAGGAGGATAGCCGGAGCCCAGCAGTACCAGGCTGCAGTGAGCTATGATCAGGTCACTGCACTCCAGCCTGGGGTGACAGAAGAAGACCCCGTGTCAAAAACAAAACAACAACAACAAAAAACCAATTCCCTTCTATGCACCTGAATGCAATGTATCAAACTGATGCCCACAAGCAGAGTAAGATGCACAGACTAAAATATCATCTAATGCATCAAGAGGGGAGAGTTGGGGACCGAGTTGAGGCAAATGTCACCCTGTGCTCACCCGACACGCCGAGATCCACAGATCAGCGCCGAGAGAACGAGGTCGAGGCGCTTGTCCCCGTGACCCCGAATGGCAGAGATGCTTTTTCTTTCTGGAAAGAGAGCAGAGGATGCTTTGGGGGTGCTGATTAAATACGACAGTGTGTCTCCAACTCCACCCTGCAGCAGAATCGCCCCGAGTTCCTGATTCAGTAAGTCTGGGACGAGCCGCGGCCCCCGGGGGAGCAGACCCGGAGCTCTCAGACGAAGCAGCGCGACCAGGGAGGCCCCGGGCGCGGAAGCCGGGCGGGGGGGCGAGGGCCACCCAGGAGGCCGCCCTTTGACCTCAGACCCTCAGTCCCAGCCCTCGGACTCTAGCGGGCGGGCTGAACAGGGCCCGGCCAGATACCAACCCGACTGAGGCAAAAATGTACCTCAGGCGGAGGTGCAAGGTGACATGGCTGCCGGCCCACGCATGCGCAGACGCGCGCTTCTGATTCCGGTTTCGGCACCGCCCACAACGTTAGGGGCGGGGCCCCGGGCATGGGGACCTCGGGCCAAGCGGGGTCGCCGGGGCTGGGGTGGGAAGAGCGCCGGGAGCGCCAAGGAGTGCGAAGGCCGGTTTTGGCCGCAAGCGGACGAGAAATGCTAATTTCCGCAGGGATTGGAGGTAGAGAGTGTAAGGCTGGCGGTGGGAACTCCCTCCCCAATAAAAAAAGAAAAACTCTGCTAAAGGCAGATTACTCTCTGCAGTGGTAGGCAAAAGCCCGCCTCAGAGTTACATCCTGTCATTGCTAGCTGAACACCCCAGCCCAGGCTCAACCACATCCTGCTTTCTGTGACCTAGGCACAGGGCTGAAAACAGCCCTGCCACCGTTCCCAGAAAAAGCCCCCTCCACTTATGCCCCTCACCGCATATAAAACCCTTGCCTCAGTCCCAGACAACTGCGACTTCCCGAGCCCCTGGAGCGCTCCAATTCTCCCGGGTCTCGAGAACCTCGCCCGGGTCCCTCCCTTGGGATCCGTTACCCTCACCCTGGAGCACTCCAATAAGGCCTTTTTACTTAACCCTTTCAACTCTACTAGTCTTTCTTTCTTTGGTGCCGACCATCCAAAAAACCTGAGAAAAGAATTAGAACCGCGCACAGGGCTGGAGGGGAGACTAGGCTGTGAAAAGGCTTTGTTGGCTCAGCCTGCAGATTGGGACTGGGGTGGGGCTAGGGCGAGACCGGCCCTGGAGGCGTGGCTTTTTAAATATTCCAAGGGGCGTGACTCAGGGGAGGAGCCTGGATGAGGGACGGGGATTGGTTGACAATTCCTAGGGGGCGGAGATGAGGCCTAGGGATGGGGCTTGACAGGCCTAGGGGCGGGGCAAATGTTAGCACCTCCTATCCAAGTTCCCACGGGCCAAGGAATAGGGGATCCCAGCAATTGTGTTCATACCTGTCTTTCTCCACGTTGCTACAGCCCTGTACACAGGACACACATGCAACGCTCAGCCTAGCAATCTGTGAGATAGCTCTCCTTTGCATTCATTCAATCTTTCTTAAGGTCTTTAGTTTTCCCTTTCATTGTTTTACAGGTTACTGCTCCTCCAGAGGAAAGCCTTTGATAGTAATTTAAATAGTTCTTTTTACCTGTAAACTTTGCTAAACTCTAATAGCTGTCAGTTCATTATTTGGGACTTCATATATAAATAGCTGTCCATATGGAAAGCTGTCCATTACAAATAGCTTTCCAAACATGGAAAATATTCCTATTTTCTGTGGATATTTTTTTCTTTATCTAATACTTACAACTCGTTTTCCTCCCGGGAGGTAGTGGTAATCAATGGCATTTCTCTTCCGCTGGCGGCTGGAACCAGCTGCAGCTGTTCCTCGTAATCCCACACTCCCAGGTCCCGCCCCTTCCGTCGCCGAGCGCGTGTGCGCGTGCGCGCGTGCGCGTCCTGGCAGCCATCTTAGCCGCGCGCTATCCCCCGCGTCTGAGGTGAGTTTTTGTCTCTCCCTGGCGTGGGGCCCTGCCCAGGTGTGGCCACGCGGGAGTGAGAGGATCCAGAGGGAAGTCGCGGGGTGACACGTAGCTGGCCCCGCGCGCAGTCGGGCCGCTTCGGCCTCCCGTCGGCTCTCCTCAGCGGCGCGCGGCCCCTTCTCCGAGAGTCCCAGCCGGCTCCGCCCTCCGGGGTCGGTCCCCGGGAGGAGGCGGGTCGGAGCGGCCTCTCTTGTGACGCGCTTCCCTTTGCAAAAGCCTCTGTGGCAAGTTTTGTGCACTTTCTCCAGAAGGAAAAGCATCTCCGCCGTCTCTGGCCCCGGCTTCCTCCTGGCCTCACCAACCTGGCAATTCTATGGCGTCCCCGCGAGCACTTGATGTAGTGGTTCTGGCTGTGGGTGTCGGCTCCTGAAATTAAATTTATATTCAGGTGGAAAGATAAACCTTTTCAGGTTATTAGGGAGCACGTTTATCTAGTAACATTAAATGCATGAGTGAATGCAAATAAAGACGAAATTTATGACTAAGGAAAAAGCGGGACTACTGTATGCTCAAGTCATCACCTCGGGGCCCTGTAAACCTCCCAGAGGTTCAAAATGGATGGGGGTCCTCTAGGAAGACAATGCGGGTTTATTTTTTGTTAGTACCAGAAGTTGGAATTGATAATGAATAGCAAGATGAGTTTTGACGGTGGGTTTTTTCTAGGTATTTGTTTTTAAATTTGTTAAATAATAACTAAAAACGAGAATCACACTCAATTGAGATTTATTAAGCCAAGATTTTAAGGACGCACCTGGGGAAAAAGCACAGCCCACAAAGTATCTGTTGTGGACGGGGCTCTCCGTAGAAGAGGTTGAGAACTTTGAGTTGAAAGGAAAAAGTTGGTGCCGGGGAAAAGGGGAGGCGTGAAGGAGGTGAGCAGTGAGACAATTGATGGTATTCTTGTGGAGTTCTGTTTGGTGCTCAGTATTCTACACAGGATAAGATGAACATTCAAAAAAGGAGGTAGTGGGCCGGGCGCGGTGGCTCATGCCTGTAATCCTAGCACTCTGGGAGGCCGAGGCGGGTGGATCGCTCGAGGTCAGGAGTTCAAGACCAGCCTGAGCAAGAGCGAGACCCCGTCTCTACTGAAAATAGAAAGAAATTAGCTGGCCAACTAAAATATATATAGAAAAAAAATTAGCCAGGCATGGTGGCACATGCCTGTAGTCCCAGCTACTCGCGAGGCTGAGGCAGTAGGATCGCTTAAGCCCAGGAGTTTGAGGTTGCTGTGAGCTAGGCTGACGCCACAGCACTCACTCTAGCCAGGGCAACAAAGTGACACTCTGTCTCAGAAAGAAAAAAAAAAAAAAAAAAAAGGAGGTAGAGGAAATGGTCAATGTTGGGATCTTCTCAGAGTGAGTAGAAGAGTGATCGTATCTCTTCTATCTTTGCATCTGTGGAGATAAACTTGTTAATCGACATTTAAGAGTTTTATTTAGGCTACAGTCCTAAAGTTATAATTGATATACACTCATTTTATAGGGGCTGTATATCTTGAAGTGTTGTTTTCATTTTTAGGGCTGAAGGAAGAACTATTTTAACCCCAAATACATTTATTTGACATATTTTGAGATGGCTGCAGGCAGACAGGAATAATGCTGTAAGTCTGTGGGGAAGTTTAGGGGAGAAGTTTGCATCTATAGAGAATCACTCTTAAATGGAACAGGTTTGCTGAGAGTCTGACACCCTTCAAGGTCTGAATAAAAATATTTCCCTGAGGGCTGTTATCATGAGGCTTATCTGTATAATAAGACCACCTTGCCAGCCAGGCTTCCTTTCTCCCTCCCATACCCTGTCCAGCAAAAAAAAACCTGTTTTGTCATTTTCTAAGCCTCTTCATGTCTTGAAAGAGGACCCCTTAAAAGAAAAGAGGATGGCATTGTTTGTGTAACTCCATGTCAGGCTCAGTTCTCCCTTTTGCCATAATGAATTTAGGGAGGTCCTGAGATTTTTTTTCCCCCCTTACAAATTATCTAAAAATCTGTAGTTCCTTAAAAAATCTGTTAACCCTTAACCTAGATTCACTAATTGTTAAGATTTGTTTCATTTGTTTTCATATGTATAGCTACTTTGTTAAAGTACTATACTTTGTTACTTTGTTAAAGTATCTATACATGTTAAATTGCTGACTTTCATTTCCCCTTTCAATCTTAAGCATGTATCTCCTAAGAATGAAGAGAATTTTTTATCAAACAGAAAACAAGACTTTATTGTCTCCCCTCCAAGAAAATCCAATTTCTGCAGTTGTCCAAAAGTATCTGTTATAGTTGCCAGGTTGTTTGGATCCAGAAGAGATTTGCACATTGCATCTTGTTTTTAGATCTCTTTAATCTGTTTTTACCTAGAACATTCACCTGAATTTTTTGAAATACAATTTTGACTCTTGAAGATTTCAGGATCATTATCTTGTAAAATGCTGACATTCTGATACAGTGTTGTTTTCCCAGGATTTTATTTCCCGTGTATCTTGTAAAGTGGATGTTGGGTTTACAGCAGTACTGTCTGTTAGGTCCGGAGCTGAGAGATAGATACACGAAGCCTCAGGTTTAGCGAAATGCTGTTTATTTTGAGCATCTGGGTGCGGTTGGGTGGAGGCTGAAAAAAGTGTCCACACTGAGGGAGGGGAAAGCTTTGGGTTTTATGGAGGGTTTCTGGGAGGGGGCGGGGCGTGAGTACCTGTGCCAGAACAGCTGCTTCAATAAATTTTTTAAACAACCAATTTCTGGGACCCTTGCATCAGTCTCATCCTGTAGAGATAAGGAAGGGGTGTAGTTTAATCCCTATCAGGGGTGATAGGAATGCTGACTGAAGCTCTCTGTTAGATTATAAAGTCTGGGGACTCTCTAGACTCCTGTGGCTATTGTTTTACAAGCCTAAGTTTTCCATTAACTGCATTCTGTCCTATACATACTTTTCAGATTCCCACCTGGAACAAACCTAAGACTGTGTAATACAAATATAATGCAAGGCACAGATGTAATTTTAAAAATTTTAGTAGCCAAATTAGAAAATTTAGGCCGGGCGCGGTGGTGGCTCACGCCTGTAATCCTAGCACTCTGGGAGGCCGAGGCGGGTGGATTGCTTGAGCTCAGGAGTTCGAGACCAGCCTCAGCAAGAGCGAGACCCTGTCTCTACTAAAAATAGAAAGAAATTATCTGGCTAACTAAAATATATATATAGAAAAAAATTAGCTGGGCATGGTGGCGCATGCCTGTAGTCCCAGCTACTCGCGAGGCTGAGGCAGTAGGATCGCTTAAGCCCAGGAGTTTGAGGTTGCTGTGAGCTAGGCTGACACCACGGCACTCACTCTAGCCCGGGCAACAGAGTGAGACTCTTGTCTCAAAAAAAAAAAAAGAAAAAGAAAATTTGAAGTGTACATGTGAGATTGTTTTTAATATGTCTTATTTAACCCAGCATATCCAGTTGTCAATATCAAATCATTAATGAAGTTAATAAGGACTAATGTAGTCAATATGAAATTACTGAGACATTTTACATTTCTTCTGTAAAATGAATACAATGCATATTACACTTACAACACATCTCACCATAGATCCTAATTTTCATTGGAAATTCTTGGTCTGCATTTAAATTCCATAAAATTTATAATTGAAAAAGTAGATTTACAAACCCAGGTTGTTCCAAACATACTTACAAGTTTTTCAATAACTGAATTAATTTTATTTTTAAATTTAAAAGTAAAATTAAGGATTCAGTTCCTCAGTTGCACTAGCCCCATTTTATGTTCTCAGTAGACACATCGAGCTAGTGGCTACTGAGTTATACTGGACAGGACAAGAGGCCGAGGCAGGTGGATCGCTCCAGGTCAGGAGTTTGAGACCAGCCTGAGCAAGAGTGGGACCCCGCCGTCTCTACTAAAAATAGAAAGAAATGATCTGGCCAACTAAAAATATATATAGAAAAAATTAGCTGGGCATGGTGGCGCATGCCTGTAGTCCCAGCTACTTGGGAGGCTGAGGCAGTAGGATTGCTTGAGCCCAGGAGTTTGAGGTTGCTGTGAGCTAGGCTGACACCATGGCACTCACTCCAACCCGGGCAACAGAGTGAGACTCTGTCTCAAAAAAAAAAAAAAATGAAAATTTCCTAGACAATGTTGTGTACTTCATATTGTATCTCATCAGGAGGCACATAATACAGGTTTATTAGCGATGCTAAGGATTTGGTCAAGGTGCTGATCTCTGTATAGTCACATTTTTCTTACAGTAATCTATGAGTGGTACTTTGGCAATGGGAATAATCTGTTCCCCAACAGCCTTTTACCCAGTGGTTTTAGTGTCATTTGTTGGTCTTTGCCTAAACATGGTTTTATATTGGGAGGTTACAAAATGGGGTTTTCGGCCGGGTGCGGTGGCTCACGCCTGTAATCCTAGCACTGTGGGAGGCTGAAGCGGGTGGATCGCTCGAGGTCAGGAGTTCGAGACCAGCCTGAGCAAGAGCGAGACCCCGTCTCTACTAAAAATAGAAAGAAATGATCTGGCTAACTAAAATATATATAGAAAAAATTAGCCAGGCGTGTGGCGCATACCTGTACTCCCAGCTACCTGGGAGGCTGAGGCAGTAGGATCGCTTAAGCCCAGGAGTTTGAGGTTGCTGTGAGCTAGGCTGACGCCACGGCACTCACTCTAGCCTGGGCAACAAAAGCGACACTCTGTCTCAAAAAAAAAAGGGATTTTACCCCCTATTTGTGTCATTACTTTCTCTACTCTTCTGTTGTTTTTTGAGAGAGTGGTCTCACTATGTGGACCAGGCTGGTCTCAAACTCTTGGCCTCCCAAAGTGCTGGGATTACAGGTGTGACCCATCATTGCCTGGCCTTTGGGTAGATTTTTGTATATGCTGTGAGATAAGAGTCCAATTTTATTCTTCTGTATATGGATATCCAGTTTTCCCAGCACCATTTATTGAAGAGACTATCTGTAGACCATTTTTCCTGTGGTCTTGGGCCAATCCAGTTCTTTCCTTTCTCACTTGTAATTTCCAGGAATAACCATTATTCCAGCTCTCTTTTGATTAGTGTCAAAAAAACAAAACTCATTTAATATTCTGGGAATGCAATATCCTGAGATATGGAGAAACTGACTGGACTAGTCTGGACTCTGTCCTTTTCCCTCTTAGAAACAGTGTGTTCTTTAAAAAAAAATTTTTTTTAATTAAAAAAACAAAACAAAACAAAACAATATGTTCTTTAATACTTTAGCCCAGCAAGTCGCCTTGCCCTAGGGTATGAAACTCAGGTGGACTGCTTTCCTAGATTCCTCAGTTGCTGTGCAAGTGGAACACACACGGATGAGACTCCATCCACCCTGGGCAGCTTTTTCTGAGTGTTGGGGGACCATGTGGCCCTGAATCCTAGGGTCCTGTTGTCCCTTTCTGCTTATCTGTAAGAAATAAATTGCTTCATGTGTGAGTGTTCTCTCTCACCAGACTCTGGCAGTTAATAAAAGTGCAGCGCAAGATGTAGTGGGCTGAAGTAACAAGTGCACGGTGATCCTGCATCACACTACCCTTTCCCTATTGTGTGTTCTTGACAAATTTCTTAAGATCACTTGACTATAAATATGTTGATTTTTTTTTTTCTGGGCTTCTGTTCTGTCACATAGATCTGTATGTCTGTTTGCATGCCAGTACCATACATACTGTTTTGTTTACTATAGCTTTGTCATATATTTTGAAATCTGCCAGTGTATACCTTCAGCTTTGTTCGTGCTCAAGATTGCTGTGGCAGTTCAGGGTTTTGTGGTTCCATATGAATTTTAGGATTTTATTTTCTACTTCTGTATAATGTCATTGGAATTTTGATAGGAATTGCATGGAATCTGCATTGCTTTTGGTGCTATGGACATTTTAATATTCTTACAACACATGTACAACATATCTTTCCATTTGTTTGTGTCTTTTTCAATTTCTTTCATCAATGTTTTATAGTTTTTAGTACAGAGATCTTTTACCTCCTTGGTTAAATTTATTCCTTTGTAATTTTTTTTCATGTTATTGTAAGTGGGATTGTTTTCTTATTTCTTAATTTCTTTTTTAGATAAGTTGTTAGCATATGGGAACAAATGATTTTTGTATTTTAATTTTGTATCCTGCAACAAAAAGTAGCCAAATTTGTTTACTAGGTCTTAAGTTTTGGGGAGAGTCTTTAGAGATTTAGGACTTCTATATATAAGATCATATCACATACAAACAATTTCACTCCTTTCCTTCTAATTTGGATGCCTTTTATTTATTTATTTATTTATTTATTTATTTTTGCTAAATACTTTTTGTAGGACTTTCCAGTACCATCTTGAATAAAAGTTGTGACAGTGACTTTCCAGTACCATCTTGAATAAAAGTTGTGACAGTGGGCACTTTGTCTTATTTCTGATCTTAGCGGAATAGCTTTCAGATTTCTATTGTTAAGTATGATGTTAGCTGCGGGCTTGCCATATATGGCTTTATTATGTTGAGGTATATTCCTCGTATACCCAAATTGTTGAGAGTCTTTATTATGAAAAGATGTTTTATTTTGTCAAATGCTTTTTCTGTACATATTGAGATGATCCTAAGAATTTTGTTCTTTATTCTGTTAATGTGGTATATCACATTGATTAATTTGGATGTGTTGAACCATCCTTGTATCTCAGGGATAAATCCCACTTGACCATGATAAGTGATTCTTTTAATGTCCTGCTGAATTCAGTTTGCTAGTATTTTCTTGAGGATTTTAGCATCTGTGTTCAGTAAGGATATTGGCCTGTAGTTTTCTTATAGTGTCTTTGTCTGGCTTCAGTATCAGGTGTCCTTGTAAAATGAGTTTGCAAATATTCAAACTTGCAAAAGCTCTTTGACTTTTTGGAAGAATTTGAGAAGTATTGGCATTAATTCTTCTTTAAGTGTTCAGTAGAATTCACTAGTGAAGCCATTTGGTCTTGGATTTATCTTTGTTAGTTACAGGGAGGTTGTTTACTGATTCAGTCTTACTCATTTTTTATCTGGCCATATTTTCTATTTCTTCATGATTCAGTCTTGGTAGGTTGTATGTTTCTAGGAATTTGTTTATTTCTTCCAGGTTATCCAATTCATTGGCACATAATTGTTCATAGTAGTCTCTTATGGTTCTTTGTCTTTCTAGGCACTCATTGTATTGTTTCTTCTTTCATTACAATTTCATTTCTTTTTCTTGATTAGTCCAGGTAAAGGTTTCTCGGTTTTGTTTGTCTTTTCAAAAAACCAGCTTTTTGAGCCTGGCATGCTGGCTCAGGCCTATAATCCCAGTAACTTGGGAGGCTGAGTCAGGATGATCACTTGACCGCAGGAATTGAAGACCAGCCTAGGTAACATAGCCAGACCCTGTCTCTTAGAAAAAAAAAAAAAAAATGAAAAAAATTAGCTGAGCATGGTAGCACACACCTGTAGTCCGAGCTACTTGAGAGACTGAGGCAGGAAGATCACTTGAGCCCAGGAACTCAGGGTTGCAGTGAGCTATGATTGCACCAGTGCACTCCAGCCTGGGCAACAGAATAAGCCCCTGTCTTAAAAAACAAAACAAAACAAAACAAAACCATAAAAAAAACAGCCCTCAGTTTTGTTGATTTTTTGTTTTTTTTTGGGGGGTATCTATTTCATTTATTTCTATTCTAATCTTTATTATTTCCTTCCTTCTAACTTTGGACCTAGTTTGTACTTTTCTAGTTCCTTGAGGTATAAAGTTAGGTGATTTGAGATCTTTCTTTTTTCTTGATGTGGCCATGTATTATTATAGAGGTTTCTGTTAGAACTGCTGTTATCATACACTGCAAGTTTTTGTATGTCATGTTCCTATTTTGTTTGTCTCAAGATAATTTTTAATTACTCTTTTGATTTCTTCTTTGATTATACAGGAGTGTTGGCTAATTTCCACCTATTTGAGAATTTTCCACTTTTCCACCTGTTATTAACTTCTAGTTCCATACCATTGTGGTCAGCAAAGATCCTTGCCATCATTTCAGTCATCTTAAATTTGTTAAGACTTGTTTGGTTGGCTAACATTTGATCTATCCTGGAGAATGTTCCATGCATGCTTGAGAAGAATGTGTATTCTACTACTGTGGGATAAAATGTTCTTTATGTGTCTGTTAGGTCCATTTGATCTATAGTGCGATGTTTTCTATTCTGTCTGTATGATCTAAGCATTGTTAAAAGTGGAGTACTGAAATCCCCTATTGTATTGCTGTTTCTTCCTTGAAATGTGTTAATATTTGCTTTCTGTATTATGAGCTCCCTAAATATATTGGTGCACATACATTTATAATTGCTATATCCTCTTGATGAGTTGGTCTTTTTATTATATAATGACCTTCTTTGTCTCTTATGACAGTTTTTGCCTTAAAGTCTATTTTGTCTAATACAAAAATAGCCACTTCTGCTCTCCATTGGTTATCATTTGCATGGCATATATTTTTTGAACTTTTGACATTCAATCTATATTCCTTGAAGCTAAAGTGAGTCTCTTGTAGAGAGTAGATAGTTGTGTCTTGCTTTATTATTCATTCAGCTACTTTATGTCCTTTGGGGGATTTAATCCATTTAAATTAATTATCGATTGGTGAGGTTATTACCATTTTCATTTTCTGGCTGTTTTGTAGTTTCTTTGTGTCTTCTGTTGGAGCTTTCCTTTGTGATTATTTTTAATTTCAAAATATTAAGGAGGCACAGATGTTTTTATTACATGGGTACTTTGTATAATACTTAAGTGAGGGCTTTTTGTGTGCCATCACCATAATAGTGTTCATTGTACCTAATAGTTTTTAACCCCTTATACCCCTCTCACCCCCCTTCTTGGTTTTCATTGTCATTTACATCTCTTTGTGCCCATGTGCTCATCCTGTAGCTCCTAATTATTAGTGAGTACATGTGGTATTTGTTTTTCCACACATGTGCTTCCTTTGTGATTTGATGACTTTTTGAATATGTCATTCCCCTCTGTCCTAATCTGCAAGGTTTCTGCTGAGAAATCCACCGATAGTCTTATGGAGGCTCCCTTGTATATGACAGGTCACTTTTCCTGCTTTTAAAATTCTTTGACTTTTGACAATTTGATTACAATGTGTCTTGGTTTCAACCTCTTTAAATTGAATCTATTTGTGGGTTTTGGGGTTCATGAATCTAGATGTCCATATATCTCCCCAGATTTGGAAATTTACTACTATTATTTCTTTAAGTCAGCTTTCTACCTCCTTTCTCTTCTCATTGTGTAGCTTCCATAATGTTTATGTTCACTTAACAGGAGTCTCATAAGTCCTTAGGCTTTGTCTATTTCATTCTTTTGTTTTGATCCTCTGACTTGGATAACTTCAAATAATCTGTCTTTGAATATGTTGATTTTTCTGCTTCATCAATTATACTTTTGAACCCATCTGATGAATTTTTCAGTTCAGTTATTGTATTCTTCAGTTCCTGTATTTCTGTTTGGTTCTTTTTTTTTTTTTTTTTTTAATCATTTCTATCCCTGTGTTGAATTTCTCATTTTGGTCATGTATTGTTTTCCTGATTTCATTTAGTTGTGTATCTATGTTGTCTTTTAACTCATTAATATTTAAGATGAGTATTTTGAATTCTTATATGATTCACAAATCCCCATTTCTTGTGGTTACTTGTTTTTTTGATTTTTGATTCTTCATGTTCCTCATAAGTTACTTTGTTGTTTGTGCATTTGAAGTAGCAGCTAACTCTCCTAGTCTTTCTGGACTGGTCTTGTCTGGGAGAGACCTTCACCCATCAGTAGTGCTTCATGTAAAATGATATAGAGACTGACTCCTCAGAGAGTGTACCATATAAGGCTGGTGACAAGGTCCCCTTCTTTCTCCCCTTCTGGAGAGAAAGCTTCAGTTCTGCGCTTTCTCTCAGTCACACAGAGCAGGGCAGGCTGTAAGAGGATGCCTGCCCCTTTTCTTTGTTGCTGTCTGTCTCAGGGGACTGAGCTCTTTCCATTGTCCATTGCTCAGCATGAGGTGAGATACGAGCCCCTCATAGATTGCTCTGAGAAGTCATGACATGAGGTAGTCTCTCATTTCCCCCTGTGGGAGAAATCATGGGCCAAGGCAATCTTCTTGGCACTGAGTTTTGGGGGAGGGACTGATGCGGGTAAGCTGAAACAGTTCCTACCCATATAAATGCAACTGTTCTCGGTTTGTGCTCCTCCAGGGTGTTTCTCGTTATAGGCTGAATTCTGGATTTCTCTTCAAGGTATTTTGGTTCCAGTATTATTATTAATATATTGGTGTTTCCATGGACAAACAGAGCTAGGGCTTTCTACTCTGCCGTCTTGCTGATATCCTCTGAAATATATTACTTAATGTATTGTGGAATACAAATAAAATAGTTTGGAATTGATAATTCATACCCCTGCAGCAAACAAATTTATTAACTGAGTTATTTGTATACATTGTTTTATTTTTATTTTATTTTTTAAGACAGGGTCCCACTCTGGTACCTAGGCTAGAGTGCATTGGCATCATCATAGCTCACTGCAATCTCAAACTCCTGGGCTTAAGTGATCCTCTTGCCTCAGCCCGCCAACTAGCTAGGACCACAGGCATGTGCCACCATGCCCAGCTAATATTTTATTTTTTTGTAGAGATGGGATCTTGCTGTTGCCCAGGCTGATCTGAAACTCCTGGCCTCAAGCAGTCCTCCCACCTTGGCCTCCCAAAGTGCTAGAATTACAGGCGTGAGCCACTGTGCTCAGTCAGTTCTTTTATCTTTAGGCTTAGATTATATATTTAAAATATTGTTTTCCAAATTTACTTAGTTTAGTTTTCATCTTTCAATGTGGTTTTGTTATTCACATATGATACAGTTAAAAAGAGGTCATTTTTGTCACCTTAAGGTATTTTTTTTATAAATGCCCTTTATCAGGTTGAAAAATTTTTTTAGGCTTACTGAGCTTCATTTTTTAAAAAAATTATGGATAATGAGTTTTGTCAGATTCCTTTTCTATGTCTCATGAGATCAGTTATCTCTTTCTGGTCAGCTAATATGGTGAATTAAATTGGTTTACATTTGAAAATCAACCTGGCATTTTTTGGGTAAGTCTACTTGATGATGATATATAGTGTCTCTCCCCTGGCGATCCCACCCCCCCATTTATATAGCTAGATGTAGAGTGTGGTGCAGTGCCTTAAATGGATTTCTCTTCACTCTCTTGAGCTGCCCCTTGCCTTTTGGGATGGCTTCCTTGGGCATGGGGAAGGCCTGATGCCTCTCAGTGATCCTGCCTTACCTTAGTTTTTTATATACTGTGGTCTAATATTCAGGGAAGACTTGTGAGAAGGAGTCTGTGGATAGATACAGAATCACTGCGACTCTGCACACCATTCATATTCACTATGAATTCTGTGACTGAGACATCTCTAATTTGTTTAATCAGCCCATACTCTGCTGTTAAATTTTGGTAAGATTTAATGATGATTTTTTCTCATTTTTATCCATGGCATTTCCTTCTCTCACCACTTACCCAAGATTGAAAAAAATCATGGGTTTCTGGGCCTGGCTCGGTGGCTCACGCCTGTAATCCTAGCACTCTGGGAGGCCGAGGTGGGTGGATCGCTCCAAGTCAGGAGTTCGAGACCAGCCTGAGCAAGAGCGAGACCCCATCTCTACTAAAAAAAAATAGAAAGAAATTATCTGGCCAACTAAAAATATATATAGAAAAAATTAGCCGGGCATGGTGGTGCATGCCTGTAGTCCCAGCTACTCGGGAGGCTGAGGCAGTAGGATCGTTTAAGCCCAGGAGTTTGAGGTTACTGTGAGCTAGACTGACGCCACGGCCCTCACTCTAGCCCGGGCAACAGAGCGAGACTGTCTCAAAAAAAAAAAAAAAAAATCATGGGTTTCTTCTTTCTTAGAAAAGCTTATAATTTAGATTTATATGCATTCTTGAACCTCTGGTGTGTTTTTAAAAGCTATGGTTTTGTAGCTTATGTGGCTTGTTAAGAATGAGAGATCAGGCCAGGCGTGGTGGCTCACGCCTATAATCCTAGCACTCTGGGAGGCCGAGGCGGGTGGATCGCTCGAGGTCAGGAGTTCAAGACCAGCAAGAGCGAGACCCCGTCTCTACTAAAAATAGAAAGAAATTATTTGGCCAACTACAATATATATAGAAAAAAAATTAGCTGGGCATGGTGGCACATGCCTGTAGTCCCAGCTACTCGGGAGGCTGATGCAGTAGGATCGCTTAAGCCCAGGAGTTTGAGGTTGCTGTGAGCAAGGCTGATGCCACGGCACTCACTCTAGCCCGGGCAACAAAGCAAGACTCTGTCTCAAAAAAAAAAAAAAAAAAAAAAAGAATGAGAGATCAACTCTTGGAAGTTCTACATTGTAATGTAAATTTATGAGAAAATGTTTTTTAATTTTTGTGAAGTTGTACCTTCAGGGAGGATTTTTAGAAATGGGACTTCTAAGTCAAAGACTAAATGCAGTATAATTTTGCTATATGATCCGAAATTCCCTTTCTGAGTGATTTTTTTTGAGCGAAGTTAAAAATAATTCCAAAGGAAAATAAACAAGGAATATTAGTTTTAATTACAAGGCTCTTGTTTCCAAAAAGTTGTTTTGCATTTGTGTGTAAATGCATATTTTAAGTAGTGTTGTAGCTTATTTTGTATTACAGGCAGATACTTTATATATTTCTTATATTAAATTTTAGTTTTGTGTTTATTTTTACATGTATTTATTTGAGATATACTGCAGTATTCCTGAGGGAAATAGAGCTTGTGTGCCATTTAGCAAAGAATCATTGGGTGCCTTCAGTGAGCTAGGTACTAAGCCAATTATAGGGTACATGATGGCTACAAAAGGAATATAGTACTGGCTGCCATGGAGTTAACAGTCTAATTTTAAAGACAGATTTTAAATGAATATGGCAAGTATGTAATAGGAGGGCTTGTTATGGACAAATGAGGAAGGCTTTTTGAGAAGGACTGAATGTTTAATTTGAGAACTAAAGCTTGAGTAAGAATGAACTAGTCAAAGAATTGGGTTGAGTTGAGGGTTGTTAGAGTACGTGATGACATTTCACGTGGTAGGAACTCCAAGTGCAAATCCCAGGAACAAGAGAGAGTCTAGTTGTCTTTGAACCAAGAAAAGACAGAGGTTGAGAAAACAAAGGAAGACTGATGGGAGAGGGCTGGACTAGATGAATGAAGAATTGGGGCTGTATTCTAAGGCCACACCACAGAAAGCCAATGAAATGTTCTTAACTGGGAGAGTGATGTGATTCAACTTGTGACTTAAGTAGAAATAATTCTGAAGTCCTAAGTACCGTGCTAAGGTTTGGGTATGGTATTGTCTTAGTCCACTTGTGCTGCTACCATAAAATACTTAAAACTGGGTATTTCATAAATAATAGAAATTTATTTCTCACAGTTCTGGAGGCAGGTAAATTTAAGATCAAGGCACCAGCAGGTTCAGTGTCTGGTGAAGGCTCAGTCTCTGCTTCCAAGGTGATGTCTTGAACACTGTCTTCTCACATGGTGAAAGGGATGGAAGGCAAAGGGGGGGTGCCTATGAGTTCCCTTCAGCCCTTTTATGAAAGCACTAATCCATTCATGGGGACCGAGCCTTCACAATTTAATCACCTCTCAAAGGCCTTGGTTGCACTGGGGATTAAGTTTCAACATGAATTTTGGAAAGGACACAAATATTCAAACCATCTCACCAAGTTTATAATTTGAATTTGATGATGAATCTGGAAAAGGGGGGTAATCTTAGGAGAAAATATCCAAAACATTTTTTTTAATGGTAGTGAGGGGAATAGCAACAAACAACCTAGAAACGTTATGCTGAGGACATGACATTTAAACTGATACCAAAAATACAAGGAGTAGGAGTTAGATGGGCTAAAGATTGAGGGGAAGGGTGGCATGGTAAAGTGTTCTGCATAGAGACGGTATCATGGATCTTTTGATTAATTGGTTATTTATATTTCTGGTATGAGAGGGAAGGATTAAGTACATTAAGGATTAATTGCAGATTTGACACTACCATCTATTTACTGAAATAGAAAATGCAGAGTGAGGTAATAAATCTTTATTATAGAACTGATAGGAAAAAATAACTGATTTCAGTAAAGTGACATAAATCAAGTAAAGGTAAATTTTTAAGAACCCAGGCTGGGTGAGGTGGCTCACGCCTGTAATCCTAGCACTCTGGGAGGCCGAGGCGGGTGGATTGCTTGAGCTCAGGAGTTCGAGACCAGCCTGAGCAAGAGCGAGACCCTGTCTCTACTAAAAATAGAAAGAAATTATCTGGCCAACTAAAATATATATATATAGAAAAAAATTAGCTGGGCATGGTGGCGCATGCCTGTAGTCCCAGCTACTTGGGAGGCTGAGACAGTAGGATTGTTTAAGCCCAGGAGTTTGAGGTTGCTATGAGCTAGGCTGACGCCACGGCACTCACTCTAGCCCGGGCAACAAAGCGAGACTTTGTCTCAAAAAAAAAAAAAAAAAAAAAAATTTAAGAGCCCAAAAACTTTATAGTGCTTTAATTTCTTGGATAGAAAATTAAGGAATTGGACTCAGAGGCTTAGCATTGGAAAAAAATAGTATTTCATGTGTCAAATCAATCTTACCAAGGTGTATTTGTTCTTATACAAACAGCTAAATTGTGGGTGGTCCCAAGCTTGGGCCAAACATCCAAGATACTGCTTGCCAGTTGGGACATCCATTGAGCCTGCTGAGCCTGAATTCCTGTTCTCACCTTTCCCCAGTGGCTTGTTGTATACTTAATGATATACATTGGGTCCCTGGTAGGGGGAGAGAAAACACTGTCCATGGAGAAGATCAGACAGTCTTGAAGCATTCTTCTTGGTCTTACGGATTTGCACTAAGTGTCCATGTGAGAGTCACAGGCTGAGAGAAAGCAATTGTTTTCAGTTGGCTGCACTCTAATTAAGGATACTTCAAGAACCTGGTCCTGACCAAATGGTGAAAGCAAGAGAGAAATTAAACAGTCCAGAGAATGAGGGGTGATTCTGTTTGGTTTCAGGCAAGTTGAGGAAAAAGTTATCTTGTCTAGGTCCTAATTTTGCCCTTTGAGGAGTCAACATAAAGCTGAGGGGGCTGGCAAAATCTGAGGTGTTTCCTCAGCCCTTGCTGCAAGGGTGACGGGTCCTTTCTCCATAGGGATGTGATTTTAAAAAGTCATATCCTTAGGACTAACCACCTTCCACATAGAATGCCAACCAATAAATGTAGAAGTGAGGAAATTAAAACATCACCATTTGGTAATCATCATATAATAATAATTCAGTGAGGAAACTTCATTGAATGGATATTTTTTATAATAATTCAGTGAGGAAACTTTAATGGATATTTTTTTTTCTCCTCAAATAGGTAACTTGACCCCCAACTTCACATCCATCATAAAAGTTTATTTTAAGTGGATTCTAGACATCGAAGTGAAAGCAAACTAATTAAACTTCAAGAAAATAACATAGAATATCTTCATGGCCTTAGGGGTTGGGAAGTACTTCCTTAAATAAGATATAAATATGACTAAGTATAAAGGAAAGATATATAAACTGGACTACATTAAAATTGAAAACATTTGTTCATCAAAATGTACCTGTAAGAAAGCCTTAGAATGAGAAGGGAGAATTCCTACACATGGAACTGACAAAAGACTTGTATCCAGAATATATTAAGAACTCTTATAAATTAATTCCAAAAGTTCAAACATTCCAGTAGAAAAATAATGAGGTTTGAGCAGGCTCTTAACAAAACTGTAGTAATGGACAATAAACATGAAAAATAAAGTTTTTTATCCTCATTTAATAATCAGACAAATGTAAATTAAATCTACCACTGCATACACATCAGAATGGCTAAATGCCAAAAAAGTGACAATACCAAGTGTTAAAGATAAGGCAGAAGCTGGAATTTGCATACACTGCTTGTGGGAAGTGTAAAGTAGAAATGTGTTTTGAAAAACAGTTTGGCATTATCTGTTAAATTCGAACATAGGAATATACTCTTAAATATAACCATATCACAGCATTGAGCTGTGATAAATTAAGCAACTCAAATATCCATCAATACAAGGATACATAAATAAATTGGGATATATGGGTTGAATATCCCTTATCTGAAATACTTAGGACAAGAAGTGTTTCAGATTTTGGATTTTTTTCATGTTTTGGAATGTTTGCATTATATTTACCAGTTGAGCATCCCAAATCCAAAGTGCTCCAGTGAGCATTTCCTTTCAGCATCCTGTCAGTGCTCAAAAAGTTTCAGATTTTAGAGTATTTTGGATTTCAGATTTTCAGATTAGGGATCCTCAACCTGTATTTATGTTATGGAGTAGTTTTTAGTAAAAGGAAAAGAACTTATTACACATACATGCAACAATGTGAATGAATCTCATGCACACAATGTTGAATGAAAGAAGCTAGACACAAACTAATACATGCCATGTGATTTCATTTACATGAAGTTCAAAACATACAAAATTATGCTGTCAGAATAGTGCTTCCCATTTGGAGAAAAAAGTAATGATTTAGATGTGGCATGATGAGTCTCAGGCTGTAGAAATTCATAATGTGCGTACATTTATTCTGCCTTTTTTTGAATATATGCATATTTTTAATAGGCAAGAGTCTCATCTATTGCCCAGGCTGGTCATGAACTCCTGGGCTCACATGATTCTCCCACCTCAGTCTACCAAGTAGCTGGGACTACAAATGCAAATCACTGCACCTAGTTTTGAATATACATTTCAATAAAATATAAAGTAGACAAATTTTGGGTAATGTCTGATTCGGCACTCCACCCATACATTTTTTACCCTCTGCTAGGACCTAGGGATGTTAAAACCTTTAGATAAAATAAATTTAACAGAGTTTATTCAAGCATGAAAGGATTCATGAGTAAGTTAGCTCTCAGAACCTCAGAAGAGGCTTGGGGAGTTCAATGTTAGCAGTATGCCCAGCTGGATTTCATAGGCAGAATGTGGAAGCAAAGTAAAGAAATTATTTAGTTGGCTGCAGCTAGGCATTTGCCTTATTTGGGTGTAATTCATTGGAAAGTTCCTAGACAGATAGCTAGGTTGGCTGTTTGTGATTAGCTCAAGTTTGGTTTAGTGTATGTTTGTTTTTTTCAAATTTAATCAGTTTCAAGGAATTCTTCCAAGTTTTGGTTTACTTGTGTAAGGGGTCCAGGCACAGAAACAACCCCAGGCTAAATGGCTTCTTGCTTATTGTGCTTTAACCGGGGAGAGAGTCAGATCTGTGTGTGTGAGAAAACTCTGGTGTTTCTCTGTTGAAGTAGATGGGCACTTGAGATATATTCTGTGCTTATTTTGTGAACCATGGGAAGTAATGCTTTGGATCAAAAGTTGACTATCACTGTTTTAGGCAAGCCAGGTGTCAGTTTTCAAGTGCCTTCTGAAATGGTTATTTTCCTATTGTTATCATCTTGCCCAGAACCAGTTCTGAGTGTGTAAACACAAATTTGTTGGGGGGAGGGGCTGGAAGTAGGGGATGATATTCCTTATTCATCTACTTGACTTTTTCCCATAGAACTTATCAGATGATATAGTACATATTTATGTGTTTTATCTGCTTAGCCTTTTGGAATGTGAGATACCTAAGGTGTAGGACATTTTTTTGTATAGTTGACTGCTCTCTCCTTGGTGTCTGGTATATTACCTGGCAAAAAGAAGGCCCTTCATAAGTCTTTGCAGAATGAACGAAAGCATAAGCCAGAGGTAAGGACTTGAAGGGAGGCAACCCGGCCTACATGGCTTTGCCAGCTGGAGGAGCTCAAAGATGTGTGAATTCAGTAAACCATTTGTGTTGAGGGTCCTCAAGACCATCCTTGTGCTCAGTGATTTACAAGAAGCCCTCACAAGATTCAGAAGTTATTAGAGCATGATTATAGTTTATTAAAACAAAAGGATACACATTAGAATCAGCACACGGAAAAAATGCGTGGGTTGAAGTCAGAAGAAATCAAGCTTCCAGGTGTCCTCTCCCAGTGTAGTCACATGGATAGCACCTAATTCTTCTAGTAACAGTGTGTAATATCCATGAGAAGTGCTGCCAGCTGGGGAAGCTCACCTGAACTTTAGTGTCCAGCGTTTTTATTGAGGGTTAGTCACGTAGGCAGTCAGTGCCTCTGTGACTTACTTCATCCACTCAGGCCTAGCCTCCCGAAGTTCAACCTCATTCATTGTTGCCCAAAGCCTCAGTTGTGCAAAAACAGGTTTTCCACATAAATCATAATCATTAGCATAAACTGTCTGGTGATACTAGTAGTATGATTCAAGACCTGAAGCATACTACTTCAGGTCTTGAACCTGAAGCACTTATTGGACAAGATATTCCATGGGCTGAGAGGTCATCTCCTGAACTGAACCACGGTCAGTCCTGAAGACACATCTTTCTCAGGAAGGTGTAGGTTTGGGGCAACCTAGGCCTGTTGAGTTAACCTTTCTGCACATCATTTCATGACCATCGTCTGGTCATGTTGGAGAATAACAACCTTAGGATTTTAGGCTTTGAGTCAAAGTAACCTGTGTTCAAATTCTAGCTCACTGCTTCCTAATTGGTGCTGTTAGATCAATTACTGTTATTGTCTGAGCTTAGGTTTCCTCAACTATTGAATGACAGTAACAAAAATTGCTTTGATAATCATATGAACTTATCCTACCACTGTTTCTGGCACATAATGGATACTCAGTAAATGGCAGTTGATATTTATGTATTTATATCCATGTGGCATTGTGTTCTATAGATTTTGATGGCATTCCCATGAATAGCTTCATTTTCTGCAGAGAGATGACTAATGAACGATGCATCATGACAGATGAATAATGCCTGCTGGTTAAAGATTGACAAGATGAGGCAAGACTCGCATTACTACTTAATCAAGAGGAATTGAGGTTGACCTATCCATAAATTCAAACCCTGTCTTGAAGAGACTTTGGGAACAAGATGATCAGGCAGATTTTACCAACAGACTCACAGGATGCCAGCCATTTATCTTTCTCTTGGTGGTAAGTCCTTTTTGATGTTCCTTTGAGACCCTGCTGTAACTAGCCTGTGAACAACTTGTCTTATGATCAGGGTCTAGGATCTAAGTAGCCCTGCTTCTGAGCTACGAGGGGTAGGGGTGGGTGGTATGCTAACATAGATATGAATATTCTGTTGCCTAAATCCTGGGATTTGGGAAGGAAGGGTAAGCATGCTTGCTTTTGTGGAGGAGGTTCTGCTTAAATCACATGATGACTTTCGTCGTTTTTGGCCTAAAATAAAAAAAGTCTGGCTGAGCACGGTGGCTCGTACCTGTAATCCCAGTGGTCTGGGAGGCCAAAGTGGGAGGATTGCTTGGGGCCAGGAGTTCAAGACCAGCCTGAGCAAGAGCAAGAGCTCCATCTCTACAAAAAAATAGAAAAATTAGCCTATAATCCCAGCTACTTGGGAGGCTGAGGCAGGAGAATTGCTTGAGTCCAAGAGTTTGAGGTTGCAATGAGCTGTGACAACACCACTGTACTGTAGCCCAGATAACAGAGCAAGACTCTGTCTCAAAAAAACCAAAACAAACAAAAAAGCGTTAACCATTCATTTCTTTGTCTATAAAATGAGATTATTATAATCTTTCTCCTGGTTATCAAAGCCTAAAGCACCTTTTCTGGCATCAGGTGGGACAGGCTGTTCGGGCATTTTATCGCAACTGTGTGTGTGCGTATGTGTATATGTATTTTCACTTAGAATTAGTGTAAAGTGGTTTCTGGGCTTAAAATATGGGCAGCCTGGGTTCTCAGGTTTTTTTTTCCTTTTCTTAAGATCATTCTCAAGACATTTTCTGTCTTCATGAGGCAAAATCTGTTGAGGAAAGGATGGTGGCTGGGTGGTCAACAAATTATTCTCAGGTAAGTAAGAAATTGATTTTCATATAGAAGCATCTCTTTCTTCCTACCAAGTGGATGTGTTTCCTTCTAGTGAAACAGAGCTCCTTCAAGCAATTAGGGCCTGCTTGGGGACTAAGTCTCTAGTCAGATTTCTTCAGATGACAGGGCCTCTCATGTGGTTAGCAGATTACATAGGGATTCTGTTATCCAGTATTTACTAATTTAATCTGACTCTCATCCATGCTAGCTGTGTGCTTTCATTTTGCTATGATAGACACTAAGGGAGAGATTGAACATATACATAGAGAATTTGTGTTGGCACTGGAGCATTTATTTCAGTCTCTGTAATGTGCTCAGGACTATACTAAAATCTGTCAATAGAGAAAAATAAGGCCAGAAGAGGTCACAGTCCAGTTGGTGCTCTTAAAGCTGTGCGACTAGATAAGATCACCAGTGAGTATGTAGAGATACAAGGACTGAGGACCGTCGAGTGCTAGAGACCACAGAACCCTGTCAAGACATCAGCTCCCTCATTCTCTAGTGAACATGATGGAGAAGGTACTTGCCTGATGCCAACATGTGTGTGATGGTTTAGGACTCAGTGACCTTTGAGGATGTGGCTGTGCACTTCACCCAGGAGGAGTGGACTTTGTTGGATCAAACTCAGAGGAACTTATACAAAGATGTGATGCTGGAGAACTACAGGAATCTAGTTGCAGTAGGTAAGGCTGGTACCATTCCTTCATTTAGTCTTTTTCTGGAACAAATATTTTTTAAGTAACTGTATTTTCCTCATGAAAATGAAAATCTGTTCGTTGTATTGGCTATGTTTTCTCTATGAAGAAAAGTCTTAGGGTTTCTTAAATGTGTATACAAGCTTAAGCCTGTGTTTCAAGGAAGGACCACCTGTCTTTTTGGTACACAATGAAAGAGAGAGTCTTTGCAGTTTAGGTTCATTTGAAGGTTTACCGGTTAATGAATTTTGGCATGAACATTTTGTTGTTTCTCCAAGTTACACCTGACAGTGTTCAGAATGACTGAAAAGCAGAATCTTGGCCCCTGATTTATGGAGATATTTGACATCCCTTGCACATTCTTCTTACATCATTCATCTTTCCCTGAAAGCAGGGCACCAGCTGTGCAGACCTGGTCTGATTTTTCAGGTGGAACAAGGACAAGAGCTCAGGACAATGGAGAAAGCTCTCCAAGGTGAGGGAGAAGACAGATGTGATTCTTTATGAGAAATAACCCTAATCGGTGAGAGGTGCAGTCCATTTGGAAATGTTAAGTAGGAGGCTTTTGAAGATGCACTGTATTTTTTGAGAATATTGAGGCCATTTGGTTTCTGAGGTTCCTTGGGTAACTTAGACTTCTCTTTGTCTTTCACTTTCCATCCATCTTTGAAACTTTCTTTTGACCTGACAGTAAGATCTCTCCCATTTCTTCTTTAAATTCATCATTTGCATTTAGCTCTTTATCCATTTCCTTTCAGCTTTGTTTCCCTGGCTATGCCTGTTTTTTGTTCACTATCAGTCTCAACATTTAGAGAATCATTTCTTGGTAAATCACCTACCAGTTTGACCTCAGCACCTTACTGTTGCCAACCTCTTAATATAGCCAAGTTTCTCAATCTGTTTCCCTTTTTTTCTTGTTTTTTTAAAAACTATATTTCAAGGCAGTGTTTGAAAATATATATGCATTGGTCTTGCATTAACATCTTTCTTTTATCATTTATTTCTTTAAGAACTTAAATTTTGTTTTCATCTTATTTCAGATTGGGAGATTTGTATTAATACCAAATGGTCAGCACCTCAGCAGAATTTTTTGCAGGGGAAAACATCCAATGTGGTGGAAATGGTAAGATTCACAAGATATAATTTCTTGCCTTCCACATTAGAGGAAGAATGGAAATTCCATAAAATAGAAAATCTGCACAGTCATCATGAGAAATAATTAAAACTAGTCTTATTCAACTGAAAAAAAAAAAAACCATCTCTCAGAGAGACTCTGAGCATCATCAATTTGACAAGGCATCCCTCAAAATATATTTCTTTACCAAGTTCCTTCAACTAAACAATCTCATGTAGCTAACTTATAAGAAGTTTTAGATAAATAATTTGGTCTTGGGCTGTTATTAGTTAAACTGTATTAGGAGCCCAGTGAAAGTAAAGAATATAACAGAACTTTCCAACAGAATAGTCACTTCATTCTACTTGAAAGCACTTAGGTCTGGAACCATGCATTGCAGTGAAAGTGGTAGGAAAAAACAAAAAACTTCAATCATACTGATTTATTTTCTATAAATAAAAGAATTCATGGTAAAGAGGGGAATCTCTGAATGAAATAAATTTGAAAAAACTTTTATAAGTTATTATTAATCTCTTCCTCAACAGGAGAGAAACCACGTTGGAGAGGAACTGTTTAACCAATGTGAAAAAGCTTTGGGTGAACACGCATGCCTTAAGACTGACAGGAACACTTACTTTAGAAAGAAAACTTGTGAGTGTAATCAGTGTGAAACAGCCTTCACAAAACACTCTACTTTTACTCTGCATAAGAAAACTGATATTGGAGAGAAACTTCTTAAATGTAATCAGTATGAAACAGCGTTCAGCCAAAATCCACATCTTCTGGTTTACAAGAAAACTCACACTCAAGAGAAACTATGTAAATGCAGTGACTGTGGAAAAGGCTTACCTTCCTCCTTACACCTTAGGGAATGTATAAGAGTTCATGGTGGAGAGAGACCTTATGTTTTTAAGGAGCATGAGAAAGCCTTTTCTCATTCTAGGGGCCTTTTTGTACACATGCAAACTCACAGAGGAGAAAAACCCTATGAATGTCAGAAAAGTGGGAAAGCTGTCACTCGGTCTTCATATCTTACTCCACATTTAAGAACTAACAGTAGAATGATGCCTATGGAATGTAAGAAGTTTGAGAAAGCCTTTGCTTATTCCCAAGGTTTTGCTAAACATGTAAGACTTAACAATAGAGGGAAACACTATGGTTGCAAGGAATGTAGCAAAGAGTTTACTTGTTTCTCAAAACTTAACATTCACATGCGAGTTCACACTGGAGAAAAACCATATGAGTGTAATAACTGTGGGAAAGCCTTCAGTGATTGTTCAGGTCTTATAAAACACAGGCGAACTCACACTGGAGAAAAGCCTTATGAATGTAAGGAATGTAGAAAAGCCTTTGCCAGCTCCTCCCATCTTACTGTACATATGAGAACTCATACTGGTGAGAAGCCTTATCAATGTAAGGAGTGTGGTAAAGCCTTTAGTAATTCCTCTTGCTTTAAAAGTCACATGCAGACTCACCCTGGTGTAAAACCCTATGACTGTAAGCAGTGTGGGAAAGCCTTTATTCGATCCTCATTTCTTACTCAGCACTTAAGAAGTCACAGTGTGGAAAGGCCTTTTGAGTGTGAGCAATGTGGGAAAGCCTTTAGATACTCCTCACACCTTGGTCAGCATAGAAGAACACACACTGGAGAGAGACCATATAAATGTAAAAACTGTGGACGAGCCTTTACTATTTCATCAGGCCTTAGAGTACACATGAGAACTCACACTGGTGAACGGCCGTTTGAATGTCAGAAGTGTGGGAAAACCTTTACTCGATCTACATATCTTATTCGGCATTTAAGAACTCACAGTGGGGAGAAGCCATACATAAGGAATGTAGGAAAACCTTTAATAAGTCGTCATGCCTTAGTGAATGTATAAGAATTCACACTTGAGAGGAGCTTATGCTTGGAAAGAATCTGGGAAAGCCACTACTTTCTCACACTTACTGAACATGTACTAATTCATGTTGGGATTGTACACATTCATAAGAAATGTGGGAAGCTTTCCCTGGTTTCTCAAATCTCAAGAAAGAGAAGCCATATGACTGTAAGGAATGTGGGAAAGCCTTGGCTCATTCCACAAGCCTTACTTACTATTCGTGTGTCTACACATCCTAGAAAACAAACTATGAGTGTAAGGAATGTAGGAGAACCTTCATTTGACCCTCACGCTTCGAGTCTGTTTAAACTCATGCTAGAGAGAAACAGTATGATTGTGAGAAGGATGGAAAAGCTGCTTTTAGGCCAGACGTGGTGGCTCACACCTGTAATCCTAGCACTTTAGGAAGCCAAGGAGTGAGGATTGCTTGAGACAAGGAGTTCAAGATCAGCCTGGGCAACATAGAAACATAGATCTCCTGTCTATCAAAAAGAAATATATATATATATATATAGTAGCTGGGCATGGTGGTACATGCTTGTAGTGCCAGCCACTCAGGATGCTGAGGGGGGAGGGTGCTTTAGTCCAAGCATGTGAGGCTGCAGCCTGGGTGACAGAGTGAGACCCTATCTCCAAAAAAAAAAAAACCCTCAAAAAAACAAAAACTTATTTTCCTCTGGTCTTGCTGAACTTCTGAGCACACTGGATGTAAATGCAAGTCCTCTGGATGTAAGAGATGTGTTGAAACATTTCACTCTGCCTTATACCTACATATTCGGCTGTGATGTTACAGGTGTTAAAAATCCTATCAATTTAGAAAATGTGGAGATTTTTGTTTTTATCTTCTGCTTCAGCAAAGTGTAAAAGCACACATTACTAAGAAATCCCATGGTGAAAGGGATGTGGGAAAGGCCTTGATTTTTCTTTGTCATTAGGAAATGTGATCCACACTGGAGAGGAACTGTGACTGTAGGGAAGGTGGAAAAGGCTTACTTTGTTAAGCCTAGTATTAATTTGCTGTATGTACAAAAGTCACACTGGAGAAATACTTTATTGGAATGCTTTGGGTAAATATACATGTCTTAAACATATACATTTATTATAAAACAAGATGATCTTTTCTAATTTAATGAAAAAAGTTTATTGACTTATATTAATTTAATCCACATTTTTAGAGTTAATTTGTCAATATTAATTGTAACACTAAGAACATCAACAAGTAAGATTTTCAGAAAGCGGCTGGGTGTGGTGGCTCACGCCTGTAATCCTAGCCCTCTGGGAGGCCGAGGCGGGTGGATCACTCGAGGTCAGGAGTTCGAGACCAGCCTGAGCGAGACCCCATCTCTACTAAAAATAGAAATAAATTATCTGGACAACTAAAAGTATATATAGAAAAGATTAGCCGGGCATGGTGGCGCATGCCTGTAGTCCCAGCTACTTGGGAGGCTGAGGCAGTAGGATCGCTTAAGCCCAGGAGTTTGAGGTTGCTGTGAGCTAGGCTGATGCCACGGCACTCACCATAGCCCGGGCAACAGAGTGAGACTCTGTCTCAAAAAAAAAAAAAAGATTTTCAGAAAGCAACTGCAGGGTTTAAGATAAAAATCTTAAAAGGTTTTTTATTAAAAATCTTAGTTACAAAAATATTTTAAATAAAATCTAAAAGTAAGGAGTTTAGAAAAGCTTTGGGGTACAGCCTTTTTACTTATTGCCTATGAGAAAATTGATACTGGCAGAGAAAATCAAATTTTTATTTAAATCAGTTTGCTTTTTGGTGCATCCTTAAACTAGTGATGAGGGCATGGTATCCGCTGAAGGCGTGTTCTCAAGAGCCCGCCCCACAGGGCCCCTGACTGGAAGTGCAAGTGCGAATCCGCCAGAGGAGGGAGGGTCAAGGGCACACTTTGTAGCCCCAGCCATTCCGGAGCCAGGGCTCTTCCTCCCACAGACCTCACCTGCTGCTTCTTGCTTGGGGCCTCCTGTTTCTCGCCCCAGGCCTCCTGTAGCCGGAGTTTCTTTCCAGAGGCCTGTACCGGCTGTTCCAGGTGTCTGTCCTTGGAGGAGGCCAGTGGCTGAAAACGATCAGGGCGCATTGCAGGGCCTTTCCCCATCCTCTGTATTCTTCCTCTTTATAAGTCTCCGCAAAACCAGACCATTTTTCCCTGAGGAAAATGCTGTTTCCTGTACCTCACTTTCCTGCATTATTGAGGTATTTTGGTATTGTCGCTATCAGTTCACAGAGATTTTCCCTCTTTTTTCCCCCTCTTTCCCCATCTGTTATGTGGCTGCACCTTCGTGCCGAATAGACGATTGAGTTCCCATCTGAATGAGCTTGTGTGTGGTTCTTCACATTCATGGACTGAGGTCTTCAATGTCAATTTTTAGACGTAAAGTTGTTGGGTCAAAGGATAAATGCATGTGTAATATTCCTAAATATTATCAGTTGCCCCCACTCTGTGGGACTCGTACTATTTTGAGGTCTCAGAGTGTAAATTTTGTATCCAGCAAGGCTGCAGGCCTCTCTTAATTTTCCTTTTACCTGTAGATTATTTTGGATATTTACACACTGTCGTATTATCTATGAATAACAGGTTTATTCTTCCTTTAAAACAGTCCTACCTATTACGTCCTCCTCCCTGACCCCCCAAATTTACCCTACTGCCTACGACCTCTAGAGATTAGAAGGCTGTATCCTGATCTTCCAGGTCTCAGGATGAAGGCTGTCTGCTTGTCACTACTTACATGTTGGTCGTGTTTTTGATAAAATTCTAAGTTTAAGGACATTCTCTTCCTTTCTTTTCCCCATTTGCTAGGATTATTTTTATAACAGTGTTACTGACATAATATCACATTTATTTTATCCATTTAAAGTATAAATCAGCAGTTTTGGTATATTGACAGTTGTGCAAGCATCACCGCCATCTAGTTCTAGAACATTTTCCTTACCTCAAAAAGAAACCCTGTACTTATCAGCAGTCACTCCCCACCCACTCCATTCCATTCCCTGGCAACCACTAAGAGGCTTTCTGTCTCTGTGTATGTGCCTCTTCTTTTTCTTTTCTTTTTTTTTTTTTTTTGAGACAGAGTGTCATTCTGTTGCTCAGGGTAGAGTACCATGGCATCAGCCTAGCTTACAGCAACCTCAAACTCCTGGGCTCAAGCAATCCTACTGCCTCAGCCTCCCGAGTAGCTGGGACCACAGGCACGCGCCACCATGCCCGGCTAATTTTTTCTATATATATTTTCAGTTGTCCAGATAATTTCTTTCTATATTTTTTAGTAGAGATGGGGTCTCGCTCTTGCTCAGGCTGATCTTGAACTCCTGAGCTCAAACAATCCTCTTGCCTCGGCCTCCCAGAGTGCTAGGTGGATGTGCCTATTCTAAACATTTCATATACATGACGTCATATAATATATGGTTCTTTGTGACTGCTTTCAGTTAACATAACGGTTTCAAGGTTTATCTGTAGTATGCATCAGTACTTTGTTCTTTTTTATTGTTAAATAATATTTCATTGTATGGATGTACCATATTTTAGTTATCCATTCATAAATTGATGGACATTTGGGTTGTTTCCCCTTTTTGGCCATTATAAATATTGGTGCTATGAATATTTGTATGCAAGTTTTTGTGTGGATATATGTTTTCATTTCTCTTGGGTATATACTCAGGAGTGGAATGGCTCATTCATAAATCTACGTTAACCTTTTGGCAAATTGCCAGGCTGTTTTCTAAAGTGGGTATACCATTTCAATTTTCCCTCAACAAAAAATAAGAGTTACAGTTTCCCCACACCCTCACCAACACTAATTTGTCTTTTTAATTATGGCCATCTTAATGGGTGTGAAGTATCTTATTGTGGTTTTGCTGTGCATTTCTCTGATTGGTAATGGTGTTGAATATCTTTTCATGTGCTATTGTTGAACTTTGTAGCTTCTTTAGAAAAATGTTCATGTAGATCATTTGCCCGTCTTTTGAGTTGTCTTTTTAAAATTCAGTTGGCTGAATTAAATGCAGCCTAAAATTTTTCAGGCTGAAAAAATTTTAACTTATTTTAAAAATCATGTTGTGATAATGATTTTTATCATTTTTACTCTGTGATTGAGATGATCATAGAGTTTTTAAACTATGATCTGTTAACAAAGAAAATAATGTTGATTGATTTTCTGATAGTAAACTTCTCTCACATTCCTGGGGTAAACCCAACTTGATTCTGTTGTATCATTTATTGGACTTATTTCCTTTAAAATATCTGAATCCATGTTTATTGAAATTTGCCTATAGTTTTGTTTTCTTACAATGGCCTTGTCACATTTGATATGAATATGCCAATCTCAAAGAATATTCTTCCTCCCTTTATATACTCTTAATCAGGGTAATCGTTTTGATAAGTCACACTATTTGTGAAATTACTTTCAAAGTGACTATGTTTTTTTCCCTATGGTAATACTGTGTAAGCTACTGTAATAGAATAATAAAAAATACAAACATGACGTTTTGAATCATGCAGAATTCTGGGATTTTGCATAAAGGCTAAATTAAACAAAACCTTCCAAATACCTAGTTCTTGCCTTACAGATTTGATAAGTTGTTATTATTACCTACACTTATATTTAATATAATGTAAACAGTGACCAATTACATAGAAGTATAATTTAAGTAACCAAGGTCTTCATAAATGTGTCTAATCTCTGGAACATTTTCATTCAGACTGGAATTCTTACTTTGAATGGCATAAGTGACCAATAAAGTCTTTGATCCTGGTGGGTTTTTTCTTGGGGGGGTGGGTTGTGTTTTGCGGGGGGGTTGTGAAGAAAATTTAAACATCTAGTTTTTGGGTTTTTCTTTTAGGAATTTGGGCAGTGAGTTATTGTTACTGGGGAAACCTAGAGCCTCTCTGAAGGGATCAGCAATAGTCCAGATTCTTCTTTCTTTTTTATATTTTTAGAATTGTAAAAATACATAAAGCAAAATTTGCCATTTGAAATGTACAATTCAGTGCCATTACTTGTATCACCATGTTATACAACCACCATCATCTAGTTCTTTTTTTTTTTGTCATTATTATAGGACTATTCTATTTATTTTTGTGTAGTTAGTTTTGGTAAGTTATATTTCTGTAGGAATTGATTTATCTCCTGAGTTTTTAATTTGGTTGGCATAAAGCTATTCATAATAAAAGTTATAATATCTTATTTGTTTAACCTCTGCAACATCTATACTTATGTTCTTTTTCTCCCTTTGTCTTGAAGAACTTTTGCCTGATTCTTTTCCTGTTAGTTTTCAAAGGACCAGATTTTTGCTTGACTGATCCTGTTACTGTTTTCTAGTTCATCGTATTCTTTTTGCTATTCCGTTTTTAACCTCAAGTTGGAAACTTCAGTCATTAATTTTTAACTTCACTTTTCTAATACAGCATATAAAACTTACTTTTTTCCTTGTAGTTGTATCCTACAAGTTTTGGTACCTAGAACTGATCAATAACCATAGTTATGTATCTTCTAATTTTTTTTACAAAACCATAAGTTATATAAGTGTGATATTTTCTAAATTCCAGTTCTGTGGCTTTTTTCTATGGATTGAACCATATAAAACTGCTAATATTCAACCATGTTTTTTTAAACTACAAAAATAGCAATCTCATATGGTTTGCCATAATAAGTTTCTTTTGTTATTAACTTATAACTTAATCACATTGTGGTCGGAGAAAATGCCTGTATAGCAAATCTTTGAAAGGTTTAAAGACTGCTTTATAGTATAGCCATACGGTCAATTTTTGTAAACATTCCACATGTGCTTCAAAAGAATATATGTATCCTCCATTTATTCAGTAGTGTCTCTTAAGTGTTATAGGTTACACTTGCTCAGTGTACTGTTCAAATCTTCGTATCTTCTTTTGTTCTTATCTATTACTGAGAGCAGTGTTTTAAAGTTTCTTACAGTGATGGCAGTTTGTTTTCTCCTTTAATTCTGCTAGCTTCTGCTTTATAAATTTTATGAGACTATTTTATTATTGTATACAACCCTGTAATCACTTTATATCTTCCTAACTAATCAAACCTGGTATCTAATGTCATTAACTCTAGTTATGCCATTTGTCTTAAAATGTCTGAAATTAATTTACCCAAACAAACTTTATTTTGCTTAATATTCAACTGGTCTTTTTTATTTATTTTAATTTTATTGATTGATTGTGCCTGGGCTGGGAATTAAATTCTTTATTTTTGAGACTCAGTCTTTCTGTGTTGTTGTAGGTTTTAGTGCATCTGATGAAACAGCATAGAGCTGGAATTTATCTTAACACAAGAATCTTTCCTTTTATACTGTAGAGTTTAGCCCATTTACCTGTACCTTAATACATTGACTGCCACACTAGAAAATAAAATTTTTTCCTTGGGGCCACAGTGTTTTATTATGAAAATAGAATCAAAACTTTGAAAACAAAACAATCCTTTCTAATTTAATGAAAAACAAACTTATTGACTTAACTTAATGCACATTTTTAGAGTTAATTTGTCAATATTAATTGTAACACTAAGAACATCAACAAGTAATATTTTCAGAAACTAACTGCAGGGTTTTGCCCAGGTTTTGCTTCACAGAATGTCAATACAGTGGCAGACACAAAATGGAATGGTCCCTGCCCTGGTGGGACAGTCTAATGGCTTTCCATGAAAATGCACTGATTTCATTGTCTCTTCATTAAGAGCTTTGGGTAATTTGCTATCCGTGTCTTGGGCATGGGTTGGGTCAGTTCCATATGGGGAATGGGAGTGTTTGCTTTTTGGTCCTCATGAAAGAGCCATGCTCTGATTGTGTTGCTGATCCTAAAGTTGCACTTGACTATAGTAAAGATGCTTTAAGGCCAAAGTATGGGCATCAGTTTTGTGGAATGTGTTCTTTATTCCACACAGTCCTCCCACATCATGTGTCTTTCCTCATAAGCAGGGTATCAGCTCTGCAAACACAGTCTGATCTCCAAGGTGGATTACAGAGAGCTGAGGACAGAGGAAAGAGGAATTCTCCAAGGTGCTTGTACAGGTGAGCTCTGGGCAGAAAGGAGTCACTGTGTGCAGCAGCCTTGCCAGTGAGGGTTGGTACATTTGGGAATGTCAATCAGTGGGAAAAAGAAGGTTGAGGCCTTAATGTGAGCCTTCCTTTCTCTTTTCACCTATCCAGTCATTCATGCTTTCACTATCAGAGAAAGAATAATTTTCCTCTGCAAGTACATTTTCATGAATGCTTTTTGTTCAGCTCTTCCTATTTTGCTTTCCCAATAATGCTCTCTCTTTTTTTTCAAACCTCCAGAATCCTGTCTAACTAAAATATCTCCCGTATCAACTGCTTGCTCCTATCATAGGCTCTTCCCAGGGCCAAACTCCTAAAATTATTCTTTGGGTCACTAGTTGTGTCTTCTCTGTCACTTTTTCATCCTCTATTTAGTGTTATTATTTGATAGCAAATTAATAGGGTCTGCATCCTTTTTTCTTTGATCCCAGCCTTTTCCCACAATAATTATAAATTTTTCCCTGTGCTATTTCAGACTGGGAAACTCAACTGAAATTAAAAGATGCAACTCCTATGCAGGATGTTCCTGGGGAAAAAACATCCAACAGCATAAAAATGGTAAGACTTACTAGGAATGATTCCTGGTTCTTTACAGAAGTCTGGGGATTTCCATGAGTTAAAGAGAGCGGAGGCACCAAGCTTTCACCAGAAAGTTATGATTCTCATGTAATTGGAGAAGTCTCTAGACCAAGTTTAAGACTTGCTGCCTCACAGAAAATAACCACAAGTAAACATTTGCTTAAATATGATTCCAGTATTAAGTATTTAACACATAATTAATTTATTTCTTATTCATTAATAGAAAAACTCTGTATTTAAGAAGCCCTTTATTGGGAAGTAATACAGTAAAGCCTTAGAACACTGATCTTACTCAACCTGGAAAAACGAATAGGGCAGAAATCATACACACACACTGAAAATAATAAACATATTGGTCATAATCCTGTGCTTCCTATATATGACAGAATCCACATGGAAGAGAGTTCCTATGAACGTGATGAAAGTGAGAAAGCCTTTAGTCACCATTTACTCCTTCTTCAACAGGCACGAACTCAACCTGGTGAGAAACCCCTGGAATGTAATAATTCTGAGAAATTCAGAAAGAACTCTCAGCTTTTTTGTACAAGATATTGCAAGGGAGAGACATTCCATAAATACACAGAATATGGCAAAGTCTTTGGACATCTCTCAAGTCTTAGTAGTCATGTAAGTACTCAAAATGAGGAGAAAAGTCTTGGATTTAATGATTGTGGAAAAGCTTACAATCAACAGTCATCCCTTAGGAAACACTTAAGAAAGCTTACAGGAGACAAGGCTCATGAGTGTGATGAATGTGGTATGTCCTTCAGCCTACACTCATCCTTTTCAGTAAATGAGCAAATACCTACTGGAGAGAAACTCAATGAATGCAGTGATGATGGAAAAAGGTCCTCCCTTAGTGTCTACAGAGAAATACATACCAAGAAGGAGAGCTTGGAACGTAATGAACATAGAAAAGCTTTCACTGACCTTTTGACCCTTCAGAAATGTGTCAGAACTCACACTGGAGAGAAACCCTATGAATGTAGTGACTGTGGAAAAGCCTTCATTTTTCAATCTTCCATTAAGAAACACATGAGATCTCACACTGGAGAGAAACCTTATGAGTGTAATCATTGTGGAAAATCCTTTAGTCAGAGCTCTCATCTTAATGTACACAAAAGAACTCACACTGGAGAAAAACCCTATGACTGTAAGGTATGTGGGAAGGCTTTCACCGTTCCTTCCTCCCTTCAGAAACATGTGAGGACCCACACTGGAGAGAAACCCTATGAATGCAGTGACTGCGGAAAAGCCTTTATTGATCAGTCTTCCCTTAAGAAACACACACGCTCTCACACAGGAGAGAAACCTTACGAGTGTAATCAGTGTGGAAAATCATTCAGCACGGGATCTTATCTTATTGTACACAAGAGAACTCACACTGGAGAAAAAACCTATAAGTGTGAAGAATGTGGGAAGGCCTTTAGGAATTCCTCTTGTCTGAAAGTACACATGAGAACTCACACTGGAGAGAAACCTTATAAATGTATTCAGTGTGAAAAAGCGTTTACCAGAAGCACTAACCTCATAATGCACAAGCGAATACATATTGGGCAAAAACCCTATGAATGAAATGACTATGGGGAAAGTGTGTTGTCCTCATGCCTCCTTCCTCATTTTAGAACTCACACTGGAGAGAGAGCCCGTTGTGCCCAATGTGGAAAAAGCCTTCTAGCACAACCCTTGACATATAAATGTTATGGTTCTGTGACTTTATACCAGAAGGTGTTTCATCCATAAAAGTACCCTAACTTATTAATTTATAAGTATTAAAGATTATATATCACTAAATTCTGCTTGACTTACATCACAAAAGTTTTGATATGTAGTAGTATTATAATTAAGTACTAAATATTGTCTAATTCACATCAAGATGTGTTGGACCCACAAGTTATCATTTAGTTTACCTGCATCATGGATAGAATCCATGGTCTTCATGATATAGATTCAAACAGAAAGTTGTTGGAGACTTGCTGTGTGGCACGCTGTGGCAGACAGAACTAATTGTTGTTTCAACGTCCATTCCTCCTTTCTTCCTTAAAGTAACAGACTTAGAGTTTTGTTCAAGTTGGCACTATGGGCAGTTTTTTGTTTTTTTTTTTTTCTTTTTGGACAGTTTTTTTAAGCACACATCTTCCAGCTTTCCTTGTAGCTCTGAGTGACCAGATTTGTCCACAGTCCTGGCCATGAGGAGTAGGCAGAGGTTACCAGATGCAGCTTCTAAAGAAGCTCATGGAAATGGGAACATTTCTTCTGGTATTTTCTCTTCACTGTTTTGCCCTTTGATCACTTCTTTCCTAGAAAATACCTACACCAAGAGAATGACAGTTATAGGATACTAATGATACAACAGGGGAGACACAATGTTATGTGGCTATACCAACCCTGGACTGCTTATTCGTGTTACATGAGAAAAATAAACTCCTAACTCATTTAAACCACTCTTGTGAGAAGCTTCTCTTATAACTAGTGCTAACTATGATAGCAAATATATGGTCAAGTTTTATGAATCTTTCAAGTATTGTTGAAAACATTGTGTTTTCTAATTGTTGGATACAACGGGCTTTTTGGTGTATCCATTGGATACAGCTTGTGTTTTTAAAATCTGTACATTTACAAACTTTATCTCCTGATCTGTCATTTATTGAGAAAGGTATGTTAAAATGCCACACTATAACTGTGGGCTGTCAAATTATTTTTTTTTAATTCTCTTATTTTGAGGCAGTACAATTGGATGCATATAAGTGTACTCATTTTATATGTTTCTAATAAACTGTCCTTTTATTCTTATGTGATGCCCATTCTTTTACCCTAATGTGGAATAATCATTCATTCATTCAATATAAGTGTGAGCTACTGGCCTACCTAATGCCATCTTCTCTGTACCAACTTGTAAGGAGAATCAGGAGCAACTTACTCTTTCCTTAGAGCCATGTCAGTTATGCTACTTCTTGCAATGACATCCACTGAATATCAATCATCTTGACATCCCACAACTTGTCCTCTGTATTAACTATTTTATGCTGATTGTACCTGATGAGAAGAAAGTAGCAAGTACTTTGGTGAGGAGGATGGGAAATAGACCCAAACATTCAGGCTCACTACCTTAGTAAAGTTTCAGGGGGTTCAACTGTCTGGAGCATGCCAAGATATTCCCTCCAATGTGAAAAAAAGTTGCTGCAACTCGTATCACCTACCACAAAGAAACAGCACAATGTTTGGAAGGATTTTTTGGTGGCACCATAATGACACATTTCAGTGTGCTACACTGACCCATCTACAGATGACCTACTAATGAATTCTACCCAACAGAAAAGAAACAAACAATATGGAAACACTTTGAGAATTTAGTAAAACAACACATTCTATTTACGTAGCAATCTATGAGGGCGGTATAATCAGGGTGTCAAAACTAAACAAGGACAGAATAAAGCTTGAAACACTTCAACAGTAATTGAAAGTAAATAAAATAGTAGGAAATAAAAGGCAGCAACTAGGTACTTTTTAAAAAGAGAATCCATCATGTCCAATTTATGTTTACCCAGAAAGGCAAAGTTGATTTTACATTATAAAAATAAAAAAATACAATTTTTTTTTTTTTTTTTTTAGACAGGGTCTTACTCTGTTGCCTGGGCTAAAGTGCAGTGGTATTATTATAGCTCATTGTAACCTCAAACTCCTGGGCTCAAGTGATCCTTCTGCCTCAGCCTCCCATGTAGCTGGAACTACCAGCATGTGCTACCATGCCTGGCTAATTTTTATTTATTTATTTTGTAGAGACAGGGTCTCACTATTGCCCAGGCTGGTCTTGAACTCCTGGCCTCAAGTAATCCTTCCACCTTGGCCTCCCAAAGTGCTAGGATTACAGGTGTGAGCCACTGCACCCAGCCATAATTCACTTTTTAAATAGGCCTATTATTCACTCATTCTAATAATTATTAAGCACCTAAACTGAATGATTCAGTGTTCAAAGTATTTGATGCATTATTGCACAAATAGGATTACCTCAGCAGATTTAGAAAAAACTATTTTGTAAATTAAAGAGGTATTACTTAGAAAAACCTGTCAAAATATGGTAAAGACTGTACCAAAAAAATACTTAACAGGAAACAATAAATTAATGGGAGAAAATAGAACGTTGCTTTAAGGAAGATGACAAGCGTACCTGCTATTACAAACACTACTTAGTATTGTACTAGAATCTTAGAAAAGTGAGACTAGGAAAAGATATAAAAGGCATAAGGACTTAAAAGGTAGAAATAAATCTGTCATATGTACAATGATATAATTACCTAAATGGCAAATTTCAAAGGATCTGTGTATAAAATGAAAATGTTTAATAAAATTACTGGATACCACTTTAATATCTTAAAGATCAACTTGCAATTTATAATCAGGAATAGAAATAATAAAATTTTAAAGTTAATACCATTTACAATAGCAAAAATAGTACAATATACAGAAGAATAAATAAAAACTTTACCAAAACTATTTTGGAGACCTAAAATATTGAAAGCATTAAAGACAACCTCAACAAATTGAGACATTCAGTGAAAAACTCGATTTTTTTTTTTTTTTTTTGAGACAGAGTCTCACTTTGTTGCCCGGGCTAGAGTGAGTGCCGTGGCATCAGCCTAGCTCACAGCAACCTCAAACTCCTGGGCTTAAGCGATCCTACTGCCTCAGCCTCCCAAGTAGCTGGGACTACAGGCATGTGCCACCATGCCCGGCTAATTTTTGCTACATGTATTTTTAGTTGTCCAGATAATTTATTTCTATTTTTAGTAGAGATGAGGTCTCACTCAGGCTGGTCTCAAACTCCTGACCTCGAGCAATCCACCCGCCTCGGCCTCCCAGAGGGCTAGGATTACAGGCGTGAGCCACTGCGCCCAGCCAAAAAACTCAATTTTGAAAAGACTTAATTCTCCTACACTGATTTAGAGATGCAAAAAGCTGCAATTAAAATTGTATAGGTGCACTTCAAGATTAGCTGTAGAAGTTTACAGGAGACTGCTGAACCCACTGTAGCAACTAGGAAAACACGAATAAACTTACCAGCTATCTAATATCTTCAAAGACCCTGAAGATTTGTGGACACAAAAAGAGTACAGGAACTAAATGCCAGAGAAGGATGAGACCCTCCTAGAAGAGCAGAAATCAGTGGCTGCTTTCTTCCCGGGAGGCATTTCCCTGGTCTGGGAACAGGCTGGTGGAGATAAGGCCTGCAACAGGAAGAGGAACTTTACTAGAGTCTGGAGAGACCAGCAAGACGTAATGGTCACAAGTCCAGCATGACATTGTAACGTGGAAGATCCACAAGCATAAAAAATGTTCTCCCTGCCAGTGCCACTTATCCCCATGATGTTTTCACTGAGTGCACAGCAGCACAGGAGTCTAGCTAGGCACTAGCCTGGAGGAAATGGATGTCGCCTGGTGTCTCGTAGCACTTCAACTCCAAAGTCCTGCTTGAGGGAGTGGCCTGAAATAGTCATAGGAAAGATCTTACTCTCAATATGTTTGAAACCAGAGGTGAGCTAAAACTAATTGTCCCACCTCAATCCCTGATTGGATCAAAGTGAGGAGCTTCTCACCTGAACTGCGTGACAGAGGAAAGGGAATGACCTTACAGGTGAAAATAATATTTTTTAATATCTGTGGTTCTTTCATACATAATATCCACATGCAGTTTAAAACATTACGTGACATATGAAGCAGCAAGACAATGATACTAATCATCAAGAAAAAAAGGGCCAATAGAATTAGACCCATAGGTGATACAAGAAGTTGTAATTAGCAAAGACCTGTCATTCTAAAATAATTATACACAGATATGTTAAACCAAAAAATTTGAAATGGATGAAAATATGTAGAAATGCAATATAGAAGTGGAATCTCTAAAGTACAAATAGACATCTCAGAAGTGAAAATTGCAATCTCTGAAATAAAAAAATTTCTGTATGTGAGCTTATCAGAAAACTAAACATTAAAAAAGGTGAGGCAGAGGAGGGCAATCAGTGAACTCAAAGGTAAGTTAACAGAAATGTTCCAAACTTAAGAAAATAGAAAAATAAAATAACTCAAAATTAGAATTATATACTCTGAAAAAAAAAATGCTTCAAAAATAAAGACTACGCCAGGTATGGTGCTTCATGCCTGTAATCCTAGCACTCTCGGAGGCTGAGGCAGGAGGATCACTTGAGACCAGGAGTTTGAGGTTGCAGTGAGCTATGATGACACCACTATACTCTAGCCAGGGTGACAGAGTGAGACTTGGTCTCCCAAAAAAAATGGAAGGAAGGAAAAGGAAGACTAAATGCATTGTCAAAACAATAAAATCTGACAAAAGCAATTGTTAGAAGATTGGCTACAAGAAATACTACAGGAAGTGTTTCATACCAAAGAGAAATAATCCCAGATTGAGGTATAGATTTATGGGATGAAATTAAAGAGCATGGAAAAGCAAATAGTTGGATGAATTAAAAATGCTATTTCTTTAAAGTTTACACTTACAATAGTAACGTAGTGTAAATTAATCACAAGGAGAAGTAAAATCTGACAATAGCATTAAGAATGAAGAAGTGAATTATACCGTTATAAAGTTTTTTGAGTTGGTAAAATACTAATTTAAGGTGGACTTAAGACATTAAAGATCCATATTGTCACTTCTACAGTAGCTTTTCTCAACTGGGGTTATATAAAACAATACCTAAGAAAACTATTTGAATGACTATTTTCTCAATTTTCTATAAGATAGCACGTTCCAGATCCAGAGTATAGAGGTTAATTCAGTACAGGCAATGGGCACCCAGGCATTAGGCCTTAATTCTTTCCCAGAACCTACTTTAGAGGAACCCCTAATAACAATACAAAATAATTTAACTAAAAAGTACGAGGCTTAAAGTTAATAATAAGGACTTGATAAATCCAAAGGAAAGCAAAAAAGAGAAAGGAAAGATGGAAAACATAAATAGCAAAACATATTAAATGTATATTAAATCCAAACATACCAACAATTACATTAACTATAAAAGGACAAAACATGCCAATTAAAAGACTAGAGTAATCAATAGATTGTTTTTAAAAATCCTACTATGTTGTTTACCAAATGTACCTTTTAAACATTAGGTTGCATTATATTTAAATGAAAAACAATGCCATCAATGAACTATCCTTAAGAGAGCTGGTATAGCTATATTAATATCAGACAAATAGACTTTAAGACAAAAAGGGGCATTTTGTGATAAAAAGAATCATGATGCCAGTAGCTCCTCCAGCCATCTTGTAAGCAAATATATACAGAGGTAAAGTGGGAAGCCACAAGAATCTAGATCTTTGATGACTTTGTTGAACCACTGAATAAGCCAATCCTGGAATGGCCCTACTTCTTGTTAGGCCAGTTTTCTGTCCACTTGGGGAACTCAGTTTTGTCAGCCAACATTGTGTCCCTAAATACACTCATCAAAGCAATCCTCAGATAAGTCAAGGAAAAGACTCTTCCTCCATAGAAATTATTTAAAGAGGCTTTACCAGTTAAAACACCTGGATTTTTTCACTTTGAATTTGGAGGAATTATTCTTCCTCATGACGTTACTTGGACATTAGTAGGTCCTGTCTGCAGTGATAAAAGCTATACCCATACTTCCTATATTACAATTTATATGAAACATTTGACCTTTAATCTGGAGAGAGTGCTCACCCAAACCCACGACTAGTTCTCAATGTTTGATAAGAACTGAGATACTGAAACTTCTGAAGAGAGAAAATGCAAATGCCCACCTACTTATTGTTATGGACTGAATCTCAAGTTACTAAAATACTGCAGTGAATTGCCAACCTTCAATTATAACAGTCTCTGAGGAAGCACATGCATTCTTTTTGAAATGGACCTTCGTTTCTGCTACCTACATAACAATAGCCACCAGTCACTTGAATGGTCAAAGTTAAAGACTTGAGAGTATTATTTTTCTCACTGTAGGATTGACATGTATGTGAATAACGCCCCCCCCCCCCACATTTATACCATTATTTGGATTGGAAAGGGAAACACATTTGATACAGAATTAGGACAGGTTTTTTTTTTTGAGGCATCACACTGGGATGTGTAGTTTTGCATTTTCAAGTACAAACAACAGAGTTAAACTGTGCAAACAAAATTACAAAATTTAATATAGTGCTAAACTCTGAGACAATAGTGTGTCTGGTTTTATCACATTTTTTCTTTACCATCAGCATCAAATTGCTCAGCCTAAGAGCGTGTTCTCATAGCTCCAATTACTTTCAGATATTTTGATATCCTGCAGAAATAATTTTGTATATCATGTCCTCATCAGGCCACAATCTGACTGTCAGATACATGCATTTTAAAATATTGTTATTTGATCTTAGCTATGCAATTTTCCATTGACAGCCCTACAGCCCATTAGCCTAGTGTAAGTCTACAGTGACGAATCTCATTGGAAATACTCATTCAGATCACTTCAGTTAGGTGTATACGGTTAACAAAAATGCTATCAAGCCATTTAATCCCCAATCCTGCAACCAGTAAATAGTGTAGAGAAAAGGCTGCGGAGTAGTCAGATGGAGTCAACATTTAATCATGAAATAAATTATGAAATTTCTGAAGGACTGAATAAATATGTAAGTAAGATAACAGAATTTAAAATGTCAGGGGAAATAAAGTACAACAAAGTAAAAGAGAAAATATTTTCACAGATATATTTGACAAAGGACACATAACTAGAAATAATGCAAACCAGAAGACAGTGGGATGACATTGTTAAGGTGCTGGGAAAACAAAACTTTTTAACCTATAATTCTGTCGCCATCAAAAATATCCTTGAAACATGAACATAAACACATAAACCAACACCTAACAATAATGCATTATAAGGAATGATGTAGACACTCCAATTTAAAGAAAAGAGATGACCAGATTAGATATAAAAAAGGTAAGACCCAACTATGTGCCTTCTACCAAACAAAAACAAAACTATTAATATAAATATACTGACACAGGTTGAAAGTAAAAAAATGGGAAAAGATATACGATGCAAAGTTAGCATAAGAAGCCTGAAGTAGTTTTGTTAATATTAGGTGTTCATAGCACTTTATTCAGTATAACCAAAAACTGGAAATAATGCACATGTCCACAAAGAAAAGAGTAGATAAGCAAATTGTCATATATACATACAATACACTACCAAATAACAAAGCAAGAAATTACTGATGCAAATTTCTACTTCTTGAACTGGTTGAAGGCTACAAGAGTATTCACCTTATACTAATTCATTAAGTACACATTTATGTAACATGAAAAACAAAAAACTAACCTAAACCCGATCTCCCCCCCCCCCCCAACAACAAAAAAATACCAGTCAAGACAGAATCTTCCCCCACCTACCTTTAGGAAGTGAATATAACCATGCTACACACTAGATACGGTATCTGACAGAGAATGAAAACCATAGGGTCATCTCATTTGCAAACAGATGTAAATATAATACAAGGTGTATAAAAAGTCAGGATCCATAGTTTCTATAAACATGTTAATTATATTTTTGAAGTATACATTCAATGTTTTTTTCCACCACATATCTTTATAGGTGAAGTATCTCCAAACCAACACCAATGAGTACAACTGTTAATTGAAAAAATAAGTATAATAAATACATTACTACCCTGAGATTTCAGACTTTTTTGCCAATGTACATTATATATACATATATACACACACGTGTATATATATAAACAATTGGATCCACTGCTTTAGATTTAGAAGTACTTCTTACCTAAAAAGTTTTCTGGAGATTAAAATTTATTCTATTTAATATACTCTTTGCTCTTAGGTATTTTCCAGTGTTCCTACAATTAACATGAAAAGGTTTCATAAACAAAACCAATTTTTGTCTGGCCTTTCCTCCTTCCCCCTTCCCTGCTTCCATGAATGAGAAATCCAGAAGAAATAGCAGAGGTGGAAAAAAACACTTGGCAATTATTGTAATGTCAACCTGAAATCAAAAGGATCAGAATCCAGTTTAAAAGAGTTTCTTCAAGAAAAAGCTGAGGACAGTCATATGGGTATCAGACTCCAAAGAAATGGGCTCATTGCTCTGAAGCTGAAACAGATAACAAAGAAATTTAGCAGAATTACATTTCCCATACAAGGTTGTTTTAAGAGTTACAGCAACTTGATTACAGATTGTTTTCTTTTTCCAATTTAAAAGACTATACTTAACATTCCATCTTAGACACAAAGATGAGGTCTTTGTGTAAAAGAAAGAAGCAAGTTACTCTATAATGAAGATCAACAGTAAAGAGAGAAGGGGTCTTCTCTAGCACCCTTTAGTCTTTTACATTTTACAAAACAACGCAGGTTAAGGGGGAAAAGGCTGATCTATAATCAGAAAAACAGGTTACAGCTTCATAGGTTACAGCTGCCTGTTAGTGACTCAGGTCCCATAATCATACTCCTTTAAGGCTCAAAGTAATTTAAAGTTCCAGAAGCTTAGATTTTAAATTACTTATTTTCACAACAATTAGTCTAGGAAAGGATCACTGGTGGATGAAAGGTTTTAAGAGAAACTGGATATTTACATAGTCTTAAAGAAGTATAACCCACATTTAATTAACACATAGTAAAGAAACTTACCAGACACCACCTTAACCAAGAGAGAAAAGTTAACATCTCCATTACAAATAATAGAGAGTATCTGGGGATTAGTGTTCGGGGTCTTTATGATCAGTGCTATGAGGTCAGTCCATTCCTGTGCATTGTGTGAGGAGGTCACAGGGGTTGGTGGGGTTAGCGAGGGTTTATGGGGCTAGTGATGAAGGTCTGTAGGAATAATGATTAGGAGTCTCTGGGGTCAGTAATGTGCAAACTATGGGGTCAGCAATGGAGTTTCCTTAGGTTTAGTGATAGGGATTATATAAGGATCGACGGAGGAATCTCTGGTATAATCTCTGTGGGGTTAGGGATGTAAGGCGGGATCAGGGATGTGGCTATGTGGGGGTTAGTGATAACAATCCAAGGAGGCTTGATGGAGGTCCAAATGGTCTGTGATGTTGGGGGACTGTGGGTCATGGATAGAAGGTCTGTGGAGCTACTCAGAGGTAAGTACTGTGGTGTATGTGGAGTATCTACAGGGGATGGAGCATGGGTTAATTAAGGTCAGTGATGGGAGAGTGTGTATGGAATATGACTGTGGTTGATGGGTTACATGAGGAGGGCTATGAGGAACACTGTGTTGTCTACAAGAAACCCACTTTAAATATACAGACATATATTAATAGAGTAAAACTAAATGAATGAAGAAAGATATACCATGCTAATACTAATGAAAAGAAAGCAGGAGTAGCTACGTTAGTTTCAGACAGAGCAGACTTCAGATCAAGGAAAGTTATCTGGGATAAAGAAAGGCATTATATAATAATAAAGAGATCAATATTCCAAGAAGTCATAACAATATTTGTATGTAGCTAACAGCATCAAAACACATAAGGTGAAAACTGATAGAACTGCAAGGAGAAACAGATAAGTCCACTATTCTAGCTGGAGATTTGCATACCCCTCTATCAAAATAGACAGATCCAACAGGCATAAAATCAGGAAGAATAAAGTTAAACTCAACAGTACCATCAATCAACTGTACATAATTAACATCTATAAGCTACTTCATATAAAACTAGCAGATTATACATTCTTCTTAGGCTCACATGGACTGTTCACCAAGAGAGACATTCTGGGCCACGAAACACACCTTAAGTCTAAAGAACTGAAATCATATAAGGTATGCTCTCAGATCACAAAGGAATTAAATGAGAAACTAATCACAGAAAGACAACAGGAAAATTTCAAAATACTTACGGATTAAAGAACACACTTCTAGGCCGGGCGTGGTGGCTCACGCCTGTAATCCTAGCACTCTGGGAGGCCGAGGCAGGTGGATTGCTCGAGGTCAGGAGTTCGAGACCAGCCTCAGCAAGAGCGAGACCCCGTCTCTACTAAAAATAGAAAGAAATTATCTGGTCAACTAAAAAATATATATAGAAAAAATTAGCCGGGCATGGTGGCACATGCCTGTAGACCCAGCTACTGGGGAGGCTGAGGCAGTAGGATCGCTTAAGCCCAGGAGTTTGAGGTTGCTGTGAGCTAGGCTGATGCCACGGCACTCACTCTAGCCCAGGCAACACAGTGAGACTCTGTCTCAAAAAAAAAAAAAAAAAAAAAGAACACACTTCTAAATAACAAATAGGTCAAACAAGAATTCTCAAGAAAAATTTACGAAATTTTTTGAACTAAATGAAATTGAAAATACAACTTAATAAAATTTGTGGGGTGCAATAAAAGCAGTCCTCAGAGGGAAATTTATAGCATCAAATGATTAGTTAGAAAAGACAAAAGATCTAAGTCAATCCTCTAAGCTTCTACTTTACAAAAGTCTAAAGAAGAGCAAATTAAGAGGAAGAAAAGAAAAAATAAAAATTAGAGCAAAAGTCAATGAAATTGAAAACAGGAAACCAAGAGTAAATTAAGAAAACCAAAAGGTAGTTCTTTGAAAGGATGAATAAAATAAAATAAATCTTTGATCAGGTTAATAAAGAAAAAAAGAGAACAGACACAATATCAGAAATTAAAGACATTGCTATAGAGTCCAAGAATATGAAATGGATAATAAGGGAATTTTATGAACTCTATATCCACAAATTTGAAAACTACATGAAATGGACCAATAATGTGAAAGACACACTATGCCAAAATCCACACAAAAAGAAACAATCTAAATAGGCCTATATCCATAAGAAAATAAAATGAATAATAAACTTCCAAAACAAAAAGCACCAGGCACAGATGTGTTCACTGGTGAATTTTACCAAACAGTTAAGGAAGAAAGTATACCAATTCTCTACAATCTCTTCCAGAAGACAGAAGCACAAGGAATACTTCCTAACTCATTCTATAAGGCCAGGATCACCCTGATACCAAAACCAGACAAAGATATTAAAAGAACAGAAAACTACAGACCAGTATCACTGCTCATGAACACAAATGCAAAAAGTCTCAACAAAATACTAGCAAATTGAATCCAACAATATATAAAAAGAATTCTACACCACAAACGTGTTAGGGTTTTCCAGAGAAACAGGACCAATAGGATCTATATAGGTGTATAAGAGACTTATTATGGTAATTGGCTGATGCAATTATTGGAGCAGAGAAGTCCTGGAGAACTAGGAAATCTGGTGGTATAATTCAGTCTGAGTCTGAAGGCCTGAAAACCAGAGGAGACGATGGTGTAACTCTTAATCTGAGGCTGAAGGCTGAAAAACCAAGAGCTCTGATGTCTAAGAGCAGAAAATAGATGTCCCAGTTCAAAGAGAGTGACTTTGTCCTTCTTCCACCTTTTTGTTCTATTTGGGCCCTCAACAGACTGGATAATGCCCATCCACATTGGAGGAGGCAGATTTGCTTTACTCAGTCTGCTGACTCAAATGCTAATCTCATCCAGAAATACCCTCACAGAAGCACCCAGCAATAATGTTTTACCAGTTATAAGGGCATTCCTTAGCCCAGTCAAGTTTAACATAAAATTAACCATCACAATCACTAAGTGGGGTTTCTCCCAGGTATACAAGGCTGGTTCAATTTGTGAAAAATCCATCATATTAAGGCTAAAGAAGAAAAATCAAATGATCATATCCATAGATGTGGAGAAAGCATTTGACAAAATCCAACATCTATTCATAATAAAAACACTCAGCAAACTAGGAATAGAGGGAAACTTTCTCAATTTTATAAAAAAAATCTACAAAAAAAAAAAAAAAAAAAAACCCTACAGCTAAAATCATACTTGTAAGAAACTCAAAGCCTTTCCTCTAAGACCAGGAACAAGTCAAAGCTGTCTATTCTTCTCACTAATTTTCAACATCATACTGGAAGTCTTAGTTAATGCAAAAAGACAAGGAAAGTAAATAAAAGGTACACAGATTGGGAAAGAAGAAATAAAAACTGTCTCTATTCACAGATGACAGACATAATTGTCTATGTAGAAAATTTTTTAAAATTGACAAAAAACTGGCTGGGCGCAGTGGCTCACGCCTGTAATCCTAGCACTCTGGGAGGCCGAGGCGGGTGGATCGCTTGAGCTCAGGAGTTCGAGACCACCCTGAGCAAGAGCGAGACCCCGTCTCTACTAAAAATAGAAAGAAATTATCTGGCCAACTAAAATATATATATAGAAAAAAATTAGTTGGGCATGGTGGCGCATGCCTGTAGTCCCAGCTACTCGGGAGGCTGAGACAGTAGGATCGTTTAAGCCCAGGAGTTTGAGGTTGCTGTGAGCTAGGCTGACACCACGGCACTCACTCTAGCCGGGCAACAAAGCGAGACTCTGTCTCAAAAAAAAAAAAAAAATTGACAAAAAACCTCTTGGAACTAATAAGCAATTATAGCAAGGTTGCAGGATAATATACAAAAGTCAATTGCTTTCTTGTATACAAGCAATGAATAAGTGGATTTTTTTTTTTTGAGGCAGAGTCCTGCTCTGTCACCCTCACTAGAGTGCCGTGGCATCAGCCTAGCTCACAGCAACCTCAAACTCCTGGGCTCAAGCGATCCTCCTGCCTCAGCCTCCCGAGTAGCTGGAACTACAGGCATGCACCACCATGCCTGGCTAATTTTTTTCTATATATTTTTAGTTGTCCAGCTAATTTCTTTCTATTTTTTTAGTAGAGACAGGGTCTCACTCTTGTTCAGGCTGGTCTCAAACTCCTGAGCTCAAATGACCTGCCCGCCTCGGCCTCCCTGGTGTTAGGATTATAGGCATGAGCCAATGAGCCCGGCCAATAAGTGGAATTTGAAATGAAAAACACATAACCATTTAAATTAGCATCCAAAAAATGAAATATTTAGGTACAAATCTAACAGACTATTTACAAGATCTATATAAGGAAAACAAAACTCTGATGATGAAAGACAACAAAGAAGAATTAAATAGAGAGATATTACATGTTAACAGATAGGAATACTCAAATGTTCAGATGTCAGTTCTTCCCAACTTGAGCTATAGATCTAATGCAATTCTAATCAAAATCTCAGTAAGTATTTTGTGGATATCAACAAACTGATTGTAAAGTTTATATGGAGAGGACTCAGAATAGCCAACTTGGCCAGTGGTGTGGCTCATGCCTGTAATCTTAGCACTTTGGGAGGCCCAGGTGGGAGGATCACTCAAGCTAGTCAGGATTTCAAGAACAGCCTGAGCAAGAGCAAGACCCCATCTCTACAAAAAATTAGAAAAATTAGGCGGTCATAGTGGCTTGTACCTGTAGTCCCAGCTAGTAGGGAAGCTGAGGCAGGAGGATCACTTGAGCCCAGGAGTTTGAGGTTACAGTAACTGTGATCGCATATTGAAGGAAAAGAACATAGTCACAAGACTGACACCACCTGACTTCAAGTCTTACTATAAAGCTACAGTAACCAAGACAGTGTGGTTTTGGTGAAAAAATAGACAGATAGATCTACAGAATAGAACAGAGTCCAGAAATAGGCCCACAGAAATACACAGAGTGTCCCAAAAGTCTCCATACAAAGGAAAGCTTTTGTAATGAACATTTTGTAAATAAAGGTACATTTAGCTACAATTTCCCATCTTCCCTATGTGTGGTGACTTTTGGGACACCCTGTAGTAACTGATCTTTGATGAAGGAGCAAAGGCAACAAACACAGTAGAGCAAAAATAGTCTCTATAATAAACACTACTAGAACTGGACGTCAACATACAAAAACAATTAATCTAGGTGCAAACCTTACATGCCTCATAAAAATTAAATCAAAATGCATCATAGAACTAAACGTAAAACACAAAACTAGAAAACTACTAGAAGATAACACAGGAGGGTATGACCTTGGGTATGGCCATGACTTTTTATAATAGATACAACACCAAAGGCATGATTCATGAAAGAATTGGGAAGCTAGACTTCCATAAGATTAGAAACTTCTGCTCTGGGAAAGATTATATCAAGATATTGAGAAGACTAGCCACAGGATAGTAGAAAATGTTTGTAAAAGACACATCTCATAAAGCACTATTATCCAAAATATACAAAGAACTCTTAAAACTCAGCAATAAGAAAACAACCCAATTAAAAAACAGGCAAAGACAACAGACACTTTGCCAAAGAAGATATATAGATGACAAGCCTAAGTGTTCAACATCAACGTGTTGAACATGTTGGCCAACATGTTTATCATCAACATGTCATTAGGGGATTGCAAAGTAAAACAATGAGATATTACTAACACACCTATTAAAATGACCAAAATCCAAAACACTGACAACACCAAATGTTGACCAGGATGTGGAACAACAGGAACTTTCATTCATTGCTGGTCTGTGTGCAAAATGTACAGTCACTTTGGTGGTGTAGCTGAACTTGAGGATAGAGCTGAGAAGTCCTGTACATGATTGTAAAGTTTGTATTTATATGCACTCATTCCCTCATGCCTTTAATTATACCAGATATGTGTGGTCTGTAATCATCTGAGAATGTTTCTAATCTTTCCAGCTGTACCTAATTTACCAAGCATAAATAACTGACACCCCCAAGAGGAGCAAATTCACCCAATCAGCGCTCACCCAAACTGGCCGGAATTCCCAGGTCGGTGACGCCCCGCTGGGGGACAAAGAGGATCTGGAAAAGCAGTGCGGGGCAGACGAGAAGGCCCTGCCCGCACTACCCGGACTGACGCCCCGAGCAACCCCACGGGGTTCGCGGAGGAAGCGCGGCTGCAATCCCGAGGACAACGCCCCTCCCGGTCCACGCAGCACCTGAGACCCGCCAGGCCTCCCGGGAAGGAGGCGAGGTAGCACGCAGATGCACGCGGGGGGCGGGAGTGCACTTCTGCTTCTGGTCGCGGGGCGAGGGGCAGGACCCCGGGGTCTGCGGGGAAGAGGCTGCTGGAACCGCCACCCTGCAAAGCAAACAGAGAGATTCCGGCCTCCACGGAGGAGGACCAGGCGGCAGCCAGAGGGAGAGCGCTGTGAAGGGCTCCCCGTCTTCTCCCTCCTCAAAAAGGGCTCTTTATTTTGCCCGTTTTATGGATGGGAAACAGAGGCACAGACAGGCCATGTAACTTGGCCAAAGGAGTCTGAAAATGGATCCCAGGTCGCTTGATGCCTTACACTATCTCCCAGAGAATGTGATAAATATCAAGCTACAAGCAAAGAAAAAAATCGGAATTTAAAGTCCTTTGGTGCTACAGTTGCTATTACTATATTTTGACAAAACCAGGAATTTTCTGCATCTCAAAAACACCCTCTTTTGGCATTTTCTAAATATCCCTATGAATAAAACATCTGCCAAGATATGGCAGGATTTAAAAGTGATGAGGGAGCAGTCCTACATGCCTGCAGTGCCAAAAGGCTGAGGCGGGATGATCATTTGAGCCCAGGAGGAGTTTGAGACCAGCCTGGGCAACATAGCAAGACCTTCATCTCTGAAAAGATATGTTTCTTTCAATTTGAAAAAGGACTGAGGATAAACACAGAAATGCCATATGTCATAGATTTGTTTAATATAGCTGCTATTCAGGCATCCATTTTTAGGTCTGACATAAACTCCCCCTCCAGTTATGATATAGCTCACTTGTTCCTCATTTCACTGACCCAAAACCCAACACATCTCAAAGCTGCTGACCACTATAAGACCTAACAGCCAACACCACAGTCATGATTAGGAACGCTCCTGCCCCGCCCCACCACTATGAGATCCTGTTATTCCACTTCTGGGTATATAGGCAAAAGAATTCAAAGCAGGGATGGGAAGAGATATTCATAGCAGCATTATTAGCAATATCCAAAAGGTTGAAGCAACCCAAATGTCGTATACCCATACAGTGGAATATTGTTCAGACTTGAAAAGAAATTCTGATACGTGCTACAACACGAATGAATCCTGAAGACATGCTAAATGAAATAAGCCAGTCACCTTGGGTCTGCGTGACCTGCAAAGTAGTCATATGGCTACCCTGCACCCTGATGCCCAAAGAGTCACATCAGGTGAACACAGCTTAACACTGATGAAAGGAGTGGGTGTCTCAGTACGTTTATTGACCAATAAATGTGGGTTTCACTCTAGATATCCAGATGTGACATGTTGAGACAGAACTAAAATCCCCACCGGTACCCTTCACTTTGCCATGACCTCTGCACCGGGCACTGTGGATTCATTATAGCCCTTAAAGCTCCTGGTGTCCAGAGGAAATGCCCTGATGACACAATTAGAGATGTGGAGGGCAGGCACTTTCACTGAAATACAGCCTAAAGAAAAGAATGATGAAACCGATTCCACTTTTAACAGTGAGCAGTGGGAAACAGCAGTACATTTCACTGGGTCAGAAATAGTTCAGAATCTTTTAAGAGTGAACCGTCTTCTCTTTTTGCACACAATGCAAGCAGACCCATGTCTACTTTTCACCCCAAATAATTCAACTTCACCTCAAGACTCTTCTCCTAAGCTGCCTTTCAGCTGTGACACCCTGTAAGAGGACACATTTCTCAAGGGCAATAATGTCCTTTCTAATGGCCACAGCCCCCTGAGGAACCCAACATCCACTTTATGAGAGGAGTGCCAGAGGGGACGGTGAGATAAGTGGAAGGCTGCCGGCTATGAGTGAAGAAGTGGACAGGGTGGCAGAGGCTGAGGTAGTCCCAACCAGACCAGTGGCCAACGGGAAATCCAATGGGTAGCAATGTTGAAGGCTAAGGGAGAAAGCCAGGACCAAGGATGTCATGGACACAAGAGGTCAATGTCAGTGCTGGATATACCCCAGGACAATTTGTGGAATAGACATGTCCCCATCACTGTGGCCATTTCTTACAAAACTAAATATACTCTTACCATACAGTCCAACAATTGCTCTCCTTGATATTTACCCATAGGTGAAAACTTATGTCCATACAAAAATCTCTACATGGGTGTTTGTAGCAGCTTTCATGATTGCCAAAACTTAGAAGGAACTGAGATCTCCTTCAGTAGGTGAATAAACTATGGTACATCCAGACAATGGAATATTATCCAGTGTTAAAAAGAAATGAGATCTCAAGCCATGGACAGACATGGAGGAAGCTTAAATACATATTACTAAGTGAAAGAAGCCAATCTGAAGAGGCTACATACTGTATGACTCCAACTATATGATATTCTGAAAAAGGTAAAACTATGGAGACAGTAAAAAGATCGGTGGAGGCCAGAGGTTAGAGGGGTGAATAGAATGTAGATGATCCGTGGACTTTGGGTGATAATTAAGTATCCACGTAGGTTCATAAATTCTAACAAATATACCATTCTGGTGGGCTGTGTCAGTGGTGGCAGAAGCTACACATGTATAGTGGCAGTAGGAATATAGGAAGTCTTTGTGCCTTCCACACAATTTTGCTGTGAACCTAAAACTGCTCTAAAACATAGAGCAGTTATTTCTTTAAGAGTTATTAAAACACGTATATTTTCAATATATATTTCAATATATTTTAAATTAGTAAATAAGTTTTTTGCCACTCTGAGAAGTGAACATTATTTAGCAAAACTAAGACTTTCCAACACGTTACATTAACAGGATTACTTTCCACTGCAAAATCTTAAGTAGACCTGAGATAATAGCAAAGGGCTTTCCATGTTTACCAGACTGTATGGTGTCACTGTGAGTTATTACATGCTGGGCTGTGAGGAGATCCTGAAGCTTTCACACATTCCTTATATTCACATAGCTCTGAACTGTGACACTGTAAGACACGAGGAACAAGTGAAGGACCTGCCGGCATTCTTTCTATTCACAGGGTTTTACTCTAGTGTGGATGCTCATGTAGCTATTAAGGCTTGAGCCAAATAAGGTCTCTCCATATTCCTAACATACGTAGGGTATTACTCCAATGTGAGATTTCAGGTTATCATGGTTTGTGAAATATTTAAAGGTGGTGATACATTCACTGCATTCTTAGGGCATTTGCACTAAGTTTAGACATGTAAATTAAGCCTTACATAATTAGTAAAAGCTTTCCCACATGCCTTACAAGCAGTCTTCTCTCTTGTCCTCACTACACTGTGAGTTTTTTTTTTTTTTTTTTGAGGCAGAGTCTCACTCTGTTGCCCAGGCTAGAGTGCCATGACATCAGCCTAGCTCACAGCAACCTCAAACTCCTGGGCTCAAGCAATCCTCCTGCCTCAACCTCCCGAGTAGCTGGGACTACAGGCATGCGCCACCATGCCCGGCTAATTTTTTCTATATATTTTTAGTCTTCCAGCTAATTTCTTTCTATTTTTAGTAGAGACGGGGATCTTGCTCAGGCTGGTCTCCAACTCTTGAGCTCAAACAATCCACCTGCCTCAGCCTCCCAGAGTGCTAGGATTACAGGCGTGAGCCACCGCACCCAGCCTACATTATTAGTTCTTACACCTTATGTAAGGTGCACAAAGTAAATGAAATCTCTTTCACATTCCTCATAATGGGGCTTCAGTCCACCTGAAGTTACTAAGTGTTGTGTAAGATCACGTTCCTTACTTTCATAGTAAAAGAAACTTTATTTTCTTTACGTTCTTTTTTCGTTCACAGGAGTTGGAAGTGAATATTAAGATCTGATGAACATGTAAAGGGTTTTTCACATGCACCACATTCACAGAACTTCTCTCCTGTATGATTTCATACATTTTTAAAAAGTGCTAAAAACTGAATGATAGCTTTCCCACACTCTGTATTTATAGGGTTTCTCTGCACAGCAGGTTTGTATATAAATATTACAACTTCTAGAATAACTAAAGCCTTTCCTATGTTCCTTACAGTATGTTTTCTAGGGTTGCCATAACAAAATAACAGACTGAATGATTTAACCAAGAAAAATTTATTGGCTTAAATTCTGGAGACTGGAAGTCCAATATCAAGGTGAGGACAGGGATGATTTCCTCTGGAAGCCAGAACAGAAAGATCTGTTCCAGGCCTCTGTTCCTGGCTTGCAGAGGGCCATCTTCTGGTGGGGTCACAAGGGCTTCTGTGTGTGTGCGTCCTTCCTTCATATTCTCTTCTTATAGGAACACCAGTGAGGCTGAATTAGGTAGGGATCGACCCTAACAGCCTCATTTGAAGTCACTCACCTGCTTTAAAACCTTATGTCCAAATATAGTGATGATGAAGGAAATAGGGGTCAGTTTGAGAATATGAATTTGGGTGGGGGAGAGGATCATCCAAGCCATACCATTAAAATTATAGGGTTTCTCGCCAATGTGCGTTTGTATATGCATATTAAGATTTGTGGAATTAGGAAAAGTCTTCTCAGATTCTCTACATTCATAGGGTTTCTCTTCAGCAAGATTTCTGATGTGTAAGGTAAGGCTTGAGGATTTATAATGAAGTCTCTTCCACATTCCCTGACATAGAGTCTTCTCTGCTGTAAATTCATACATGTTCATGAAGACCTGAGACATAAGTAAAGATCTTTCCACATTCATATGGTTTCTCCCCTGTGAGTTATCTCATCTTTGAAGAGAACAGGGACACCTGTAGGCTTTCCCACATTGCTTACACAGACAGTTTCTCATCTGCGTGCCTTCTGTTGTGATTTCGAAAGGAACTGGAAGAACTGAAGGCTTTACCACACTCCTTACATTCATAGGGTTTCTCTCCAGTGTGAGTCCTTTCGTGTAACTGAAATGAATTGGAATAACTGAAGGATTTCCCACATCGCTTACATTCATAGGGTTTTTCTCCAGTGTGGATTCGCATGTGAAGGTTAACACACGTGGGGAACTTAAAGGCTTTGCCACATTCCATACATGTGTATGGTTTTTTGGCACTGTGAGTCCGCATGTGATTGTTAAGACTGGAGGAATGTGTAAATGCTTTCCCACATTCCGGGCACTCAAAGGGCTTCTCCCCAGTGTGAATTCTCAAATGTCCGCTAAGATTCGAGGAAATAGCAAAGGCTTTCCCACATTTGACACATTCAAAAGGCTTCTCTCCGGTGTGAGTTCTTATATGTTCACTAAGGCGAGAGGATCTAGCAAAGGCTTTCCCACATTCCTTACATTCATAGGGCTTCTCTCCACTGTGAGTTCGTGCGTGCTTAGTAAGGTCTGAGTTCTGAGCAAAGGCTTTCCCACAGTCCTTACACTTGTAGGGTTTGATTCCAGTGTGAATTCGATAGTGATCATTAAGACATGAGGAATTTCTAAAGGATTTTCCACATACTTTACATTCAAAAGGATTCTCTGCAGCATGAGTTTTTATATGTTCTGTAAGTTGAGAAGACCTAGTAAAGACGGTCCCACATTCCTTACATTCATGGGGATTCTCCCCAGTGTGAACTTTCATATGTTGACTTAACCATGAGGAAACAGTGAAGGCCTTCCCACATTCCTTACATTTATAAGGCTTCTCTCCAGTGTGAGTTTTTCTATGCTGAGTAAGTTGACAAGATCTAGTGAAGGCTTTCCCACATTCCTTACATTCATAAGGGCTGTCTCCAGTGTGAACTCCCATGTGAATATTAAGGTATGCAGAATATCTAAAGCCTTTTCCACATTCCTTACATTTGAAGGGTTTTTCTGAATTGTGACTTTGCATATGCACAGCAAAGTTTGTGGATGGAGTAAAACTTCTTCCACATTCCTTCCATTCATGAAGTTTTTCTCCACTGTTAGTTCTCTTATGTACTTGAAGGGGTGACTGATTAATAAAGGATTTCCCATAGTCATTGCATTCAAAGGATTTGTCTTGTGTGCACATTCTCTGGTAAACATTTGGAGTAAGGCTGAGGGCTTTTCCACTCTGATTCAACACAGAAAGTTTCTCTCCAGTAGAGGTTTTCTTATGTAAAGTAAGAAACTCCATTCCACACTGATTATATTCAGACGTGTTCTCACTGTTTTGAGTTCTCTCGTGTGTCTTAAGGCATGAGTGTTCACTGAAGACGTCTTCACATTGCTTGGACTCATTGAGCTCTGCTCCATTGTGGCTTCCTGTCTGTTGATAAAGGGATAAATAATGATTAAAGGGTTGTTCAGATTCATTAACAGATTCTATTCATCTGAAGACAGAAACATTATGATGATTATTTTCACTTTAACCATTTTTCATTACGTGCATACAATGATCTCTTCTAAGCGGAATGATGAAAGGTTTCTCTGCCTGAAAGCTGTGCAGAATCTTACAAAGACTAATCTTACTACTATAATCTTACAAAAGACTTCTGTAGATTTTCATCAAATTGTTTAAAAAACTATTTGGTTACAAATATGGGCATGTATACGTGTGGGAACTCTGAAACAAGTGTCAAGCTAGGTTTCAAGAACCCCAAAATCATCATATTCCAACCATCTCTCCAGAGCCATTGTTCCTTCTTGGGTCAATGCTACTTTTCTCAAATAGCTCTCATTCTGCTGATTTTCTATAATAGAATTCCTAATCATCCCCGAATGCAAAAACTAAGAAATATCCCTTTGTTTGTCTTACCATTTGTATCCCACTGGAGGTCGGTTCCCTTAAAAAATCCTGCTGAAGTGCTGACTCTTTGGTTTTAAGTTGCACTTGCCATTCTGAAGTTAAAGAGGAAAAGAAGTGTCAGGGGTTGGAGACAGAAATGGTAGACAGAAGGCATTGAAAATGATAGGGATCATTTATATTTGTTTTCAAATTAAACAGAGTAACAAAAACAGAAAACAAAGATGGATTTGATGATTCTGAATGTCAAAAATTTGGCAATAATAAGAATATGTCACACCTGTAATCCTAGCACTCTGGGAGGCCGAGGCCGGTGGATTGCTCGAGGTCAGGAGTTTGAGATCAGCCTCAGTAAGAGCAAGACCCTGTCTCTACTAAAAATAGAAAGAAATTATCTGGCCAACTAAAATATATATATATAAAAAAAAAAATTAGCAGGGCATGGTGGTGCATGCCTGTAGTCCCAGCTACTTGGGAGGCTGAGGCAGTAGGATCACTTGAGCCCAGGAGTTTGAGGTTGCTGTGAGCTAGGCTGACGCCACGGCACTCACTCTATCCTGGGCAACACAGCAAGATTCTGTCTCAAAAAAACAAAAAAAACAGAATATGGTGTCAAAATTTTTAGATAGTTTATTATCAACTGTGATTCTATGAAAATTAAAAACTAATGGTGGGCCAGGCGCGGTGGCTCACGCCTGTAATCCTAGCACTCCGGGAGGCCGAGGTGGGTGGATCACTTGAGGTCAGGAGTTCATCGAGACAAGCCTGAGCAAGAGCGAGACCCTGTCTTTACTAAAAATAGAAAGAAATTATCTGGCCAACTAAAAATATATATAGAAAAAAATTAGCTGGGTATGGTGATGCATGCCTGTAGTCCCAGCTACTCAGGAGGCTGAGGCAGTAGGATCGCTTAAACCCAGGAGTTTGAGGTTGCTGTGAGCTAGGCTGATGCCACAGTGCTCACTCTAGCCCGGGCAACAGAGCGAGACTCTGTCTCAAAAAAAAAAATAAAAAAAATAAAATATAAAATAAAATAAAATAAAATAAAATAATGGCGAACACAATATTATCAAGAAGGAAAGCAGAAGTATAGGACAAGAAGCATATATCAAATCAGCAAACTTAAGAAACATAATATTACGTTTCATTGTTAGATCATAGGAAAGACTGAGTAGACAGACAGTAATACTGTGGGAAGTTGAAGATTCTGTAACTTGAAAAAAAAATGCTTCAACCTTCTGAAATGAAGTGTGCATCTTTAAAAGTTTCCTCATTATACTTCCAAACATACTGAACTCCTCATTAACCAGGGTTGTTCTTCACGTATGCTCACCATGAAGAATTCCTCTCTGCCCTGTCCTCGACTCTGCTTGTTCCAACCAAGAGATCAGACTGGGTTTGAAGAGCTGACATCCTGTGCACAGACAAAGACACATTAATTGAACAGGTTAATGTAAGAGATGATAAATCTTCCTACAATTCAGGAACTATAGTTCTAATTAAAGGTAGTGAAATTGTTTCAAAAGGGCTGAAAATAAAAACATCACCTCTGTGTCCCCAAAAGACTGGTTATCTTTGACCCCTGAAGTCCACATTCAGGCTTATGGACACACTTACAAAGCACTAAGACTTTTCTCCAAATAGGAAATAAAGTAAGTGAAACAAAGAGACTTTCATTCTCATGAAGCAACAACTACACCTGCCATTCTTCAACACTATAGTGCATCAGATTCATCAGGAGAGCTGTGAAAACAGATCCAACTGCAGAGCGTCAAACTATGTCAAAGGTGAAGACTGAGAACGTACGTTTCAAACACAGTGATGGTAATGCTCTTGACCTGATACCAAATTTTGAGAACCACCAGGTAGATAAAAGCTTATCAGGGCAGGGACCATGTCTGTTACTGCCCATTGTATTTCGAGTTGATATCACAGATCCTGCAACGCAGTGGGTATACAACATCATCTGTTCCACAGCAGGCTACAAGGATTGATGCTAGTCTTACCTACTGTGGCCAAATTCTTGTAGTTTTCCAGCATCACATCTCTGTAGAGATTTCTCTGAATTGGGTCCAATAAAGTCCACTCCTCTGGGGTGAAGTCCACAGCCAGATCATCAAAGGTTACTGCGTCCTAAACCATCACACACATGCTGGCTTCAGCCACATAATATGCACACCAATGTTCACTACAAATGAGGATGTGGGAGCCAATTCCTATAGAGAGTTCTGCAGGCTCCCATTGTCTACCTTGGAGTTCAATGGCCCCAAGAACTCTCTCTCCCCACTCACTCACTGTCCATCTCCTGGGGTGACATGGCTTTAATGGCACCTCTTACACATACTCTGATCTCACTACAACCAGACCAGGAGCTCATCTTGTTTCCCTCTCTTGCAGCATACTGTTGAGCACATTGCACCTGCCTGATAAACACTGACTGGATAAATTCTCTGACCAAAGGGTACTTTCATCTCCTTACCATGTGTCAGAGCACTCAGCAAAATAAAAAAATATGCAGTTGGGACCATTAAGGTAGTTTAATTAGTTAACACTGAAATACTGGCTTGACTTTCAAGGTAATCCCTCACCAATTTGACAGGCTCCACTCCTGGGGAAATTCAACTAGCAACTCAGTTCTTGAAGGAGGTTTTATTTGCTTTAAGAAGCTCTGGATGCAATTCTGGTCTCGAACTCCTGACCTCGAGCGATCCGCCCGCCTCGGCCTCCCAGAGTGCTAGGATTACAGGCGTGAGCCACCGCGCCCGGCCCAGGCAATTTTGTATAGAAGGAAATGTGTCTACCTGACGGACGCAAGTATGACATCTTGGAAAGGATGCACTTCCTGCGTACCTGGTAACAGTCTGTCAGAGAGCCAGCCACTACTCTTTCTACCTCGGTCGTTTCTTCAGGAAGGCAGACTGGGTCCCTATAAAGGCCTCATGGAAAAGAAAGAAGGCATGAGAACCCAGAGCGGACCATAATTCGCACCTTCATGTGCCTGGAAGTCATTCCATTCTAGTTTGAAATTCCCATATAATCCAGCACACTCGAGAAAACATGCACACGCACGCGCACACACACACACACACACACACACACACACACACACACACACACACATGCACACACACATGCACACTCCTGCTATACAATGCCAGAGCAGTCCTGTCTCATCTAAAAGCTGAAAAATGGACGGTCAGCCATGCTGCCCATCAGGAAAGGGGTAATAGTCTTATTTTACAGGTAAGGAAACTCAAGCCTGGAGAAATGGGACTCTTTATTTGCCCATGGTGATAAAATTTATGAAAGGGACTACACCGCACCTCTTCCCAAAGCACACAAGCCAGGGGGCTGAATAAGAACACGGCATTTCCTGGCCCACTCCAGCACCTTGGAAATGCACCAGGAGCATGGCTGCCTGGGCCCAGACCACTGGACTCTATATTGTGCAGGGGGACTTAGAGAAGAGTCTCTGAAAAAGAGCAGCAACAAGGACTTACCATGGGACAAATCGATGGCTGCCATCCTGTGAGGGTGACGGCTAAATGTGCTTGAATGCTCCTTTCCTGGTTCCAAGGCTTCCTTCAGGATGGCTGTGAATCCACATGGACAGAGGCCACCCCCATTGTCTTTACACAAGGTTAACGGAGCCCTGTTTGCATCAATCATTAATCGACAAGCATTACTTATCCATAATCAAACATCACACGTTAACTTTCTGTCTGCAGGTGACACATGTGAAAGCCACTTTCTGAAAACGGTTTACTCTGTAACATGAGTATTGTAACATCAATTGCCATTTACTGAAGACCAATGTAGTACGTGCCACAAGTTGCACTTGCAACTTTACATATATTAGCTCACTTCAGTATCGTAACAGCCCTACACAGCCGATATCATTTACCCCTATTTAATAAGAAAAAACCTACATGCAGACAACACTAGTATTTGGCCCAATATAATCCAGTTCGGAAGTGGTGGGCCAGGACTTGGATGCAGGTAAGTTTGTTCCTAATGCCTGATCTCCTGTGGTGGTTGTGACTTCCACACATGACCAGAGTCTATCTAAACCTGCACAGTGCAATACAATAGTCACCGGCCACATGTGTTACTAAGCACTCCATATGAACCCAGTATGACTGAAAAACAGAATTTTCTGTTTTATTTAGTTTTAATAAAAACTAAAAGTAAGATAAAATTGTAATAAAAATTAATCACAATCTTTAATAAATAAAACACAGAACAGCAGCCCAAATGCTGATCTACAGAATAGTATCTGAATGATGGCAATCACTAAAAGGTGCTCAGTTCATTTTTCATGAACCAAATTAACCCTCACAAAAATTCGACAGCCCTGATTCTATGAATGAGAAGCCTAAACCCCAAAGTCACACCAGATTACAAACATCATTGGGTATAAATTGTAACCACTACCACAGGTCTCAAACTCAGATCCTTGGGCTGAACAGGCCCACAAATGTGTTTCCTTTGGTGGCATCTGCACCAAGTGTTTTACTTTGTGTAAATGTGAGCTATAATTAATGTACAAACACACAGATATTTTTTTTTTTGAGACAGACAGAGTCTTGCTCCGTTGCCCAGGCTGGAGTGATCATACCTCACTACAGCCTCAAACTCCTGGGCTCAAGGGATCCTCCTGCCTCGGCCTCACAGAGTCCTAGGATTATAGGCATGAGCCACTGTACCCAGCAAAACACACAGATCTTAAATACTCAGTGGATGAATTTTGACAATCGTATACACTCAAGTAATCAAAAGCCTAAACAAGATACAGAACATGTTCCTCTCCCCAGAGAACCAGCCTGCCCTTTCCAGTTCTTTCTTTCACACCCACCTCCAGATCAGCACTTTGTGATTTCTTTCATTTACGAGACAGTGTATAGGTACGTTAGGTACGGTGCTCATCTTTCTCAGATGTATATCCTAACTTAATTTTTCTCTCTTGTTTAAAGAAACAATGAGAGAAAAATGTTAAAATCTCCCACTGGAACTGTGGACTTGTCTATTTCTTCTTCCATGTCTGATGTATATTCCTTTATACATCTTCTAACAACAACAGGTGGGTACACCTATTGAACTTTCATATTTTTGGAGGAAAAATACCTTTTATCATAATGAACTCTGTGTATCTCTAGGAGTGTTCTTAGATGATGTGTTACACAGGGATCTGCTTTCCTTTGGAGAGTGTTTGCAACCCTGGGACAGCATTACGTGTCCTTTGGATGCCAATGTTCCCCCTTACCTGGCACAGAGCCTGACTCACTGAAGGTACCTGGTGATTTTCATGATACAACAAAGATCCTTCTCAATATACCGAGATTATAGCTAAGTGGCTGTTCATGACACAATATAAATCAGAGTTTTCTGGAAATGTACTGAATTATTCAACAAATGCCAGGGTGGGAGGAACACCGTCTCCTTCCGTGCACTCATCCACCACCCGCAGCTTGTCTGCACACTGCAGACCAGTTCCCACGGCCTCCTGATGTGAGTATTCAGTGCTCTCACTCTCACATCCTTACGGGCTCCCTAATTCCCTCTGCTCAGGAGCCCCATGGTCAGGGCCTGCCTGCACTCCAGACAGCTGCCCTCTGCTCCCCCAGAGACTGACTCTGGTCCAGGTAACCCAACAAACTTCTTCACTAGCCAGTACGGCTGCAATGACACCATCTCCAACAAGGTCTGAGGCCCAGTCTTGGGGAGAGGGCCCCACTCTGAGTTTGGCTGTCTTTAGGCACTCTGTCAACTCTAGGATATATGCTGGAGTTCACTTTCCATCTCTGTATTATACTCCTCCTGTTAAATCGAGGTGAGATTTCTTTCTTCTCACTAGACCCAGTCTTACACAGAACTGAGAGGGACAATGTTTTCTGGAGATAAACATGCAAAGATCAGAATTTAGAATTGGTTTGCTCAAACTTCTAGGCTTGAGCATAGAGCTGAGATTCTTACCAATCAAGAAAACATTCAGCAGCATCACAGTAATCTAGCTGATACCTATGGTTGATTATGATGAAGGGCCTGTTTCAAAAGGGACCAAGAGAATCTTACTTATGCTGCAGTCTGAACTTGCTGCAGTACAAGACTCTCGAGCATTTAGTCCAAATGATCCGGCAGAACCAAAGATGCTCAAAGTATCCACGCTCAGTAGGATGCTGTCGGGAGCCTCTGGCAAGCACCAATAGGAGACTCACAGTATAGACCTCTAGTAGTTTGGAGCAAATCTTACGTCCTCTTCTGCACGAAACTTCTGCAGTTGACATTTTGAGAAACTGCTTACCACTCGGTACATGGTAGAGACTGGACAACTAACCATGGGACATCAAGAGACCAAGTAGCCTGCACTTCCCATCATGAACTGGGTGTTGTCTGACCCTCCTAGCCCTAAGTTTGGACATAGGCAGCTATAATTGGCCATCGCTGGAGATGGCACCTAAGACATAGAGCTCAGGCAGTTCTGGTGAGTACAAGTAAACTGTGTGAGCAGGAGACAAAGACTCAACACCGACTTCAGCTGCACCGCCTCCTCTCCCTCAATCCATGCCCACGGCTTCCTTCCACCAGCTGGACTAAGACAAAACCAGGTTTCCAGATGGGCCTGCATGATACGCTAGTACCACCTGGAAGTGGCAAGCTGGTGCACTGCAGCCCTGCGGAACACTGACCCTGAAGGACAGAACTAATGAAAAGTCTTCCCAGTGGCAGAACTTCAAGCAGTGTATTTGGCTGTCTCTGGGTGTGGAGTGAGAGTTGGCCAGAGGATGCACACACATTTACAGACGTTGCCTATGGTTTGGCTGGATGGTCAAGGAAGTGGGAGGAACGAGACTGATGACAAGAAGTCTGGGAAGTTACATGAGACCTCTCTGAAAGGACACACTGTGTCCCATGCAAATGCCCACCAAAGGTGACCCACTGGAAAGAAGGTGGGCAAAACTGTGCACTGTGAAGATGTCAGTTACTTCCCCACCACCTCACAGATTGCTCAGTGGGCCCGTGAACAAAATCTCCATGGTAGCAGGGACAAAGGCTACTCATGGGCTCAAAAATATGAACTTCCCCTTGCCAAGGCTGACCCAGCTAACATTACTGCTGTACCTAACCTTGTGAAAGAAGTCAACTCCTGAGTACCCAATATGGCACCATTCCTTAGGGGGATCAGCCAGCCACTTGGTCCTCTTCTATCACGAGAGGTGACAAACATTCATTCTCACTGGCATGGACTCATGCCATGGATGCAGACTGGCCTTTCTACTAGTTATGTTTCTGTTGGCAATGCCATCCACAGACTCACAAAAGGCTGTATCAGCAGTCATGGCCTCCACACAACACTGTTTCTAAACCAACTGGTCTGATCATACAACCTTGTCACCCTGAAGTAGCCGATCTAAACGAAAGGTGGAAAATAATATATTGAAAACTCAGTCATGGGTCCAAATGGGAGACAATCCTCTGACAAAAAGGTATTCTGGGGCCGGAAGCGGTGGCTCATGCCTGTAATCCTGGCACTCTGGGAGGCCAAGGCTGGTGGATCGTTTGAGCTCAGGAGTTTGAGACCAGCCTGAGCAAGAGCGAGACCCCCATCTCTACTAAAAATAGAAAGAAAATCAGCTGGACAAGTAAAAAATATATAGAAAAAATTAGCTGGGCATGGTGGCACATGCCTGTAGTCCCAGCTACTTAGGAGGCTGAGGCAGGAGGATTGCTTGAGCCCAGGAGTTTGAGGTTGCTGTGAGCTAAGCTGATGCCACGGCACTGTAGCTCAGGCAACAGAGTGAGACTCTCTCTCAAAAAAAAAAAAAAAAGTATTCTGGGCTGGACACAGTGGCTCATGCCTGTAATCCTACCACTGTGGGAGGTCAAGGCAGGAGGATTATTTGAGGCCAGGAAGTTTGAGAGCAGCCTGGGCAACATAGCAAGACCCCATCTCTACAGAAAAATTAAAAAATTAGCCAGGTGTGGTGGCATGCACCTGTGGTCCCAGCTACTTGGGAGGCTGAGGCAGGAGGATCACTTGAGCCCAGAAGTTTGAGGATGCAGTGAGCTATGATGATACCACTGCACTCTAGCCCAGGCAATAGAGTGAGACCCTGTCTCAAACAACAACAACAACAACAACAACAACAAGGTGATGCCATCTCACAGGACAAGGTATATGCTTAGAAGTCAGAATATACAGGTCCAGGAATTGATGGGTGAAGGCACAATTAGCTTCACTGACAGAACTTTTACTTCCAATCCCAGCAACTTAGAGCCCTGTAGTTTTGGAGATCTTAGTCCCCCATGGGGCACAAATATGGCCCCAACATATTGGAAGATGAGATTGCAACCTGGCCATTTTGGGCTTCATATACCAGAAAACCAAGAAGCAAAAAACAAAAACAAACATACAAAAAAACAGGGAGGTTAATATACTGGCTGAAGTAATCAATCATAATTACCAAAGGAAAACTGGGGCACTGCAATAGGATTAATGCAAAAAGGATGACGTGTAGCACCTCCAAGTAGCTCTCTGCTCTATAGAAAAGGTTAATGGAAAATTACAACTGAAAAAAGACAGAACAATGGAGGACTCAGACCTTTGTGGAATGAAGGTGTGGATCACTCTAGCAGCCACAGAACCCACAGCAGCTGAGGCTCTGGCTGAAGGCAAGGAAACTATGGAAATGGTCATTGAAGAGGCCACAGATATCAACTCCAACCTTCAGATCAACGACAGAAACATGAAATGCAGTGGTTTTGCATGCTTTCTCTTTGCTTGTTATAGGTATGTGTTTGTTTATACACTTGTGTTTATTTATATAAACTAACCATTCCCCACCTCTATCTCCTTCCTGCTTTTATTTTATATACATGTTACTAGAGGTTAGATTTATAATTTAGTCTTTAGGAAACAAAATATTCAGTGAGAATGTGACCATATTTGAGGAGTAATTAAAATGGCCTGTGATGGGGAAATAATGACGAATGGGACTACATCATCGTCCCACAGTGGGGAAGGGTGAGAACTTCTTCCTTATGTCTTAGGTACAAATGCAGACTTGTTTAATTATTATAAGGAAACTCACATGTGTCTAGAGGGGTATGTATGGATGGTGAGATGACAAAGAAGGGACTATGCCAATTCCCAATTTATTTATCTCAGTTCCAATTTTATCTTCAACACCTGCTATGGAATGTAAGACTGTATTCTTTATTGATGTTACATTTACACTAACATATTAAGCTTTGTAAGTAAGAGTGTGTCATATATTTAGTATAGGTGCTGCCTCAGCATCCATTTTTAGGTCTGACGTAAGTTGCCTGAAACCCAGTCCTACCCTTTCACCTTTGGCCTAGTTAAAACTTCCCTCCCCGTGTCGTTGTTTGTGATATAACCTGCTTGTTCCTCATGTCAGTGACCACAAACCCAACACACCCCACAGCTACTGATCTCACTGGAACCTAATGGCCAATACCAGAGTCATGTCTACGCTTCCCGCTCCGTGTGTGTTTTCTTTAACCCAGCCAATCCGTAACCCCACAGGAAAGCCTGAGGGATGACATCCGTGGGCTCTCGAGGGCAGCCCTCTTCTCTTGTGGATCTGTCAGTTATAAAATGCTTCTGTTACTTCCTGTGCTTTGCTGTGCTGCTTTGTGGCTCACCTGACCACACCAGACTGTCACTCTCCTCCAAGGCTAAGTAGGGACAGCATGTATAGCCACTCTGATTCAGAGAGAGACCTCTAGACCACAACAGAAGAAAACACAATTGGTGCAGTGAGCAAGGTGTGTGGTCACAACCATGAGGGGCACCCCCAAATGCCTTCAGACTGCTCTTGGCCCTCCAAGTAGCTAATGCCACTTGGGAAGGCTCCACAGCTTACTGGGTCTATCTATGCTGCTAGGCATTGCTGCCTGTTACCTTTGTCAAATGCTGCCAAAACTCCCCTCCCTAAATTGCGTGAGTTCTAGAGAGTCTAAGTGTTCCTTGGGACCCACCAATGGCTAGCCTTAGTAGGGCATAAGGGGCAGCCACAGTCACTAGCCAAGACTGCTGTCACCCCCAAACAGAAACTACAGATCTGGGTGAAACTGACTATATTCCCAAGGCCTGTCGGGCCCAAAAGGCTTGTTACTGAGAGGCAGAAGAGGGCAAGGCGGACACTGGGCCAACAGGAGGGTTAACGGAGTGCGAGAGGGACACTAACAATCTGACCGCCCACTGAGAGGGGGAGGCAATATCCAGGGACGGCACAGACTTCCCAACATGACAAGAGGGGCGCCCCCTTCAACAAGAAGGTGATGGCCCCTCACTGGCAAGGATGCCACTGGGGTCAGCTATCCCTGCGTTGCTGCCTTCCTTTGCATCTGTTGCTCTACACCTCCAAGGGCAGGGAGGGTGACTGGAACCCCCTCGCCTGGGAGGCGGCTGCCTAGAGAAGGGGCTAACGGGAACCACAAATGGAGGCCAGAGCTCAAAACAGGGGCCATGTGGGACCACCAGGAGCTTGTCAGGTAAACATCTGAAGAGAAATGAAAAATATTTTAGCCGCCTGGAGATACACGCCATTCTAAAGATTTTACTTAGAAGGAGTAAAAACAAAGGGGAGAAAGGCCTCATTATCTTGAAGTCTGGCTGTTCCAGTCCTCTACTGCCTGGTGGCTCTGGGCCCCTTATCCCTCCCTCTTTTCCTCTTGTCAACCACTGACAGAAACTAAGAACCCTTCAGGCAGCTAAAAGCCTCAGACCACAAAAAAAACAAGAAAAAAAAAAAAAGGTGGGGTGTGGGGTGGGGTGGGTAGGGAAGCCCTGGGCTTTAGGTGGCCACAAGTCAAAGAAAAACAAAGAAAAAGGAACTTTCAACTTTTTAAGCTTTAAGTACTAAGCAAACACCAGGTCTAACAAACATAATGCTGGTAGCGCTAGATTAGTGACTTAAAAACCATGGGAGGAAAGGGGGAAAAATAAAAGGTAATCAGATTTTTTTTTTTGAGACAGAGTCTTGCTTTGTTGCCCAGGCTACAGTGCCCTATCAGCCTAGCTCACAGCAACCTCAAACTCCTGGGCTCAAGCAATCCTCCTGCCTCAGCCTCCCGAGTAGCTGGGACTACAGGCATGTGCCACCATGCCCAGCTAATTTTTCTCTATATATTTTTAGTTGGCTAGATAATTTCTTTCTATTTTTAGTAGAGACGGGGGTCTTGCTCTTGCTCAGGCTGGTCTCGAACTCCTGAGCTCAAACGATCCGCCCGCCTTGGCCTCCCAGAGTGCTAGGATTACAGGCGTGAGACACCGCGCCCAGCCAGTAATCAGATTTTAACTTAACTAACATTTGCCCCACACGTCCACACCTGAAGGAAATCTGGTATAGGTTACTAAAATCAATGGAGATTACTGGTTCCCCCAGGAAACACCTGCCTCTCATCAGGAAACCCTTAACTCCCTGGGGAGAGGATCGCCTACTCTGTGGTACCTTCTCCTACGACTGCCCTCCCGCTTTCTACCCTCAACCTCCTGCCTCCCCTTCCCAACCGCAAGCACTCCCTCCCCCTGGTTACTTGGATCACCATCACTAATGTTCACATGTGCTTTACTGAATTACCACTTCAAAACCTTCAACATAACTGCCCCTACTAAAATGCTTAATTCATTGTTAAATACCATTCCCCCTGCAGTCAGCATCTCTAGCACTCAAACTACAACTGTCTTATGGTTAAAAGATGATACTGAGGCGCTAAGGGATGTATTGGCATAAATCTGTTTAATCGAGTTGCTGCCCCAGCATCCATTTTTTTGGCCTGACATAAGCTGTTTGAAACCCAGTCATAACCCATCACCTTTGGCCTAGTTAAAACTTCCTCTCCCTGTGTGGTTGTTGGGATGTAACCCGCTTGTTCCTCATGTCAGTGACCACAAACCCAACACACCCCACAGCTGCTGAACACAATGAAACCTAATGGCCAACACCATCCCCTTTCTGTGTGTGTTTTCTTTAACCTAGCCAATCCACAACTCCTGAGGGGAAGCCTGAGGGATGATGCCCATGGACCTCAATAAAGGCGGAGTCCCCCAGGTCCTCTCTCTCTCATTCCCAACCCACTGGTGGGCACCCTCCTATCTCTGAACTTCCAGCTGGCCCTCAAAGGCAGTTCTCCTCTTGTGGTTCTGCGCATAATAAAATGCTTCTGTTACTTCATGTTTCATTGTGCTGCCTCTTCTGTGTCTCACCTGACCAAGACACCAGAACATAACTCTCCTCCTGGTCAGGGCAGGGCTAGAATGTATAGCCACTCTCCAGAGAGAGACTTCAAGACCGAGTTGGGGTCTTGGGATGGGATAGACACTGCAAAAGGAAGGGGACTTCACTTGCCTGATACAACTGCCACATGGTAGTCAGCGGTGTGGGTGTGAGGGCTCCTCATGGTTCTCTGCCCATGCCATGTGCCCAGGACACAGTCCCCAGGTGACTTAGAAGCCCTGGCCCAGTCACCTCCTGTGGCCCTAACACAGACAACACACTCCAAACCCTCATCAATTTGTAGTAATACACTTATTTGCTTGGTTAGATGACAGCCTCCACCACTAGTTTACAAATTCCGTAAGAACAGCTGTAGGTTGAATTTCTTCACTATGTCTTAAATCAACCATTCAGGCACTCATCAGTTTACAGGAAATACAAGAAATGGGGGAAACACTGAAATACAACCAGAAATACCAAAATGGGTGACTCTCTGAAAGAACGAGTGATTGGAAACAGCAATGGTTTCAAAGAAACTAAAACTGCAATACACAAAACTTAGATAGATATCAGATCCAAAAACAACCAAAGGCATATTGTGAGACAATGGTGAATTTTACTTTTTAAACAGGGTAGATATATTTTTAATTTCCTTGATTCAAATAATAGTTTTGTGGTTTTAACAGGACAATGTCTTTATAGCAAATGTATTATCAAGCATTTAAATCTTAAGTGTCAGCTTACTTCAAAGCCTCCATCCCTCCCTCATATAAGTCATTGTTTTGAAGCTCTGTGGGGAGATACAAACCTAGGAAGTTCAGATGAAAAGAACAGCTGAGTATTCTCGCTTTTCTTTAGTAGAGAGACTTGCGGTCTACAAACGTTTATATTCACACACACAGCCCAGACACCTACAAAAGTAGCCTTCTCTTTCTACCCGAATGTAATATGTCAAAAATAGCGCTCAGAGAGAATAGCAAGTTCGCAGATGAAATGTCTGTTGGCAAAAACAGGAGGAAGAGGCCCCTTGAACCAACTTTCACCCCCGCTCACCGAGACGGGCCGGAATCGCCGGGTCCGTGAGGCGAGAGGACGCAGAGCCACCGTCACCCTGACTCGAACGGCGGGAATTCCTTGCATTCTGGGGGGGAGGGAAAAAAAATCACACAGATTGCTTTGGAGGATTTTGAAGAGGCAATCACTGTGTCTGAAAAAACCCTGGGGAAAAGCCCTAAGGACATAGCGGCCTCTCGGTCCTGGCCGCGCCGAGAAGACTCACGGCCGTGGCGGAAGCGATCGGACCGGGCCAAGCCCCCCTGAGGCAGTCCCTTCAGCGGCCTGGGCCAAAGCCGTGTTCCTCCCCGTTACCCGGCCTCACCAAAGGCGTGTTAAAGCCGACGACGACCAGGAAAAAAACAGAACTTGCCTGCGCAGAGAAAGCGCCGCAAAGGACGGCGGCGCGACGCTGACGTCACTTCCGCTTCGAACCGCGGCCGGGAAGACTGAAGTTCGCTACTCGGGGCTCAGCCACCTTGGGCCCGCTTAGGCAGGGAAATTCCAGTTTCCTCCTGCGTCAGTGCGGATGAGCCTCGCGGGCGGCTTCTCGCGGGGGCTGGAGGCGGAAACAGGCCCGAGACAAGGTTGAGGTCAGTGGGCGGGGCTACAGGGGGCGGGGCCCACATCCAGGGGTGGTGGCACCAGCCCCGCCCCCGGTTTCAATAATCTAATAAACCTAAAGGCAAGGCTGGAAGTAGACCTGTCTACACAATGCTCACAAAAACTTTTATACCTACCTCCCGCATGTTCCTAGAACCCTTACAATGATTCTCCCCTGTTGAAAAACTTGCCAATCCATGGAAAGTTCTATGTCCTCCAATCCAATTTTTTTTTTTTTTTTGAGAGAGTCTCGCTCTGTTGCCCGGGCTAGAGTGCTGTGGCGTCACCCTAGCTCACAGCAACCTCAAACTCCTGGGCTTAAGCGATCCTACTGCCTCAGCCTCCCGAGAAGCTGTGACTACAGGCATGCGCCACCATGCCCGGCTAATTTTTTCTATATATATTTTAGTTGGCCAGCTAATTTGTTTCTATTTTTAGTAGAGATGGGGGTCTCGCTCTTGCTCAGGCTGGTCTCGAACTCCTGACCTCGAGCGATCCACCCACCTCGGCCTCCCAGAGTGCTAGGATTACAGGCGTGAGCCACTGCGCCCGGCCATCAATCCAATCTTTAAGCCTGTATTTCCTCTTTATTTATATGGACACCAGGCCAAACTCTAATAGTTGAGACCTTTGTGTTTTCAACGTACACTTTTTGTAAACACTGAATTTTTTTTTCTTCAAATAATGTATTTCTGATTTTATTTCTCAGATCTTACCATAAGTTCCAAAGCCTCCCATACTGGGTTGGAAAATAGCAGTGATAACAGGCCTTCTTCACTTATGCAGGAATGGTTCTAAAGTTTCTCTAGAGATCATTTTTGCTGTGGCTTTTAGTGGGTGGCCTTTGCGGAGTTAATAAAGTTATTTTAAACACTGATTTACTAATATTTTATCAAGAATTATTCTTGTACAAATGTTTTATGAATCTATTGAATTGGTAGCTCTTTTGATGTTCATTTTTCATCTTTTGCTGTACGAAATATTTTTTTATGTAGCCAAAGGAGTTCATTTTAAAAAATAATTTCTAGGTTTCCCACTTTTGCATTAAAGTCTCCATAAACTCTAGATTACATACAGATTTCCTAATTTTCTTCTGTAGTATATTACTTTTTAATCCTCCATGCTCATGGAGTGTTATTTTGGCATGCGATGTGGGATAGTGGATCCAATTTTTGTTTCCCTCCAGAAGGATGGCCAGTTACTGTAGTACCATGAATTGGTAAACCATCCTTGACTTACTGATTTGAAATTCCATGTTTATTAAACAATAAATTCCTATATATATACCTGTATCTGATTCTAGATTCTGTGCCAGTATTATGTTTACTTATGCCAGTCTCACAATCTTTTCATTCCAATGGTTTTTAATCTTTTTAGATGTCTATATGAATCCAATAGCTTTATATCAACTTTTAATATTTAGTGGTAAAAATATAATGGTAGCTGTGTTGTATCTTAGTATCCTAGGTACTTCATAGACATTACATTTTTATGCTCTTGATTGCTTGAGCCCAGGAGTTTGAGGCTGCAGTTAGCTATGATCATGCCACTGCACTTCCACCTGGGTGAGAGTGAGACCTTGTCTCAAAAATTTTTGTGTTCCCAATGATGTAGCTACTGTCATAATTTTCAGTTTTGGTATTTGGATGGACCAGCTTTATTGAGATATAATTCACATATGACACAGTTCATCCATTTAAAAGTACATAATTCAGTGTTTTTGGTATATTCACAGTCGTGCAACTATCATAATTTTAGGAACTTTTCAATCACCCTAAAAGAACTCTTTGGATGTCAAAACCCATTTACCTCCTCCTCAGGCTTCACGTAACCACAAATCTGCTTTGTCTCTGGGACTTTTGTGGAAATTTCATATGAATAAAATCATACAACCTTTTGTGAATAGCTTTTTTCACCTAGCATGTTTTTTCAGGGTTCATCTGTGTTGTAGCATAGATTGTTCCACTTTATTATTGAATGATATTCTATTATATGTATATACCATATTTTATTTGTTCATCAGTTGATATACATTTGGGTTGTTTCCACTGTGGGGGTATTAGGAGTAATGCTGCTATGAAAATTCACATATATCTTTTTGTGCATACACATTTTTATTTCTCGAGTATATACTCTAGTAGTGGAATTGCTGGGTCATATAGTAACTGTAAGTATAAGAATTTGAAGAACTCCCAGAAATGTATAATGGTTCCAATTTCTCCACATCCTTGCTAATACTTGTTGTAGGCTTTTTCATGTTAACTATCCTAGTGAAGTGGTAGCTCATAATTTTGACTTCTTATTTCCCTAAGACTAGTGATGTTGAGCATCTTTTCATGTGCTTTTTAGCCATTTGTATGTCTTCTTTGGAGAAATTTCTGTTCAAATCTTTTGTCCTTTTTAAAATTTAATTGTCTTGGCCGGGTGTGGTGGCTCACGCCTGTAATCCTAGCACTCTGGGAGGCCGAGGCGGGCTGATTGTTTGAGCTCAGGAGTTCGAGACCAGCCTGACCAAGAGCGAGACCCCATCTCTACTAAAAATAGAAAGAAATTATATGGACAACTAAAAATATATATAGAAAAAATTAGCTGGGCATGGTGGTGCATACCTGTAGTCCCAGCTACTGGGGAAAATGAGGCAGTAGGATTGCTTGAGCCCAGGAGTCTGAGGTTGCTGTGAGCTAGGCTGACACCACGGCACTCTAGCCCGGGCAACAGAGTAAGACTTTGTCTCAAAAAAAAAAAAAATTAATTGTCTTTTCAATATTGAGTTGCAAGAGTTCTTTATATATTCTGTATAGAAGTTCCCTATCACAGATATGATTTGCAAATATTTTCTCCCATTCATTGGGTTGTCTTGCTGGAACATTTTAGAATACAAAAGCGTATAATGTTGATGAGTGTCCTTTGAAATGCAAAAGAGTTTAATGTTAATACATTTACTTTTTCTGTTTCCAATGTGCTTTGGTACCACACCTAAGAAAACATTGCTAAATCCAATGTCATAAAACTCTCCCCCCTTCTTTTTTTTTTTAATTTCATCATATTACGAGGGTCTCCCCCCTTCTAGGAATTTTACAGTTGTAGGTCTTACCCATTTAAGTCATTGATTTTTGAGTTGATTTTTGTATGTGGTGTAAGATAAGGACCCAGGGCATTTTCATTCTTTTGCATGTGGTATACATTTCTCCCAGAATCATTTGTTGAAAACATTTTCATTCTCCATTGAATTACCCTGGCACCCTTGTAGATGATCATTTGACCATATAAGTGTGGGCCTATTTCTGGACTCTCAATTCTATTCCATTAATCTGTAACTTTATCCTTAAGCCAATACCACATTATTATTATAAAATTCATCCCCAGTTTACAAAAGATCAGATGGAGGTGAGAGGCCATCTGACTTCTCCAAAATTACACAGCCAGCAAGAGGCAGAGCCAAAACATGTACTCTAGCAGTTTGACTATTGATTCTGTACCTCTATAAACCACTTTGCTCTGTGACCAGTATAGATTTAAAAGTTTCCTCACATTTCCAAATGTATTGATCCTCTGTGTGAAATGCTGAGATCTTCACTTTCATGTCCACTTGGTTGAAATAAGTATATCTTTAGAGGACCAACTCCCCACTATCTTTTTCTTTTCCCTTCATTAAGACAGAAATCCCAAAAGAGACCATAAAAAGAAGAAAGAGGCATGTGAATCCAGGCCTACACACAGTTCCCGCCCCACCCCCCACGTTCATGGAAGCCATCTCATGTTAACTTTAAGTCCCCTTACATGCAACACACAAACAGAAATACACACAACAGTGCTCCTGTGTGTGCAGATGGCATCACCTGGACCCAGAGCTTGAGTGGCTGCACAGAGGTAATAAACACAAACCAATAGGGCAGAAGTCTGGGAATGTACTTCACATAACCAGCCAAAAAAATATTAAGGTTGTTGCTTTTTTCTCAGCCCTTAAAAAATGTTTAATTTGCTCTTTGCATTTATGGTTTTTGATGCAAAAATCCACAGTCAATTGAGTTGTTCTCTTAGAAGTAATGTCATTACTCTCAGGCTCAATTCAAATTTTTTCTCTTTCTCTTTCTCTTTCAGCACTTTGATTATGTTTGGGCTTAGATTTCTTGGGGGTTATTATGTTTTGTGTTCACTGAACTTCTTGAATCTGAAAATTTATGTCTTTCACCAAATTTGAGAAGTTTTTCGCCATTACTTCTTCAAAATTTTTTACTGCATCACACTTTGTCCTCTTCAAGGACTCTGATATCATGAATGTTAGCCTTTTGGTATTATCACACAGCTCCCTGAGGCTCTGCGACTAGTATCCTGAATAATTTTGGATTTTATTCAGGGCATTTTGATTATTATACTATGACACTCTGGACTTTAAGTCCTACAGAGAACATAGAATTTTTTTTTTAAACCAGACAATCACCCAATTGGGTTCAGCTTGCAAGTTTTAGTCTGCACACTGTGGATTATGGTTTCAGTATGAGTTTTGTATTCAGACTTTGTATTACTGTATGTGTTTCTGCCTAGAGGTTAGACTAATGGAAGGTCATCTATCTCACAGCACAGTTCACAAGGTCTGTGGTCTGTCTCACTGCCACAAGATTGCCTGGAGGCTGGGGGCAAGTAAATGGAGAAACAATACACTGTGGCATTGATCTCCCTCTCTCATTGAGCATTATTGCCAGAGCCAGAGGGCTGCTTCTGGAATTCCCCTTGCTGGTGCTGATGTCTGCCTCTGGGTTTTCAGCTACACTGAGTGTAGATCAGATGATACCAGAAGGAGAAAAACTGGTAAATTTACTGCCTGTTTGGTGGTAGTTTGAAATCTAATGTTTTTTTCCATCCACTTGCTATTATTTACTTTTCAGATTCCTCAAATAGGTGCTCCGTACATTCTGTCCTTGTCTTATACCTGCATTCAGTGCGATAGACAGGATAATTATGCTTACTCCATCTTTCTCTAAACTGGAATCAATTTTGCCTAGTTTTATATAAATAAAATACAGTATGCATTCTTTTGCATATGGCTTCTTTCACAACATTATGTTTATAAGATTCATCTGTGTTAGTGCGTGTACCTGTGAATCCTTGGTATAATCCCCTCCTGTTGAGTGCTGTTGGGATAAACTTCGTTCTAATAAAGAAAATATGGCAAAGGTGATACGATGTCAACACGGTTGCATTATGTGGCAACAATGAATTTTGAAGACATAATTAAGTCCCCATTCAGTAGATTATATGTTATACAAAAGGGATTACCTGGAATGCCTCTAAGGAGGACTTGATTTACTTACAATCTAGAGATAGTCACCAGAACAAATCAGGTGAGCCCCTTCAAAGGGGTTCTAGATACCAGAAACTAAAAACAGCAGACACACTCTTATCTATGTTGCTCGCATTGACAATACAAGCTGCCAAAATACATCCACAAAAAAATAAGTTCTGCCAATAATCTGACACAGATCGGAAGCACATCCTTTGATATTTTAGCCTATAGATGAGAATGTAGTGTGAATGACACCCTGATTTCAGTCTTATGAGATCCTGATGGGAATCCCGGGCTAAGCCATATCCACACTTACACCTAACAGAACCTGTGAGGTAATATATCCATGTTGTTTTAATCTACTGACTTAGTGCCAAGAATCAAAAGCTATTATAATTTGTAAACTATTGCTTTTCTTTGTAGAAGAATATTCCATTAAATAAGCATACCATAATTTGTTTTTCCTTTTTTCTATTCAGGCAGATTTGGGTTTTTTTTCCCCCCCTAACAGTATTTAAAATCTAGCTCCTATGAATAATTTTTGACATTTATCTTGACGAGCATGCATTTTGTTGAATAGAGTGTATTATGTTCAAATTGAGTAGAAAATGCCAAATATTTCAAAATATATTATATTTTCAAAAAAAAAAAAAACCAATACCAACTAAAAAATCAAAGAGAGAGGATAATGGAAAGACCGGCAAATAATCTAGAACTATTCCTCATCTATCCCAGTATCTCTCTGGGTTTCAATGTCTAGGTCTAGGCACTGGCCCTATTCATCATGTGTGCATATTTATCAGCTTGTGTGCTAGTGGCTGTGTCCACTGGTTGTGGGCTTAGCACTTTCACCTTGTGTGACTTTAGACCAGTCTTTAAGTCTCTTAGCTGTTATATAAGCCAGCAGCTAGGTCACAGAAATAATTGTGTTCAAAATTCTTTGTATATTTTATAAGAAAGCAAAAAGGTTCTAGGGTATTGAAGCACATAAATTCCAGACATGAAAAGGAAAAATGAAAGCATAGCTGCATAGGAGGAATAAATTCTAATGTTCTATAGCTGTGGTCCACAACCCCCAGGACACAGACCGGTACAAGTCTTTGTCCTGTTAGGAACTGGACCACACAGCAGGAGGTGAGTGGTGGGCAAGCAAGCGAAGTCTCATATGTATTTACAGCCACTCCCTATCGCTTGCATCACCACCTGAGTCCCCCTCCTCACCCCACCTCACAGGTCTATGGAAAAATTGTCTTCCATGAAACCAGTCCCTGGTGTGAAAAAGGTTGGGGACTGCTGTTCTACAGCACTATAGAATGATTATAATTAACAACTTATTATATGTTTTCAAATAGCTAGAAGAGTGGATTTTGAATATTCACGACACAAATGATAAATAGGTGATGGATATGCTAATTACCCTGCTTTGATGATTATACATTGTAAACATGTATTAAAATATTACACTGTCCCTCATAAACATTTACAATTATGTGTCAAAAGTAATAACAAAAGTAAAAAGAAGAAAAATAATTAAGGAAAAAAGATCAATTCAAAGAAAAAAATGAGAAAAATGGCAAGCATAAAATGACTGAATTAAATTCAAACTTATCAGTAATTACATTACATATAAATGGATGATACACTTCCACTAAATAAGTATTGTTACTGTAGGTCTTGACAATATTAAGATTAATGCAATGTGTGATTATAAATAGAATCCCAGCCCCATATAAGGACAATGGTGACAAAATGTGAAACTTGAATAAGGCCTAGTATATAATCCGTCCCGGAGAATGTTCCCTGTGCTCTTGAAAACAATGTGTATTCTGTTACTGTTGGGTGGAATGTTCTGTAGGTCATTCATTTAGTCTAGTTCAAGTCTAATATTTCCTTACTAATTCTCAGTCTAGAAAGATAATTTATCCATTGTTCAAAGTGGGGTAATGAAAACCCCTACTGTTGTTGTAATTCTGTCTTACTTCTTTCTTCAGACCTGTTAATACAATGCCTTATAGATCTTCAGGTGCTCCACTGTTGGGTGCATATATATTTATAATTGTTTCATCTAGATATAGTGACCATTTTATTATCATGTGACCTCTTTTTCTCTTGTTAAAGTTTTTGATATACTCTATTTTGTCTGATATAAGTATACTCCTGCTCTTTTTTGGTTTCTATTTCCAAGGATTATCCCTGTCCATCCCTTCAGTCTACTTCTGTCCTTAAAGGTGAGTCTATTGACAGCAGCAAATATAGTTATACGTTGTTTTTTGATGCAATCAGGCACTCTGTCTTTTGATGGGCAAATTTAATCCAATCACATTTAAAGTAATTGTTGAAAGAGTCACACACCATGATCAAGTGGGAGTTATTCCTAGTTGGCAAGGATGGTTCAGCAAACACAAATCAATAAATGTGATATACCACAATAACAAAATGAAAGAAAAAAATCATTGTCATCATTGCAATAACTGCAGGTAAAGCATTTAATGAAATTCATCATCATTTCATATCAACTCCCAAACAAATTAGGTATACAGGAAATGTATCTCAACATAATAATGGCCATATATGACAAGCCACAGCAATTATCATACTCAGCAGTAAGAAGCTCAAAGCTTTTCCTTTAAGAATAAGCACAAGTTGGGCATGGGGGCTCACGCCTATAAGCCCAACACTTTGGGAGGCCAAGGCAGGAGGATGGCTTGAGGCCAGGAGTTTGAGACCAGCCTGGGAAACATAGCAAGACCCTATCTCTACAAAAAATAAAAAAAATTAGCCAGGCGTGGTGGTGTACACTTGCTCTCCCAGCTACTCTGGAGGCTTAGGCAGGATCACTTGAGCCCAAGAATTCAAGGTTACAGGTAGCTATGATCGTACCACTGCACTCCATCCTGACAACAAAGCAAGACCCTGTCTCAAAAAATAAAAATAAAAAAGCTCTTTAAGTCAAGAACAAAAGTGCCCACACTTGTCACTTCTATTCAGCATGAAACTGTTAAGTCCTAGTCAGAGCAATTAGGCAAGAAATAAAAGGTATCCAAATGGAAAAGGAAGTAAAATTATTTCTGTTTGCAAAGGAGATGATCTTAAATGTAGAAAATGCTAAAGACTCACTATATACAAACATCCATTCAAATTGGATTAAAGACTTAAACCTAAGGCTGTGAAGCCATAAAGTTGCTACATAAAAACACAGAAGAAAAGGTTCTTTTTTTTTTTTGAGACAGAGTCTCGCTTTGTTGCCCGGGCTAGAGTGAGTGCCGTGGCGTCAGCCTAGCTCACAGCAACCTCAAACTCCTGGGCTTAAGCGATCCTCCTGCCTCAGCCTCCCCAGTAGCTGGGACTACAGGCATGTGCCACCATGCCCGGCTAATTTTTTCTATATATATATTTTAGTTGACCAGATAATTTCTTTCTATTTTTAGTAGAGACCGGGTCTCACTCTTGCTGAGGCTGGTCTTGAACTCCTGACCTCGAGCAATCCACCCGCCTCGGCCTCCCAGAGTGCTAGGATTACAGGCGTGAGCCACCGCGCCCGGCCGAAAAGGTTCGTTATGGTGCTGGTCTTGCTAATGATTTTTAGAGTTGACACCAAAATCACAGGCACGTGAGACTACATCAAACTAAAAAGGTTCTACATAAAAAAGGAAACAATTAAAATGAAAAGGCATCCTATCAAATGGGTGAAAATATTTGTAAACCATATATCTGAGAACTGGTTAATATCCAAAATACGTAAGGAACTGTGACTCAATAGCAATGAAATAACTCAATTTAGAAATGAGCAAAAAACCTGACTAGATGCTTTTTCAAATGAGACATACAAATGGCCAACAAGTATATGAAAAGACTATCAAAATGCAAATGAAAACCACAATGAGATAACACCTCACACATCAGGATGGCTCTTATCAAAAAAATCAAAAGATGTGTAAAAACAAATCCCTTGCACACTGTTGGTGGAAATATGAATTGGTACAGCCATTATGGAAAACTGCATAGAGGTTCCTCATAAAATTTAAAATAGAACTACCATACAAACCAGCAAACCCACTTCTGGATATATATCCAGGGAAACGGAAACACTATTTCAAAGAAATATCTGCACCTATATGTTCATTGTGGCAGTACTCATAAAAGCCAAGGTATGCAAACAACCAAAGTGTACCACAACAAATGAATGGATAAAAAAATGCAGTATATGTATATAAAATGGAGCATTTGGTCTTAAAAAAGAATGAAATCCTACCGTTTGCAATAACATGGATGAACCTAGAGGACATTATTCTAAGTAAAATAAGCCACAGACAGACAGACAAATATTACATAGCCTCACCTATATGTGGAATCTAAAAAGAAGTTGAACTGACAGAAGCAGAGAATAAAACAGTGGTTAACAGGGATTGGGGATTGGAAGAAAACAAAATATATTAATCAAAGGGTACAAACTTGCAGTTATAAGACGAATAAGTACTGAAGACCTAAGGTATAGCATAATGATTATAGTTAATAATAATGTACCACATACTCGAAATTTAATTAAGACAATAGAAGGCGTTTTCATGACACCAAAAATGTAAAACATGAGGTAATGGATATATTAGCTTGATTGTGATAATCATTTCACAGTGTATACATATATCCCATATCACACTGTATACCCTAATATACACAATTGTTAGTTTTCATTCATACCGCAATAAGCATGGGAAAAAAGTAAAAATGTAGTAGATATTAGTATTTATAATTGAAAAGCAATAAAATAGTAATGAACAAACTTTGCTGGAGAGTCAACTATAGCAATAACATGATACTCTAACTCTCAAATGCTTATATAATAGGAAAGAAAGTCTGAAAATGAGGTATGCATTTGATTTCAGAGATAGGAAAAGAACAAAATAAATTCAAAGTACACTACAATGGAGGTAAAAATAAAGAATAGAAATTAACAAAATAGAATACCATGGACGGAATTGTATATCCCATAACCGCCCTGCAAAGTTCCTATCTTGGAGCCCTAACTTCCAAGGTGACTGTATTTGCAAATGAGGCCTTCTAGAGGTTACTAGGGTTAGGTGAGATCATGAGGGTGGGGTTCCTGTGAGGGAATTATTATCCAATAAATAAGAGACATAAGTGAGAAAATATAATTATCTAAGAGGAATCAGGGGAAAGCATTTAATAATTTGTTGGTTTTTTTTTTTTGCTTACTCCTTTTAAGGCACATTGTTAAACCATTCATGAGAAAGTCTTCCCAAACAATAAAAAGTAGATAAAAGCTTTCACTCTGTAAAATCCATAACCAATACAGTAATGGGTAAAGATGGAAAGCATCTGCCATTAGGATTAGCAAAAGTATCCTTGTTTTACTACTTCTAGTCATTATTCTACAGATAGTCTTGTTTAGGCAGAAAACTAGAAAAAAGACATAAATGATCTAAGGTTAGGAATGAAAATCAAACTGTCATTAGTTACAGATATGACTATGTATGTGGAAAACAATACATAAAAACTAGAATTTTAAAGAATGTTTACAGGGCTTCTAGTAAAATTCAATATACAATGATCAACTGCATTTTATATACTGACAATCAGAAATCAGCTTCTGTACAACTCATCCATGTAACAAAAAACACTTGTACCCCTTAAATCTTTCAAAATTAAAAAAAAAAAAAAAGAAAAGAAATCAGTTTCTGAAGCCAGGCGGTGTCTGGGCTATGAGACTACAGTATCATTTCTTAATGATACTGTCACTACAAATCCAAGCACCAGGATAAGGCCAATCTGGAGTATTGACCTCACCCATCACCCACAAATTCTTGACTCAGCAACTGTGAACAGTTTCAGGCATCTAAAGACAGTCTATGAACTGATACAATCCACACAGGCAGTTAAGACTAATCTGATGATCTTTGTGTCACTGAGAACAGTTAAAGCCGATAGCAGATAAGCTAAACAGCAGCACTCATACCCACAAGAGAACCACTCCACAACCCACTTCTCTCCATGAAAAACACATACCACAAAGATGCACAGATCTCTTCCATTCAGGACTTTAAGTTAATTGGATTATCATTGCTTTGGTTGGATTAAGCACTATAGAAAGTCATCAAGTAGCAGCAGCCTCAATGACCATACATGACATAACCCAAGATTGCTGGAGCATCAGAAATACTTACATTTGTACCACTCATGACCACCTGGTCATGCTTGTCTGTGTGTTCAACCCAAGGGCCACATTCAGGAAGTGCCAGTAATGGTGTCAAGTACAGCAGAACATCATGACCCGTCACATTCATGGGAGTTTTTTTGTTTTCATTGCACAAGGATGAAATGAAAACCCAGAAACTGGTCATATTGCCAATTACAGCAATTAAAATTGACTCAGACATATAAAATGATTGCTTTGCTAAACTGTGGCAATGAACATTCCTTCAGAAGGAATGAACATTCATGGTTCCCACCACCTCCCTGCACAGCTTGATATTACCCAGGTGCAAGAGTTATGGCTGTCCCTCCATGGTCACAAAATCATGGTATCTCAGACTACTACCTATTATTACCTCACTCTTTCTCCACTTAACCCCTTCTTTAAACTAGACCTCTTATCTGAAAATATCAGGTGTGAAAGAGGAACAAGAGCATTTTTACATTTATAGCTTTATTATATCTTGCACATCAGCCAGAGTATGCCACATGGTGGACCACGTTCTAAGACCATGACAAACCACAAAGAGAATGTACACTGCTGAAACAGGTTTATGTCTGAATCCTGAAGGCCCACTTTTGGCCAGGTTGTAACCCAGAAGGTGTAGTAACTAGACAAGACTGGCACTGCTATAGGATAAAGACATATCATGCTGGGAATGAGCCAGGCAGTACTACAAATTTTCAAAATAGTTCTATAAAACCACCCGCAAAGTCATGTCTCTGTTGGATTTCAGGCAATTCTCCTATTCCATACATACACAGTTTGAGTGTGAATCACCTCATGTGTACTAAAGGTTGAAGAACAATGTAATGTAAAATATGGCTTTCCAACATTTCTTATCTTCATGAAGTTTTTCTCCACTATGAGATTACAGGTGAACATAAAAGTATTTAACAAGACTGCAATTTTTCCACATATATCAGTAGGGTTTATCTTCATTGTGAGATCTCACATATCCAATAATACCCAAGAAAACAGGGAAAGCTTCACAGAGAATTCTCATGTACTGGACTGTGAGCAGATGCTGATGGCTATCCTACATGCCTTAACTTCATGAAACATCTTCAGAGTGAGTTCTTTCATATCCTTCAAGTGAACAGGCACAACTGAACACTTTCACAAATCATTTATGTTGACAAGTTTTCTTCTCGGTGTAAATAAGAATGCAATTAAGGCACATGGACTTTTGAAAGGATTTTCTTCATTCTTTACATAAAAAGGGTTTCTCTCCAGTGTTTTTATATGTTCAGTAAGGTAATAAAAACTAGTAAATGCTTTTCTGCATTCCTTACGTTTATAGGGTCTCTCTCCAGTGTTAAGTTTGTACGTGTCTAGAAAGTTTCAAGTGTTAATGAGGCCTTCCCATATTCCTTGCATTTATAGGGTTACTCTCCACTGTGAATTCTTACATATTCAGTTAGGCTTGAGGAAACAGTGAAGGTTTTACCACATTCCTTACATACACAGGGCTTCTCATATATTGCATGTGTGAGTTCTCAAAAGTGCAATATGAGATGAAAATGAAGCAAAGGCTTTCCCACACTGGTCCCATTCAAAGCATTTCTCTTCTGTGTGAATTCTCATATGCTGAATATGTCCTGAAGATGTATGGAAGAATTTCCCACATTCCTAACATTCATAGGCTTCTCTCTATTCTCTCTAGCGTGTGTTTGTACATGTTTAGTAAGGCTTGAGCGCCAAGTGAATGCCTTCCCACAGTCCTTACATTTATACGGTTTTATTTCAGTGTGAATTCGGAAGTGATCATCAAGGCATGAGGAATTTCTAAAGGATCTGCCACATGCCTTACATTCAAAGGTCTTCTCTGTAGGGTGGGTTTTTAAATGTTGAGTTAGTAGACAAAACCTATTATAAGCTTTTCCACATTCATTACATTTATACGGTTTCTCTCCAGTGTGAATTCTTATATGATCAGTTAGGCTTGAAGAAACAGCGAAGGCTTTCCCACATTCCTTACGTTCATAGGGCTTCTCTCCAGTGTGTGTTCGTAAATGTCTAGTAAGGTATGAGTGCTCAATGAAGGCTTTTCCACATTTCTGACATTCATAGGGTTTCTCTCCAGTGTGTATTCGTAAATGTTTAGTGAGATACGAGCATTTAGTGAAAGTTTTCCCACACTCTTTGCATCTATATGGTCTCTCTCCTGTGTGAGTTCGCACGTGAAGGTGAAGATGATAGGAACGGGTAAATGGTTTCCCACACACATAACAATCAAAAGACTTCGCTCCAGTATGAGTTCTCAAATGTGCAAAAAGAGATGAGGAATAAACAAAAGCTTTCCCACACTGGTCACACTTAAAGGGTTTCTCTCCTGGGTGACACTTTATATGTTCAACAAGGCCTGAGGATGTACAGAAGGCTTTACCACATTCCTTACACTCATAGGGCTTCTCTCCATTGTGAGTTTGCACATGTTTACTAAGGTCTGAACGCACAGTGAAGGCTTTCCCACAGTCCTTACACTTATAGGGCTTTATTCCAGTGTGGATTTGCATGTGATTATCAAGATAGGTAAGACATCGAAAGCCTTTTCCACATTCCTTACATTCATAGGGATTTTTTACAATGTGCATTTCAACATGCATAGCACGGCTTCTGGAGTCAGGAAACGCTTTCCCACATTGCTCCCATTCATACAGTTTTTCTCCATTGTGAATTCTCCTGTGTGCCTGAAGGCGTGACTGATTAACAAAAGTTTTCCCACAGTCACTGCAGTCAAAGGACTTATCTTGTGTACACTTTCTCTGGAACTCAACATTTAAAGTCAGGTTGAAGGATTCTCCACATTGATCAAACACAGAAAGTTTCCCTCCAGTAGAGGTTTTCTTGTGCAAAGAAAGGAGGTCTTCTCCATACTGATTACATTCAGAAATGTTCTCTCTATTTTGAGTACTCATGTGTGTCTTAAGGCATGAGTGTTCGCTGAAAACATTTCCACATTGTTTACAGTCATAGAGGTCCCCTCCATTGTGGCTTCTTGCCTGTTGATTAAGGAATGAATGATGAATAAAGCATTTTTTCAGACTTTTTTTTTTTTTGAGACAGAGTCTCTGTTGCTTGGGCTAGAGTGCCGTGGCTTCAGCCTAGCTCACAGCAACCTCAAACTCCTAGGCTCAGGCGATCCTCCTGCCTCACCCTCCCAAGCAGTTGGGACTACAGGCATATGCCACCATGCCCAGCTAATTTTTTCTACATATTTTAAGTTGCCCAGCTAATTTCTCTCTATTTTTTTAGTACAGACGGGGTCTCATTCAAGAACCCCCAGCTCAGGCTGGTCTCGAACTTCTGAGCTCAAACGATCCACCTGCCTCAGCCTGCCAGAGTACTAGGATTACAGGTATAAAGGAACCCTACTGCAAGAATCCCATGCCATCTAATCTATGCTCTAATCTTGAAAGAACTCCTGTAGATTTTCATGACATTAGTTTAAAAACTCAATGTCTAGTTATGTATGGTGAAATCTATGGTTGTGGGAACACTGAAGTATAAAGCTTTATGCTAAGTATGAGGTATCTCTCTGGAGACATTTCTCGCTCTTGGGTGAATGCCACTTCTCTCAAGTATCTGTCATTTGTGCTTTCTACAGTGCAAAGCCAATCTACTCTAAATGTGGAAAATAAGAAATTTCTTTTGTTAATCTTACCGGTTGTATCCCATTTGATGTTTTTAAACAAAAAATATCTTGCCAAAGGGCTGACTCATTGGTTTGAAGACACATTTTCCATTCTGATATAAGACAGAAAAACATTTGTGAGGGTTTATACAACAAAATGGTAGGTTAAATAACTTCAAAATAATAAAGCTTATTTGTATTTGTTTTCATACTTAACATGCTAAAAAATAAAGCAAACAAAAATTTGAGCAGTTTAAAATTTGGCAGTCATAAAGACTCAGGGTCAAAATTTAGTAATTTTTCTAAACAATGTATTCTAACAAAATTAAACATGATGGTGAATAGAAACAGTATTTATCAGGGAAGGAAAGTAGAAAAAATTGGGAGAGCATACATTAAAACCATAAATTCAAAGAAGAAAAACAGATCATTTGTGACATCACAGGAAAGTCTGGATAGCTGCAAAGCAATGTAGTATGAAAAGCTGAAGATATCCCAAAACATTTGAGTCCAGTGAATCAGCCTTCTGATCCAAAGGGCATCTTAAGAGGTTTCCTCATTATACTTCTAAACATACTGAACTTATCATTGACCAGGGGTGTTCTCCACACTTACCTTGGAGAATGCCTCTCTGTACTGTCCTAAACTCTTCTTCCAACCAAGAGATCAGACTGGGTTTGAAAAGCTGGTAACCTGTACCCAGGGAAAGATACATCAGTGGAAACAGTTCATGCAAGAGATGGCAAACTTTCCCATGAAATGGGGCTATATTTATAAGTAAAGCAGTGAAAAGTGCTCAAAATGCAAATATCCCTTTTTTCTGTACTCAAAAAAGACTGGTTCTCTCTGACCACTGAAACCCGTATTCAGGCTTAAATACAGATTAAAAAAAAAAAAAAAAAAACAACCACTAAGACTTTTACTCAAGTAGAAAACAATGGAAATGCAAAGAGAGATCTTGATTCTCCTGAGAAAACTACCACACCAGCGATTCTCAACTTTAGAATGAATCAGAGTCTTGTGGAAGGCTTGTTAAAACACAGACAAGGCCTTCCACAAGCAGACTTTTTGATTCAGTATATCAAAGGTGGATTCTGAGAATGTACATTTCTAATAGAGTGACAGTGATACTATTGTTCCCAGGACCACATCTGAAAACTACCAGGCCAGATGAAAACCCACTGATGCAGGGACTGTGTCTCTGTTATTTCCCATTGTATTCAGATTTGACATCATTGATCCCAGAACACAGTAAGTACATATCTGTTCTATATGAAGCCACGAGGAATGATGCCGCCAGTCTTACCTACTGAGGATAGGTTGTTGTAGTTCTCCAGCATCACATCTCTGTATAGCTTCCTCTGAGTTGGGTCCAGTAAAGTCCACTCCTCCTGGGTGAACTTCACAGCCACACTATCAAAGGTTACCAGGTCCTAAACCATCATATGCATGCCGGTTTGAGCCAAGTAACATCTCCACCAGTGTTCACTGGAGAATGAGGAATGGGGACCCAGTGCCTACACAGGGTACTGAAGGGCGCACTTCTTATACTTAAAACAGTGAAAAGCATTCAAAATGCAAATCTGGATTAGCTCCCATTGTCTAACCAACGGTTCAATGGTCTTAGGAACTCTTCTATCCACACTCCCTCACTGTCAATCTCCCCTAATAACATGGCTATAAGTAGCACCTCTTACACACGAACTAATCTGACCACAACTGGACTGGGAGTTTGTCTTGTTTTAACCCTCTCTACTGCAATACACTCCCGAGTACATGACAAACGCCCATTATAAATAATTTCTTTAAGAAAAGGACACATTCAGGTTCCTCACCATCTGTCACAGCACCCAGAGAAATATGCAGTATGCACCAGAAAAATTAAGATTAATTCACACTAAAATACTGAGATAATTTTCAGAGTAATTGCTCACAAATATAAGAAGTATGACTTTGGGGGAAAGTTCAATTAGGATCTTCATTTGCCTTAAGGGGTTCTAGAAACAGGTCTACTGACAAGAAAATGCACCCTATTGGTCAGTATAATTATGCCATTATTTAGAAGGATACAAGTTTCACATTAAGGTTGGATATCCCTAAATTCATCACTCTCACAGTATCTCTCCACAGACATTGCTCCCTCCTGTGTGAATACTGTTTCTATCAAGTGTCTCTTCAGTGCTTATTTTCTACAATGGAAGTCCTAATATTCTCTGAATGTGGAAAATAAGAAATATCCTTTGTTAATCTTAACATTTGTATCCCATTATTAGTCTGTACCATCCCAAAATCCTGCTGCAGTGCTGAAATGTTGGTTTGAAGTAGTATTTCCCAGTCTGAAATGAAACAAAAAAACAAATTGAGGTTTGTAGAGGAAATGGCAAAGTGAAGGAGTTAAGTCTCATTTGTATTTGTTTTTTAAATAAACATGGTTAAAAAAAAACTAAGTTTGAGGATTCAGACTATGTCAAAAATTTGGCAACGATAAGGATGAAGGATCAAAATTTTAGATAATTTGTTACAAATTGATTTTTTGAAATTTAAAACTGATTGTAAACAGAAAGAATCTTATCAGAAAAGGAAAGTAAGAAAGATCTGTACCAAGAGCATAGTTTAAAACAATGAACATTGAAAACAAAGTATATATATAAGATCACAGAAAGCTCGAATAGATGGAAATTTAAAGAATATCAGAAATTAAACACATCCTAATGTCTGAGAAACATGGCCTCAACCTTCTGACATGAAGTGCATCTTAAAAGGTTCCTCATTATGTTTCCAAACACACTGAACTTCTCACTGACCTGGGTTGTTCTTTGTGATCACTCACCTTGGAGAACTCCTCCCTGAACTGTCCTCAACTCTTCTTTTTGTTCCAGACAAGAGATCAGACTGGGTTTGATAAACTGACATCCTTTACACGAAGAAAGATACATTAATGGAAAAGGCTCACACAAAAGATGATAAACCTGCCTATGATCCAGGAACTATAGTTCTAATAAAAGCAGTGAAATTACTTCAAAAGACTAAAAATGCAAATATCACTTCATTCTGTGCACCCAAAATTGGTTATCTCTGACCCCTGAAACCCAGATTGATGCTAAGTACATATTTACAAAGCACTAACATTTTAAACACATAAGAAATAAAGTGAAACAAAGAGATCTTTGTTCACATGGGGAAAAAACTACACCAGAGATTCTTAAATATTATAGTGCATCAGATTCTTGTGGGGGTATAGTTAAAACACAGAAGACAGAGTCCAAGTGACAGCTTCTGATTTCGTAGGTAAAAGGTAGAGACTAAGAATGTACATTTCTAAGAAAGTAATGGTGATGCCATTAATGTGGGACTACATTTTGAGGATCACAACAGTAATTAAAATCCATTAAGGCAAGGACTATATCTGTGTTATTTCCCATCGTATTCAGAATTCATATCACTGATCCTGCAACACTGTAAATATGTAACATAATTTGTTGCATAGCAGGCTACAAGAAATGATGTCAGTCTTACCTACTGTGGCCAGGTTCTTATAGTTCTCCAGCATCACATCTCTGTATAGAATTTTCTGAGTTTTATCTAATAAAACCCACTCTTCTTGGGTGAAGTCCACAGCCACATCATCAAAGGTTACTGAGTCCTAAATCATCACATACATGCTGGCTTGAGCCAAGTAATATATCAAGCAATGTTCACTGAACAATGAGGTAACAGAACCCAATGTCTACACAGAGTTGTAAGGTCTCCATTGTCTACCCAAGGTTCACTGGTCCCAGGCATTCTCCTCTCTATCCCCACTCTTTCACTGTTCATCAACTCCAGTCACGTGGCTTTAATGGGACATTTCAAATTATGTCACCACAGCCAGACTGCAAGCACTTTTGTCTTATTTTCCTCTATTAAAGTACACTCCAGAGCACAGTGCATACACTTGATAAATGGTGATGAATGATAAGTCTTTGAGTAAAGGATACTTTCATCTTCCTTATTTTACACTCAGCAAAATAAGAAACATATTGAGCACCATGAAGGTCAAGATTAATTAGTAATTACTGAAATGTTTTTTAAGGTAATCCTTCACTAGTATGAGAGCCTCTGCTCTCTGGGAAAATTCAGTGAATGACTCAGTCCTTGAGTGACTCCATTTAATTTAAGAAGATCTGGAAACAAGTCTGCCTAGAAGGAAAGGTGTCTACCTGGTGATGCAAGTATGTGATTTTCTAAAATAGACTTTCTGCATACCTGATAACAATTTGTCAGGCAGTCAGCCATCTTCCTTTCTGCCTCTGTCTTTTCTGCATGAAGGCAGGCTGGGTCCCTAGAAAGAAGACCTCCTGGAACAGAAAGAAGGCATGAGAACCCAGAGTTGACCATAACTCCCACATTCACATGCATGGAATTCATTCCATCCTAGTTTGAAATTCCCATATAATCTAGCAAACTTAAGAAAACACACACACAAACACACATCCATACAATACCATTGCAGCTGTCTCACCTACAGCCAGAAAAAAGGATTGTGAGCCAGGCTGCCAATAAGGAAAAGTGTAATATCCTCATTGTACAGGTAAGGAAACTTACAGCCTGAGAAATGTGGTTCTTTTCTGCCTGTGATGACAGAACGTGATCTGCACAGCCCGCCCTTCCCCATCCTAGGTTGAGGGCCCTGAAAAGAGCCTCTTCACAAAGGCATTCAGAAATAGATAACTGATCATCAAAAGAAACAAGAAAAACAAACAAAAAAACATAACTGAAGGGAGTACCTCCATCTTTGAAAAGTTCCATGTTTATTCTCCTTTATACACCCGGTATGACTACAGGGGATAAAATCACTAAGATTAGTTCCTTAATTTCAATGAGGATGATGAGAACTCTGGTACCAAAAATCAGTGAGTAGCACTAAACCATCAAAGACAATGAGGTCATATCAAATGTCAAGGGCACACTGAATGTATCAATAATCAGAATGCTTTGGCCTGAATAAATCATTGGTGGTGGCAAACTGATCCCAGTGTCCCTAGAACGAAACAGATAAGCACCCTACTAGAATAGGATTAGCAAATCTTGCTGTAAAGGGATATATAGTAAATATTAGGCTTTGGAGCCATATGGTCTGTGTTGCAAATACTCAACTCTGCCTGTATAGTATGAAACAAGCCATAGAAAATATGTAAACAAGTGAACATGGTCTTGCTCCAGTAATACTTTATTTACAATAATAGGTTTAAGGCTAGATGGGTGCCATGGGCCACAGTTTGCCGACCTGTACCCTGGAATATTATTTGATCTACGAAACAAGGAGTCTCAAGTCTAGTGGCCAAAAACCTGATATAAATCATTACAGGGGAGATTCACAGCCTCTCACTCAATTTCCTAATCACTTAGGATTGTGCAGAAGTCATGGATCTTTGGAGAATTACTGTGGACTATCACAAACTTTTATCAGTTCTCCTGTTCTCTATCAAAATGGAGTCTTCAGAGCTTTTGATATTGTACAAAACGTCACAATGGTCCACCACATTGATAACATTTTGCACACTGGATCCCATGAACAGGAAATAGCAAACAGTTTGGGTACCTTTATAAGACACATACAAACAAAGCAGAGGATGGGCAACTCAAGGGCCAAACAAATCAACAAAGTTTTTCTGGGGGTCCAGTGGCCTAAACCATATGAAGAAATCCTCTCCAAGGTGTCACTCCTAGCCACTGCACCTCATACCACCTGCTCCCAAAATGAGGCACAATACTTGGCAGACCTGTAAGATTCTTTAGGCAACACATACCACATTTCAGTGTGCTTTAACTCATCTACATAGACGCTTGTAATGCTTAAAGTGAGCAGACACCAAGTGAGTGCAGCGCACCAAGCTCAGGCTGCAGTACAAGCTTCTCAAGCACTTAGTCCGAATCAACAAGCAGACACAATGATGCTCAAAGTATCTGCAGTAAATAGGATGTTGCTGGAAGCCTCTGGCAAGCACCAACGGGAGAATCATAGCACAGACCTCTAGTAGTTTGGAGTAAATCTATGGCCTCTTCTGTAGGAAACTATTCTCCTTTTGAGTGAAAGGTTACCAATAGTATATCACAGAGACCAAACAACTAACCACGGGACATCCAGTGACCACATGAATTGAGCTCCCCATCATGAACTTGATGTTTTCTAACCCACCAAGCCATAAGTTTGGGCAGATGGAGCAGCTATCTATCATCAAATGGAAATGGCACAGAAGATGCTGAGCTCTAGAAGCTGCAGTGAGTACTAGTAAACGGCATGAGCAGAGACTCTTTCAACACAAGCTGCATTCACACTGCATCTTCTCCCTCAACCCATGCCTACGGCTTATGCCCATCTAACTGGAACAAAGCCCGGTTTACAGATGTGTCTGCATGACATGCTAGTATCACTCAAAAGTGGAGAGCAGAAACACAACAGCCCCCATGAAATGACTCTGAAAGGCTTGGGCACACAGGAACTAAGGCTGGTGAGCAGGCTTACAGAGGCAGTTTAGGTGCCACTGCAGTTGCAGTCTGTGACCCTCAGACTGGTTTTTCCCTGCTCTCCAGTCTACTTCCCACCACTCCTTCTGCTCTTCTTCAGCCAACCCCTTTCCTCCGTGCAAGAAATACACGAAGCTCTCAACTGCTCTAGGATTTTGCTCAGAAAGTTCCCAGCATCTGAAATGTTCTGACTTACTCTACACCTCACCCTAGCTTAAAGATCTGGCTAAACTCCACTCATGCTTTCATTCTCTTAAGTAACTAAAAATCAGTTCTTCCCATTATGTCTTTTTCCCTCTCAGTAATCCATTCTGATGTTCACATAGCAAACTTGCCAATATTCATTTAAAATCTGTCTTCCCTTATAGACTGTAAGTCCCATGGTAGCAGTACTATGCCTGTTTTGATGGTTCTAGTAGTAGCCTGTCCCTGGCAGAAAGCCTAGTTCATTAAAGGACTACAGAGATCATTGTGGACTGTCAGACAATTTCCATTCCCACAAAAATGCAACAGCATATCTAAGCACAAGTAGAAGGCACACAGAAATAGAATTTACAACACAACAATTAAATAACACCCATATAAAATGTCTGCCCACATATGATATAAACCAAAACACTATACTTCTGAAAATACATTTGAGTATTCTTATCATGAATATGGATATGATATTAATATTCTTTTTGAAAACAAGTATCTTTCAGTTCAAACTAAACTCTGTTCCTTCTTTTTCACCAGAAGAATTTGTAAACTTTACAAGTCCATTTGGGAACTGCCAAATAGTACAAGACCTATGGAAGGGAATTTATAACAACTAACAAAATTAAATGTACATTTGCATTCTAAACTGAAGTTCAACCTCGAAAGCTTACCCTGAACATACACCTACAAAAATGTGAAACTACATATAAAGAAGCTAATTTACTGCAGGCTACTCACAGATGCTAAATTAAAAATAGTTGGTAGAAAGACTGATGGGGAACAAGATAACCTGGGTACCAAAATATCACCCTACATATTACTTTCTGTTTTTAATTCACAAGAGACGGGTAATGTGCAAAGTCATAAGAGGGTTTGAGGGAGTCACATCTCCCAGTCAAGCATGAAAACCCAATTACCCTCATCTGTATAGTGGTGAGTAAAAAAAAATAAAATAAAATAAACCCAGTCATCACACTTATAAACCACAAAAGGATGCCATATATTACTTTCTTACTCAAAAGGAAAAGGTTATCTTTAAAATAAGAGTGCTCTGATGATCCCGACCTTAAGCAAGTACCAAACTTAGCATCATTAACAAAGCAACAATTTAAATGTCTTCCTGCTGGGCATGGCTCACTGTAATCCTAGCACTCTGGGAAGCTGAGGCGGGAGGATCGGTCGAGGTCAGGAGTTCAAGACCAGCCTGAACAAGAGCAAGACCCCATTTCTACTAAAAATAGAAAGAAATTATCTGGACAACTAAAAATATATAGAAAAAATTAGCCAGGCATGGTGGCACATGCCTGTAGTCCCAGCTACTTGGGAGGCTGAGGCAGAAGGATTGCTTAAGCCCAGGAGTTTGAGGTTGCTGTGAGCTAACCTGACCCCATGGCACTCTAGCCTGGGCAACAGAGCAAGACTCTGTCTCTAAAAAAAATAAATAAATAAAAAATAAATGTCTTCCTGATGAAATGTAATTCAAAATACACAAAATCACCTACAAAATATTTTGCAAATGATCTCTTGAAGCCTCTGGTTCAGGGGTTGGCAAACTATGGCCTGTTTTGGTAACGTTTTACTGGAACAAAGCCATGCCCATCTGTTTACTATGGTCTGTGGCTGCTTGCCCACTACAAAGAAAAAGGTGAGTAATTCAAGACCTTATGGCCGGACAGAATAAAGTACTTGCTCCCTGGCCCTTTCCAAAGAGTTTCCCAATCTCTAATTTGGACCCACTTATCAGTTTACAGGAAATACAAGAAATGGAAGAAACCTTTAAACACATGAGGCCAGGCATAGTGGCTCATGGCCTGTAATCCCTAAGCATTTTGGGAGGCCAAAGTGGGAGGATCGCTTGAAGCTAGGAGTTCAAGACTAGCCTGGGCAACATGGGCAGACTCTATTTCCACAAAAAATATTTTTAAAAAGTAGCCAGGCATGTCAGGCCTGCAGTCCGAGCTACTAGGGAGCCTGAGATAGGAAGAACACTCGAGCCCAGGAGTTCAAGGCTGCAATGAGCTTTGATCAAGCTACTGTACTCTAGACTGGGCTACAGAGAGAGATGCTGTGTCTAAAAAATAAAATAAAAATAAAATAAATATGAGGCAGGGTACAGTGGCTAACGCCTGTAATCCTAGCACTCTGGAAGGCCAAGGCGGGAGGATTGCTTAAGGTCAGGAGTTCGAGACCATCCTGAGCAAGAGCAAGACCCCATCTCTACTAAAAATAGAAAAAATTAGCCAGGCATGGTGGCACGTACCTGTAGTACCAGCTACTCGGGAGGCTGAGGCAGGAGGATTGTTTGAGCTCAGGAGTTTGAGGTTGCCGTGAGCTAGGCTGATGCCATGGCACTCTGGCCCAGGCAACAGACCAAGACTCTTGTCTCAAAAAAAAAAAAGAGAGACAATGTTTCACTCTGTTACCCAGGCCAGGGTGCAGTGGCACAATCATAGCTCACTGAAGCCTCAAACTGCTGGACTCAAGCCATCCTTCCACTTCAGCCTCCAGAGTAGCTGGGCCTACAGGCATGCACCACCCTTCCCAGCTTCAGTGTGTGCCTTTCTAAAACAGTGCAGGGCTTTGGCCAGGCATGGTGGCTCACGCCTGTAATTCTAGCACTCTAGGAGGCCAAGGCGGGAAGATTGTTTGAGCTCAGGAGTTTGAGACCAGCCTGAACAAGAGTGAGACCCCGTCTCTATTAAACATAGAAACAAATTATATGGACAGCTAAAAATATATATTAAAAAATTTAGCCGGGCATGGTGGCGCATGCCTGTAGTCCCAGCTACTCGGGAGGCTGAGGCAGGAGGATCGCTTAAGCCCAGGAGTTTGAGGTTGCTGTGAGCTAGGATGACGCCATGGCACTCTAGCCTGGGCAACAGAGTGAGACTCTGCCTCAAAAAAAAAAAAAAAAAAAGTGTATGGCTTTTAAAAAAGTCAACATAATGGAGAAACAATAAACTAAACTACAATAGAACAAGCTTGAATAGATCTCAGACCCAAATATATTAAAATATACCAAAATATAAAAAGTTATATTTAAGAACAATTTGGAAAATTTTAGTTTATTGCACAAAGTAGATATTAAATGAATTATTTTTAATTTTCTTAGTTCAAATAATCGTATCGTAGTCCTCATCTTTGGGTAACGCATCACCAAGTGCTTAACCGTCGAGCTTCATCTCTGCAATGAATTTCTAATTTACTCTCAAATAGTTCACCACGAATGTATTTATTTATCTGGGGACAGAGCAAAAATCAAAATGGTAAAAAAAAAAAAAAAAAAAAGGTTTACCTACTACAATAGAAATTCATTGTACCAGGCGGTCAGAATACCTGTAGATTTTAATTTTTTCAAAAGAAAAATGTGCGGAAAAATACACTTAGTACAACCATCTTGTTGACAGTAAGTTCGATTATTCTAGTACTAGTGCGTGAACCCTCCATCCGTTATTCCTGGAGGCCCTGGTTATGAAGCTCTGCAAGGACAGAACTTCAGATAAAGAGAGTGATTGCGCATCCTTAGTTTTCTAAGACTCGCTGTCTACAAACGCTTATATTCACGTACAGAAATATGCACACTAGACGCCAAACATAAAGTATCTTTCTACAGAACGTGACGTGTCAATAATAAACACAACTGTAATAATAAGTACAGGACACGCAAAGGCAAACCCAAAATCTCACATGACGCGTGCGTTTGCTCACGGAAGGGGCGCCCCTGAAACCACTTTCTCCTAGTGCTCACCCGAATGCGGCGGAATCGCCAGGTCCGCGGGGCGCAAGGACTGTGGGGACGGATTCAACCGACCTCAAAAAGCAGAAAATTGTTTTCCTTCTGAAAAACAATTCACAAAGGCTGCCCTGGCCTCTGAAGAGTGGAGCGCAGCGGATGAAAAAAAAAACAAAACCCCACGGACGCGCCCATACCCGCCTCCCCGCGGGCACCGACGGCCCGAGCGGCCTCTCGGACCTGCCCGCGCCCGAAAGACCCGCGGCCCCGGCGGACGCGAGTGGAGCCGGCCAGGCCTCTCCAGAGGGGCCTCTCGGTCGGCCTGGGTTGCCCCCGGCCTCTGCCGCCCCCGCCAACACTGCCAACGGTCCTACACGCGCGTCACCCAAGCTGTGACTGACCAGACGACACAAAGGAAAAACGGTTTCCGAGGAAGCAGGGCTAGCGGTGGGGGTCGGGGATCAATGACGTCACTTCCGGCGCGAGCAAGGGGCGGGGTAGGGCTCGGTGCAGGGACTGTGGCCCCGGATGGAACTGCTCCCTCAGAGGAATTCTGGGTTCCTCCCTCGTGGGTGCGGGTGGGCTCAGGGCGTGGGCTGGAGGGAGAAAGGGGCCCAGACGTCAAGGTTGAAGTTAGAACCAGGTCTGTGGGCGGGGCCCACGTCCGGGGGCGGGGCTGGAGGTGGGCCCAGGGCCAGCCTGTGGTTTGAATGATGGATTAGACGAGAAGGGTAAACGGAGGCGGGGACTCACCCCTTAGGGTGCTCATGGAAACCTTGTCTACCTGATTTCCCTCCGCGGACCTATAGCCCTTTCAGGGTTCTTTCCCGTTGATAAACCTGCCAGTCTATGAAATGGCCTGTCTGCTCCCCTCAGTCAATCACGTCTTTCCCTTATTTCTAGACACCGTGCTGAAAACTCTAACCGCTGATCCCTTTGCGTTTTCAACGTACTCATACTTTTTGTAAACAGTGAATTTTTTCTTTTTCAAATATGTATTTCTGTTTTCATTTCTTGCATCTTACCAAATGATTGAAGGCCTCCCATACTACGTTGTAAAATGTCACTGACACCGGGTACTCTTCACTTAAAAAAAAAAAAAGCTGTTGGGATTTTGATGGGGATTGAGTTGAATCTGTAGATCTCTTTGAGTAATATTGATATCTTGATAATATTAAGTATTCCTAGGAATGACTATAGAATATCCTTCTATTTAGGTCTTCTTTAAGTCCTTCTTTAAGTCTTAAATTTTCAGTGTACAAATCTTTTACCTCTTTCAGTAACGTTATTCCATGTAATTTACTCTTTTATATGCTTTTGTAAGTGGGATCACATTCTTCGTTTCTTTTTCTTATTGTTTCATTGCTGGTGTGTAGATACACAACTGATTTTTATCTGTTGATGTTGTACAATGCACCTTTGTGGAATTCATTATGTGCTCTACTAGTTTTCTTGTAGATTCTTTGGAATTTTCTGTATGTCAGATATCATCTACAAATATAGTTTTACTTGTTCTCTTCCAATTTGGAAGCCTTTTCTTTTTCTTCTTTAATTACACTGGCTAAAATTTCCTGTAGAAGGTTGAATAGCGATAGTGAAATTGGGCATCCTTCTTTCCTTTCTGATCTCAGCAGAAACTTTCAGGCTTTCACCACTGAGTCTGATGTTAGCTGTTTCTCATAAATGCCCTTTATCATAGAGGAAATTCGTTTCTCTTCCTATAGTTTTCTGAATTTTTATCATGGAAGGGTGTTGGGTTTTGTCAAATGCCTTTCCTGCATCAGTTGAGATCATCGTGTGGATTTTTTTGTTCTTTTGTTCTAGTAATGTGAATTATTTTTTAAATTTTTGTTGAACAACCTTTATATTCCTGAGATAAACCGTACTGGTCATGGTGTATAATGCTTTTAATGTGCCCTTGGATTTGGTTTGCTAATATTTTGTTAATAATTTTTGCATCTATATTCATGAAAAATAGTCTGTAATTTCTTTTTATGATGTTTTCATCTGGCTTTGGTATCAGTGTAATGCTGGCCTCAGAATGATTTAGGAAGTGTTCCCTCCTTTTTTTTTATTCTAACTTTCGGTTTCATGGATTCTCATTAACTAGATTTTCACCTATTCTCCATTTCATGTATTTCCCCTCATCTTGTTTCTTTCCTTCTGTTAGATGTGTATTTAGTTTCCTCTTCTTTTGGTAATTCTTCATGTTATAAAGTTATTAATTTGAGACTTCTTTTTTAATGTAGGCATTTACAGCTATAAATTTCCTACTGAGCACTCTTCTTCATTGCATCACATAAGTTTTGGTCTGTTCTGTTTTCATTTTTGTTTGTACAAATTCTCTAGTTTCCCTTGAATTTTTTCTTTTATTTTTTATGAACTACAGAAACTTATTTCTTATGATTCTAGAGGCTGCAAAGTCCAAGGCTGGAAAGTGCCAGCAGATTCAGTGTCTGTTGAGGGCCCACTTCCTGGTTCATAAGTACCATCTTCTCACTGTGTCTTCATATGATGAAAGGGGCAAAGCAACTCTCTGTGGCCTCTTTTCTTTTTTTTCTTTCTTTCTTTTTTTTTTTGAGACAAAGTCTCACTCTGTTGCCCGGGCTAGAGTGCCATGGTGTCAGCCTAGCTCACAGCAACCTCAAACTCCTGGGCTCAAGCAATCCTACTGCCTCACCCTCCCAAGTAGCTGAGACTACAGGCATGCGCCACCATGCCCAGTTAAATTTTTTTATATATTATTTTTAGCTGTCCATATAATTTCATTCTATTTTTAGTAGAGATGGGGTCTTGCTCTTGCTCAGGCTGGTCTTGAACTCCTGAGCTCAAACAATCTTCCCGCCTTGGCCTCCCAGAGTGCTAGGATTATAGGCGTGAGCCACCGTGCCCGGCCTCTTTTTCTTAATTTTTTAATTGACAAATTATCACATATTTGTGGGATATAAAGTGATGTTATGACTTATGAATACAATGTGGAATAATTAAATCAAGCTAACTTTAACAACATATTCATCACATCAAATTCTTATCATTTTTGTTGTGAAAACATTTGCCTTGTAATTTATTCTTAATCCTGTCTTTCTAAGCGTATTGTAGCTATTACTTGCCACATGAGGCCAGAGAGAATTTTCTTATAAATAAGGGTAGCACGGCATTGTAGCTCACACTTGTAACCCGAGTGAATCAGGAGGCCAATACAGGAGTATTAATTGAGGCCAAGACTTTGGGACCAGCCTGGGCAACACAGCAAGACCCCTATCTCTAGAAGAAATGAATAAAAGGCTGGGCATGCTGGCTCACCCCTGTAATCCCAACATTTTAGGAGGCTAAAGCGGGAGGATCACTTGAGGCCAGGAGTTTGAGATCAGCCTGGTCAACATAGCAAGACCCTGTCTCTACAAAAAATTTAAAAATTAGCTAGGCATTGTGGCTTATGGCTGTAATCCCAGCTACTTGGGAGGCTGAGGCAGGAGTTTGAGGTTGCAGTCAGCCCTGATTGTGCCCCTGCGCCCTAGCATAGACAACAGAACAAGACCCAATCTCTAATTTTTTTAAAAAAATGAATAAAAATTAGGCAGGCATGGTGATGCACACCTGTACTCCTCCCAGCTACTAGGGAGCTGAGGTGGGAAGATCACTTAAGCCCAAAAGTTTAAGGATGCAATAAGCTGTAATTGTGCCACTGCACTCCAGCTTGGGTGACATAGCAAGACCCCATTTCTTCAATACATGAGCAGATTAATAAAATGTGGTATATGTATACCATGGAGTACTACTCAGCTATAAGAAATAATGATGATATAGCACCTCTTATATTTTCCTGGATAGAGCTGGAACCCATTCTACTAAGTGAAGTATCCCAAGAATGGAAAAATAAGCACCACATGTACTCACCATCAAACTGGTTTCACTGATCATCACCTAAGAGCACATTTAGGAATAACATTAATCAGGTGTCAGGCAGACGGGGGGGGGGGCATGGGTGTATACATACAGAATGAGTGTGATGCGCACTGTCTAGGGGTCTAGGGGATGGACACACTTGAAGCTCTAATTCGGGGGGAGGGGGGACAAGGGCAATATATGTAACCTAAACTTTTGCACCCCCATAATATACTGAAATAAAAAAAGACCCCATTTCTAAAAAAAAAAATAAAGAATAAATACAATGGAAACCCATACTATGACCAATTAGCAATGACACTAGAGACGAATACCCAAGAGCATTGAAAAAAATACCCTTATGTTGCCAATTAAATACACTCCCAAATAATCCATAGGTCAATGAAGATATCATAATGCAAATAAGAAAGTGTTTACAGCTGGAGCCATAAAGAAAGCACAATTATATAAAATGTGCATAATATAGCAGAAAATGGCCAGGCCCAATGGCTCATGCCTGTAATCCTAGCACTCTGGGAGGCCGAAGTGGAAGGATCACTTGAGGTCAGGAGTTCAAGACCGGCCTCAGCAAGAACAAGATCCCGCCTCTACTAAAAATAGAAAAAAATTAGCCAGGTGTCATGGCGCGTGCCTGTAGTCCCAACTACACAAGAGGTGGAGAGAAGAGGATCGCTTGGGCCCAGCAGTTTGAGGTTGCAGTGAGCTATGATGATGCCACTGCACTCTAGCCAGGATGACAGAGCGAGACTCTGTCTTAAAAAGGAAAAATAGCAGAATACCTACTTGGAAACTCTCTCAAAAACAATTAAACTTTATAAGATCACTACAGAAAATTAAGGGCACAAGTCTTTTTCGAGAATAAGACACAAAAAAATCTCATTTTCATGTCATTTATTTAAATTTATTCTCCAGTATGAATTCTCTTGTTTACAAGTCATGAGCCAAAGGTTTCAACAAATTCATAACATTAATAGTTTATCCTTCTAGTGTGTATTTTAACGTGTCTATTAAAGGATGTGAATTTTCTGCAAATATTTCCACAAATCTACACTTACACAGTGTGAGTTTTCACCTATATCATACAATATGAACAAGGAAGCATTAACACATTCCCCTCAGTGTGAATTTTCCCATGTTTCCTCAATGATCAGGAAAAATTCTTCTGCAGAGAAAAAATTAAGGCATTTCCACATTTCTTTACATCCACAAGGCTTCATATACACAAACTTTTGAGAAATTTCTGAAGGCTTTCTCAGATTTCTTACATTCATAGGGCATCTATTCACTATGTGTTTTCAAATATTTAGAAAAATGTAAGGAGCATTATTTATATTTAAAGGGTTTTATATCAGTGTGAATTTGTGTGCAGATATTAATGTCTGGGCAACACATAAAGGCTTTAACAAATTCATTACATATTTTTTTTTCCAATGCTGATTATAAAAAAATTAAAGATTTCCTAAATTCCTTAAATTTGGGGGTTTCCCTCCACCTTAAGTTCCTACAAGTTATATAAAATGTGAATATTAAGTTAGGGTTGCCCACATTCTTTATATGCATTAAGATTTTACTACAGATGAATTTAGCTATGGATGCTAATAAGTTCTGGGGAAAATGTGGAGGCTCATTCAACATGCCTTACTTCATACATGTATAGCAAGTTCTGAAGAATCTGTGAAGGCTTTTTCATATTCTTTACATTCACAAAGTTCTCCTCCAGTGTGGGTTTACATGTGGGTAGTAAGGCCTGTGGAATATCTGCCAGCCTTCCCACAATTCTTACATTTACAGTGTGATTTCCAGTGAATTCACAGTGTGAACTCCAGTGTGAATTTGCAGGTTTGTATTAAGGCTTATGAAATGAATAGAGTTTCCCACATTCTTTATTCTCATAGACACCACTCAAAACAACAATAACAATTATTCTAGACATAGATAATTTTGCCTGTGAATTTACCCTGAAAAGATAACTATCATCTGATGGGAACAGTTTAAATTTGGGACAACCGGGCAATAATCCCTGGAGAAGAAGCTGTCATAATCTAGAGCAAAAATCATTCAACAACAGTAGGAGAAAGAAAATTCCATGTCAGCCTTACTCAACCATACCTGCAACTCAAAATGGATTAAAGATTTAAACATAAGACCTGAAACTGTAAAACTACTAGAAGAAAACATAGGGGGAAAGCTACACAACATTAGGGCAATGACTTTTTTTTTTTTTTTTTTTTGAGACAGAGTCTCACTCTTTTACCTGGGCTGGAGTGTCATGGCAACATCCTAGCTCACAGCAACCTCAAACTCCTGAGCTCAAGCAATCCTACTGCCTCAGCCTCCCAAGTAGCTGGGACTACAGGCACGCGCCACCATGCCCAGCTAATTTTTTCTATTTTTAGTTGTTTGGCTAATTTCTTTCTATTTTTACTAGAGAATGGGGTCTCACTCTTGCTCAGGCTGGTCTCAAATTCCTGAGCTCAAGCAGTCCTCCTGCTTCAGCCTCCCAGAGTGCTAGGATTACAGGCGTGAGCCACCGCGCCTGGCGGGCAATGACTTTTTATACTAATCCCATAGTGTAGACAAGAGCAAACATACACAAATGGGATTACATCAAAATAAAAGGCTTCTGCAATACAAAGGAAACAATTAACAGCGTGAAGAGACAACCTAGAAATTGTGAAAATACATTTGTAAGCAACATATTTGATAAAGGATTAATATCCAAGATATATAAGGAACTCAAACAACTCTACTAAAAGAAAATGAATAATCCAATTAAAAATGAGCAAAAGATCTGAAGAGACATTTCTCAAGAGACATGGGAATGGCTAACAGATTCATGAAAAAATGCTCTGCATCATTAATCATTGGGGAGATGCAAATAAAAACCACAATGAGGTATCACCTGACACCCATTAGAATGGCTATCATCAAAAAGACGAAAGATAATAAGTGTTGGTGAGGATGTGGAGAAATGGGAACCACTGTACACTGTTGGTGGTAATGTAAATTAGCATAGGCAGTATGAAAACAGTACGGACATTCCACAAGAAGCTAAAAATAGAATTACTCTATAATCCAGCAATCCCACTTCTGGGTATTTATCTGAAAGATCTGAAATCAGTACGTTGAAGACATATGAGCATTTCCATGTTCGCTGCAGCACCATTCATGATAGCCAAGTTATGGAATCAACCTACATGTCCATCCATGGATGAACAGATAAAGAAAATATGGTATATTTATGCAATGGAATATTATTCAGCCTTTAAAAAGGCAGAAATTCTGTCATATGCAACAACACGGATGTAATCCTAGCACTTTGGAAGGCGGAGGTGGGAGGATCACTTGAGGCCATGAGTTCAAGACCAGCCTGAGCAAGAGTGAGATCCCATCTCTACAAAAAACAGAAAAATTAGCCAGGTATGGTGGCACACGCATGTAGTCTCAGCTTCTCAGGAGACCGAGGCAGGAGAATCACTTGAGCCCAGGAGTATGAGGTTGCAGTGAGGTATGATGACGCCACTGCACTCTATCCCCAAAAGAACATATAAGATAAACAAGTTACTCTCCCTGCCCTCTCCCCCGACTCTCTATTTCTCACTTTGTGTCTTTCTATGCTCTTTCTATTTATATGTGTGTGTGTGTGTGTGTGTGTGTGTCTCCCCACTCCCTAAGGTAAGGAAAGCTAAGAAGGCAGCAATCCACAAATTAGGAAGACAGTCCTCACCAAAAGTCAACCTGCATTCTAAAGAAGTTTCTGAAGAAACGAAGAAAGGTTGGATAAATTTGTCTCTGCCAATATTAATTCCATTTCATTAAGACACCACAGCGAGAGTAAAAACACCCAACAGTAGGAAGGCATAACCATGAAATTCACAAATTATGAGGATCACTTTTATAACGATCAGAAATGTCAACTAATAGAAAAAAATCACATATTTCACAACAGAGGAATATAAACAACCAATGGACATGAAAAGAAGCTTACAACTGTTAATAATCAGAAAAATTCAAATCAAGGTTACAAGGTAGCACTTCAAACACACTCCAGAGAGTTCATTGTCCTTCTACTCACAGGTGGTGATGCCCCCATGAACCCTGTTGTCCTGATGGGGTTGGGACCAGGAAGGAAGAATGAAATATGAGTGGATATGTAAGAACAAGATCCAAATCCAGAGAAAGAGGAAATGATGAGCCTGTGGCTGTCCAGTAGCCCAGTGATGAACAACTGCAGCAAGAGAAACCACCAACTGAAAGTCAGGATGTTACCCCTAGTCAAGAGGGAGCAAAAGGAGCATTGGTCCTAGAAGCTGAATAGGAACTGACTCTGCAAAAGAATAGGGGTCAGCGCGGAGATGGTCCTGATGTCAAAGAGGAGGTTCTATCAAATCTAGAACCCACTGTAATACCCAAAGCAGGTGAAGGGCAACCCTAACTTCAAACAAAGACAGAGTGAAGCCAAACATGTTGTCCTTATGTTGGAAATTTGACTGTTTAAATTCTCTCAATAAGGCCAGGCCCAGTGGCTCATGCCTGGAATCTCAGCACTTTGGGAGCCCAAGGCTGGAGGATGCCTTGAGCCCAGGAGCTCAAGACCAGCCTGGGCAACATAGCAAGACCCGGTCTCCACTAAAAATTTAAAAATTAGCCGGGCATGGTGGCATCTGCTGTAGTCCCAGCTACTCAGATGGCTGAGTTGGGAGGATCACATGAGCCCAGGAGTTTGAGGCTGCAGTGAACTATGATCGTGCCACTGCACTCTACCACAGGTATCAGAGCAAGATCCTGTCTCATTTAAAAAAAAAAAAATTGCCCAAAGGTAGGTAGCACACATTTTCATTTTATTTTAGAGACAGGATCTTGCTCTGTCATCCAGGCCGGAGTGCAGTGGCCCAATCAAAGCTCACTGCAGCCTCAAACTCCTGAGCACAAGCGATCCTCCCACCTCATCCTCCCCAGTACAGGGACTACAGGCGTGCACCACGACACACAGCTTGGTGGTACACACTTTTGTGGAATGCATACACAAGTGGTCAGTCCTATAAAGAAAAGTAAGGGAATGAATAACAGGATCCTAACCCCAGTGAGTCTTTCAGACTTGCTGAGGCTGGATGACTGCAGAAACCCAGTGGACACATTCAGCTTTCAGTTTATCTTGACCATGACAGAATGAGGCTCAGGTAATAAGGGTCCCACTGAGCCAGTAGCTTAGCTTCAGGTAAGATGAATGGATGATAAACTTTCTCCAAGAGATGTAGCTGCCAGTAGGTAAAGCCACAAGGATCCTAGTGTTGCGCTGCTGCATTCTTAAACATTCCATGTAAATGAATACCTGAGTCTTGGAGATTTGTAAAGGGAAAGGGTTTATTTGGCTCAACCCAAACACAACCCATCAGGCCCCAGCTCCAACACTGGGGATCAAATTTTAACATGTGGTTTGGAGGGTAACTATAGCAACCAGCAAGGTCTACTGGGACTTTTCCTCCCTGGCTACTGAGTTCTTTGGAGATGTTAGGCATTCACTTTCAGAAAGAGATCAGTACTCTAGGTTTCTACCTGCCGTTTCAAAAAGAGGCTATGTCAGTCAGACTTTGGCCTTTCTGAGTAATCTGAAAAAAGCTATCATCTCCCTTTCTGCTACTGGGTTTCTATATTGTTTCTTTTAGACCAACTGGGAAGAGATGGTATGTGTGGCAATAGCAGAATCCACAGAAGAAAAAGGACAGGGAACTGCAAGCATGTGACACACCCATTCCAATCATGCACCCAGCAGAAGCCATGACAACAATTCAGGGACTCAGCCCACAGGAACCTACCCACAAGGTCACTTTAGTTTCCCTTTTCTACTGCCAACTTTGCCCAAAACCTTACAGGAACATGGACCAAGGAGGCTAAACTGCATGGGTTACAGGTTACAGTGACAGATACACTGCCACCAGACTACAGTATCTTTTGGCAAAGAGCAGGGAGAGTGCAGCACAGTGGCAGAGCCTCGCCCAAGGGCCAACGTGAGTATGACACTGATATGTTACCAACCACCATAGCTGCTTTCTCTCCCATGGGCAGTGGCTGAAATCTACCAGCATCTGGCAAGCTCCCAAGGCCCAGTGCCCCCTTTCTTTCTGCTCCTCAGTCCCTGGTACACTGGCTACCCCGGCACCCAAAGGTCCTTCTCTGTCAAGAATGGTCAGGAGGGAGACTCAGGTGCCTACATCCAACAGAAACATAAAAGTTTGAGTCCTTTCTCTCCCTGAAGTTTCCTGGTAAGCCAGATCAGTGCATATGCCCTGCGGTTTCCCTGAGGGGCTGGAAAGCAATCAGGAGCACAAAGCAGAGAGTGGACCCACACCAGTAGGTGAAGCTCTGCATTCACATGCAGATTCCAATGGCTGCGCACACCCAGCTCAACCAAAGAAATCATTGTTTTCAGTTCACCCAAAGTTTCAAATCAAATAGCAAGGACTTTATTGCTGACACCATGTTTTAACTCGTTGACCCAACAGTCAATGCCACAGCCACACTGCCCTTTGGCTGGGACAGGAGGTCTTACTGCTCCACCATCACCACATGCCTTCTTCCACCCAGAGGAGTAAACAACCACCAAAGCACTATTTAGTTAGCTTATTCCAGCCCTACCTCTTGTCGTTAGGACTCCTGAATAGGACCCAAGGAATCCCTATTCCCCTCTTTTCATCCACAACTTGGGCAAACAGCTTGGAGAAAAGATTCCGTTGCTAGATCCCAGAAAGTTGTACAACTCCACATGTGACCTGGGTATCCTTGTCCTTCCTCCACCAGGTCACGTTCCCATTGCCATGCCATCCTAGTGCCAACAAAACTGTGGGACCTGTGATTTGATTATTCCCTTCTTCCAAGGCAAGAAGTTAGCACGTTACTACTTCATGGATGTTGGCAGAGGACCTGAGACTTTGGAGTCAGAGACAGAGGAGTTTATTACTCATGGTTTAGCAAACAGCCCAAGCATCAGCACATTTGTGTTGGTTTCTTTTGTTTCCAAGTCCTTCGGTGGTGACACAAAGGGCAAAAGTGTCATCTCCACATACAGTGGGTTGTGTTAGAGAATAGGAATGCTGAGGTTGGGAAACACTATCTTACAGCAAGCAGTAAGCCGGCCTGCTCTTTGTCTCAAAGGGGAATGACTTTGCCTTTCAGGGTTACTCGCCACAAACAAAATCCGAGAAATGGCCTTGGCAAAGACCAGTCAGGGCCTTGCGTTCTAAGTGAGCTCAGCCAGATAAGTGGGAACATCAGAGACCCACGGAAACGTGGTTCTCAAAAGTCCACTCCTGGAGCCCACAGCACCCTAACTTGTTGCAAATTTTCACATGAATATGCCAGTGTCAGGCACTGCCCAACAGAAGCTGGAAACAAATAAATTTATCTGATGTATCACGTAGGAATGCTACTACCACTAGCAGTCCAAGCAGCAGGGTGAGGCCAATCCACAATATTGACCTCATCCATGAACCATCCATTTGTGTAGACATCACGTGGCCCTTTGTGGAGGTTCTGAAGGCTTTGCCACGCTCCTTAAATCCATATGCCATCCCTCGTCTGAGTTTTTCCATGAAGAGTAAGATATGAGGAGTGAGTCCTTATTCTTCACATTCACAGGCTTTTACTCCAATGTGAATTCTCATTTGGATATGAAGTCTCATGAAATATACAAAAGGCTCACCTTTTTTTTTTTTTTTTACATACATAGGATTTTTCACTAGCTTGAATTTGTTACAAGCATTGTGGCATGAGAAATATCTTAAGGTTGTAACCTACTCCTTGCCTCCCCAGGGCTTCACAGTAATTTTTAACATATAAAATAAGCTTTGTGGAATGAATGAAGGCAATTCCATTTGCTTTACAAGCAGAAGGCTTGTTCTCTCCAGTCTGAGTTCCTACACCTTCTGTAAGGCATGAAAAGTTAAAGAAAGCCCTACCATGTTCCTTAGGATGGGGTTTCAGTCCACTCTAAGTTCCTACATGTTCTGTAAGATCACATTCTTTAATATCATACAAAAAAAGAAAACCATTATTTCATAACATTCTCTTACTTTTTCTCACTTGATTCCTAAGTTCTTTCACCAGATGAGTTTGGATGCATTAAGGTCTAATAAACACAAAAATGCCTTTTTGCATGCCTTAGACTGATTGAAATCATCTTTTGTGTGATTTCTTACATGTCCAATAGACCAAACACTGAAAACACCTTCCCTAATTCCTTATATTCACAAAGTTCCTCTTCATTGTGGCTCTGAATGTGAATATTAAGGACTGTAGAATATCTAAAATGTTCCCCATGTTGTTTTCTGTTTGTTTTGAGACAGGGTCTTGCTCTATTGCCCAGACTAGAGTGCAGTGGCATCATCATAGCTCATAGCAACCTCAAACTCCTGGGCTCAAGCGATCCTCCTGCCTCAGCCTCCCAAGTGGTTGGGACTACAGGTGCATGCCACCATGACTGGCTAATTTTTCTATTTTTTGTAGAGATGGGGTCTCCTTCTTACCCAGGCTGGGCTGAAACTCCTGGCTTCAAGTGATCCTCCAGCCTCAGCCTCCCAGACTGCTGAAAATAGAGGCATGAGCGATCAGGCCTGGCCTTCTCATATTGTTTACTGCATTGTTTTGCTGGAGGTGGCCATAACAAAATACCATGCACTGGATGGCTTAAACAGAAACTTATTTGCACATAGTTTGGGGGGCTGGAAGACCAAGATCAAAGTGCTGAAAGGAGCTGTGTACTAAGCTTGGAACCGAGTGTCAAATTCCAAGCTCTTTATGGGGGAACTGGGAACCAGAAGTCTGTAAATTTTTAAAAAATGCCTTCACTGTGGCTCACACCTGTAATCTCAGCACTGTGGGAGGCTGAAGCAGGAGGATCACTTGAGGCCAGGAGTTCAAGACCAGCCTGGTCAACACAGTGAGACCCCTTCTGTACAAGAAACAAAAAAAAATTAGCTAGGCATGGTAGCACATGCCTATAGTCCCAGCTACTCCAGAGGCTGAGGCAGAAGGATCACTTAAGCCCAGGAGCTCAAAGTTACAGTGAGCTGTGATCACACCACTGCACTCTAGGGATGGTTTCCCCTAGAGGCCTTAACAGAAAGATCTCTCCCCTTGCCTTGCAGATGACCATTTCTGATCACTTCACATGGAATTCTGTTCCTGCTAGCCTGGTATCTCTTTCACCTCTTATAAGAAAACCAGTCATGTTGAATTAGGGTCCCATTTTAAATTAATCACTTCTCTAAAACCCTTATCTCCAAAATGTCATTACATCTTGAAGACTCAGGGGTTAAAGGCTTACCAGAAGAATTGGGGAGGGAGGTGGGACATAATCTAGGCCATTCTACTTATATTCATGAAGTTGTTCTCCAGCATGAGTTGGCATATAGATATTAAAGCTTGTGGCATGAAGGAAGGGTTTTCCCACACTGCTTACATTCATAGTAAATAACAAGTTGAGTTCTTAAATGCTTATTAAGGACTCAGCACTGGCAACAGTCTTTCCCACATTCCTTACATTAATATGGCATCTCTCCACTGGGAATCCTTACACAGACATTAAGGTTGAGGAACAAGAGAAGGCTTTCCCACATTCCTTACAATCATAGGATTTCTGTCCAGTAAGAGTTAGGCTATTTAAATCCTAAGGATTTAATAAAGACTTTCCCATATTCCCCATAAATATAGGGTTTCCTGTCACTGTAAATTCTTACATGTTCAGTAAGACCTGAGACAAAAGTGGACCCCACATTCCTAACTCCCAGAGCATTTCTTTACAATGTGAGTTTGTTCACAACTTTCAAGTGAATGGGAAGAGAGAGCTTTCCCACAATACTAACACTGATAAGGTTTCTCTCCATTATGAGTTTTTTTAATAATATCGAGGACTATAAGATTTGAAGGATTTATATTTGAAAGATGATACTCCTTGCATCATAGGATTTCTTTACAGTGTGTGAATTCATATACTTCAAATGAATTAGAATAACTGAAAGCCTTCCCACATTGTTTACATTTGTAGGGCTTTTCTCCAGTGTCAGCTCACGTGTGAATATTAAGGCTTGTGAAATGCTTAAAAGCATCCCCACATTCCTTAGATGTGTGTGGTTTTTCTACAATGTGAGTTCACATACGAATATTAAGGGAGAAGGAGTATATAAATCCTTTTCCTATCGCACCTGAAATAACATCTCTCCAGAATGAATACTAACACATGCATTAAGGTTTAAGGAACTAGTGAAGGCTTTCCAACATTTCTTATATTCACAGGGCTCTGTCCACAGTGAACTTATAAATATTTAGGAGGAGCTGAGCAATAATGAAGGCATTTTAATTTTTTTTTTCTTTGTAGAGATGGGCTATGTTACCCAGCCTGGTCTCAAACTCCTGGCTTCAAGTGATTCTCCTGCCTTCATCTCCCAAAGTACTGGGATTACAGGTGTGAGCCACAGTGAAGGCATTTTTTAAAAATTTACAGACTTCTGGTTCCCAGTTCCCACATAAAAAGCTTGGAATTTGACACTCAGTTCCAAGAAGTAAAAAGCTGAATAACCTGAAAAATCAACAACACTTCTTAGATGTGTAAGAGAAATAAAGTCACAGGAAAAACTGCTACTTTCAAAATTGGTGACAGACAGGTGGATACAAAGAATCACAGAGCAGAAACTACCTCGGGAACCAGTACCAGGGTAGGAAGACTAATCACTGAAGAACTGTGGACATGTATGGACAAGTCTGGGAGTTAAAAACTCTGGTCACTGGGGGGTAGGGGGGGTGTCCCCACACTGTATGAGTTTTACTTCCAGGAACTCAGGCTCTCGCACTAAGTATCAGAGAAAAATCCCCTCATGCTTTTGGTAGAGGAAGTGAAAAAGGAAGCATTTTTACACATATCAGGGCACTCTGTTCTTAACAAGGTCTGCCCTCAGGAGAAAGCAGTTAAACAAAGCCTAATCTTCTGGGGTTTTATGAGCCTAAATGACCAGAAGGAAGGGAAATATTCAACTCCAGCCATCTTTAGCCATCCTGACCCAATTAAAGGAAGGAAAAAAACTGTTAAGTTCACACAGTCCAGAGCCATAGACTCATGAAAGACCGAAATCTAATCACTGGACAATAGAACACTTCCCCTCTCCCCTAAATTTATCACCATGTTACTAAAGTCCTATTTACAGCAGTTCCTCTTACCCAGTATGTCAGGTCCAGGTATTAGGGAAAAATTACCAGGCATATTAAAAGTCAAAAGTCAGTTTAAAGAGAGCAAGCACCAGATATGGCAGGAATACTGATATTATGAGACTGGGGGTTTAAAACAATTATGGTTAATATGCTAAGAATGCTAATAGATAATGTAGACAGCATCCAAGAAGAGACAAACAGTGTAAGCAGAAAGATGGGATTCTAGGGAAGAAGCAAAAAGAAACCCTAGAAATTGAAAACAGTGTAACAGAAATGATGAACACTTTTGATGGGCTTATTACTAGACTGGAAACAGCTGACTAAAGAGTCTCCGCGCTTGATTATCAATATAAACATCCACAACTGAAAAGCAAAGAGAACACTGAAAAAAAAAAAAAAACAGAAGATATAATAACTGTAGGACACCTAAAAAAAGTTGTAACATATGCATAGCAGGAATACCAGCAGGAAAAGAGAGAAGGGAATAGAAGAAATTTTGAAAGAATAATGACTAAAAATTTCTCAAAATTAATCTCAGACACCAAAGCAGAGATCCAGGAGCCTCAGAGAACACCAAGCAGGATAAGCTTCAAAGAAAGCTACACTTAGGCATATAATTTTTAAATTACAGAATATCAAAGATTAAAAAATCCTGAAAAAAAAGCCAGGAGGAAAAAAATGTGTTATGTATATATGAATAAGGGGAAGAATTACATCGAATTTTGAGGATAGGAGAAGAAATAAGTGGAGGTAAAATAAAAATTTTTCTTTTCTAATTCTTAATTGATCTAACAGATAACTTCTTCAAATATAATAGTTACAATGTATTAGATTATATAGACTCATTGTGTGTGTGTGAAAATATATGTGAAATGAATACAGCAATGATGGAAGGGAGGATTTAGGATTATTTTGTTATTACTAATACTACTCATGAAACAGTACACTATCATAAATGTGAGGTTGCATATAAATATCATGGCATGTAAAATATTTAAAGGTTATACCACATTCCTTACCTTCCTAGAGTTCTGCAGTAATTTTAGACATGTAAAAAGCATTTTGTGGAATTAATGAAAGCTTTCCTAGATGACTTACAAGCAGGTTTCTCACCAGTCTTCTCATACTTTCTATAAGGTAGAAAATATTAATGTAAGCTCTTCCACAATCCTAATGGGGTTTCGGTCCACTCCAAGTTCCCATATGGCGTATAAATAAGGTCATATTCCTTCCTTTCATAGTAAAAGACACTTTCTTTTCTTTCTTTTTTTCCGTCCTCATTTTCATATGGTCTATTATCAGATGCCTTGGATGTAAATATTAAGATATGGTGAACACCTGTAGGCTTTTTTATATGCCTTACATTCACAGAACTTCTCTCCTGTATGATTTCTTGCATGTTTAGAAAGGGTTGAAGACTCAGTGAAGGCTTTCCCACACTTCTCACATTCATATGGTTTCTCTCCAGTGTGGCTTTGCACATTATGAATATTAAGGCCTTGGGACAATCTAAACTGTTTCTACAGATTGTTTACTGTACTAATTTGCTAGAGCTACCACAACAAAATACCACAGTCTGGGTGCCTCAAACAAGAGAAATTTATTTGTTCACAGTTCTGGAGGCTAGAAGTCCAAGATCAAGGTGCCAGGAGGGTTGGTTTCCTGTGGAGGCCTTAATAGAAGGATCTATTCCAGCCCCCTCTGTCTTTGGCTTGCACATGGCCATCTTATGGCTTCACATGATCTTCTGCATGTGTGTCCCTGACACATCTTTCTCTTCTCATAGGGACACCTGGCATATTGGATTGGGGCTCTACCCTAACAAACTCATTTTTATTAAATAATTTTCATAGGGTTCACAGAGAACTCCAGTGTAAGTTTTTTCACAATGAATGAGGACAAATGAGAGCTTTCCCACATTGCTTATAACAATACAGTTTCTCACTAATGAGTCCTTTCATGTCTTCGAAGTGAACGGGGATGACTGTAAGCTCTCTCACATTGCTGACATTTATAGGGTTTCTCTTCAGCATGAGTTCTTTCATGAATTCTAAAGGAACTGGAACATATGAAGGCTTTACCACACTCCTTACATTCATAGGGTTTCTCTCCAGTGTGAGTTCTTTCATGTATTTGAAATGAACTGGAATGACTGAAGGCTTTCCCACATTGTTTACACTCATAGGGTTTTTCTCCAGTGTGGATCCGCATGTGAATTTTAAGGTGGGTGGAATAGTTAAAAGCCTTTCCACATTCCTTACATGTGTATGGTTTTTGGGAACTGTGAGTTCGCATGTGATTATTAAGACATGAAGGATACCCAAATACTTTCCCACATATCTTACACTCACAGGCCTTCTCTTCAGTGTGAGTTCTCAAATGTCCACTTAGATTTGAGGAAATAGCAAACGCTTTTCCACATTCAACACATACAAAAGGCTTCTCTCCAGTGTGAGTTCTTATATGTTGAATAAGGCGTGAGGATGTAAGGAAGGATTTCCCACATTCCTTACACTCATAGCGTTTATCTCCACTGTGAGATCGTATATGTATACTAAGGCCCGAGTACTGAGTGAAGGCTTTCCCACATTCCTTACATACATAGGGCTTCTCTCCAGTATGAGTTCTTCCATGTATTTGAAATGAATTGGAATAATTAAAGGCCTTCCCACATTCCTTACATTCATAGGGTTTCTCTCCAGTATGGGTTCGCATGTGAATATTGAGGTATGCAGGATATCTATAGCCTTTTCCACATTCCTGACATTTGTAGGGCTTTTTTGCATTGAGGGTTTCTATTAGTACAGAAAGGCTTGTGGAGTGAATAAAATCTGTCCCATATTCCTTCCATTCATAGAGTTTTTCCCCATTGTGACTTCTCGTATGTGCCTGAAGGCATGACTGACTTATGAAGGATTTCCCACAGTGACTGCATCCAAAGGATTTCTCTTGTGTGCTAGTTCTATGGTACACAATGTTTGGTGTCAGGCTGAAGATTTTCCCACTCTGATTAAACTCAGAAAGTTTCTCACCAACAGAGGTTTTCTTGTGCAGGAAGAGAAAGTCTTTTCCATACTGATTACAGTTATACATGTTCCCTGTACTTTGGGTTCTCATGTCTGTCTTAAGGCATGTGTGTTCACTGAAGGCTTCTTCATGTAGCTTGCAATCACAGACTTCCCCTGCATTGTGGCTTCCTTCCTGTTGATGAAGGGATGAATGACAATTTAAGTATTTTTTCAAACACATTAATAGATTCCATGTATCTGAAGATAAAAACATTATGATGATGATTATGATTTTTGCCATTTTCATTACACGGTATATATACAATTCCTGCCTTGCTGATTTCTTTCCAATAGTATGATTGAATCCTTATTCCAGAATTCAATAGAATTTAGAATCTATTCTAATCTTAAATGGATTGCTGTAGAATTCCAAGAAATTGTTTTAAAAACTCAATGTCTAGTTACATATGTGGGCAATGTGTACTCCTGGGAAAACTGAAGAAATAAGTTCCACTCTCGTTTGGGGCATCCTCAAATTCATCATATTCAAACTCTCTCTCCAGAGACATCACTTTCTCTTGCATGTATACTACTGCTCTCAAATATCTCTTATTTTTGCTGATTTTCTATAATGGCATTCCCGATTTTTCTCTGAGGGTAGAAAATAATAAATATCCCTTGTTAATCTTACTGTTTGAATCGCAATGGATGTCTGACCCCTCAAAAAGTCCTGCTGAAGTGCTGACCATTTGGTTTCAAATTGCATTTCCCATCCTGAAATAAAACAGAGAAAAATAAATGGAAGACTGACTTGAGTAAAAAACGATAAGGATCATTTATATTTGTTTTCAAATTTAACATGGTAAGAAAAAGGATTCTAGCTATGTCAAAAATATGTCAAAGACAAGGACGTGGGGTAAAAATTTTAGATCGTTTATTACAAATTGATTCTGTGAAAATTAAAACTGATGGTGAACAGAAAGAGAATATTAGGGAATTAAAGTTGGAAATTTCTGGAAAAAGAGCTTACAACAAAACAATAAACATATCCCTTGTTAATGGGGGCATTATCCATAGGGGATATGTTCCAAGACCCCCAGTGGATGCCTGAAATAGCAGATAGTACCAAACCCCATATATTCTATGTTTTCTTGATCTGGTAACTGAGGCGGCTACTAAATGACTAACGGACAGGTAGCATATAGAGTGGGGAAACACTGGACAAAAGCATGATTCCCATCTTGGGCAGGATGACACAAGATTTCATCATGTGACTGAGAACAGTGAGGAATTTAAAACACAAACAGTTTATTTCTGTAATTTTCCATTTAGTATCTTTGGACTACAGTTGACTGCAGGTAACTAAAACCATGGAAAGTGAAACCATGGACAAGGGGGCCTACGGTATAAGTAAAAGAGTGAGGGAAGTTGAATATTTCCTAACCTTCTGAAAGAAAATGCATCTTAAAAAGCTTCTTCATTATACTTCCAAACATACTGAACTTCTCATTAACCAGGGTTGTTCTTCATGAACACTTACCTTGGAAAACTCCTCCCTGAACTGCCTTCAACTCTTCTTGTTCCAACCAAGAGATCAAACTGGGTTTTATGAGCTGACATCCTGAGCACAGTGAAAGACGTTAATGGAACAGGCTCACGTAAAAGATGATAAACCGTCCTACGATTCAGGGACTATAGTTCTAATGAAAGTGGTGAAATTATTTCAAAAGGGCTAAAAATGCAAATGATGCCTCTGTCTGTGCCCCAAAAAGTATAGTTACCTCTGTCCCCTAAGTCTCAAATCCGGGTTTATGTACACATTTACAAGGCACTAAGACTTTTATTCAAATAGGAAATAAAGGAAGGGTAACGGAGATCTTCATTATCATGGGGAAACAACTACACCAGTGGTTCTCAAAACACTATTGTGCATCAGAGTCATCTACATCAGGGATACCCAACCTATGGTGAATTGTATAATTATTTTATTATATATCACAATGAAATAACAATAGAAATAAAGTGCACAATAAATGTGCTTGAATCATCCCGAAACCATACTCTGCCTCCCCTGTCCGTGGAAAAACTGTCTTCCATGAAAACAGTCCCTGGTGCCAAAAAGGTTAGGGACCGCTGATCTAGAGGATGTGCTGGAACACAGATGACTGGACTCCTACTCCAGGTTTCTGATTCACTATGTCAAAAGGTGGAAAAAGAAAATGTACATTTCTAACACTCATGGTATTGCTACTGATCTTGGACCACATTCTGAGAAGAACCACAGATTAAAGCCTATTTAGGGCAAGGACTATGTTTGTTATTTCCCACTGTGTTCAGAGTTGACATCACCGATGCTGCCACACAGTGAGCACATAACATGTACCAGTTCCACAAAAGGATACAAGGAATGGCAGTCTCACCTACTGTGGCCAGGTTGTTGTAGTTCTCCAGCATCACATCACTATACAGGTTTCTCTGAGTTGTGTCCAGCAAAGTCCACTCCTCCTGGGTGAAGTCCACAGCCACATCATCAAAGGTCACCAAATCCTAAACCATCATACACATGCTGGTTTGAGCCACACACCATTTCTACCAGTGTTCACTACAGAATGAGGGAGGGAGACTGAGTGCCTATAGAGGAATCCAAGGTCTGCAATTATCAACTGCAAGGTTCGATGGTCCTAGAAACTCTTTTATCTAAATACGTTCACAGTTGATCTCCTCCAGTCATATGGCTTCTTGAATATGAATTTATCTCACCACAACCAGACTAGGAAATCTTATCTTATTTCCATCTACGAGAGCACACTGCTCAGCATATTCCAGACATTTCATCAACACTGATGAACAAATACATTGTTTGGGTGAAGGAAACTTCCATCTGCCTTACTGTCTGTCAGAGCACCCAGCGAAACAAGAAACATGCAGTCAGCCCCATTAGGGTAAGATTAATTAGTAATTACTAAAAATACTGGGATGAGTTTAAAGTTAACACCTCACCTATGTGAAGGGGCTCCTTTCCCTGGGGAAATTCAACTGGGGACTTGGCCCTTAACCGAGGCTTTATTTGCTTTAAGAGCCTCTGGAGACAAGTCTGTCTAGAAGGAAGTTAGTCTACCTGGTCAAGATGCAGCATGTCATTCTGCACAAGGATACAGTTTTTTTTTTTTTTACCTGATAACAATTTTTCAGGCAGTCAGCCACCATCCTTCCTGCCTCTGTCTTTGCTTCATGAAGGCAGACTGGGTTCCCAGAAAGATGACCTCCTGGAACAGTAAGGAAGCATGAGAACCCAGAGCTGAGTGTGATTCCCACATCTACATACCCAGAAGTCATTCCACCCTAGTTTGAAATTCCCATATACTCCTGGCACAATCAATAAGACACACACACATATACAACCTATTGCTGTACAATGCCAGAGCAATCTGTCTCACCTAGAGCCAGAAAAGGGGAGGGTCAGCCATGCTGCCTGACAGGAAAAGTTTAATGGTCTTATTTTACAAATAAGGAAACTTACACCCTGAACAATGTGACTTTATCATGACAGAACTCATGAAGGAGACTATGCAGCACCTCTTCCCAAAGCACACATCCCAGGGGGCCGACTTACAAAACAGCACACTATGGCCCACTTCAGCACCTCCCAAATGGGCCAGTAGTGTGATTATTCAGCCCAGACCACAGCACTCTGTACTATTTAGGGAGAAGCTAGAGAAGCGTCTCAGAAAAAGAGCATCAACAGGACTTACCAGGGGACAAATCAACAGCTGCCATCCTATGAGGTAAAAATGTGCCTGAACACTCCTTTCTTTGATGCCAACATCACTTCAGGGCAGCTTGTGAATCTAAGTGGACAGTGGCAATCTTCATTCCTCTTTATACATGGCTACTGGGATTCCTGTTGGTATCAATCATTAATCAACAAGCAGTACTTAATCACCAGTCATCAAACATCATACATTAGGCCAGGAGAGGTGGCTCATGCCTGTTATCCTGGCACTTTGGGAGGTCCAGGCAGGAGGATCGCTTGAGGCCAGGAGTTCAAAAACAGCCTGAGCAAGAGCGAGACTGCATCTCTACAAAAAAATAGAAAAATTAGCCGGGCATGGTAGTGTACATCTATAGTCCCAGCTACTTAAGGGGCTGAGGCAGGAGGATCCCTTGAGCCCTGGAGTTCGAGGATGCAGTGAGCTACGAAGATGTCACTGCACTCTAGCCCCCAGAGACAGAGTGAGACCCTGTCTCAAGAAAAAACAAACAAACAAACAAAAAATCATTAGTTCTCTCTCTGCAGACAACATATGTGGAGGTCACTGAAAATGGTATCCTCTGTAACATGAGTATCAGTAACACTGACTGCCATTTACGGAGATGGCTATGTGTCAGAAGTTGCACTAGGATATATATACACATACAAACACACACGCACACACATACATATGCATATATGCACATGCTCAATTATCATAACTACCATTCCTAGTAGATATCATTGTCCCTATTTCATACTGAAAAGACCTACATTAGACAACATTTGTAATTGGTCAATAGAACCCAGTTTCAGAGGTGGTAAACCAGGACTTGAATGCAGGTAAGGTTTTTGCAAAAAAATCTCAGAATACATTTAAGGACTGGGCAGGCTCAACAGGTCTTGGCTGGAAAAACTCAAACCAAACAGATCAGCCTTCCCCCTTGCACTGGCAGAGGGCCAATGCCACAGTAGACTGTGCCCAACACTTATGTGCTATATGGGTCTTCTTGTCTATAATATGAGTCTATTACGTGGATATTCATAAATACTATGAACCACCTTTCCATTGTATTTATCGGGTTCATTTCTTCACCAAGGTTTGCTTTTATTTTCTGTAGTGATGGGATCTCACTGTGCTGCCCAGCCTGGTCTCAAGTGATCCTCCTGCCTCTGCCTCCCAAACTGCTGGAATTATAGGTGTGAACCACCACACCTGGCCCTTCTTTTATTTTTATTCATTTCTTTCCCACACTTATTTCATGATGTTTTAGTTATCTTTTAACCTTATGTATCTTAAACATTAACTTTTTTCAGTTAAAAATTAATGAAAATGATTAATAAATCAAACACAGAACAGCAGCTCAAATGGTGACCAACAGAATGGTATTCAAGTGATGATAAACACTGAAAGTTTCTCAGTTCATTATCCATGAGTCAAATTCACTCTCACAAAAACCCTACAGGTCTCATTCCACAGATGACACTCAAACCCTAACGTCACTAGAACCACATCTGGACTCCTGGTATAGATCATACCTACTACCAGGGGTCTCAAATGGGGATCCTTATGCTGGATAGGCCCACAAATGTGTTTAGTTCGGTGGTACCTACATAGAATAATATACATTTCAAATGCACATATCTTAAGTATTAATTGGAAGAATTTTGACAATTGCATACACTCCTGTAATAGCAAGCCTAAACAAGATAAAGAATCCAATCATCTATCTGCAGAAGGCCCACTGCACCTTCCAGTCTGTTCCATATCAGGCCCAGACAAGCACTTTGTGATTTCTGCCAGCTACTAGGTACAATAATCTGTATACAAACATTAGGCACATTGCTCATCTTTTTCAAATGTATGTCCTAACTCATTTTTTCTCTATCATATAAAAAAGCAATATGGGAGAAATATGTTAACACTTCCCACTGGAATCATGGACTTGATTATTCTTGTGTGACTGTAAAGCATTCCTTTATACATTTTGTAAGAATATAACTGGATAGACACACATTTTGAACTTTTCTTTGAAGAAACAAAATCTTTTACCTTAATGGACACTATATATCTCTAGGAATGCTTTATGACAATGTAGTGTGACTGGGGAATCTGCTTTCCTTTGGCGAGTTTTTGCATGTCGTGGGCAGCACTGTCTCCTTTGGATCCCAATGGTTCCCAGTACCTGGCACAGACTGACTCACTGAAGGCACCCAGTGATTGCTGCATGACAACCAAGATCCTTTTCAAATTTTATACAGATGGTCCCTGACTTACAATTTCTCAGCTTTACAAGACATTTATCAGGGTATTGAGTGCATTTCTCACTGATAATTTCAGGTCACGATGGGTTTATCAGGACATAGCCCCATTGTAAATGGAGGAGCATCTGTATTCAAGTATAGCTAGATTATAGCTAAGTAACTGTTCCTAATACAATATAAATGAGTCCCAATAAAACTGTACCAAAGTACTCCAAGAAACCAAGGGTGGGAAGAACACTTCTCTGCACTTTCCCACCACCTGAGGCTTGCCTACACACTGAAGACTGGTTTCCCATGGCCTCCTGATGTAGATGCTTAGTCCTCTTGGTCTTATACCTGTACTGGCACCGTGACTTCCATTGCTCCATAGCCTAACAGGGCTTCTCTACATTCCACAGGGTTGCTTCCTGCTTACCCAGTGACTGCCAACTAGCTCTGGCCCAGGCAACCCAGTGAACTTCACCATCTAATGGGCTGCAATGACACCTTCTCTAACAAGGTCTGAAGCCCAGTCTTAGGGAGAAGGACCCCCTACAAGTTTGCTTTTCTTAGGGACTATCACTTATAAGTTAACGTTCTCTTTATATCTTTATGTTACACTCCTGTTTAAATCAAGGTATGACTTCTGTTTTCTGACTGAACCCAGACTTATATAGTATTGAGACAGACCAATCTCAGGAATTAGGCTTGTAAAGATAAGATTTGGGGTTTGTTCTGGTCAAGCCTTCAGGCATAAACAAAGAGCTCAGCTTGTTACCATTGGGAAAGACATTCAGTGGCATCACATTAATCAAGGTATTACCTATGTTTGATTGTAAAGTGCCCACTGAAGCACCTGCCTTGGAACTCCAAGTGAATAAATACTCTTAATCATTACGGTATTAACGACGACTACAAAGATTGTGGAGAGGGACGGATGCTTTTGAATGTACTTGCACTGAAAATGTTAACCTCAGATCTTCTCACTTGCAGCTCAATTCAGTGTCTGAGAATCGGAAAGCTTCCATCACAGCCCTTAAAGATACTTATTTCTTGTTGCCACTAGGCTGATATAGTTGAAAGCCAAACACAAACTTTAATTTAAAAGATTAAACTACAACCATGGCACAGTCTCACCTAGTTTTTTGGGTGAAAATTAGGGCATTAATCAGTTGTTGTAAATGGGGAAGTAACACCCCTTGTGTGATCTTTAAGGATCACTCCAATGCAGCTGTGGAAATAACACTCAGAGAGGCACAGGAATTCACAGGATTTATTTTACTCACAGGTCCTAGAGAGGGAGGAACGGCACGCCATGTGGGGGGGGTGCAGTAGGGGGCCACACACTGGAGAAGCAGCAAAGGAGCAGGCTCTCCCAAAGACATAGGGAAGTGAGAGAGGACCTGTTGCAGCCTTATTTGGGGTCAGGGTAGTATAAAAGCAAAAACCGGAAGAGTATTTCATTGGTGCATTTGAGTGTTGCTAGGTCACAGCCATGAGAGGGAACAAAGGGAATGTGGGGCAGGGATTGGTGTTTTCATACTGGTACACCTGGTCACCTGGGCAGGGTGCCTACAGCCTGTTCGTAGAGATGTTGAGGCAGCAGGAAAATACAAATTTTTAAAAATTTATATAACCCATTTCGTAATCCCTCAACATTTTTTTTTTTTTCTTTTTGAGACAGAGTCTCGCTTTGCTGCCCAGGCTAGAGTGAATGCCATGGCGTCAGCCTAGCTCACAGCAACCTCAAACTCCTGGGCTCAAGCGATCCTCCTGCCTCAGCCTCCCGAGTAGCTGGGACTACAGACACGCGCCACCATGCCCGGCTATTTTTTTTCTATATATATTTTTAGCTGTCCAGATCATTTCTTTCTATTTTTATTAGAGACCGGGGTCTCGCTCTTGCTCAGGCTGGTCTCAAACTCCTGACCTCGAGCGATCCACCCGCCTCGGCCGCCCAGAGTGCTAGGATTACAGACATGAGCCACCACATCCGGCCCCCTCAACATTTTAAACAATGCTAATTCGGACTGCTAACATCTGTCACCAAGGTTGTGGAGATGCTAAAGGTGAATGGGACTGATTAAATTAGCCCCCAAAGATAAGCTCTTTTTGTCGTTGTTTCTTTAACAATGACATTTGTATGAAAAGTCTTAAAATGGGGCGAGGCGCAGTGGCTCACGCCTGTAATCCTAACACTCTGGGAGGCCGAGGTGGGTGGATTGCTCGAGGTCAGGAGTTCGAGATCAGCCTGAGCAAGAGTAAGACCGCTGTCTCTACTAAAAATAGAAAGAAATTATCTGGCCAACTAAAAATATATATAGAAAAAATTAGCCAGGGATGGTGGCGCGTGCCTGTAGTCCCAGCTACTCAGGAGGCTGAGGGAGTAGGATCGCTTAAGCCCAGGAGTTTCGAGGTTGCTGTGAGCTAGGCTGATGCCATGGCACTCACTCTAGCCTGGGCAACAGAGCAAGATTGTGTCTCAAAAAAAAAAAAAAAAGTCTTAAAATGAAGAGACAATCATTAAATCCATGGAATTGAAAATTACAATTAGTTAGAATTCTCTTGGTACATTACAACAGCAAAATTTTGCTCTTTGCTTCTAGAGGAACACCCTATAATAAATAATCAAAACTATTTAAAAATAATATAAAAGGGGAGCTAACTACCTGAAAATTTGAACCAAATGAAGCAAAAAAAAAAATGAAACATTCATTACAAGACATATAAATTATATTTTGAAGGCTGAAAATAATAAAGAAATTCACTGAACAACAGACCCTCTTGTCTGGCCCCTTCAGGAAGATTACTGAAAGGAAAATGGGAAGCAGTTTGGGAATAGCAGATCTGGGATACAGTGGGAAGTTCACGAGTTGGCACTGGCTCGAACAGCTTAGTTCTGAAGGCACTCTGCAGACACGGAGGTGCTGGGAGCCCTGAATCACATTTACAAAGTCTTTGTACTGTATTTTAAAAAGCTAGTCATTAAAATCTGTCACTGCCCCCCCAAAACCCCGAAAAGCTAAACTTAACACACACATACAAAAATGTGCAGATCTGTAACATTTTTTTCACAGCTGATAAAAAAAATACTACCATTAACCCCCAGACTCCACTTCCATACAGTAGGTAAACAAAATAGATTTTTTTTTTTCTCACAAATACCAGCACTTTCTGGTGCCCCACACTGTACTGGCATCAGTGTTGACAGTCCCAGTTCAGATGTGCCATGCTTCAGATTGGATACACTGTAACAAGAGTCCAACTTTGTATAGACATCCTCAGAATCAGAGTCATGGGGTTGCCCTTCCAAGCTGGCAGAAAAGGAACCCCATCTTAATTTCCAGCTACTCCTAGAAAACAAGTAAAAAACGAAAGTTCCTTCCTCTCCTCCTGCTGCTTCATATGGGTCTCCTGGACTTCCTTCCACGTATTAAAAACTTAGAAAACGGCTGTTGACCAAAAACAAAAAACAAAAAAACCTTTCCACCTTCTTCCTCTCCTTTTCTTCCACCCCTCCCCCCCCCATATTTTTCCAGGCTGAAACTTTTGCTTGCCGTGGGTCAAGCAGCCGATACTGCGCCCTAACGGCTAACTTAACCAAAATCAACGAGAAACGTACAAGATGCAAAGAGTCACATTTCCTCCAGGGTCTCGGATGCTCAAGGCAGGACCCCCTCGGACACGGGGTGGAGGAGGGGGCGCAGGCTACAGAGGCCAGCCGGGCTCCAAGGACATCCTGGCCAATGTAAAGTCGTCTCCAATCTCAAAGTAAGAAGAGAAATCGCATTTAGACAGTCGGGTGCGTTTGGCTTTTGTGCACAAAACTCGGCCGGCACACAGTGACCGCAGGCACCTTAGAGGATCGCGCAGGCTGAGCAGCAGCCCTCGGAGCCGTTGGGCTGCGCCTTAGTTCATCTGTCTCACGATCTCGGCAAACAGCTCTTCGACCGAGGCTTTGTTTTTGGCCGACGTCTCCACCAAGGGGGAGCTGCACCCCTCGGCCAGAGCCTTGCCAGCCTTGCCGAACGAGACTTCCGCTCACCCTCCAAGTCCACCTTGTTGCCTACCAGGATCATGGGCAGCGCTCCTACAGCTTCATCCAGATGATCTGGTTCCTTACGGGCTTGCTGTCCTGGAAGCTCTGCTGTTGACAAGGCTGGAGACAAGGGTGAAGCCCTGGCCATCCTTGACGTACAGGTCCCACATGGACGCGACCTGCTCTGTGCCCGCTGTGTCCAGGATCTGCAGCACCGACGGCGACGAGTCCACCTCAGCGTCCATGCGGTATAAGTCCCCGATGGTTGGGTCTTATTTCTGGATGAAAGAGCCCATCACGAACTGCACGGTGAGCGCGGACCTGCCCGTGCAGCCCGAGCCCAGCACCACCACTTTGTCCTTTCTCGTGGCTCCGCCGGCGCTCTCGCCACACCTGCGCGCCAGGGAAGGCTGTGCTTGGCAGCGGGATTTCTCCCCTTCCTCAGCTCCGCAGGAGAAACCCAGGAGAGGGTGACGGGGAGCGCAGGGAACAGAAATCACCAAGCAGGGGCCGGGCGCCCGGCCAGCCAGCAGCTGCGGCTTGTCCCTGGGGTGCGGTCCCAGGCCCGCAGCAGTCTGCAGAGGCCGCTGCAGCCCTGGCAGCGCAGCGGGAGGACGGTGCTGGCAGCTTGGGCGAGGCCACGGCTGGAGCTCCTCACGGCGGCAGCCCAAGAGGGTGGGGAGGTGGTGGTGGAGGGCTGTGGAAGCGGCTGCTAATTGGACGTACCGTGTAGACGCGCGTGGCATGAGTTCCCGTCGAACGTGTGCCCACTGCCGCGGGCCATCACGCTCTCTGCTGCAGCTTTGCTGGGCGAGAGCTTCCTATTTGCCACATGCAGCAACCCCCACCCCCACGAAAAATAAGCTTTTTTTTTTTTTTTGAGACAGAATTTTGCTCTGTTGCCCAGGCTAGAGTGCCGTGGCGTCAGCCTAGCTCACAGCAACCTGAAACTCCTAGGCTCAAGCGATCCTCCTGCCTCAGCCTCCCAGGTAGATGGGACTACAGGCAAGTGCCACCATGCCCGGCTAATTTTTTCTATTTTTAGTTGTTTGGCTAATTTCTTTCTATTTTTTAGTAGAGACGGGGTCTCGCTCTTGCTCAGGCTGGTCTCGAACTCCTAAGCTCAAGCAATCCTCCCGCCTCAGCCTCCCAGAGTGCTAGGATTAGAGGCGTGAGCCACCGTGCCCAGCCCACATCAACTATTAAGACCCGGAACATACAGTGGTAAATGATCAGGGTCTAAGGAATGAAACAGAAAAGCAGCCTACTAGAAGAGGGATCAACAAACTTGGCTCTAAGGCCACATGGGCACTGTTGCAAATACTCAACTCTGCCCTTGTAGTGTGAAAGATGCCACAGACAACCTAAACCAACATGGCTATGTTCTAATAAAACGTTATTTGCAAAAACAAGTTTAGGGCCAGATGTGTTCCATAAGCCACAGTTTGCCAACTTGTATACTAGAAAATTGCTTCATCTATGTAAAAAGAGTGTCAATTTTGGTGGCCAGAAACCTTACTTAAGTCACAATGGTGGAGAATCATGGCCTTTCACCCAATTTCCAGACCTAGGTAACAAATCACTTGGGCCTGTACAGAAGTTCCAAGGATCTTGGAGAATTACTGGGCACTGATACCACAGGCATATATCAAGACTCCTATTCTCTGCCAAAATACAGTCTTCAGAGGTCTTGACATTGGACAAAATATCACAATGGACCACTACCTTGATAATATTATGAGGATTAAATCTTCTGAATAGGTAGTACAAAATGTTTCAGATGCTCTTATGAGACATATACAAAATAGAGAAACTCAACAAAGTTGAGTGGTGTCTACTGGAGTCCAGTGGTCTAGATCTGCGGTCCCTAACCCCCAGGCTATGGATGGGTACTGGTCTGCGGCCTGTTAGGGACCAGGCCACAGAGCTTCACACCACCACCACCACCACCCCGAGTCCCTGGAAATCGGACTGGGGAGGCTGGTCTCGAACTTCTGAGCTCAAGCAATCCTACTGCCTTGGCCTCCCAAAGTGCCAGGATTACAGGTGTGAGCCACTACACTCAGCCTTGCCATCATTCTTTGAGCCTGAGACCTAGTTAAGATGGTCAGAAAGAACCATCAAAAGCAGCGTTTGAATTGACACATCGGTGATCAGAACAATCCATCAACAAAATTTCTAGATGGAAAGCATACCCCAAAAAGGAAAAGAGCAGGTGCGAAGGCCCTGAGAGAGGTGTGTGCAAACAACAGAGAGAAGATCACTGTGGTGGAAACACAGTGAGTAGCACAGATGAGGTTGGAGATGGGCCAGGGGCCAGTTCATGTAGGGTCCAGTGACGCCTTATGATGCGATGTTTGAGTTTTATCCTATGGGCTTTGGGAAGATACTGGAGAGCCTTAAACAACAGAATGACATTATAGGATTTTCCTGTTTTAAAAGGATCACTCTAGGCCGGGCATGGTGGCTCACGCCTGTAATCCTAGCATTCTGGGAGGCCGAGGCGGGTGGATTGCTCGAGGTCAGGAGTTCGAGACCAACCTTAGCAAGAGCGAGACCCCGTCTCTACTAAAAATAAAATAAATTATCTGGCCAACTAAAATATATATAGAAAAAATTAGCCGGGCATGGTGGCGCATGCCTGTAGTCCCAGCAACTCGGGAGGCTGAGGCAGTAGGATCGCTTAAGCCCAGGAGTTTGAGGTTGCTGTGAGCTAGGCTGATGCCACAGCACTCACTCTAGCCTGGGCAACAAAGCGAGACTCTGTCTCTACCAAAAAATGTAAAAATTAGCCAGGTGTGGTGGTGCATGCCTGTAGTCCCAGCTACTTGGGAGGCTGAGGCAGGAGGATCACTTGAACCCAGGAGTTTGAAGTCGCAGTGAGCTATGATGATGCCAGTGCACTCTAGCCTGGGAGACAGAGCAAGACCCTGTCTCAATCAAACAATCAATAAATATTCTCCCTAATAAGTCCTAGTCCGTGTTATTAATGTATTCTTAAGTCCATATAACAAATTTATCAATACTAATTTAAAATCTGTCTTGGGGGAGTGGGGTGGTGAGGGATAAAATCTTACCTATCGGGTACAATGTATACTCTTCTGGTGACAGGCACACTAAAAGTCCTGACTTTGGCATTATACAATTCATTCATGTAACAAGAACACTTGTACCCCCTAATATTGTAAAACAAAATTATTTTTTAAACCCCCCCCCAAAAATTATAATGGCATATGACAGAGACCACTAAAAAATTATGTCTTCCTAGATAGACTGTAAGACCCATGGCGGGACCAGGTGCGGTGGCTCATGCCTTTAATCTTAGCACTCTGGGAGGCTGAGGCGGGTGGATCGCTCAAGGTCAGGAGTTCGAGACCAGCCTGAGCAAGAGCGAGACCCCATCTCTACTAAAAATAGGAAGATATTATCTGGCAACTAAAAATATATATACATAAAAAAAATTACCTGGGCATGGTGGCGCATGCCTGTAATCCCAGCTATTCGGGAGGCTGAGGCAGTAGGATCGCTTAAGCCCAGGAGTTTGAGGTTGCTGTGAGCTAGGCCGATGCCAGAGCACTCACTCTAGCCCGGGCAACAAAGCAAGACTCTGTCTCAAAAAAAAAAAAGACCCATGGCAGGAGTACTATGTCTGTTTGCATGATCATTGTTTCCCTGTCCTTGGCAGAGAGCCACGGAACTTAAAGAATTCAATGATCATTTGTGGATTGTCAGAAAACTGCCATTCCCCACAAAAATATTACCGTATAGCCAAGTATAAACAGAAGACACCCAGAAACAGAATTACAAAGCAAAAATTAAATAAGACTCATAAAACATCTGCCCATAGTACAACATAAACCAAAACACTGTACTTCTAAAAAAATATATTTGCATATTGTTACTCACCAGAAAACTGGACAAGTTATTGATTTTCTTCTTGAAAACAAGTGTCTTACCAGTTAAAACTAAAATCTGTTTCATCCAGTCTACTGACCAGAAAAAAGAAAAAGAAAAAAATAATAAAATAAAATAAAATCTGTTCCTGATTTTTCTCCAAAATAGTATTTTTTTTTTTTTTTTTCCTGTGACAGAGTCTCACTCTGTTGCCCAGGGTAGAGTGCCATGGGGTCAGCCTAGCTCACAGCAAGCTCGAACTCCCGGGCTCAAGCAATCCTCCTGCCTCAGCCTCCCGAGTTGCTGGGACTACAGGCATGCGCCACCATGCCTGGCTAACTTTTTTTATATATTTTTAGTTGTCCAGCTAATTTCTTTCTATTTTTTTAGTAGAGACGGGGTCTCGCTCTTGCTCAGGCTGGTCTTGAACTCCTGAGCTCAAACGATCCGCCCACCTCGGCCTCCCAGAGTGCTAGGATTACAGGCATGAGCCATGGTGCCCAGCCCAGAATAGTATTTTTAAAAGGTTAAAAAGAAGTTGATTCAGAAACTGCCAAATGGTATAAGACTTGTGGGGGGAATTTAATGTAAAACAATGTTAAATGTGCATGTGCCCTCTGACCTAGACATCTAATTTTATTTTATTTTTTCCTATCAAGAGCTGGTCAGAAATAGACAGTCAACTTTAAAAGCTTCCCCTGGAAATGCAGCTCCACAAATGTGAAAAAACATAAAGAGGAGTTTATTCACTGAAGGTTATTTATGGATACTAAAACAATCAGGTAGAAAGGTTGCTGGGGGACAACACTCTGAGTGTCAAAATATCAACCCATGAAAACACTTTCTTGTTCAAAAGGAAATGTCTACCTTTAAAATAGAATACTGTGATGATCACAACCTTAAGCAAGAATCAAACTGAGCATCACTAACAAAGAGACCATTTAAATGTGTCTTCCTGATAAAATGCAATGTTGCCTATAAAATAATTTGCAAATAATCTGTTGAAGCCTCTAGACTAGGCATTGGAAAGCTATGGCTCGCAGGCCTGTTATTGTAAATATAGTTTTATTGAAACAAAGCCCTGCCATTATGCTTACTACAGTATATGGCTGACTGCCAGCTACAAAAACAGAGCTAATTAATTCCAGACCTTATGGTCTGCAAAGCATGAAGTACGTGCTATCTGGCTCTTTTCAGACAAAACATTTGCCAACCTCTGCTCTGGGCACAATTATCATTTGACAGGAAATATGAGAAATGGAGGAATTCCTTAAACCTGCCATGAAAATAGAATCAGAAATAGCAGAATATTTGACTTTCTAAAAGAATGTGTAGCTCTGCAAAAAGTCAACATAATGGAGAAAAAACATTGACTACTCTTGGTTCAAAGAGACTGAAGTATATAAACAAAGGCAATATAGAAACTTTGAATGGATCTTAGATCCAAAAACACCCAAAAGCCTATTTTGGAACAATATGGAGAATTTTTTTTTTTTTTTTTTTTACAGAGTAGGTATTACATTGATGTTGTTGGTTTTCATTTTCTTGGATGAAATAATAGTATTTTGCTTTTACTAAGCAACATCCTTTAGTATATGCGTTATAAAGCATTTAAAGGTCAAGTCTTATGTCTACTGTTTGTTTTAAATTTGCTTACTATCAACTAATTTACCGTAAAATATATTTAGCTGGGGAGAGCGCAAACATGCAAAATGCTAAAAATGGGTGAATCTACTACAATAGGTATAAGATGTTTAAATTACGAGTACGTTTGAGATTTTTCAAAAGAGAATTGTGGGACGAAACACACTTTATCCAACAATCCTGTTAATGGTAAATTCCATTATTCTGGCCCTATAATAATAAAGCTACTCTGCTTTCTTCCTGGAGGCCCATTTTTTAAACGCCGTGGGAATGTACAGGCCTAGGAACTTCAGATGAAGAGAATGGCTGGGGCCGGGGGCGGTGGCTCACGCCTGTAATCCTAGCACTCTGGGAGGCCGAGGCGGGCGGATCGCTCCAGGTCAGGAGTTCGAGACCAGCCTGAGCAAGAGCGAGACCCCATCTCTACTAAAAAAAAAATAGAAAGAAATTATCTGGCCAACTAAAAATATATATAGAAAAAATTAGCCGGGCATAGTGGCGCATGCCTGTAGTCCCAGCTACTCGGGAGGCTGAGGCAGTAGGATCGCTTGAGCCCAGGAGTTTGAGGTTGCTGTGAGCTAGGCTGACGCCACGGCACTCACTCTAGCCCGGGCAACAGAGCGAGACTCTGTCTCAAAAAAAAATAAAATAAATAAAATTAAAAAGAGAGAATGGCTGAGTATCGTCAGTAATCTTTAGCAGAAAGACCTGCAGTCCGCAAGCGTTTATACTCACATACACAAATATGCACACCCTAGATACCTAACAGTCTTTATCTTTCAACATAGACGTCAAAAACAAAATACGATGCACAAAGACAAAACCAAACTCTCAGATGAAACATTCGTCTGCATAAGAAAAGGAAAAAGAAGCCCCTCTGAACCAACTTTCACTCAAGGGTTCATCACAACACGCCAGAATTACGCCAGGTCCCCGAGCCTTGACTCCTGGGGGCGGAGTCAACGCTGACGCCAAAAGTGTAAATTATTTTTCTTCTGGAAAAGAAGTCCAAAAACGTTGCTTGTTGGAGGCTTTGGAAAAGGGGAGCATAGTAGATGAAAACACCCCCCTCCGCGACGTGGTATAACGGCAGTCCTCCGACCCGGCCCCTCGCCGGGGCCGACGACCCAAGCGGCCTCTCGCAACCGGCCACGCCGGGAGGACTCGCGGCACCGGCGCACAGGGGCGGGGCGGCCCAGGCCAAACCCGTCCTGCGGTACCCCCGCTTCACCCGAAGCCGCCCCCTGTACCGGTAACTCACCAAAGCCTGAGCGGCTAGAACCGCCACCGGAAAAAACGCTCCCCGTCGCGCTCAGCAAGCGCCCGCAGGCTGAGCGGCGCGCTGCTGGCGGTCACTTCCGCTGCCAGGCTCGGGCCGGGCGGAACTCCTGGCTTCTGGCCTCAGCCACGTAGCGCCCAGCAGGAAGTGAAAGTCTGGTTTACTCTCGCGTGGGTACTGATGGGCTGGGTCGGCTCAGCGCCGGGACTGGTGACAGAAACGGGCCCAGAGGCCAAGGTTGAGGTTACAGCCAGATCTATGGGCGGGGCTGCGGCACCAAGGGGGCGGAGCCAATGTGTAATGCATCTAGAATTGATAACTACATATTTTGCTAGGTTAATATTTCAACTTTTGATGTAAAAAAATATGTAAATTTCACGTGGCCAAAAGAATTTTTTACAAAATAATTTCTGGGTTTCCTACCTTGTTTTAAAATGTCTTCTCATTCGAGATTAGTCAGCGGTAGGCATTATTTTAAGTTACTTTTTATTAATCAATTTTATAGCCTCAATTAATATTGAGTGTTTACCTAAGTAACAACCTTCAAGTTAAATACATGGGTATCCTGTCAATAACTCAGATGATATAGCTGTTTTCATTAAATTAACAATGTTAATCTAATTTATAAAATAATTGCACAAAAATAATTGTTTTAGCCTGGGTTTACAGCTTCATTAACTTAAAGCATACAACAGAGATAAATATAACACTGTCCGATCCGTAAAACCAGAAAAAATGAGGCTGACGATTTTGAAGACATTACTAATTTTATCAACAATTGTAAAACCAATTAATTTATCAAAGATTTACTTAAGTCATGTGAACTAAAAAAAAATTGGGGTTCATTACTGTATATTTTATATAAGCACCCACTTATTTGATAGGAATAGAATTTTTAAGAGATTTCTGACCAACTATACCAGATTTTATTAGGTAGACACAACGTATAACAAAATACACGTACACATGCGTAAACACATTTAAGCGTATATACATATACACAAACAAAGATTTATAGCCCGGTGCAGTGGCTCATGCCTATAATCCTAGCACTAGGGGAAGCCAAGGATGGAGGATTGGATGATGCAAGGAGTTCAAGACCAGCCTGATCAACATGGTGAGACCCCGTCTCTATAAAAAATAAAAAAATTAGATAGGCATGGTGGCTTATGCCTGTAGTCCCAGCTACTTGGGAGGCTGAGGTGAGAAGATTGCTTGAGCCCTGGAGTTTGAGATTGCCATGAGCTATGATCCTGCCACTGCACTCCAGCATGGGCAACAGAGTTTAGAGAAAGATAAAGACGAATTGGAAGAAGAGGAAGGGTAAGCTCCAGAGAGGAAAGAGTTTCAGCTACCTTGAGAAAATATTTTGCAGTGAGGAAATCTTTGAGAACTGAAAGTTGGGTTTTGGGGTTTTTTTTTTCTTTTTTTGACCTCAAAATATCAATTGATATGAGTCTTATTTGGAGTGTATGATTTTATAGTCACAGTCTTTTATTTTAAAGAACAACAGACTGAGTGACCCTCATGTTTGAACATGTTATGAACTGGAGTCTCAGAAAATATCTTGGCATGCCTTTGAACCTTGCTTGAGAGCCCGGTTGTAATTAAATTTATAAACATGAAAAACAGTGCTATGAACATTGGTGTGCAAATATATTTGAGTCCCTGATTTAGCTCAGTTGAATGTACATCCAGAAAAGGAATGGTAGTTGTTGCGGCCCGATTGCAGAACGGGGGATGAACACAGAAAGAAACACAGACACACAAAGACGGTACAAGACTGCAGTGCCGAAATCACCAGTCATTTTATTTTTATACTGCTTTTGTCCAGCAGCTGCTTCCTGGTACGTGACTATCTTTAGAGCCCTGAGGCGACACGTTCCATTTCTTATGGAAACTGCTCAAGGAAGGCAGACGTTTACATCTTAACCTTGGACCTCATTACCACGTGCAGGACAATGAGACATGCCTTGGCTTGTGTGCAAGACCTAAGGCCCTTGGCTATTTGCCATAGGGAACAGTTTGTCTGTTCAATAGGCCATTGACCTCTAGCTCCAGGGAGCATTCAGCAGTCAATAGGCCGTGTCCAGACCTACTGACTTCTGGCCTCAAGGAGTGTTCTGGACCTATTGACCTTTGGACCCAAGAAGCACGTCCAGCTTCGCTGACTCTGGGCTCAAGCCAATTCTTGCCCAGGGACGGTCCTTACATCTCCCCCTTTTCTTTTAAGTTTGAGATTGAATATGCTTAAAGACCGTCATGATATTTTGATTATGTTGGTTGATTTTTATTTTTCGGTAGCGCCAGCATCTGTAGACTAAAAACAGGCAAAGAATAAAGACAATTAAAATTCCGGCATTAGTTCCTATATTAAAGAAAGATTTAAAAGTTGTTAAAGGATTAGCTTGTGACAGGCCATTTGCCAAACCTTCAAAGAAACCTTGTTCATTAAATTCTGGCAAATTTTCCTGGAATGTACTGGTTATTTCTTGTTCTAGGCTTTGTAAATCAGCCGTCAGGTTACGCCCTCCAGCTAGCAGTTGGCGTAGAACTCACCAATGTTTGCTACTGTTAAAAGCAACAGGCGTAACACAAAACCTGGAAGAATTCCAATTGCAACGCAAAAATGACTGAGTGGTTAGGACTTGAATTTGATCTCCCAGCCATTGGACAGTACTTTGTAAGCGCAAGATTTCTCCTTCTAAACGGCTATCAATTTCCTGTTGGTGTTGCCATAGTCAGTGGGAGTCTTCATGTCACTTACGGATGAAGTCAGAGGTTTGAACAGACTGTTGTAACACTACTCCTGCTGTAGCAGCTGTGGCAGATATAGATATTAATCCAGCCACAATGGCGATTATAAGACCGATAGCTCTCTTAACTTGGTGGCTCAAAGAAGTTATTTTGTTTAAAAGAGTGGTAATTAAGGCAGATTCACTCCAAGTCCGGGATAAATTAACTGGAATCCAAAGGTCTGTCCTAGACCTTAAAACACATAAACTTTGTGAACTAGCATTGAAGTCAGCCCACGAAGAGCAGTTAAGGCAAGTATATAAAGAGCAGTTATTAAGACAGGAGATATTTCATGTGGACTCATTCCACTGAACAGAACCTTGTAGTAGCAAATAAGGATAGGACACACAAACCAGTTAAAGGCCGTGAGGCATTAATATGAAGATTAACCTGAAAGGGAGCAGAGGCTGCATGGTTAAGTGACATATTACCAATCCATATATTAACTAACTCTCCAGCTTCTAATAGTTTCCATAGATGGCCCTGAACATGTGATGTTCCCAAAAGATGAGGTCGAGGTGGGGCAAGACCCTTCTCCGACCATATGATGGTTTCATATTGTTGTTGTTGGGGCCCTGAGGCCAGGGGCCCCTCTGGGAGTTTCCCGACTGCATGCCACCATTTGTCTCATTAATGGGAGAGAGCAGATTGCCATCCTTATCAAATTTTGACCTACATTCATTAGTCCAATGATGTCCTTTTCCACATCTGCCACACAGCTTTGAAGGCTGCAGTTTAGAGGCTCGTGGGGGAGGACCAGAATTATGTCCTCCTTGCCTACATTCTTTCCTTATATGCCCAACCTTCCCACAGTTAAAACAGGTGGGTTTACTGTTGCCTTTCTGAATAGCTCCCGCCAGCAAGGCAGCGTGATAAGCAGCGCCACCAACACCGGCACAAGTGTGGACATATTCATCTAAGGAAGCCCCACTAGCCTTTAAAGGGCGTAAAATTTTTTGACAATCTGGATTGGCATTTTCTACAGCCAAGGACAGAATTATAAGAGAAGCTGCTTCAGTGGAGCTGACACTGTGCTGAACAGCGTCTTTTAGCCGAGACAAGAAATCAGTATAAAGTTCAGCGGGTCCTTGCATAGTTTTAGCAAAGGATGGGGCTAAAGAGCCGGAGGTCTCAGTTTTTCTCCAAGCCTTTAAAACAATCAATTTAATTTGAGTTATGGCTGGATCACCCAAGGCTGCCTGGGCTTCTAAGGTAGCATGCTGTCCTGTCCCAGTGAGCTGCTCCTCCGTGGGCCCAGGACGTTGCTGTTGCGTGTTAAGGCGAGCCTGTACTCTAGCCCCCTCCATCCACCAGCTACGTAATTGTAGCCACTGTGGACTTTCCAAAACCGTCGTTCCCAACTGTTCCCAATCTATAGGCAACAAAATATTAGCACCAGAATAAGCATCAATCAAGCCAGTAACAAAAGGGGACTGAGGTCCATGTGCTTGAACAGCCTGTTTAAGTTCCTTTAAAAATTTGTACTGCAAAGCCTGATATTGTACATTCCATCCTCCATTAAGGAGATTAGGATCTTGGCCGGGAGGCACTTCTTGTTGAATAATGGGAAATGCAAGGGATCGGGGAATAATAACGTTAGGATCTGGTTTCGAAGGATGATCATCAAAGTCGGGGGGAAGGAGGAAATCATCATCTGGCCCTTGAGTAAAAGGAATTTTAAGGTTCCGTCCCACTGGAGGGGCAGAAGGCTGAACTGGATAAGCTGAAAAAGGAGGTGGAGGTCCCGGGGTCACCTTATTCTTTTCAAGTAAAGAGATTAATTCTCGTATGTCTGCCCGAGTGGGCAGTTCATCAGGAGGATCCTTATCTGGTGGTTCCTCCCCATCCCCTAACTCCTCGGGGGACGGGGCGCGAGATGGTAAAGGCTGCTTCTCAGATTCTTCCCCCGCATAAGCCTGTTAGAGCCAGATTCCCTCGGCCCCGGGAACAGAATGACAGAGTCACTGAGGCTGTAAAAGGCAAAGGAGTTTATTGACTAGTTCGAACTAGGGTCCAAGCCCCGAGCACCAACGCAGTGATCTCTTTCTATGGGCAGGGACCCCGCGCAGCGGGAGTACAGGTCTTTTATATATATATATATTTTTTTTTAGCTCTTTATCGCAACCAAGCGTTAAGCAAGCAAGCCTTGTATACAAAAGCGGACTTTGGCTGTTAGCTATAAGTTAAGCAAGCAAGCCTTGTATACAAAAGCGGACTCTGGCTGTTAGCTATAAGTTAAGCAAGCCATCACAGAATTAACTAAAATATTGTTTTAGTCCTGTTCTACATTTTCCCCCCTTTTCTTTGTTTATACGAGCACTCCTGCTCGTATTTGGTTTATGGGCCTCTTATGTCTTTCATTTTTAAGCTCTGGTACTGCTGTCGCAAAACCATTAATTGTACAGTGTTAACCCGTTCTTTTACAAAGGCAACCAGCCTATTTAGGATACATGGCCCGAGAGTGAGAATGAGCAGGATTACAATTAGGGGTCCTAGTATAGTGGAAAGCAAAGTAGTTAGCCAAGGGGAGCTATTGAACCATGACTCAAACCATCCTTTTTTTTGTTCACGCTCACGCTTTCGCTTTGCTAGTCCCTCTCTGACTTTAGCCATAGTATCTCTAACTACTCCAGTGTGGTCAGCGTAAAAGCAGCACTGTTCTCCAAGGGCCGCACATAGCCCTCCTTGTTGGAGGAATACAAGGTCCAGTCCCCTCCGGTTTTGCAGCACCACCTCAGACAGTGAGTTTAGGGACTTTTTTAAAAGGGAGATGGATTTTTCAATTTTGGTTATGTCTTTATCTACGGCAGCCTTTAGATGGTTAAATCCTTTATGTTGCATGGCTAAGGCTGAGATGCCTGTCCCTGCTCTTATTACACCCAGGCCAAAAAGGGTAGCCACGGTTATTGCTGTAAGGGGCTCTCTCCTTTTTCTAGCTAACCTGGCTCTGCCTGTGCCCTTTGTCCATGCATCGTATACTATATCTTCTTGATGGTAAATAACCTTAGGGAATACTAACACCTGGACACAGAATTCCTTAGACTCATTAAACACAGACAGGCTAAGACATGGAGTCAGGCCTACTTCAGAACAGAGCCACCACCCATTGAGTGCTGGAACGATCCATTTTGTCTTTATAGTCCGGTTTACCAAAGGGTGGATTTTGGCACAGAACTGTGTATGAGTGGGGGTTACCTTTCCTATATAGATTCCACTCTTGGCAACTACCTGAAGTGTTAGCCCGGGGCCCTTGTGGTCTCATATGCAAGATCCAGGGGCTTCTTCCTCTGAGTAGTTGAAGGGAGCAGTTAATCCAACTGCTTCATAGAAAGGGGGTCTAATATCATAGCATAACCAGCAAGCTGCCATAGCATTGGGGTCGGAGCGATTTAAAGCCCCATATGCCGCGATCAGCATTTTCCGTAAAGGGTCCTGTGGCTCTTGCACTTTCCATAGAAGGTTCTTTGCTACCGGAGCCTGTGTTCTGGGGGCCACCTGAGTTGCCTCTGAAGGTATAAGTGGGGTGCTGGTGGGTTTCTGGGTTGTCGGGCACTGGGTATACTGTTTTTCTGTCAGCACCCTATTGGGCCCTACAGCGCCTTGGATGGGAGAAACCCGCAGCTTAATTTGTATTATAGTGCCTCGCCCCCCTTTGCTGTGATCATAGAGGGTGAATCCCCAATATAATCCCGTGACCCACCGTCTGTCCTTCTTTCCTTCCTCCGTAAACCTCACACGTACTAAGTTACAGTCAGAGGCATACCTGGTTCGTGAGCACGGCCGGACAAAAGACATTTCGATGAGAAGAGATTGGACCTGCCATTTCCATTCTCTATCATTGGTGGTCACACATCTCCAGGATGCACAGTAGAGGGACTCAATTCCCCCGCATGTGTGTCTCATTTCCCCTGTTCTAAATCCTGGACATACAAAAAACCCATTTCTACTTAACTCTATCCGGGCCTGGCGTTGAGTAAATTCGCCATCTTGGCGCCACACCATCCCCCCACCCCGCGGTTCCTCCTATCCACCTGTTGTGCTTTGCAGGGTTATAGTCCACGTCAATGCCCGGTAATTGTTCTAAGTTGAAATATAGGTCCGGCCACCAAGTGTTTAGTGGGGTCGTCCCTGAAGTCCTATTATAAACTTCATGGGTTTCCAAGTTAGTGATTTCCCAGGTGAGGTTATAAGGCACGTGGGGATTTGGATCAGTCACTAGCGTTCCCACAAGAGTCACAATTATAACAGTCACCACAAGCATCTTTGTTCCAGGCACTTCTATCACTGGGCCACACGAGTCAGTCTGGTCTTCAGGGGATTCTTTGGATCTGCTGAGGCCCTCCACTGATCTTGCTGCTGCTCTTGTTCACCCTCGCTGGCAGGTCTCACGTGAGAGTGGTGTATCCAGGTTGCCATACCATCAACCTTTAGGGCAGTGGGGGTGACAAGAATAATCTGAAAAGGTCCCTTCCACCTGGGCTCTAGGGTTTTGTTATTATGCCTTTTCACCCATATCCAGTCTCCCGGCTGGTAAAGGTGCCCAGTATCCTCTCTCTTCCCCTCTTGGGTTGTCTGGTAAAAAGCTCGGAGCGCAGGCCAAATCTGGCCCTGGACTCGCTGTAGAGCCTGTACAGCCTGTAGCACCTCTTTTGGGGCTTCAGGCGCAGCCCCAAAAGTTATTTTTGGCACTACTGGTGGAGGAGCACCATACACAATCTCAAAGGGGGTTAGGCCTAAATGATAGGGGGTGTTCCGTGCTCGGAACAGGGCGAAGGGAAGGAGGGTCACCCAGTCTCCGCCAGTCTCTAGGACCAATTTAGTCAAAGTCTCCTTCAGGGTTCTGTTCATTCTTTCTACCTGCCCTGAGCTCTGGCGATTATATGCACAATGTAATTTCCAATCTGTCCCCAGTGCCCGGGCTAGTCCCTGACTAACTTGACTTGTGAAGGCTGGTCCATTGTCAGACCCTATGCTCTCTGGCAGCCCATACCTGGGAACTATTTCCTCTAATATTTTCTTTGCCACTATTAAAGCAGTTTCTCCTTTAGTAGGAAAGGCTTCTACCCACCCTGAGAAGGTATCTACCATGACCAGTAAGTATTTGTACCCATATTTCCCTGGTCTTACCTCTGTAAAATCTATTTCCCAAAACAACCCAGGTTGCCTCCCCCGTTCCCTGGTACCTGTATGGGTCCCTCTGACCTTCCCCGGCTGCATAACCTGGCAGACACGGCAGTTTTTTACAATGTCCTCTGCCGTCTTCTTTTGTGATTTGAATCTGAGTCGTGCCGTGGCCAGCAGCTGTAACACCTTCTTCTTGCCAAGATGCGTTGTCTGGTGCAAGTGCCCTAGTAGGTGATTCCCTAAGGTCTCAGGGACTATCAGGCAATGTTCTCCGTCTTGGAACCAGCCGTCCTTGTTCGGCGTCGCCTGCAGCTTTTCTGTGGCCCACCTTATGTCCGTGCTGGAATAGTCCGGTTGGGGGGCATCTTTCCCATCCCAGGGGGCGGCAAGCTTAGATGCAGAACATCGGTTAGTACCGGCCCTTCCGCAGCCCTTTTTGCCTCAATGTCCGCGGCCCGGTTGCCCCTGGTCTCAAGGGAGTCCCCCCTCTGGTGCCCCGGGGTAGGGACTACAGCCACTGCCTTGGGTAGCAGATTGGCTTCCAGTAATTGGAGTATCTCCGATTTGTGCTTAATTTCCTTGCCTTCAGCTGTAATGAAGCCCCTTTCCCTATAGAGGGCTCCGTGTATATGCACTGTCCCGAAGGCATAGCGGCTGTCAGTATACACCGTCAGCCTCTTCCCCTGGGCCCGACGAAGGGCTTCTGTCAATGCAACCAGTTCAGCCTTCTGGGCCGAGGTCCCCTGTGGAAGGCGTGTGGCCCAGATAAGCCTGCCTTGCTCATCTACTATGGCCGCCCCTGCATACCTGTGTCCGTCCCGGACGAAGCTGCTCCCATCCGTGAACTAGATCAGGTCGCTGTTTGCAAGGGGGCGGTCTCGCAGATCACTCCGGGCCATCTGGGTCTCAGCCAGGATCTCAAGGCAGCTGTGTTCAGGCATTGTTGGCACCGGATCTGGCAGAAGCGTGGCTGGGTTCAGGATGGCAGGAGTCCGGAATCCGATGCGAGGGGCGTCTAACAGAAGTCCCTGGTAGTGAGTCAGCCTCGAGTTTGTGATCCATCATCCCGGCGGCTGCTTCAAGATCCCCTCTATGGCGTGAGGGGTGGTGATGTGCAGACGCTGGCCCAGGGTGAGCTTGTCGGCGTCTTTGACCAGCAAAGCAGTAGCTGCAATGATTCGCAGGCACGCAGGCCACCCTGCTGCCACCGGGTCTAGCTTTTTGGACAGGTACGCTACTGGCCGTTTCCAAGGTCCTAATGTCTGTGTAAGCACCCCCTTGGCTATTCCCTTTCTCTCATCTATAAACAGGTGGAACTCCTTTGTGAGGTCAGGGAGCGCCAAGGCCGGGGCCTCTAACATAGCTTTTTTTAGGGCCCGGAAGGCGTCTTCCATTTGCATAGTCCATTCCCATTTCTGGCCCACTTTACAGCCTTCATATAAGGGCCGAGCTTTTTCTGCAAAACCTGGGATCCAGAGACGGCAGTACCCTACTGACCCCAGGAATTCTCGCACTTCTTGACATGAAGTTGGGGTGGGAATCCCTAACACAGTCTGTTTCATTGCCTCAGTCAGCCATCGCTGACCTCCTTATATTTTATATCCTAGATAAGTGACTTCTTCTTTGCAGATCTGGGCCTTTTTAGCACTGGCCCGATATCCCCGTTCACTTAGCACCCTAAGCAGGTCCTTAGTGCCTTTCAAGCAGGTCTGTGGAGTAGGGGCAGCTAGTAGCAGATCATCTACATACTGCAGCAAAGTCACTTTTGGGTGGTTGGCACGGTATTCACCCAAATCATCATGAAGGGCCTCATTGAACAAGGTGGGTGAGTTCTTAAACCCTTGAGGCAGCCTTGTCCAGGTCAGTTGCCCCTGAATTCCCCTTTCCTCATCTTGCCATTCAAAGGCAAATATTTCCTGGCTGCGCGGGGCTACTGCCAAACTGAAGAAAGCGTCCTTTAAATCCAGGACAGTGTACCAGGTTTGTGTCGGGGGAAGGGTGCTTAGCAGGGTATAAGGGTTGGGAACCGTAGGGTGGATGTCTAGGACCCGCGCGTTGACCTCCCTGAGGTCCTGCACAGGCCGATAATCTTTCCCACCCGGTTTCCTCACTGGCAACAACGGAGTGTTCCAAGCTGACTGGCACTTTCGGAGGATTCCAGCATCTAGAAGCCTTCGAATGTGGGGCATTATGCCCATCTTGGCCTCCTGGGGCATAGGATATTGCCTGACCCGGGCTGGTTCAGCTCCTGGTTTCAGTTCAATATAGAGAGGCGGCCGATGCTTTGCCCATCCTGCTCCCCCTGTCTCAGCCCAGGCTTCAGGAAACTCATGAAGCCAGTAGCTCATTTCCCCTTCCTGATTGATCTTCATGGGCTGATACAGTCGGTACTCGTCTGCCTGAGCCAAGGTCAAGATTTGAGTAACCCGGGGGCTACTGATAAGATTGCCTTTATTATCAGTTATTATTATTCCTTCTTCTTCAAAGTAGATACGGGCCTTTAATTTTGTGAGTATGTCCCTTCCTAATAATGGGGTGGGGCATTCTGGAATGACCATAAAAGCATGACTCACTTGCCCCGAGCTCAAATCTAACTTTCATTGAGTGGTCCATTGGTAGGGCTTAGTTCCAGTCGCCCCCTGTACCCAGCTAGTCTTATTGGATAGTTTTCCAGTAGTTTTGGTAATCACCGAGTATTCTGCCCCTGTGTCCACCAGGAAGCTAACTGGGTTCCCCTCCACTTGCAAAGTTACCCTGGGCTCGGCGAGGGGCACCGAACCCCGTCTTCCCTATTCACTATCTTCTCCTTGCCCTGCTAGTAAGACTCTCTTAGGCGATGCTCTCCTCCCTGGGCCCCCCTTTTTCTTGGGACATTCTCTAGCCCAATGTCCATGCTCCTTGCAGTGGGCGCACTGATCCTTGCCTAGTCTTTCCCTCCAGGGTCGTTCTTTGCCATCTGCCCCTGACTGTCCCCTTCCCATGGCTGCAAGTAGGATCTTAGCCATCTCCTTATTTGCCTTACGTGCCTCACCCACCTGGAACTTCCTATCTTCCTGTCTCATTCTTTCTAACTTTTCTTCCGGCGTCTCTCTATAGTTATAGACTTTTTCCGCCACTTCCAGCAGGTCTTTCAAAGTTTTCTCACTCAGCCTTTCTATTTTTTGCACTTTATGCCTAATGTCCGGGGCTGCCTGGTTAACAAAAGCCATCATTACTGCTGCCTTGCTCTCTTCTGCAGTGGGATCTATGGGAGTGTATTGTCTGAAAGCCTCTATAATCCTTTCTAGATAAGCCGCTGGACTCTCCTCGGGCCCTTGCCGAACATCCCCTACCTTAGCCAAATTGGTCGGCTTCCGTGCCGCCGCCCGGAGACCGGCCATCAGAGTCTGGCGGTAGACCCGGAGACGCTCCCTACCTTCAGCCTCATTGTAGTCCCATGGCGGCCGTTCAAGGGGAAAGGTCTGGTCGATGACCCGAGGGTTGACAGTAGGCCTGCCGTCCTCTCCAGGAACTAACTTTCGAGCCTCCCCCTGGATTCGCTCCCTCTCCTCCGTGGTAAAGAGAACCTTAAGTAACTGTTGGCAGTCGTCCCATGTGGGCTGATGAGTGAAAAGGACAGAATCTAAAAGGTTAATTAGATCTCTCGGATTATCAGAGAAATTTGCATTTTGAGATTTCCAATTATAAAGATCACTGGTGGAGAAGGGCCAGTACTGATGTGCCTGCTCCCCATCCACTCCCAGGGGTCCCACGGCCCTCAAGGGAAGCGCCCTCACTGGTTCAAGATCTGGAGTTTGTCCAGTCCGTTGTCTAGTGCCGTACGCCGGCCCCCCCCGTCGGAGGCCCTGTCCTCCCCTGGGCCACGGGAGCCGCAGGAGCCGCCTGGGCCCCCTGGGCCACCCTGGGATCATAAGGTGGGGGTGTATGCCACTCTAGGTCTATTAAATCTGGATATAGATTAGAGTCTGGCAGCACAGGTGACCCTGTGGGCTGAGGATCCTGCACCCCACTCTTCTTTATCTCTTTGGTAACTAGGGCTTGTGTCTTCTTCCTTGATGCTGGCAGGAGGGCCCTTAGCCAAGGTGGCGGATCCTGGACCAAGTCTTGCCAGACTATAATATAGGGGGCTTGGTCCAGATGACCGTGATGACCAAAGACTATCCCTTTTATTTTTTCAATAAGCTCAGCATCAAATGTTCCTTCCTGTGGCCATCCTACACCGAAGGCTGGCCACTCTGCCTCACACAAAGTGATAAATTTATTTTTCTTTATATCCAAGGAAAGACTGTGTGCCCTTTCCTTAACATTTTTGAAATGATCAATGAGGATAGATAGAGGCGTTGTCTGAGTCTGACCCATGCTCACAAGGGTATCAGGGGAGGGAGTCCACTCAGGTGTCCGCCTGGCTGCGTCCCTCGCGGGAACTTAGGCGCGTCTTGGCTAAGGTGTACCCGTATAAAGCCCGGGCCCGGTCACTCCTTTTTAGGGGAGTGAATCACCGTTATGCCGTACGACGTCGCCACAGAAACGCAGGTTAGGACCCACTCAGATTCCGTAGCCGTAGCCGTGGAACCTCATACAGTCACACTTCATTCACTCAGTCAGACAGACAGACTTTACCTCTTAGAAGGGAGGGTCGATCCGGAGCCATGCTAGGACTCCCACTACGACCCAGTAGAAGAATGTAAATGCACACTTCTGTGGAGTACTCCAAGACTGGGGTGTTACAGTGTATAGACCGACACCAAACACCAGGGCTAGTGAACAGAGGAGGAAGAGCTGCACCCAGAACACTGCACCTTCCAAGACCAGGCGCGTCATAGAAGCGAAAAACACAGACGAGACGACAAAGTAACGACAACGGGGGAACAAAGACAGAATGACAAACAGCGGCCCCGGACTTATCCCCGCTCGGGGGTGCCTCCCGCAACACACAACTTAGCCGGCTACCGTTTGGATTCCTCGTCAAACGGATCCACCTGGTTTCGCCTTTCTAAACACCGTTTCCATCAAGTGGCCCCGGACTTATCTCCCCTCTCAGGAGTGCCTCCCACTGACTACCGAGTGGCCCCGGACTTATCTCCCCTCTCGGGAGTGCCTCCCACTGACTGGAAACCAAAAAAAAAAGCAAAACCAACCGTGGGGGTGACGGACGTCTCCTGTCACTCCCGACCAGCGACCCACCAGCGCGTCCGCCTAAGTCTTCTGCCGATCTCTTTCCAGGGCCCAATCACCTACACCGTACGGATTTCAAGAGTTCCAACTCCTCCTCGGATCCGGATTCTGTTCCGGGGGATTTGGGATCCCGGACGAGCCCCCAAAATGTTAGAGCCAGATTCCCTCGGCCCCGGGAACAGAATGACAGAGTCACTGAGGCTGTAAAAGGCAAATGAGTTTATTGACTAGTTCGAACTAGGGTCCAAGCCCCGAGCACCAACGCAGTGGTCTCTTTCTATGGGCAGGGACCCCGCGCAGCGGGAGTACAGGTCTTTTATATATATATTTTTTTTTTTAGCTCTTTATCGCAACCAAGCGTTAAGCAAGCAAGCCTTGTATACAAAAGCGGACTTTGGCTGTTAGCTATAAGTTAAGCAAGCAGGCCTTGTATACAAAAGCGGACTTTGGCTATTAGCTATAAATTAAGCAAGCAAGCCTTGTATACAAAAGCGGACTCTGGCTGTTAGCTATAAGTTAAGCAAGCCATCACAGAATTAACTAAAATATTGTTTTAGTCCTGTTCTACAAGCCTTTTCTGATTCTGTCTGCAACAAGCGTAATGCCTGAGTGATTGCACTGCAGACAGTCCAAATTTTTAAATCAATAGTCTCACCTTGCTGGTGGGCGACACGAAAGGCCTTAACTACTTGCTGCCAACTATGAAGATTTAGTTGCACTTCTGACTGACATTGAAACCAATAACAATGCTGCTGCACCAGAGCAAATAATTGTTTCAAAGTACTTTCCTTCACTTCCACCCCTACAGAGTGCAAAAGTCCCTGAATTAGTTTTCTATATTTACGTTCTGGTGCTGAGGGGGAATTCCCCATTTTTTCCCGAAAGTCCCCTGTTGGATGCCGCTTACCTATGTCCAAAGGGGTGCCTCTTCAGTCCCTCCGTCCTGAACGACACAGACCCTGCTCGCTGCACCAGTTGTTGCGGCCCGATTGCAGAACGGGGGATGAACACAGAAAGAAACACAGACACACAAAGACGGTACAAGACTGCAGTGCCGAAAGCACCAGTCATTTTATTTTTATACTCCTTTTATCCAGCAGCTACTTCCTGGTACGTGACTATCTTTAGAGCCCTGAGGCGACATGTTCCATTTCTTATGGAAACTGCTCAAGGAAGGCAGACGTTTGCATCTTAACCTTGGACCTCATTACCGTGTGCAGGACAATGAGACATGCCTTGGCTTGTGTGCAAGACCTAAGGCCCTTGGCTATTTGCCATAGGGAACAGTTTGTCTGTTCAATAGGCCATTGACCTCTAGCTCCAGGGAGCATTCAGGAGTCAATAGGCCGTGTCCGGACCTACTGACTTCTGGCCTCAAGGAGTGTTCTGGACCTATTGACCTTTGGACCCAAGAAGCACGTCCAGCTTCGCTGACTCTGGGCTCAAGCCAATTCTTGCCCAGGGACGGTCCCTACAGTAGTTGTATTTAATTTCAAGGAAACCATCATTCTGTTTCCCAGTGACTGCATGTGTTGCATTACCAACTGCAGTGCACAAAGTTTCAATTTCCCCACAGTGTCATCAACACTTGATTTTTTTAATAATATCCATCCTAATAGTTATGAAGTGGTATGTCATTTTGGTTTGATTTGCATTTCCCTAATGTTTAGTGATGTAGAGCACCTTTTCATGCACTTACTGAATGGCTAGATATCTTCTTAAGAAAAACATCTATTCAATGGCTGGGCACAGAGGCTCATACCTGTAATCCCAACACTTTGGGTGGCCAAGGCAGAAGATTCGCTTGAGGCCAGGAGTTTGAGACCAACCTGGGCAACTGGTGAGACCCCGTCTTTACAAAAACCTAAAAAATTAGGTAGGTATGGTGGCACATGGTTGTAGTCCTACCTACTTGTGAGGCTGAGGTGGGAGGATCACTTGAGCCCAGGAGTTGGAGGCTGCAGTGATCTATGATCACACCACTGCACTCCTGCCTGGGAGACAGAGCAAGACCCTCTCTAAAAAAAAAAAGAAAAAGAAAAACGTCTACTCAAGAGCTTTGTCCATTTTTGAATTGGGTTTTGTTGTTTTTGTAGACTTGTCAAAGTTCTAGATATTAATCCCTAATCACATAAGTAATTTGCAAATATTTTCTTCAACATGTGGATTGTATTTTCACTTTTATGGTCCTTTGATGCATACATTTTTTAATTTTGTTGCAGTCCATTTATCTATTTTTTGTTGCCTATGTGTTTGATGTATCATATGCAAGAAATCATTTCCAAATCAAATTTCAAGAAGCTTTTCCCCCTGTTTTCTTCTAAGAGTTTCATAGCTTTAACTCCTACATTTTGGTTTTTTATCCACTTTTGGTTAATATTTCCTATTACATAAGGGTCCAACTCCATTCTTACATACATAGATATCCAGTATTTCTAGCACCATTTCAACCTGCCCCTACCTTTATGGAGGTATAATAAATAAAAATGGTATATTTTTAAGGTGTGCAATATGATGATTTCATATAGGTATATAAATTTTGACATAATTAACACTATAATGGGCCAGGCACAGTGGCTCACACCTGTCATCCCAGCACTTTGGGAGGCCGAGGTGGGAGGATCACTTGAGGGTAGGACTTCAAGAGTAGCCTGGGCAACATAGCAAGACCCTGTGTCTACAAAAACAAAACCTTAGCCAGGCCAGGTGCAGTGGCTCATGCCTGTAATACCAGGACTTTGGGAGGCAAAGGCAAGAGGACTGCATGATGTCAGGAGTTCAAGAGCAATCTGAGCAAGAGAGAGACCCCATCTCTACCAAAAATAGAAAAATCAGCTGCGGGTGATAGCATGTGCCTGTAGACCCAGCAGGATTGCTTGAGCCCAGGAGTTGGGGGTTGCAGTGAGCCATGATGATGCCACTGCATCCTAGCCTGGGCAACAGTAGCTAGAGCTACTGTCCCAAAAAAAAAGAAAAAGAAAAAAAGAAAAAAACCCAAAAAACCTTAGCCAGGAGTGGTGGCACACATCTGTAGTCCTAGCTGCTTGAGAGGGAGTTCTAGGCTGCAGTGAGCTATGATTGTGCCACTGCACTCCAGCCTGAGTGGAAAAACAAGACCCTCTCAGAAAGAAGAAAGAAACCACTGTAAGTTAATTAACACATCCAACACCTCACACAGTTACGTGTGTGTGTGACACAACACCACTTAAGATCTCTTCCCTTGGCAAATTCCAAATACACAATACAGTATTTATTAAACTAAAGTCACTTTGCTGTACATTAACTCCCCAGAACTTACTCATCTTATAACTAAACACCTTTGACCAGCATCCCCCATTTCCCACAGACCCCTATAACAAGCAACATTTAACTCTTTGCTTCTGAGTTGAAATGTTTTCGATTCCATACATACATGAGATTATACACTTTTTGTCTAGTTTATATCACTTAGCATAATGTCCTCCAATTTCATTCATATTGTCACAAGTAGAATTTCCTTCTTTTTATGGATGAATAATATTCTATTACATTTTTATACATTTTCCTTATTTACCAGTCAATGGACACTTATTTTGTTTCCTTATCTTGGCTCTTGGGATTAATGCCACAATGTACATGGGAGTGCACATATCTCTTTCAGATACTCATTCCCTTTGGATGTATACTCATAAGTGAGATTGCTGGATGACATGGTGATTCTAGTTTTAATCTGGTGAGGAACATCCACACTCTTCCTTGATATCTGCACTCCAACACCATTTCCTGAAAAGACTGTCCTTTTCCCATTGAAAAGGGACCTAGCTCAATAATAATGTGATTATATAAAATAGGGTTTATTTCTGGGGTCTCTATTCTATCCCTTTTGCCCATATGCCTACTTTTGATTACTGTATTTTTATAGCAACTTTTGACATTAGGAAGTATGAGTCCACTAATGTTACTCTTTTTCAAAATTTTTGATAGTTGAACTCCATGAGATTCCATATATGCATGACTTCTTTGTTTTTTGTATTTGCTTTGTTTTGCTTTTTGGAGACAGTCTCACCCTATCTTCCTGAGTAGAGTGCCGTGGCGTCATCATAGCTCACTGCAACTCAAACTCCTGGGCTCCAGTAATCCTCCCGGCTCAGCCTCCCAAGTAGCTGGGACTACAGGCATGTGCCACCACACCCACCTCATTTTTCTATTTTTAGTAGAGGCAGAGTCTCACTCTTGCTCAGACTGGTCCTGAACTCCTGAGCTCAAGCAATCCTCCTGCCTCGGCCTCCAAGAGTGGCAGGCTTGTAGGCATGAGCCACCACACTCAGCCTGCATGGTCTCTTATAACCTAATTTCAGAATGACTTACCACTACTTCTGCTGTATTCTGGTGGTTGCACACACCAATCATAGTACAGTGTGAGAGGATGATACAAAGGTGTGAATACCGGGAAGCAGAGTATTAGGGGCCAATTTAGAGGTTGCCTAGCACAGAGAATTTGGCAAGAGCTAACAAAACTACATGTATAATCCAGCAACCCTAATTCTAGGAATTTGACCTGAATGTAAACCTCCAGAAATACAAATACACAGGTTCAAGATAACTAACTGTTGTTAGTAATTGCAAATTTGAATTCTGTAAATCCTTCCATGTAGTAAAGTGGCTGAATATTATCAATAGCTGGTACATCCACAAATAGAGTATCATGCAGCAGTAAACATGGGTGAGGAACGGATCTATGAACTTGAATGGAGTGATTTCTAAGATATACTGTAAAGTGAAAGTGCACACTGCAAATGAGTATCTATAATACAAAATATTTTAAGAAGTGGACAATAATAAAAAGATATACTGATCTATTTATTATGAGTGCAAGGAAAAACAGAGGTTTATTCAGAAAATAGTAAGATTCATTATCTATAGGGATGGATACAAACAGGCCACAGGGAACAGTAAGATGAGAACAAGGTGGAAAGGATATGGGAAGAGAAATCTATTTAGTTCTAATGTTTACAACATACTATTGTGACCCATACTTAATTTTTATTTTATTTTTTTTTTTTTTGAGACAGAGTCTCACTTTGTTGCCCGGGCTAGAGTGAGTGCCGTGGCATCAGCCTAGCTCACAGCAACCTCAAACTCCTGGGCTTAAGCGATCCTACTGCCTCAGCCTCCCGAGTAGCTGGGACTACAGGCATGAGCCACCATGCCCGGCTAATTTTTTTTTTGTATATATATTTTTAGTTGGCCAGATAATTTCTTTCTATTTTTAGTAGAGACGGGGTCTCACTCTTGCTCAGGCTGGTCTCGAACTCCTGACCTCGAGCGATCCACCCGCCTCGGCCTCCCAGAGCTAGGATTACAGGCGTGAGCCACCGCGCCCGGCCCCCATACTTAATTTTTAAAAAATCAAAGGGATAATGCAAAATGAACATGAATTGAACTTTGTATCAAATGCCTAAAAAGTAAACAATGAAAAGAGAAAAAAAAAAGAACTGACTCAAGTTAACTTTTATTATATTTTCTGTGATAATATGAAACTTACCAGTTCACATACTTTATGTGTGCAGCACAATATTTTTAATGATATCCTTTTTTTTTTTTTTTTTGAGATACAGTCTCACTCTGTTGCAGGGGCTAGAGTACCGTGGCATCAGCCTAGCTCATAGCAACCTCAAACTCCTGGGCTCAAGCAACCCTACTGCCTCAGCCTCTTGAGTAGCTGGGACTACAGGCATGCGCCACCACGCTTGGGTTTTTTTCTGTTTTTAGTAGAGATGGGGTCTTGCTCTTGCTCAGGCTGGTCTCAAACTGCTGACCTCAAGCAATCCTCCCGCCTTGGCCTCCCTGAGTGCTAGAATTACAGGCTTGAGCCAACGTGCCTAGCCCCTAAGCAACTTTTAAATGTATTATTTTTACATTATACCCCAAGCTAAAGAACTGTGAATAGAAATCAAATTCTGGTTAGTAGATTTTTTTAAACAGTGGAATATAACAGTATTCTGAGACTAGGATTCAGCGAGTGCTTTTTGCCTGTGATGAAAGAGAGCTACAGACATGGAAAGTTGAAGGCTAGAAATAACCTGGTAGTGTTGCAGTGGAATTAAAGTCGTGCCATGAAATCAAGGTTTAACATGGAAATGGTTTTAATACAGAAACAGATGTTGATGTGTATATATACATATACATGTATCTTTTTTTCCTACCTCTTACATTCAGAGAACCTAGAAGCCAGGGCACTCTAGTACCAAGGAACAGCCCCAGCATACGGAGTGCAGCTTCTAAATAGTATTCTCCATGAAAAAGAACCACAGCTTCTTAGGCTTTCTGATTCCACGGCTGGGGTAAGAAAACTACAAGGTGTACTGGGAACAAATTGTTGAACCAGAAGGTAATGATATGCCTGTGAAATGAGCGTACATTTAAAAAATTTCATAAGCTAGTTTGATGGGGACCCTATTCACTAAATCTGGGAAATTTTGCACATCAAACCAATAGTAGCTATTAAGATAACTGCAACCCATAGAATACATGAGTATGTGCTCCTGTAAGTAAATGGATAAAGGACAAAGGAAAGCTCTTCCTTAGAAAATTCCCAATAAATAAATGTAAAATGAATTATGGAATTAGAAAATCATTTGACAACCACCCCAGCAATAGCTACAGACATACCATGTCATTGCATTTTGCTCTATCATGCTTTGCCAGATTTTTTTTATAAATTGAAGGTCTGTAGCAACCCTATTTTTGAGCAAGTCTATCACACCATTTCTCTAACAGCATGTGCTCACTTCATGTGTTTGCCACATTTTGGTAATTCTTGCAGTATTTCAAAGTTTTTCATTATCGTATTTGTTATGGTGATCTGTGATCTTGTATGATCCTATTGTAATTGTTTTCTGGTACCACAAAATACATCCATATAAGATGGCAAATTTAACCTATAAATGGTATGTTTACACTGCTCCACCACCTGGCCATTCCCTCATCTGTTTCCATCTCCTCAGCCTCCCTTTTCCCTGAGGCACAATATTGAAATTAGGACAATTAATAACCCCACAATGGTCTCTACCAGTTCAAGTGAAAGGAAGAGTTGTATATCTCTTACTTTAAATCAAAAGCTAGGAGTGTTTAGGCTTAGCAAGGCAGGCATACTGAAAGCTGAGACAGGCTGGCCCTCTTGTACCAATCACCCAAGCTATGAAGGTAAAGTTGTTGAAGGAAATTAAAAGTCCTACTCCAATGAACACACAAATAGTTTCAAGGCAAAACTGCATTATCGCTGATATGGAGAAAGTTTTAGTGGTCTAGATAGAAGATCAAACCAACTACAAGATTCCCTTTAAAGCCAACATCTGATCCAGAGCAAGTCCTAAATTCTATTTAATTCTATGAAGGTTGAGAGAGGTGAGGAAGCTGCATAAGACTAGTTTGAAGCTAGCACAGGCTAGTTAAAGGGGTTTAAGGAAACAAGTCATCTTTGTAACATAAAATTGCAAGGTGAAGCAGCAGCTGCTGGTGTAGAAGCTTCAGCAAGTTAACCAGAAGATCTAGGTCAAGATAATTGATGGAGGTAGTCACTCTAACAGAGACGATACAGCCTTACATTTGAAGGACATACCATCTGGGTCTTTCATAGCTAGGTAAGAAAAGTCAATGACTGTCATCAAAGCTTCAGAGGACAGGCTGACTGTCCCGTTAGGGGCCAATGCAACTGATGACTTTAAATGGAAACTAATGCTCATTTAGCATTTCAAAAATCTTAGGGCCATAAAGATTTATTAAGAAATCTACTGGCTGGGCGTGATGGCTCATGCCTACAATCCTAGCACTCTGGGAGGTCAAGGCAGGAGGAGTGTTTGTGGTCAGGAGTTCAAGATCATCCTGAGCAAGAGCGAGACTCTGTCTCTACTGAAAATAGAAAAAATTAGCCAGGCACAGTGGTGTGCCCGTAGTTCCAGCTACTCAGCAGGCTGAGGCAGGACTGGCTTAAGCCCAGGAGCTTGAGGCTGCAGTGAACTATGATCACATCATTGTACTCTAGTGAAGGCAACAGAGGGAGACTCTGTCTCAAAAAGAAAGAAAAAGAAAAAAGAAAGAAATCTACTCCACCTGTGCTCTACAAATGGAACAACAAAGTCTGGATGAAGCACATGTATTAAAAGCAAGGTTCACTGAATATGTCAAACCCACTATTGAGACCCACTGCTCAGATCATTGCTTTCAAAATATTAATATTACTGCTCATTGACAATTTGTAAACCAAGAACTCTGATAGAGATGTACTAGATTAATGTTGTTTTCATGCCTGTTAACCCATCTATTCTGCAGCCCCTGTATCAAGAAGTAATTCTGATTTCCAAGATTTATTATTTAAGAAAGAACATTTCTAAGGCTATAACTGCCACCGATAGTACTTTCTCTGATGGACTGGGGCAAAGCAAAATGCAGACTTCTAGAAATTATTCACCATTCTAGATGCCATTAATTAAAACCCATACTTCCTGGAAGGAGATAAGAATATCAACATTAAGCCAGGAGCAGTGGCACAGGCTAGTAGTCCTAACTACTAGGGAGGTGGAGGCAGGAGGATCACTTGAGGCAGGAGTTCAAGGCTGCAGCATATTATGACTGAGCAGGTGAAGAGCTGCTACACTACAGCTGGCCAACATAGTAAGACTATTCCTAAAAAAATATTTTTTTAAAAAATAGCAACAACAACAAAAAAATCAACATTAACAAGAGTTTGGAATTAATTGATTCCAACCCTCACAGATGACTTTCAGGGTTCAAGACTTTAGTGGAGGAAATAACATATAGATGAAGACATGGTTGAAACAGCAAGAGAACTAGAATTAGACATGTAACCTGGAGATGTGATATGACTGACTGAATTGCTACGATCTCGAAAAAACAGATGAGGCATTGCTTCTTCAGGATGAGCAAAGAAAGTAGTTTGTTTAGATGAAATCTACTCCTAAAGATGTGAACACTGTTGAAATGACAACAAAGGATTTAGAATATTACATAAACTTAGTTGATAAAGCAATAGCAAGACTTGAGAGGACTGACTCCAATGCTGAAAGTTCTACTGTGGGTAAAATGCTAATAAACAGCATTGCATGCTACAGAGAAATCTTTTGTGACAGGAAGAGTTGCTGCAAACTTCACTGCTGTCTTATTTTAATTGTCATACCCACCTCCAACCTTCAGCAACTACCACCCTGATCAGTCAGCAGCCATCAACATTGAGGCCGGACCCTCCACCAGCAAAAAGATTATGGCTCACTGAAGGCTCAGATGATCATTAACATTTTTTAGCAATAAAAACATTTTAAAATTAAGGTATGTATGTTGGTTTTTTAGACATAATGCTGTCACACACTTAATAGACCACAGTACAGAGTAAACATGACTTACATGTGCTGAGAAACCAAAAAATTTGTGACTCACTTTATTGCAACATTTACTTTATTGTAATTGTCTGGAAACAAACCTTCAATATTTCTAAGACATGCCTGTGATCTCACATATTTAGTAAGACCCAAGGAAACTGGTGAAGGCTTTCCCTGTTTCCTACACCACATGGCTCCAGGTAAGTTCTTAAATGCTGCATTGTGATCAGATTCCAATGCCTTGAGAAAAAAATGCGTATTCTTAAAACTAAAAACAAATAAAACCCAGATAGATTCTAATAGCTCTCCTACAGTCCCAAAATGCACAGGGGATCTTGAGACTGTGAGTTCTTTCATGTCTTAGAAGTGGATGGGGATACCTGAAGACTTTCCCACATTCTTTATGCCAAGAATACTCAAAACTGTGAATTCAAATATGATAATTAAAGTATGAGAAACTCCTAAAGGATTTTCTGCATTCCTTTCATTCAAAGAGTTTTTCTTCAGTGTGTGTTTTTAAGTGTTTAGTTAGTAAATAAAACCTGTTGTAGGCTTTCCCACATTCTGTACATTTATAAGGTTTCTCTCCAGTGTGAATTATAACGTGTTTCTGAAGGTGTGAAGAAGCACGGAAGGTTTTGCCACACTCCTTACATATATATGGTTTCTCTCCAGTATGTGTTCTTATATGTTCGATAAGCTGTGAAGATGTAGCGAAGGATTTCCCACATTCCTTACATTCATATGGCTTCTCTCCAGTGTGAGTTTTTATATGATTATGTAGGCTTGAGGAAACAGTGAAGGCTTTCCCACAGTCCTTACATTTATAGGGTTTGATTCCAGTGTGAATTCGAACGTGATTCTTAAGGCATGAGGAACTTCTAAAGGATTTTCCACATACCTTACATTCAAAGGGCTTCTCCTCCGTGTGAGTTTTAAAATGTTCAGTTAGTAGATAAAGCCTATTGTAGGCTTTCCCACATTCATTACATTCATAGGGCTTCTCTCCAGTGTGTGTTCGTACGTGCTTAGTAAGGCCTGAGCGCCCAGTGAAAGCTCTTCCACATTCCTTACATTCATAGGGTTTCTCTCCAGTATGAATTCTTACATGTTCCACTAGGTGTGAAGAACCCGTGAAACATTTCCCACATTCCTTACATTCATAGCGTTTCTCCCCAGTGTGGGTTCGCATGTGACTGTTAAGGTATGAAGAACATCGGAAGAATCTTCCACATTCCTTACATTCGTAGGGTTTTTGTGCAGTATGCATTGGAAGAGACACAGCATGGCTTGTGGAGTACGTGAAAGCTCCCCCACATGGTTCTTGCTCAAAGAGTTTTTCTCCATCATGAGTAATCTCATGTGCCTGAAGGTATGACTGATTAACAAAAGCTTGCTCATATTCACCGCATGCAAAGGACTTGTCTCCCAAGCACATTCCCTGGTGAACATCTGGTGACAGGCTGAAGGCTTTTCTACACTGAGTCAACAAAGAAAGTTTCTCTCCAGTAGGAGTTTTCTTGTGCAGAGGAGGAGAGTTCTCTCCATTCTCATTACTGTCATAAGTGTTTCTTGTATTTTCAGTTACCATGTATGTCGTAAGGCATGAGTGTTCACTGAAGACATCTCCAGGCTGTTCACAGTCACAGAGTTCCCCGGCATGGTGGCCTTCTGCCTATTGATGAAGGGATGAATGATGATTAAAGGATTTTTGAGACTTATTAATAGATCCCACCCATCTAAAATCAGATACAATATGATGATTATAATTTTTGCCATTTTTCATTACATGCATACAATTGCTACCCTGTGGGTTCCTTACAAGTTGAATGAAAAAACCCTTCTGTAAGAATCTTGTGCCATCTCCTCTAACCCTGAAAAGATTCCTGTATGTTTTCAGCAAATTATTTTTAAAATCTCATTATCTAGCTATGTATGTGGTAATCTGTACTTGTACCAAGATAGGATTGGGGTATCCCGTAAGTTCATAATATTTAGAATATCCCTCTAGAGACATTCTTCCCCCATGGGTCAATGTTACTTCTCTCAATTATCTCTCATTTGTGTTCATTTTCTACAATGGAATTCCCAATCTTTTTTTTTTTTTTTTTCTTTTGAGACAGAGCCTTACTCTGTTGCCTGGGCTAGAGTGCAATCCTCACTCAAGCGATCCTCCTGCCTCAGCCTCCCGAGTAGCTGGGACCACAGGCATGTGCCACCATGCCCGGCTAATTTTTTCTATATATATTTTTAGATGCCCATATAATTTTTTTCTATTTTTAGTAGACATGGGGTCTGGCTCTTGCTCAGGCTGGTCTCGAACTCCTGAGCTCAAACCATCCGCCCACCTCGGCCTCCCACAGTGCTAGGATTACAGGCATGAGCCACCGCACCCGGCCCCCAATCTTTTCTTGAGTGTGGTAAATAAGAAATCTCCCTTATTAATCTTACCATTTGCAGGCAATTTGATGTTTTTAGCCAAAAAATATCCTGCTGAAGTTCAGATACTTTTTGGTTTAAGTTGCCATTCTGAAGTAAAAAAAAAATAAAAAATAAAAAAAAATACGGATTTACACAGTAAAACGGTAGATTAAATAAATTAAAAATGATAAAGCTCATTTGTATTTTTCATATTAAATGCACTAAAAAAAATTAAGTAAATATAGATTGGATCAGTTTGGCCATGTCTAATATGTGCAAATCATAAGGGTCAAAATTTATTAATTTGTTGAATAATCTATTCCACAGAATTTAAAGAAGATGGTGAACAGAAACAGTATTATCAGGGAAAGAAAGCACTCCATCTGGACAATAAGCATACATTAAAAACATAAACTAAAAAAAAAAAAAAAAAGAGATCTTTTGTGAAATCATAGGAAAGTCTGGCATAAATGAAAAATTAATGAATATGGGAAAGTGAAGATAGCCCACAACTTCTGAGTCCCTCATGTTCTGTGACAAAGTACATCTTAAGAAAGTTCCCTTGTTACACTTTCAAACATATTGAAATTCTCATTGCCCAGGGATGATCTCTACAAACTTACCTTGGAGATCTCCTCTTGGCAATGTGCTCAATTCCTCTTCCTCCAACCAAGAGATCAGACTGGGTTTGAACAGCTGATATTCTGTACTGAGAGAAAGACACATCAGTGGAAATGGCTCATGCAAAATATAGCAAACCTATCCATGAAACAGGAATTACATTTCTAAGAAAAGCAGTTAAATTATTTCAAAGGACTTCAAAGTATATGTACCTCATTTTTCTGTATCCTAAAGAGACTGGTTATCTCTGACCCCAGACACCCACCATTCAGGCTTAAATACACATTTAAAAATGATTAAGATGTTGATTCAAATATGAAATAACCTAAGTGTAAAATAGATCTTCATTTTCATGAAAAACCTACTATACCCTCTGTGGTTCTCAATTTAGGAGTGAATCAGACTCATCTGGAGGGCTTGTTAAAATGCAAACAGGACCCAAAAAGATTTTCTGATTCATTATGTCAAGGGTGGAATATGCAAACCTACGTTTCTAATAGAATGACAATGGTGCTATTGATCCTTGGACCACATTTTGAAAACTAGCACACTAGATTAAAACCATTAGTGCAGTGACTATGTCTTGTTACTTTCCACTGTTTTCAGATTTCATGTCACTGACCCTGGAACACAGTAATAATATGTATGGGTTCCACGGGAGGCTATAAGGAATGACGGTCTTATCTACTAATGCCAGGGTTCTTATAGTTCTCCAGCATCACGTCTCTGTATAGGATTTTCTAACTTTGATCCAATAAAATCCACTCTTCTTAGGTGAACTCTACAACCACATTGTCAAAAGTCCTAAATCATCACACACATGCTGGTTTGAGTGCTGCCACATGTCATCAATGTTCACTGACAATGAGAAAGAGGAACCCAATGCCTATACAGGGTTGTAAGGGCTCCCACTGTCTACCCCAGGGTTTAGTGCTCCTAGGAACTTTATCTGCACTCACTATTGATCTCCACCAGTTATATGGCTTTCATGGCACCTCTAACACATGAACTTAATCTCCCAACTAGACTAGCTCTTCTCATCTTATTTCCCTCTATTGCAGCACGCTCCTGAGCATATTACAAACACGTGATAAACTGATGTATCAATAAATTCCTTAAGAAAAGGAAGGACACTTTCTTCTTCCTTACCGTGCGTCTGAGCACTCTGCAAAATAAGAAACATGCACTTGGCACCATGAGGGTCAAATTAACAAGCAATTACTGAAATATTGGGATGATTTTCAAGGTAATACCTAACCAATATACAGCCTTGACTTCATCAGTAAATTCAACAGGGGACTCAAAGTCTTTGAGGCTTTATTTGCTTTAAGAGGCTCTGGAGGCCGGACACGGTGGCTCACCCCTGTAATCCTAGCATGGTGGGAGGATCACTGTAGGTCAGGAGTTCGAGACCAGCCTGAGCAAGAGCGAGACCACGTCTCTACTAAAAATACAAACAAATTAGCTGGACAACTACAAATATATAGAAAAATTAGTTGGGCACGGTGGCACATGCCTGTAGTCCCAGCCACTCGGGAGGCTGAGGCAGGAGGATTGCTTGAGCCCAGGAGTTTGAGCTTGCTGTGAGCAAGGCTGACGTCATGGCACTCTAGCCCGGGCAACAGGGCTCTGAAGACTCTGTCTCCAAAAACAAACAAGCAGCTCTGGAGACATGTCCATCTAGAAGGAAATGTGTCTACCAAGTGGATGCAAAGCTTGTCATTTTTAATAAGAATACATTTTTGGCATACCGGATATCAATTAATCAGTTGGCCATCATCCTCGTGGCCTGTATATTTTCTTCATGAAGGCAAAAGATTAGAACCCTAGAAAGATGACCTGGAAAGAAAGAAGGCATGAGAACCCAGAGATGACTATAATTTCCACATTCACATATTTGGAAGTTACTCCATCCTAGTATGAAATTCCCAGGTAATCCTGCACAATCTAAAATACACACACACAGATAACCTGCTGCCACCATACAATGGCAGAATAGACTGTCTCATCTAATGTCAGAGACAGGAATGGTGAGCTATTGCCCATCAGGAAAAGGGCAACAATCTCCATTTAAAGGTAAGGAAACTTAAGTCCTGAGAAATGTGACTCTTCATTTGCCCAAGGTGATGATACTTATGAAGGAGATTAGGCAGCACCTCTTCCCAAAGCACACGTTCCCAGTGGCTGACTTACAAAACAGCAATCTCTGGCCCACCCCAGCATCTATGAAACAAACCAGGAGCATGACTGCTCAGGCCCAGACCATGGGACTCTATTGTATAACGGGGACCTGAGGCAGAGTCTCTTAAAAAGAACAACAGAACTTACCATGGGACAAAAATCAATTGCTGCCATCCTGCACAGCTGACAGCGAACACTGCTTTCCTTGATGCCAAGAACACTTCAGGGCAACTTATGAACCTAAACGGATGGCACAATCGCCATTCCTCTTGATACAGGAATATCTACAGTCCTACTGCATATTAATCACTGATCAACAAGCATCACACCACACATTAGCATTCTCTCTACAGATAATATATGTGATACCTACTAAAAGCAGAGTACTCCACGAGTATTGGTAATTATCAATGACCATTTACTGAAAAACAGTATTATGTCAGATGTCTCAGTAGGAACCTTACACGTATAAGCTCACTTAATTATCACAACAGCCCTTCACAATAGATATTATCCCTATTTAATAGCTAACTTCCCCCCACACACACCCCTCCTCCCTGCCGCCGATTCAGATAACACTAATAGATCCAACATCAGAAACTTAGGAAATGCTGAACCAGGACTTGTATGCAGATTAGTTTGCTTAAAACTCTGAACTCCTGGCTGGGAACGGTGGCTCCAACTGTATTCCTAGCACTCTGGGAGGCCAAGGTGGGAGGATCGCTTGAGGTGAGGAGTCCAAGACCAGCCTGAGCAAGAGTGAGACCCCACCTCTACAAAAAATAGAAAAATTAGCCGAGCATTGTAGCACGCACCTGTAGCCCCAGCTACTCAGGAGGCTGAGGCAGGATGATCACTTTGAATCCAGGACTTTGAGGCTGCAGTGAGCTATGATGATAGCACTGCACTGTAGCCCTTGGTGACAAACACAGACTATGTCTCAAAAAATAAAAGAGTCTGAATTCCCAAGGTTGCTGTTATGCCCACACATGACTAAAAGTAGGTCTAGAGGCCAGGTACAGTGGCTCACACCTGTAATCTTAGCACTCTAGGAGGCCAAGGCAGGAAGATCCCTTGAGTTTAGGACTTCGAGACCAGCTTGAGCAAGAGTGAGACCCCGTCTCTACTAAAAAGAGAAAAATTAGCTGGGCGTTGTGGTGTGCGCCTGTAGTCCCAGCTACTCAGGAGGCTGAGGCAGAAGGATCTCTTGAGCCCAGTAGGGCCACGGCACTCTAGCCCCGGGCAACAGAGTGAGACTCTGTCTAAAAAAAAAAAAAACCAAACCCAAAAATAATGAAAGAAAAATAATGAAGACCAGAGCAAAAATAAATTAAGACTAGGCCAGGCACAGTGGCTCACACCTGTAATCCCAGCACTTTGTGAGGCTGAGACAGGAGGATCACTTGAGCTCAAGAGTTCCGTTATCAGCCTGAGCAATATGGCAAGACCCCATGTGCACAAAAAATAGAAAAATTAGGCAGGCATAGTGGCATGTACCTGCAATCCCAGCTACTCAGAAGGCTGAGCCAGGAGGATTGCTTGAGCCCAGAAGTTTGAGATTGCAGTGAGTTGTGACAATGCCACCGCACTCTAGTCCAGGCAACAGGGTGAGACCCTGTCTCCAAAGACAAAAAAACCAGACTTAAAAAAAGAAAAAAAAAAAAAAGAATGAAATGAAAAGTTGACTTTTTGAAAAGATAAAAATCAACAAATCTTTAGCTAGACTAAAAAAAGAAAAAAGACCCAAAGAAATGAAATCAGAAAGAAAAAGGAAATGTAACAAGAAAGACCACAAAGTAAAGACAGTAAAACCACAGAAGAAAAACTCATTAGGGACTATTATGAACTACATGCCAATAAATTGGAGAATCTGGAAAAAAATGGATAAATTTTTGGACACATACAAGATTGAACGATGAATAGAAAACCTCAACAAACCAGTAACAAGTAATGACACTGAATCCATAATGAAGTCTCCCATTAAAGTAAAGCACAGGAACTGAGGCTTCACTGCTAAATTCTACCGAACATTTGAAAAACTATTACCAATTCTATTAAAATTTTACAAAAATTGATGAGCCAAGAATACTTCCAAACTCTTTCTATGAGGCCAGCGTTACCCTGATACTTACACCAGACAAGGGCACAACAAAAATAGAGAACTACAGGCCAATATCACTGCTGAACATAGATGTAAAAATCCTCAACAAAATATTAGCAAAATGAATTCAACAACATATTAAAAAGATCATTCACCATGATCAAGTGGGATTCATCTCAGGGATGCAAGGATGGTTCACACACAAATCAATAAACATGATACATCACATTAAGAGAATGAAGAACAAAAATCAAACGGTCATTTCAATAGATGCTGAAAAAGCATTTGATAAAATGCAACATCCCTTTGTGATAAAAACCCTCAAAAAACTGGGTATAGAAGGAACATACCACAAAATAAAAAAGGCCATGGGGGATGTGGGATGGGACATGTGGGATGGATAACAAACCCACAGCCAACATTATACTGAACAGGAAAAAACTGAAAGCCTTTCCTTTAAGGTATAGAATAAGACAAGGACACCGATCTTCACCACTTTTATTCAACATAATACTGGAAATTCTGGCCAGAGCACTTAGGCAATAGAAAGAAATAAAGGGCATCCAAATTGAAACGGAAGAAGTCAAATTAGCCTTGTTTGCAAATAACATGGTCTTATATTTAGGAAAACCTAAAGCCTCCACCAAAAACTGTTAGAACTGGTAAAGGAATCTTCAGTGAAGCTGCAGGACACAAAGCCAACACACAAAAATTGGCAGCATTTATACACACCAACAGTGAACAATCTGAAAAAAGAAATCTCAAGAAAGCAATCACAGCAGGGGGCGGTGGCTCATGCCTATAATCCCAGCACTCTGGGAGGCCGAGGCGGTCGGATCCTTTGAGCTCACGAGTTCGAGAAAAGCCTGAGCAGGAGCGAAACCCCGTCTCTACTAAAAATAGAAAGAAATTAGCTGGACAACTAAAAATATATATATAGAAAAAATCAGCCAGGCATGGCGGTGGCATGCCTGTAGTCCCAGCTACTCGGGAGGCTGAGGCAGGAGGATTGCTTGAGCCCAGGAGTTTGAGGTTGCTGTGAGCTAGGCTGATGCCACGGCACTCTAGCCTGGGCAACAGAGTGAGACCCTGTCTCAAAAAAAAAAAAAAAAGAAAGAAAGCAATCACACTTACAAACAGCTACAACAAATATAAAATACCTAGGAATCAATTTAACCATGGATGTGAAAGATCTATACAAGGAAAACTATAAAACAGTAAAGAAAGAAACCGAAGAGGACACAAAAATGTGGAAAGCTATTTCACACTCATGGAATGGAAAAATTAATATTGTGAGAATGACAATACTACCCAAAGCAATCTACATTCAATGACATCTCTATCAAAATACCATTAGCATTCAACAGAAATAGAAAAAATAATCCTAAAATTTGTATGTAACCACAAAAGACCAAAGCACTCCTAAGCAAATCTTGTCATATGCAGCAACATGGATGGAACTGGAGATCATTATGTTAAGTATAATAAGGCAAGCACAGAAAGACAAATACCACGTTTTCATTCATATGTGGAAGTTAAAAAAGTGATCTCATGAAGATAGAGAGGGATGAAGAGAGGTTTATTAATGGTTACAAATACGGTTTGGCAGAATAAATAAGAACTGGTGTTTGACAGATCAGTAGGGTGACTATAGTTAACATTAACTTATTGTACATTTCAAAACAGGTAGAGGAGAATATTTCAAATGTTGCTAGCATAAAGACAAATATTTAAGGTGATGAATATTCCAATTATGCTGATTTGATTATATCAAATTATCACGTGTACTCTAAAAAATATATATCTATTATGTATCAATAAAAAAATTAAGGGGTGCGGTGGCTCATGCCTGCAATATTAGCACTCTGGGAAGCTGAGGCAAGAGGATCACTTGAGGTCAGGAGTTCAAGACCAGCTTGAGCAAGAGTAGAAAAATCAACCAGGCATGATGGCTTATGCCTGTAGTCCCAGCTATTTAGGAGGCTGAGGCAGGAGGATCGCTTGAGCCCAGGAGTTTGAGATTGCAGTGAGCTAGGGTGACGCCACAGCACTCGCCTGTGTAACAGAGTGAGACTTCTGTCTCAAAAGAAAAAAAGAATTAAATAAAGAATTATATAAAGTAGAGAGTGGGAGATTCAGGAGCCAGTTTCTGTGGGTTCAGTTGTCTGGATCATATAAAGATAATCCCCTCCAATATGTCACTCCAAGTTACTGCATCTACCACCAGAAAAGAGGCACAACACTCTGTAAACCTTTTGAATTTTGGAGGTGACATATACAACATTTGAATGTGCTTTAATGCCCCATACAGTCAGCTGTAAGCCTTCTAATTTCAATGGATTGGAGCAAGTTCAGGCTGCAGTAAAAGCTTCTCAAGCACTTGATCCACCTTTATCCAGCAGACCCAATGATACTCAAAGTGTCCGTGGTCAATAGGATACTGTTGGAAGCTTCTGGCAAGCATCAATATGAGAGAGCACAGCCCTCTAGTATTTTAGAGGAAATGTATGCCCTCTTCTGCAGGTAACTTTTTCTTTTGAGTAACAGGTTGTGGCCTGCCACCAGCAGTGACTAAGGCAGTGAAGTCACCATGAAGTGACTAAGGCAGAGTTACGCTGACATCTTATGGCCCCACAAGCATAAAATACTATCAGCCCTTATCAGTGTTTGCCAACCTATCCCATGGACCCAACTACAAGTTTATAGGCAATAGCATGAATGAAGGAATATTTAAACACACCATGAGAACACAATCAGAAATATCTGATTGTGTGACTTTCTAAGAAAAGGTGTGACTCTTCAAAAGTCAATGTAATAGACAATAATGACTATTCTAGGTGAAAAAACAATAAAATCCATAAACAATTGCAATGCATAAAACTTGAATGGACCTTTGATCCAAAACACCCACCAATGTATGTTGGAAAAAAGTGGAGAATTTCAGTTATTACACAAAGTCGACATTAGATGACAGTATTATTTTTAATTTTCTTAGGTAAAATACTAGTATTGTGGTTTTATTAGGGCAATGTCTTTACCTTTGTAAGATGCATTACCAGGCATTTAAAGGTCAAATATCCCGTATGCAATTTATGCTCAACCTACACTCAAATAATAGTTCTCCATAAAACGTATTTATCTATCTGAGGAACAAACAAACACAATGCTAAAATTCTATCATAAGGGGTATTCCTTGTACTGAACGTTCACATTTGCCTTAAGTTCAGATTTTTAGTGCAAGCATGCTGTTAACAATGAATTCGATTACCCTAGTAATAAAGCCTCTATTCTTTCTTCCTGGAGGCCCCTATTTTTAAGCTTTGTGGGGACGTACAGGCCTAAGAACTTCAGATGAAGAGAACAGCTGAGTATTCCTGCTTGTCTTTAATGGAAAAGCTTGTAGTCTGCATGTTTATATTCATATACAGAAACACAACTAAGAATCTGTATTATTTTTCTATCCGAACATAATACGTCAAAAATAAAGGACAACAAGACAACGCCAAATTCTCAGATGAAAACACTCTTTAACAAAAAAACAGAAGCAGAGGCCCCCACTGAACCAACTTTCTACCAAGTACTTACCAGGAACACGCCAGAATCGCCAGGTTCCTGAGGTGGGAGAACAGAGTGAGAGTCCACCTGACTCGAACGGCGGAAATTCTTTTCCTTTTGGGGAAAGAAAAAATTCACAAACGTTGCTTTGGAGGCTTTGGAAAAGGAGAGCAAAGCGGATGAAAACATCGCACCGACGCAGAGTTACAGCAGTTCCCCCGACCCAGCTCCCCGCGGCGACCCGGGGCCGAGAGGCCTCCTGGAACTGGCCGCGCCGGGAGGACCCGCTGCCCGGCGGACGCGAGTTGAGCGGGCCAGGCCTCTCTATGCGGAGGCCCCTCGGCAGCCTCGCCCAACTCTCCAAATGATGCCCCCTTGCTACTTCCCGGCCCCAAACGCAAGCACGCGGGACTCACCTAAGCCAGAGCTCACCCCGCCATTATAAAAGCCAAATGGCACAACACGCGCGGAGCCAGCGCCGGAAAAGATGGCGGTGCGCCATGACGTCACTTCCGCCGACTGCCTCGGGCCGGGCGGGGCTCCCGGGCTCGAGCGTCAACCACCCAGGAACCGGCGGAATAGAGAAATGCTTGTTTCCTCCCGCGTAGGTGTCGGTGGGCCCTACGGTTGCCTCAGTCAGGGACCCAGAAGCGGGGCTGGAGCAGAAACAGGCGCGTTGACAAGGGGAGGTTAGGATCACGCCTCCGAGCGGGGCCCACACGCGGGGGCAGGGCTGGAGCTGGGCCCAGGCACAGTCTGGATCGCCCGACTGACTAGAAGGGCCGGTTTTGGGGTGGGGATACACCCAGGATGATGCTCATAAAAAGCTTTTCTGTGTCTCCCTGCTCCCTCCGAGTTCTTAGAGCTTTTTTTTTTTTTTTAAGAGAGTCTTGCTCTGTCACCCTGGCTAGAGTGCAGTGGCATCATCATAGCTCACTGCAACCTCCAGCTCCTGGGCTCAAGCAATCCTCCTGCCTCAACCTCCTGAGTAGCTGGGACTAGAGGCGCGGCACCACGCCCGGCTAATTTTTTAAGTGTTTTGTAGAGACAGGGGTCTTGCTATGTTGTCCAGGCTGGTCTCGAATTCCTGGCCTCAAGCAATCCTCCTGAAGTGTTGGAATTACAGGCGTGAGCCATGCAGCTGGCCCTAGAGCTCTTTCAGTGATTTTTCCGTATTGATAAACTTGCCAGTGAATGTCAAGGTATATCTCTTCCATTCAATCAATATCTACTCTAGGCGTTTATTGGCTCTTATTCTTTATTTTATTTTTTTTCTTGACAGGAGGGGTCTCCTTTTGTCGCCCAGGCTAGAGTGCAATAGTGTGATCATAGCTCACTGCAACCTCAAACTCCTGGCTCAAGGGATCCTCCTGGCGTCAGTCTCCTGAGTAGCTGGGACTACAAGCGTGTGCCACCGCGCCAGCTTGTTTCTCTATTTTTTGTAGAGACAGAGATCTCTCTTGCTCAGGCTTGTCTTGAACTCCTTGCCTCAAGCACAAGGAATAACTGCAGCTGGCCTGTTATTCCTTTTTGTTTATCAGAACAACATGGTGAACTCTAGTAGTTGATTCCTTTGCGTTTTCAATATAATAGTATTTTCTGCAAATCTTGATTTTTTTTCCTTCATCAAATATGTGTTTCTATTGTTATTTTTCTGATGTAACCATAGGGGTCAGGACCACTTACATATACTATGTTGTAAAATAACAGTGATACCAGCATTCTCCCCAGGTTTATTCAGAAATGTAACATAATTCCAATAAAAATACCAAAAGTTTTTTATGGAGTTAGTCACATTGATACTAAAGTTTATATGGAAGAACAAACATGATAATAACCAAGAAAATGCTGACAAACAAAAGCAATGATGATCTACAGATATTAAAATGTACTATAGGCCAGGAGCAGTGGTTCACGCCTATAATCCTAGCACTCTGGGAGGTCGAGGCGGGAGGATTACTTGAGCTCAGGAGTTTGAGGCGAACCTGAGCCAACCCTGTCTCTACAAAAAATAGAAAAATTAAGGCCGGGTGTCGAGGCATGCATCTGTAGTCCCAGATACTGGGGAGGCTCAGGCAAGAGCATTGCCTGAGCCCAAGAGTTTGAGGTTGCAGTGAGCTATGATGACGCCACTGCATTCAAGCCTGGGGAAGAAAAAAGGAAGGAAGGAATGCAGTGGCTTGGGGTATTCATAGCCCCAGGGTTTATCTTATCTATGGCTAGCAATTTCACAGAGTATACAAAGCAGGCACACTTTAGGAGAGAGGAGAGAGTCTCCTTGCTGGTTTGATGAAGGAAGGAACATGTTGAGGAAGTCCAGCTAAGCTAGGAATGGTGACTGTCCTCCAGAACCTGAGGGAGGCCTCCAACGAAAACCAGCAAAAACCAGGGCCTTTATTCACAAGCCACAAGGAAATGAATTCTGCTGACAACATAAATGAGCTGGAAAGCAGATTCTGCCTGTACAAGTTTCCAAAATACAGCCTGATACCTTGATTGCAGCCTTGTGAGACCCTAAGAAGAATACCCAGCTAAACTATTCCTGGACTCCAGACCCCATGGAAACTTCGAGATAGTAATTATGTGTTTCAAGGAAAAAAAAAAGTACTTAAAATCTACTCTCTTAGCAAATTCCAAGGATACAATACAATTAACTTAAATCTCCATGCTATATATTAAATCCCAGAATTATTCATCTTATAACTGAAAATTCAAACCGTTTGACCAACTTCTCCCCAATTCCCTCCTCTGCATCCCATTCCCTAGCAACCAATGTACTCTGCTTCTATGAGTTCAGCTTTTTCAGATTCCATATGTAAGTGAGATAATACAGGATTTCCTTTTTTTAAAGGCTAAATAATATTCACATATATATTACATTTTTTATGCATTCCACTGTCAAGGGACATTTAGGTTGTTTCCATAACTTGTCTACTGTGAAAAATGCCTCAATGAAGATGGGAATGCAAATATCTCTTTTGAGTACTGATGTCATTTCTTTTTGGCATATACCCAGGAGTGAGATTGCTGGATCATGTGGATCATGATGCTATCTCATTTTTTGAGTAAAACCTCCATACTGTTTTCCGCAATGGCTGTACTGCGGCACCATGTCTGGAAAAAGACTGCTCTTTCCCCATTGAATGATCTTGGCACCATTGTCAAAAATCATTTGATTATATCTGTAAGGATTTATTTCTGAGCTTTCTATGTTATAATTGGTCTATGTGTCTGTCATATGCCTGTACCATAATGTTTTGATTACTGTAGCTTTGTAGTAGCTTTTTTTTTTGAGACACAGTCTCACTCTGTCACCCAGGATAGAGTACCGTAGTGTCATCATAGGTCACTGCAACCTTAAACTCTTGAGCTCAAGCAATCCTCCTGCCTCAGTCTCCTGAGTAGCTGGGACTACAGGTGTGTGCTGCCACACCTGGCTAATTTTTCTATTTTTTATAGAGACGGGGTCTCGCTTTTGTTCAGACTAGTCTGAATGAAACTCCTGGCATCAAGCAATCCTCCTGCCTTGGCCTACCAAAGTGCTAGGATTACAGGTGTGGCCACCCACTGTGCCAAGCCTTGTAGTAACTTTTGACATCAGAAAAGTGTGAATCCTACAATGATGTTCTTTTTCAAGATTGTTTTCACTATATGGACTCCATTGAGATTCCATATGTGCATGATCTTTTGTAACCTAAACTTCAGAAGTGACTTAACATCACTTCTGCCATGTTCTGCTGGTCACAGAGACCAAGCCTGGTATCATGTGAGAGGAATACACACAAAGATATGAATATCAGGAAGCAGGGATTATTGGGAACCAATTTGGAGGCCACCAGTACAGAGGAGAATTTGCCAATATCTAACAAAACTATGTGTACAATACAGCAATCCTACTTCTAAGAATTTGCCCTGAAGGTAAACCTTTAACAACTCAAGTTTGCTCAGGATTACTAATTGCAGCACTGTTTGTAATTGCAAATTTGGGTGTTTTTTTTCTTTCTTTTTCTTTTTCTTTTTTTTGAGACAGCATCTCCCTGTGTTGCCCAAGCTAGTCTTGAACTCCTGAGCTCTAGCAATCCTCCAACTTTAGCCTCCCAAGTGGCTGGTATTACAGGCATATGTCACTGCACCTGGCCTGCAATCGCAAATTTGAATGACTTGAATACTCTCAAGTAGTAAAGTAGCTGAATATTGTATGGTACATCCGCCAGTGGAGTATTATGTACCTACAGAAATAAATGAAGGTCTCTATGAACTCAGATGGAGTGATTTCCAAGATATACCATTAAGTGAAAACTGCAAAACAGTATCTATAGTATGAAACCTTTTCTTTAAGAAAAATAGACAATAGTAAGATATCTGTTCATTTTGAGTACAAGGAAACACAGGATTATTCAGAAAATAATAAAATTCAGAATCTATAGGGGATGGATGAACAGCATGGTGGAATGAAAACAGGGTGGAAAAGATACAGAACATATCATTCTGTTTAGTTCTAATGTTTAATGCCACATTATTTTTTTACATATTTTTTTATAATCAACAAGTATAGAGGGACAACCTAAAATGGAATATGAAAATATCTCTACTGAATCAGTTGAGTGTGTCTCCAGGCTGAAAGGACTGCATCTAGAACAAGTCACATGTTTGACGACAACAGCCATTTTCTGGGATGGCAAAAATTCCAATCTTCCATATAGAACTTAAAGGAAAAAATGTATATCCCTAGACATTTTCATGAATTAGAGAATAAACATAAATAAATTAAATTTCCCACTCAGAAAAAGAAAGAAAAAATAGCTAAGTAAACCAATATAAAAAAAGTTACAAAGGAATTATCCTATTAAAAAAAGCACTAGGCTTGTTTCCTTTGCCTAGCCAGACAGATGATGGTGCTCACTTGTAATCCCAGATACTAGGGAGGCTGAGGTGGGAGGTTCACTTGAGCCCAGGAGTTTGAGTCCAGCCTGGACAACATAGTAAGACCCCATCTCTATTATTAATATTTTAAAAAAGCACTAATCCCAGACATTTTTACATAGGAAATGTATGAAACTTTCAAGGTCCAGATGGCCCTAATTCTCCATAAGTCTTTTCAGAGTACTGAAAATGAAGCAAATCTTGCGTAACCCTTTTATGATGCAAGTACAAGATTGATATATAAACCAATAAAGACAGCACAATTACTAAAAACTGCAGAATCATATCAGTAATGAATAAATGCACTATGTAAAATATTAGCAAATTCCAACACCACTTTACACAAATAATAAATCAGGAGCAAGTGGAATGTATTCCAGGGATACAAGGTTGGTTCAGCCTGATCTCTATCTTACAGCAGTATATTCCATTGTTATGGATGATACCTGGTATTTGCCCATGGCAATGCCAGAGGATTCAGGTCAGACACATCCTCTCCCAAAGAGGTAACATTCTCCCACTTCCCTGGGATAAAGCTCCAGCCTGAGTGGAAGTCCAGCAGATGAGAGCATCTGTTCTGGCAGACTAGAGGATGCAGTGTAGAAGAGATGGCAGCCTCACCTCAGCACTGGTCAATTCTCTGGGCCTCTGGAACTCTGGGTGGTGCTAGAATCACTACTTTTGGGTGGTGGGAGCCATTCTAGGGGCTTCCAACAAACCCTTCTGCCTCCTTCCATCCTACCAGGTTCAGGGGCCAATGGAAGAAATCTGAGAGAGACCAGAGGATTGTAACAGTGCTTTTGGGAATCACTGACATAAATGCGGGGAGGCTCTTGGAATTCTCCTAACCCCTAGTACCCACTTACATCTCATCCCATCAACTGTTTCTGTAAGCCCTCGGTCCTGCTGACTGTCCTGAACCCCTAAGCAGAGGAAGATGAGCTCAAATCTTGATTTTTCTTGTCACTGGTCACAGGGAAAGATGCCCAGGTTCTTCTATGACCATTGACAGAATTCTTCACTGCTAAGATGAGTGGGCCTAGTTTTGGAAGCTTCTCCAATGCATCGTGAAGAACCACTATTTATCAGCTTGTATGCCAAGCGGTATGTGTATCAGTTGGCCTTTACTATGTAAGAAAAAAACCTCAAGACTTAGTAGCTGACAACAGCAGGCATTACTTAACAGAAGCCTCTTGAGGATGGACTTGCATTGCTCAGTTCTGCTTATTTCTACTGGTCAGAGCAAGTCAAAAGAAAAATTCACAAAGGAAAGGAAAACAGACTGCACCTTCAGATGGGAGTAACATCAAAGGATTTGTGGCCATTTGTAATCTATCACAGGATATCATTGGGCCCGACTGTGTCAAGGGGCCTGTTCTTTTGGCCACCAGATCTGTTTAGTGACTTGGGTGACAATACACTTATTACTGGGTATTTGGAAGTATGATGCTCTGGAGGAGTATGATGGGAATTCCTGTATTCAAATGGCCCAGAACGCTTGGTTGAAAAGGAAAGTTATTAATGAACACTTAAATTTAGAAATTTAATTTAGTATGTTTTAGGGTAGTGAGTACAATAAAAGTAATAGAATGTATAAATTTCAAACATCAAGAGTAAAATAATTTAAATGAAAAATATAGTCAATGCAAAGAGAAGGGAACACAATAAGACAAATACAGAAAAAAATAAGATGCTAGAAATTAATCCAATTCATTACTAATTACATTATATGTAACAGACTAAATGCTCAAGGTAAAAGAAAAGGATTGCTAGTTGGGATTTTTCAAATATCCAGATTTTTTAAATACCTCAGCTAAAGTAAGTATTAAAAGACACAACTAAAAAGGCAACAGAAAGACTGAGAAATAGAGGAAAATCAAGCTGATAGAGCTACATAAATACCTAACAGAATTAATGGAATAGAAAACATACTAGAAATAGTGTTGATTTTTCAAGCCAAAGATTCTTTGAAATAAATGACAAAACTGAATATTTTCTCCAAGATTAACACAAGAAAAGGGAAAGAATGCAAAGAAATCTTTATGAAATGCAAAAGGAGACACTTATTCCCCATAAATACTTTCAGAGTATTGAAAATGAAGCAAATCTTGTCCTTTTATGATACATGGTTGATACATAAACTGATAAAGACAGCACAATCATTAACAACTGCAGAATCATATCACATACAAAAGGAATTTATATAACCAGCAAACATTAAAAATACAATGCTGAAGAAACCTTATTTATGCTATAATCATAAAAAAATTGAATAGCCTTAAATCAACACAGAAAAAAGGTAACTAAAACAGCAATAACAATTACCCTAGATCCAGATAATTTAACTTGTAAAATTTACCCTCCATAAAAGTCCCCATTTAAATTACCAGTTATTCCAGCATCATTTATTAAATATGCACCCTTTCCCCCATAGAAATGCAATGAAATTATCATGCTGTGTGGGTCTTTCCAGGCTCTCTATTATGTTCCATGGGTTTGTCTGTGTACAAGGCAACACTATATTAATTACTTTAATAAATCTTGGCATTTATTAGGGGAAGTTTCCCATCTTGTTCATCAGGTGTGTCTCGATCCTTGGCATTGTTCTTCCATATACCTTTTAGAAACATTTCAAGTTCTACAAAAAAACGCTGGGATTGCATTAAATCTATAGCTCAATTTGGGGAGAATGACATCTTGATAGTATTCTAACACCACAATGTATCTGCATTTATTTAGTTATCTTGTTTTAATGTTGTTCTTTAAAGTTTAATGTTCTCAAAAGAGGGCTTACACATTTTTGGTTAGATTTATCATAAGTACTTACAAAAATTGTTATTTAATGATTAAGATGTCTTATCACTGGCCAGTGGACTTTCTTCAAGCTGGCTCCTCTCCTTTTGACAAGATCCTAGCAGTAATTGATTGCTTTCATTTAGGACGTATTCCAACATCATCTTGTACATTTCCTACACTAGTTACCTTATGAATGTAATTGTATATGTGATCTGTGGACTTTTGGATTTCTGCTGTTTGGGGAAATTTTCTCATTGCTTTTTTTTTAATTAATTACCTGGTATTTTGTTTTGTTTATTGTTCCATTCCACAACACTTTGTAGTTGGGTATTGAGATTTTTTCTTTCTGTTTCATCTCCTACTTGATTTACTTAATTTACATCCTTTCTATCACCTTTCTTTTTGAACTGCATTCTGTCAAAATTCCTTGACTCAATCTTTGAGATCTTTCCTGTTTTGAAATCTGAGTATTTACTGCTATAAATTTCCCTCTTAGGATTACTTTCACTGCATCTGTCTTTGTCCGTTCAGGCGACTATAACAAAGTACCATAGACTGGGTGGATAATACACAACAGAAATTTATTTCTCACAGTTTTGGAAACTAGGAAGCCCAAGATCAACACACCATCAGATTGAGTGTCAGGCAAGGGACCTACTTGGTGGAAGTGGCAGAGGATCTCTCTGAGGTGTCTTTCATGAGGGCAGTCAGCCCATTCTGCAGAATTCTCAGGACCTCATCACCTCCCAAAGTCCCCACCTCCTAATACAATCACCTTAGGGGTTAAGATTTCAACATATGAATGTTGAGGAGACAAAAACATTTAAGCCATAGCCATAAGTTTTGGTATGCCATGTTTTTCTTTCCATTTTTCTCAAGGTATTTTCTAATTTCCCCTGTGCCATCTTATTTGACCTGTTGGTTGGTCAGGAATGTGTTATTTATAATAAAACATATTTGTGAATTTTCCAATTCTCCTTCTGTTTTTCATCTCGTTTTATCCTATTGTGATTGGAAAAGATGATTTGAATTTCAGTCTTTTATATTTCATTAAGTCTCATTTTGTGGCCTGACGTGTTTTATACTAGAGACTATTGCATATAAACTTGAGAAAAATGAATATTCTGCTGTTGTTGGGTGAAGTGTTCTGAATGTGTCTGTTAGGTCCACCTGATATATAGTGCTTATCCTGTTTCTTTATTGATATTATGTGTGGCTGTTCTATCTACTGAATTGAAAGTGGTCTATTATAGTCTCCAACTGTTATGGAATTGTCTATTTTTCCCTTTAATCCTGTCAGTGTTTGCTTTATGTATTTTAGGCTCTGATGTTTGGTACATATACATTTATAATTGTTATATTTTCATGATGAATTGTACCTTTTGTCAATATATACTGTTCTTCATTGTCTCTTTTAACAGTTTTTAAATGGAAGTTTGTTTTGTCTAATATTAGTATACCCAGCCTACCTCTCTTTAGGTTACTATTTACATGGAATATATTTTTCCAACCTTACACTTTCAACCTTTTTTTGACTTTAGATCTAGAGTGAGGAACAGCATATAGTGGGGTTATATATATATATATATATTTATTTTTATTTTTTTTTTTTTTGAGACAGAGTCTCACTTTGTTGCCCGGGCTAGAGTGAGTGCTGTAGTGTCAGCCTAGCTCACAGCAACCTCAAACTCCTGGGCTTAAGCGATCCTCCTGCCTCAGCCTCCCAAGTAGCTGGGACTACAGGCATGCGCCACCATGCCCAGCTAATTTTTTCTATATATATTTTTAGTTGTCCAGATAATTTATTTGTATTTTTTGTAGAGACATGGTCTTGCTCAGGCTCGTCTCGAACTCCTCACCTCAAGCAATCCACCCGCCTCAGCCTCCCAGAGGGCTAGGATTACAGGCGTGAGCCACCGCGCCTGGCCAGTGGGGTTACATATTTTAATCCATTCCACTGAATTATGTCTTTTGATTGGGGAATTTAATCCATTTACCTTTCACATAATTACCAATAAAAAGACTTTTTTTGCAATTTCGTTACTTGGTTTCTATATATCTTATTATTACTTTTTGTTCATCATTTCCTTTACTATTACCTTATTTTTGTTTTTGTTTTTTTTGTAGTGACACATTTTCTTTTCATTTTGTGTATACTACATAGATATTTTCTCTGTGGTTACCATGGGGATTAAATATAACATCCTGGGCGGACACAGTGGCTCATGCCTGTAATCCTAGCACTTGGGAGGCCGAGGCGGGCGGATCCTTTCAGCTCAGGAGATCGAGACCAGCCTGAGCAAGAGCAAGACCCCGTCTCTACTAAAAATAGAAATTATATGGACAACTAAAAATATATAGAAAAAATCAGCCGGGCATGGTGGCGCATGCCTGTAGTCCCAGCTACTCGGGAGGCTGAGGCAGAAGGATTGCTTGAGCCCAGGAGTTTGAGGTTGCTGTGAGCTAGGAGGACGCCATGGCACTCACTCTAGCCTGGGCAACAGAGCGAGACTCTGTCTCAAAAAATATATATATATAACATCCTAACACCCACTGCATAGTCCACTGCTCCAGTCCCAGCTCTTCCCCCATGCTGTTCTCAGTATAACAGGGAAAAAAATCTTAGAAGGAATTTTAAAAGCAATTAAACTTTTCAACCACAGAAAATTGAGGGGCAGGTGCCTACACTGACAGTAAGACACAGAGAAGGACAATCTCATTTTCATGTCATTTATTTCCATTTCTCCTCCAGTATGAATTATCTTGTGTATATTAAGTATAGTACCTGATAGCTTCCCAGAATTCTTCATAGTTTCTCCTTCCAGCGAGTATTTTCCAAGTCTCTTAATGGGTGTGTATTTACTAAAAACATTCCCACATTTTTACATTGATATAGCCTCTCTGCAGTGGGTTTTCACAGGTACAGCAAGACTTGTAAAATGGATCCAGCATTTTCCTCATTCCCTAGAATCACAATTTCTCTAGGGTGAATTATCATTTTTACTAAAGGACAAAAACAGAATTAATGTGTATGTGTATATGTGTGTTTATGTATATATGTGTGTATATGTGTGTGTGAGTGTGTGTGTGTGTGTATATATGTAGGTATTCCTATATTTTTAACATTTATGTTTTGGGCCTCTGTGAGATTACCAAATATTAACATATGAGGCAGAGCTAAAGCTTTCCCGTGTATATTACCTTCACAGGGTTTCTCTCTACTGCATGTTGATTTATTAACACCTGAAGGATTTTTAAAATTTCTTAAATTCATGAGGCTTTTTACACAGGAAACCATCAGAAATTTCTGAAGGATGTCCCATATTTCTTACATATATAGGGTATCTGTCCACTGTTGAGTTCTTAAATGTTGAGTTATTAAAAGGCATGAAGAAGTGAAGATCTTGTGGCCTTTACACTTGTAGGGTTTTATACCACTGTAAATTCTCATGTGGATACTAAGGCCTGAGCATAAAGTAAATAAGCACATTCCTTACATACAGAGGGTTTTTCCCAAATGTGGGTTATGATGTCCTGTTAAGGCATGTGAAGTATTATAAGGCTGTATCTCAGTCTTACCTTCAATTGGCTTTTACAGTAATTTTAGATAGTAAAATAATGTTGGAACAACAACAACAAAAAGGCTTTCTGACATGTCTTAGAGTGAGAAGTTTTTTCCCTCAAACATTAGTTTTTATGGTTTATAAGGTACAAAGAATTACTGTTCTCCCCTATTCCTTGTATGAATGGGCCTTCTGCCCATGGTAAATTCACACCTGTTATATAAGAAATGAAAACTGAGTGAAGGTTTCTCACACATTCTTTACATTCATAAGTTTTTTTCCAGTTGAGTTTAGATACAAATACTAAGATCTGAGGACAATTTCAGGTTTTTTCACATGCCTTAGTTCTTACATGTTTAGCAAGTGCTGAAGACTGAGTGAAGTTTTTCCCACATTCCTTACATTCATATGGTTTTGCTCCAGTGTGAGTTCGCATGTGAACATTAAGGCACGTGGAATATCTGAAGGCTTTCCCACATTCTTTACATTCATAGGGCTTTTCTCCTGTGTGAGTTCGCATGTGCATATTAAGATTTGTGGACCGAGCAAATGCTTTCCCACATTCCTTACATTCATAGCCCTTTTCTCCAGTGTGAGTTCTTAAATGTGTACTAAGGCCTGATGACTGAGTGAAGGCTTTCCCACATTCCTTGCATTGATATGGCTTCTCTCCAGTGTGGGTCCTTACATGTTGGTTAAGCATTGAGGAATGATTAAAGGCTTTCCCACATTCCTTACACTCATAGGGTTTTTCTCCAGTGTGTGTTCGCATGTGTAAAACAAGTCCTGAAGAACGAGGGAAAGTTTTCCCACATTCCTTACATATATATGGCTTCTCTCCACTATGAACCCTTACATGTTTTGTGAGGTATGAAGAATGAATAAAAGCTTTTCCACATTCCTTGCATTCATATGGTTTTTCTCCAATGTGAATTCGTATGTGTAAAATAAGTCCTGTGGATCGAGTAAAGGCTTTGCCACATTCCATACATACATAGGGCTTCTTTCCACTGTGAATTCTTATATGATCTGTAAGGTATGAGGAATGGGTGAAGGCTTTTCCACACTCTCTACATTTATATGGTTTTTCTCCAGTGTGAATTCTGATGTGTAATTTAAGTCCTGTGGACTGAGTGAAGGCTTTGCCACATTCTTTACAAACATAGGGTTTCTCTCCACTGTGAATTCTTATGTGGCCTATAAGGTGTGAAGAATGACTGAAGGCTTTCCCACATTCCTTACATACATAGTGTTTTTCTCTGTTGTGAGATCTCATATGTACCTTAAGGGATGACTGCTTAAGAAAAGTTCTCTGACAATCTCTGCATTCACACAATTTCTTTTGTGTATGAGTTTTGTTCTGGCCATTATGATTTGGAAACTGGCTAAAAGCTTTTCCATATTGAAAAACCTTAGAAGTTTTTTCCCCCAAATTAGTTTTCTTGTAAAAATTACCAATTAAGTTCTTTCTTAAGGCTTTTCCACTCTGATTATCCTTAGAAGTTTTCTCTCCAATGTGAGTTCTCATGTGAGTCATAAGAGATGGATGTTCACTAACAACTTTTCCACAATAGTTAGAGCCACAGAGTTTCTCTGCCATATTGCTTCTCTCCTGTTGATTAAGATATGAATGATAACTAAAGATTTTCTCATATGCAGTACAGCAATAGAATTTCTCCCCCATCACAACATTTATGCATTGGAAACATCATATTTGAACATTTTAACATTTCCACTATGTGTACACAGTTCCTGCCCTGTTTGGGGGTTATTTTAAATGATATTCGGAGAATCTCTTCACAGACTGCTTTTTCTGGGTAAATGCCATTTTCCTCATATAATTCTCATGGATATTATGCTTCTTGTTCTAGTGTGGAAGATTTTATCCCTTGGAAATCTTACCATTTGTATTCCATTTGATGATTTTTCTGCATATATATCTTGAAGCAGTGGGGAGCCTTTGGTTTTGAGTTGCAAATTCAATTCTGAAAATAAAATAAAAAATACAGGTTTGGAGAAAAACTGGAGGATAAAGTTGTTTAAAATCATAAGGCACAGGAATGGCATTACCAAATGTGGCACAGTGGGGAGCTCCAGGGCTCTTTCTCACCACAAGACAACTAACAAACTCAGAAAAGCTATCAGAATCAACTATTGCGGAACTTTGGAATCTGGTCAAACATTTACAACAACCAGGGGAACACTTAAGGAAGAAAGGGTGGCTGTATTTCACTAGAACACTGTGGCATTTTAAATTGGAAGGTACTATCCACATTCTCCAGATTACTCACTGCTGTACAGATGGCAGGACAAATGCCCTGCACAAGTTGGTAGTGCCAAAAGGAGCAATAGGGGCCTTATCCTCAAAGAATTGTCTTTGTGTGTTTTGAACTGTCTGGCAGCTTCCTCAAGGGCTAGTGCAAGGGCTTGCTTCTATTTCACCCAACTCAGAGTTTTCAAGACTGAGGCAGCATCCCAAGCAGCTTCTGCTCAAAATGTTATCTAAAGGTAAAGTGTTGCCTGTAGCAACCTGAGAAAAGGCAAAGCAGTTGGGACAAACAATAGACAGACTGTAAACCCTAGTAAAGAACAGATTGGGAATGCTGATATGTGGATAAATAAGGGATTTAAAAGCTCCAGTGTCTACCAGGGAATCAAGAAGGCCACAGGCATACTCAGGGCTGGATGTATGCTCAGAAAGACCCTAAGTTTTCACCTCTGGCTGACCAACGAGATCCATATAAGCAGCAAAGGAAGACTAAGTAAAAGGTGTGAAGAGCCTGGCTTGGCAATGAAGAAGTGACCCAACACATAGGCCATCAGCAAAAAACAAAAGAGTCTGGTTTCTTTTTCATTTCTTGGCTCTAGGCATTTAAGGAAACTCTGTCACTCTAATGTGATAACTAAGCTAAAGAACACAGCCTTTCAGGTCTGCACTAAAAAGAACACAGACTCCACAAAAATAATTTATAAAAGACACTAAACAAATATTAGCCACTCACCAAAAAAAGCAACAACAAACCCCTAGGAGAGAGAATCAGATTTCAAAATTGCCCCATTATAATATCCAAAACATACATTTTCAGCAAAAAATCATGAAGTATGCAAAAGAACAAGAAAAAAAAAAATAGAACCTGTATCAGAATACCAAGGCATTGGGACTGATAAAGACTAAATCAATTATCTTTTTTATTTTATCTTTTTTAAGACAGAGTCTCTCTCTGTCATCCTGGGTACAGTGCAGTGGCATCATCGCAGCTCACTGCAACTTCCAACTTCTGGGCTCAAGGGATCCTCCTGCCTCAGGCTCCTGAGTAGCTGGGACTACAGGTGTGTGCCACAATGCCTGGCTAATCTTTCTATTTTTAGTAGAGACAGGGTCTCAGTCTTGCTCAGGCTGGTCTTAAACTACTAAGCTCAAGCAATCCTCCTGCCTTGGCCTCTCAGAATGCTACGGTTACAGGTGTGAGCCACTGCACCTGCTCTAAATCAATTATCTTAAACATGATCAAACAGCTAATAGAAACCACAAAGAACTAACATAAGGGCCTGTGGCTCACACTGGGTCTTAAACTCCTGACCTCAAGGGATCCTCCTGCCTCAGCTTTCCAGAGTGCTACAATTACAGGTGTGAACCACTGCTGAATATTATTCAGCCATAAAAAAGGAATGAAGTACTGATACATGCTACAACATGGATGAACCCTGAGAACATTATGCTCAGTGAAAAAAGTCAGACAGAATAGGTCACATTGTATGACTCCATTTATATGATATATACAGAATAGGTAAATCCATGGAGAGAGAAAGCAAATTAGTGGTAGCAGGGATTACGGGTAGAGGTGAATAGGGAGGGACTGCTTAATGGCAAAAGGGTTTCTTTTGGGCTGATAAAAAATGCTTTGGTAATAAAAAGAGCTGATGGTTGCACAACACTGAATGTACTCAATGCCAATGAAGTATATTCAGTAAAATGGTAAATTTTTATGTATTTTACCTCAAATATAAGCATATGGCACATGTATATATCTTTCTAAATATGAAAGAAACATGATAAAAATGGTGAAACAGAAGGAAGCATGGACTACAAAGAATCTGGCTATGTCAGAAGTTTGGGAATGATAAACACATGGTGTTAAATCTATAGGTAATTTACCAAGTAATATATATAATAATACTCTAGAAAATGGAGGCTGACAGTAAGAAAAAAAAGATGACAAAGTCAGGAAGGCAATATAAAAAGGTGTTGGCAAAGCAGCTGGATGCATAAAATGAAATTTTAAAATAAAGGAGACGGACCTTTCCAAGAACAGAAAAAGTTTGAGAAGATCAATGGAAATTTAAAGATGAAGGGGAACCATCCAGGTGCAGTAGCTCACGCCTGTAACCTTAGCACTCTGGGAGGCCAAGGCAGGAGGATCGCTTGAGCTCAGGAGTTTGAAACCAGCCTCAACAAGAGCCAGACCCCATCTCTACTAAAAACAGAAAGAAAAAAAAATTAGCTAGGCAACTAAAAATAAAAAAAATTAGCCAGGCATGGTTGTCTGTGCCTGTAGTCTCAGCTACTTGGGAGGCTGAGGCAGGAGGATTGCCTGAGCCCAGGAGTCTCAGGGTGCTGTGAGCTAGGGTGATGCCACAGCACTGTAGCCTGGGCAACAGAGCAAGACTCTGTCTTAAAAAAAAAAAGGTGAAGAGGAGTTGAAAGTACCTGAGGAAACTCAGAAACCAAATGGCCTCAGCCTTCTCAGGAAAAAGAGTACACCCTGAGAAGTTTGCAAAGTTACATTTCCAAATGTACTGCATGTTTCCCAGACTAGCACTGCTCTTACTAATACCATGCCTGCTTGTGAACTCACCCTGCAGAACTCTTCTCACTCCTGTTCTCAGCTCCTCCCCTCGTTCCAATGGAGACATGAGAATAGGTTTGCATGTTTCGGACCCTGCTGGAGGGAAAAATACATAAAGGAACAGGACAATGCAAGACATGATACCATGTCCTTGAATTGGGAACCAACACGTTTGCCTTCAGGAATTCTGAAGATGGTCAAGTGTAACTTTACAAACAGCAAACTAATCATGCAGCATTTCCAATAAATGCAGTAAAACTATTTCAAAAGGAACAAAAATGCAAGCACATTCTGTCTTTAAAATATCCTCAAATGACTGGGGAGCTCCAAGACCTGATGGTTATGATGTCTGATCTCAAACACATTTAAAAACTCAAAGTCTTTTTTTTTTTTTTCCTGCATTAGTCACCATGCCTGGCTAATTTTTTTATTTTTTAGTAGAGACGGAGGTCTTGCTCTTGCTCAGGCTGGTCTTGACCTGCTGACCTCAAGCAATCCTCCTGCCTCAGCCTCCCAGAGTGCTAGGATTACAGGCATGAGCCACCACGCCCAGCCAAAACTTCAAAGTTTTTAATCCATAAAGGAAATAAAGTCATTTACTTAGACAGATATTCATTTTCACAGTGAATCCTCTATATACTAATGCTCACTGGCTAGAGTCTATGACTGTCTTGTTTATATCACACTATTCCCATTTGTCCGCAAACATTTAAGAAACACTCATTTTCTAAAGTGCTCAGTGAAGAAATTATGCCACTCTTACCTAGTGTAATGAGATTCTTGTAGTTCTCCAACATCACATTTCTGTAGAGATCTCTCTGTGTTTGATCCAACAAAGTCCATTCTTCCTGAGTAAAGTCCACAGCCACATCCTCAAAGGTCACTAAGTGCTAAACCATCAAATACATGCTGGCTTCAGCTAAGTACCACCTTCTTTGATGTTCTGGGAAAGACGTATGAAGGACTAAGGGAAACTAGAAGCCTGCGGTACTCCTGGACCTCAGACCTCTCCTCCTGTCTATCTATAGATTATGTCTGTTAAATCCATCCAGTCACATGGATTTACCAGTGTCACTGCCACATGACTAAACCTACCTTACCACAACTTTATCGTAGGCTGTTCTCACCCTATTCCTCCACCTTATAGGCTGTAGTTAGCGCTGAGCACGTTGCAGCACTTTGTAAAATCTGCTAACAATTATTTCCACAGTGACACACAAATTCCTTGAGATTAGATCACCTTCTTATGATCTGTCATAACACTCAGCAAAACAATGAACCAACAAGCATGACTGAGGATCAGAAAGAATAAACATTGAGTTAAAACAATCATTTCCAGCATAATCTCTGTATAAACTGAGACGGCATGAGTCCTGGAGAAATCCACCTGGGGACTCATTTCATGAGCAGGATCCTAACTGCTTTAAGAAGCTTGAATACATGACAAGGGGATGAGGCTATCTCATGGAAACAAACATAACATTTTGAAGAAGCATCTACTTTTCACTTGCCTGAGAAGAACCCATCAGTAACCCAGCCACCATCCCTGCGTCTTCCATGTTCCTCTCATGAAGACAGAAAGTGTCTTGAGAAAGAGGACCTTAGGGAAAAGAATAACAGCATTAAAGTTCAAATCTTTCCACAACAGCAACAGCAGCTGTTTCACACCACACACCTAATACATTACAAACACACTACTTCCATAATATGCCAAAGCAGCCCTGAGTTACCTGAAGCAAGAAAAGGGTTTACTGGATCTTGCTATCCATGAAGAAGAGGTTAATAATTCCATTTTGTAGTTACATAAATTACAGAGAGACAGAGTGGTTTACTTGCCAGACATGATAAAATTCATCAATGTTTTATCCCCCTAAAAGCACACAAGCACACCCTTTCTTGCATCCCAAATCCCAGGACCCTAACTTTTACACATCTGGTTCATTTCAATCCCTCTTACACAGCCCATCACACAATCACTCAACTCCTGAGCAATAGATCTGCCATTTGGGAGGGAACTACATAAAGCAGATGATCTGAAAAGAGGCATCAAGAAGGACTCACCGCACACATAAGTCAGATCCATGGCTGCCATCCCGTGACACTGAGGGTGAAATGTTTCTGAACATTCCATTTGTTGCTCAGAAGGTTACTTCAGAGAAGCTTGTGAATTTAAACAGGTTGATCTTGACTTCTCTTAGTGTAGTGGCATCTGAGTAACTGGTTCGCAAGATCAATCATTAAGCAACAGATGTTTCTTCGCAGTCACAAACATCATTCATTAGCGATCTCTCTGCAGAGGATACACATGTGACAGCCATTAAAACTATCTAATACTATACCACATAAATACTAATAACATTTGCCATTTACTGAGCACCTGTTCAGCATTCTACATACATAACGTCCTTGAATTGTCCAAACCACCCTTCAAATTGGGAGATTTAATTAATACTGTCATTTTATAGCTGAGAATACAGGTTCAGACAGGATTAGTATTGGCTCCAAATCCCCAGTTAAGGAGTGGTAAGCCAGGACTAGAGGACAGGGTAGTGTGTCAAAAGCTTGCTCTCCTGTGGTTGTTATTCCCAATGTGACCAGAATTCAGTCTAGACCTCTGCTGGGTATAATGAAGAGCAGAAATATAAAACGCTTTATGCAATTCAGCATAAAAAAAATCCCCCTGAATACTCTCTGTAGGAGCCTGGCTGGACTTGGAATCTTTGCCTGCCTTTATTCAGTCCACAAATATTTATTAATGGCCTTCCCTGTGGCAGGCCAGGTACTGGGCATTGAACAGCTCTTGGGGATCTCACATTTCAATGGAGCAATACAGGAAATCAACAAGTACTTGATTTATTAGTTGATGATGAGCAGTATAGTAACACACACACACACACACACACAAATGTATTCCTGATACAGAAATAAGACTGGTTAGGGTTAAGATAAAGATAGAATAGGAAAAATGACCACTTTAGAGGACTGTAGTAATTCATACCTCACTTACTTAAAAAAATTAGTGTTAGGCCAGACACAATGGCTCATGCCTGTAATCTCAGCACCTTGGGAGGCCAAAGCAGGAGGACTGCATGAGGCCAGGAGTTTAAGACCAGCCTGGGCAACATAGCAAGACCCCACCTCTACAAAAAATTTTTTAAAAAATTAATGTCTCACTTTTGACCCAAAGACATTTGAACTTGAATATGATGGTTTTAGAGAAGACTCAAAATACATTTCTAATACCAGCTACTTCAGCAAGGTCTGAATTATGTTGTTTTTCTTTTATGCTGAAATTAAAGTCATTCCATATTATCTCATAGATGGCTACAAAGACTGTAATATAAACATATTTTTCATCTTTTCATATTACTGATCAATTCTACTGTTTTCAATTAAGTACTGGTTTTATTATTATCCATTCTTTCCGAACGTTTTATTCTACTTCCATATTTCTCCTTCAATTTTACGAGTTAGAACAGCAGTCCCCAACCTTTTTGGCACCAGACACCTCTTTCGTGGAAGACAATTTTTCCATGGCCTGGGGGTGGGGTGGGGGTGGTGTGGAGCTCAGGTTGTGATGCGAGGCCCATTTTCTAACAGGCCATGGACTGATACCAGACCTGGGGGTTGGGGATTGCAGAGTTAGAACACTTAATTCTTGAACTTCTTTTACTGAATTACAGCATACATACAACTGAGGAAGGCAATCATGAATAAAAATCTCAATGAACTACCAAGAAATGAACTGCCCCATATAATCACCATTTAGGTCAAGAAATAGAACATTTCCATACCCCATATTTCAGACATGCCTCCCAATTGCAATACTACCCTTACACCTAACACTCTAGTTCATTTTGCCTATTTTTGAATTTTAAAGAAACAGCATAAAACAGTATGCATTCTTTTGTGTCTGGCTTCTTTCATTCAACATTATGTTTGTGAGGCTCACACAGTTGTATTTATCTACCTATGATTTAGTTTTTCTCTTTGCTGAAGCATGTGTCACAGAAAAAAATATGCCACAATTCAGCCATTCTTCTGTGGGTCCACACTTGAGTTGTTTCCAATTTAGGGCTATTTCAAATAATGCTATGAAGACTCCTTACATTTATCCTGGTATATATATATATGCATGCATTATTGTTGCATTATCAACAGTTCATATTTAGTTGATATTGTTAAAAATGTGTTTTCGCCAGGAATTTGTGCACATTTTAACGAACACTTCATATTTTCACTCATTTGAGATTTACTTTTATCTTATTTTATTTTATTTTATTTGAGACAGAATCTAACTCTGTTGCCCGGGCTAGAGTGCCATGGAATCAGCCTAGCTCACAGCAACCTCAAACTCCCGGGCTTAAGTGATCCTACTGCCTCAGCCTCCTGAGTAGCTGGGACTACAGGCATGCGCCACCATGCCCAGCTAATTTTTTCTATATATATTTTAGTTGGCCAGATAATTTCTTTCTATTTTTAGTAGAGACGGGGTCTCGCTCTTGCTCAGGCTGGTCTCAAACTCCTGACCTCAAGCAATCTTCCCGCTTCGGCCTCCCAGAGTGCTAGGATTACAGGCGTGAGCCACCGCGCCTGGCCTTGAGATTTACTTTTAACCATTCAGCTTGTGTGTGTACTACTATCACTTTGTGGTTTCAATTTGCATTTCCCTGGTTACTGGTATCAAGCACCTTTTCATATATTTATTGTCCACTGGGCCATATTCTTTATTGAAGAGCCTACCCAAACCTATCGCTAAGTTTTCTATTGGGTTTTCACTTTGGGTATCAATTTGTAGGATTTATTGTATAACACGTAAGGCAAGCAACCAAGTATTGAAATTCAAATATCACATCTGTACCTTATTTCAGTCTCCTATTTATGACAGACATTTATTTATACCCAGAAAAGATTTACCATAAATATTTATTTATACCCAGGAGAGAGATGAAGAGAAACAGAAAACAGCAAAATATTAACAAATGGTCAATCTAAGTCAATCTACAACAAGAATACATAGGTGTTCAATGTTCTAGACTTTCACATTTTCCTTGATTTTAAAAAAATTCAGTCTAAAAATATAAGTGGCAAAAAAACCCCACTTGGTCAAAGCACATCTCTTTGACAGTTAACACAGCTCTAATTTATGATACTAGCATAACGAAGGCTGCATCCTACTTCCTGGAAGCCCCTCTGTTTTAAAACTCTTTGGGGATGTACAGACCTAGGCAGTTCAGCTGCTGTTGATCTCCAAAAAAAAAAAAACCAACAACAGCAAAGTATCCCGTATCCTTATCCAGCCTTTAGCCGAAAGGCTTGTGGCAACATGTTTTTATTTCCATAAACCTACAAATCCTGCAAACCTAAGAAAGCACTTAACACCTGAGCAATTTCTCAGGCTTCGATGCCCCCAGCCAGAGCATCTCGGTCCACTGCTCACCGGAATGCACCGCAATCGCCAGGTCGGGGAGAAGAGGACGCTGGGGGCCTTTTCCAGAACAGCGGAGATGCTTTTCCTGCTGAAGAAAGGACAAAAAGGTTGACTGACTACTTTTTAAGAGGGGCGCACGGCGGCTTGAGAGAAGAGTCCGCCTCCACCGGGAACCCTGAGCCAAGTCCCAGCCTGGCGCGAGCGCAGCGGGCAAAGGCCTTTGGAGGAGGTGGCGGGAGGACCGAGGCGCGAGGACACCGGAGCAGCGGGGACTGTGCGCAGAGCCCGGGGCGGCGCCCTGTGACCCGCAAGGCCCTACCTGGGTTGGGGCTGGACACGCTCGGAGGCGAAAGCCCATCTCACAAGCGGGTGGTTGGGCGAGGCCCGACGTCCTCCGGCGCACTGCCTTGCACTTCCGCTTCCGGGGTACGCACCGCGACGGATGTAGGGGGCGGAGCCTCAGGAGCGGGGGGATCAGGATGACAGGAGGCAGAGAGAAATGTGTGCGGCTGCGTCAGGAAAGTCCCAGTTTCCTCCCCTGTGCACGGTAGACCTGGATCCACATCAGGCTGCCGACATTGGGAGGTGACGCCCTACCAGGGAGCCGAGCGCAGAGGACTGGGTTGGAGACGGGGGCAGACGTGGAGGGTGGGGAAAGGACATCTAAGACTTGGGGTACAGGCGTTAGGATGCTCATCAGAGACTTTTCTGCGGGCCTTTCTCCTTGTTTCTTCGGCCTTCTGCAGAAATGTGCACGTATTTGCAGAGATAAAACTGCTAGTCCATAAAATCATCTCTGCCTCTGATACATTCAGTCTTTTCTGTAGGCCTTTAGTTTTGTTTGAGGTAGACTTCTGAAAGCATGCAATTAACCCGTTTGAAGAGTACGATTCCGTGGCTTTTTGGTATTCAAAGAGTTGTGCATCTATCACCACAATCGATTTTAGAACATTTTCATAACCACAAGAAGAAACTCGGACCCTGTTACCCATAATCACCCAATCCCCCCATGCAGCCCACTGCCACCACTGCAGTCCAAGGCAACAACTAATCTTTCTGTTTCTAGATTTGCCTATCCTGGACATGTCATGTAAATGGAACTACAGTATAAAATATGTGGTCTTTGTGTCTGGCTGTTTTTCACTTACCTAATGTTTTCAGGATTCATCCATGTCGTAGCATGTATCAGTACTTAATTTCTTTTTATTACTAAGTAATATTCCATTGTATGGCTATATCACTATCCATTTATCAGTTGATGGTCATTGGGTTTTTTCCTCTTTTTTGGTTTTTATGGATAATACAGGACACCTCTAAAGCACTGATCAAAGGAAAATTCATATTCCTAAACACTGTTGTCAATAAAAATGAGAGGATGATAAAATAAATAAATAAATCCCTAGCTAAAAAAAGAAAACCTAGAAAACAAATATCAATCCTCCCACCTCAGTCTCCCAGAGTGCTGGACTACAAACATGAGTCACCTTCCCCGGCCCTGAGCAACTTATAAAGTGAAGCAGTAAAGGGGGTTCAGGGGAGAAAGCAAACTTTGTGCAAGTCATCATGATTTGTTTGATGGTTACCAGCAAACAGTAGGTCGTCTGGTGTATCTTGGCATCAGCAGTCTGCAGATGGCCCATTCCAGACTCTTGATCTGTTTTTCCTCAAGGTTGCTTAATTTTTTAAATGTTTTTTCTTTTGCTGCCAGAAAGATTGTATTGAGGACAAGGTCGTTTTCTAATCTTATGCCTGGCAGCAAGCTGCAGGTTAATTCTAAACTTTTAAGACACAACAAGGCAAAAGTATACTGGAAGCAAAGTGGCGTCCCTTTAGCTGCCGGGGTTTATGGTCTGAATGGCCCTTGGGGTGTGCTTACACTGGCAGCTATTGTGAATCATGGTTCTATGAACATTGCTGTACAAATACCAGAAAAGACCTGAGAATATGGTTATTTTATACCTCAGGCTGATTCTTGGCACAGAGACAGACCACAACCACAACCACAACAACAACAACGACAACGACAACAAACTGACCAAAACAATACACAAACAAACAAAAAACACCAGAAAACTCTGGAGAATCTAACTTGACCTTGAGTGGGAAATTAGCCCTACAAGTTGACCCCCAATGCAATGACTGTGTTAAGGTGTTTGTAGTTGTGTACATAGCACCTGATTAAAGCAACAGGAAGCATACTAGCCTACCATGTCATGTGCATGTAGACATGCATGAAGTGGGGAAAAAAGCTGCTATACTTTTTGTTAGGTTTTATTTTGTTTTTGAGACAGGGTCTCACTTTGTTGCCCAGACTGGAGTACAATGGTGCCATCATAGCTCACTGCAACCTCTAACTTCCAGGTTCAAGCAATCCTCCCACCTCAGTCTCCCATGTAGCTGGGACTACAGGCGCATACCACCATTCTTGGCTAATTTATAAATTTTTTTAGAGATGGGGTCTCACTATGTTGCCCAGGCTGGTCTCAAACTCTTGGCTTCCAGTGATCCTACTGCCTCAGCCTCCCAAAGTGCTAAGATTACAGGCATGTGGCAACCTTGTCACGGGTTCATCCATTTTTGTTCAACACAGGACTCCTCTAATAGTGAGTCTTTGCTCTACAGCTCTCTGCTGGTCTGCCAGATACTTTATCAGACAGGCAGTTTGGTTTAAGGAGTCTCCTTGCCCAATCCTGTTTTCTCCTTTTTCCCTTCAAAGGCATTACCATCTAATTAGAAAGTCTTTTGCTCTCCTAACTTTATTTCAGTATCCGCTTCTGAAGGACCCAACTGACACAGCCAGAATTCCACCTTAATGATGATACACTGATGCATATCTAAGGAAACAATCAACAGAGCAAATAAACAACCTACAGAATGAGTGAAAATATTCACAAGCTACACATACAATAAAGGGCTCATATCCAGGATTTACAAAGAACTCAAGCACATCAGCAAGAAAAAACAAACAACCCTATTAAAAAGTGGGCAAAAGACATGAAAACAGAAGCTTCTCAAAAGAAGAAAGACAAATGGCCAATAAACATATTAAAAAAATGCTCAGTGTCACTAATTATCAGGGAAATGCAAATTAAAATCACAATGAGATATCACCTTATGCCAGTTAAAATGGCTTTTATTAAAAATTCCAAAAACAATAGATGCTGCTGTGTATGCAGAGAGAAAGCGACAAATATACCCTGTTGGTGAGACTGAAAATTAGTACAACCTGTATGGAAAACAGTATGGAGATTCCTCAAAGAACTAAAAGTAGACCTACCATTCCATCCAGCAATCCCACTATTGGTTATTTACCCAAAGGAAAATAAGACCATTAATCAAAAAGACACCTGCACCTGAACATTTATTGCAGCACAATTCACAATTGCAAAGATGTGGAATCAACCCAAGTGCTGGGCTGGGCACGGTGGCTCACGTCTGTAATCCAAGCACTCTGAGAGCCTGAGGCAGAAGGATCATTTGAGCACAGGAGTTCAAAACCACCCTGAGCAAGACCGAGACCCTGTCTCTACTAAAAATAGAAAGAAATTATCTGGACAACTAAAAATATATAGAAAAAATTAGCCGAGCATGGTGGCGCATGCCTATAGTCCCAGATACCTGGGAGGCTGCTGCAGAAGAATTGCTTTAGCCCAGGAGTTTGAGGTTGCTGTGAGCTAGGCTGATGCCATGACACTGTAGCCTGGGCAACAGAGTGAGACTCTGTCTAAAATAATAATAATAATAAAAAAACCAAGTGCCCATCAATTCATGAGTGGATTCACAAAATGTGGTATATGAATATCATGGAGTACTACTCAGCCATAAACAAGATGAATTAATACCTTTTGCAACAATTTGGATAGAAGTGGAAACCATTCTCCTAAGTGAAGTATCTCAAGAATGGAAAAACAAACACCACATGTACTCACTATTAAATTGGAACTAACTGATGAGAGTACATGTACACAGAAGGAAGTAAAACTCAGTGAAAATCAACCATGGGTAAGGAGAGAGAAGGGGAGAGGCAAAAAGCTACCTATGAACACTATTTGGCTGACAGACACAGGTATAGCCAAGACTCAAGCATTACAAAAGTGATCCACATAAACTAAAACATTTGTACTTGCTTAATATTTTGAAATTTGAAAAAAAAAATGATGATACATTGAGAAAGGCAATTTGATATTCATAATGTTTATTTGTTTTCTTTTCTGGTATTTAAGGGCTGTCCAGAAAGTATGACTAGATACTTTCTGGACAGCCCTCGTACACTCCCTCATGAAGAATTGTGCCTGAGGGCTTTCCCACATTTATTACATTCATAATCATCAGTGTGTATCTTCAAGGTCTTCATGTGTGTCTCTCTCTCCTTTTCCTTTCTTTCTTTCTTTTTTTTTTTTTTAGACAGGGTCTCACTCTGTCACCCAGGCTGGAGTGCAGTGGTGTGATCATAGGTCACTGCAGCCTTGAACTCCTGGGCTCAAGTGATCCTCCCACCTCGGTCTCTCAAAGTGCTGGGATTACAGGTGTGAACCATTGCATCTGTTCCCTCATCTGTGCCTAAGTGATGAGGATTTACTTAAAGCATTCCCATATTCCTTACATTCACATAGGGTTTCTCTCAAGTGTGAGTTCTCACATGGACAGTAAGATATGAGGAATCAGTGAAAGGCTTCCCATATTCTTTACATTTATAGGCTTTCTCTCCACTGTGAATTCTCATATGATTCCTAAAGTATGAGTGACAGCCAAAAGTCTTCCCATATTGGTTATACTCATATGGTCTCCTTCCAGTGTGAGTTCTCATGGTTTTCCTACATCTTCATGGAACACTGAAAGATTTTCCACATTCCTTACATTCATGGGGTTTCTTTCTAGTGTAAGAACTTACATGTACATTAAGATGGGAAGAATTGCTGAAGACTTTCCTACATCCTTTACATTTACAGTTTTTTCTCAAGTGTGTGTTTTCATATACAAAATAAGGCTTTCAGAGTGACTAAAGTCTCTTGCACATTCTTTGCATTCATTGGGCTTTCCTCCAGTGTGAGTTCACTTGTCTAAAATAAGTGGTTTCTTAAAAATTATTTATTTATTTATTTTTAGAGACAGGGTCTCACTCCATGCTCAAATGCAGTGGGGTGATCCACAATCATAGCTCACAGAAGCCCTGAACTCCTGGGCTCAGCTCAAGCGATCCTCCTACTTCAGCCTCTGGAATAGCTGGGACTACAGGTACTTGCCACCATGTCCAGTAATTTTTTTGTTTGTTTTTGTAGAGACAAGGTCTTGCTATGTTGCTCAGGCCAGTCTCAAGCGATCCTTCCACCTTGGCCTCCCAAAGTGCTAGAATTACAGGCATGAGTCACCACACTGGGCCAAGAACAATGTATATTCTTGTATAAGAAAAAGGTGAAGGCTGGGCGCGGTGGCTCACGCCTGTAATCCTATCCCTCTGGGAGGCCGAAGCGGGTGGATCGCTCGAGGTCAGGTGTTCGAGACCAGCCTGAGCGAGACCCCGTCTCTACTAAAAATAGAAATAAATTATCTGGACAACTAAAAGTATATATAGAAAAAATTAGCTGGGCGTGGTGGCGCATGCCTGTAGTCCCAGCTACTCGGGAGGCTGAGACAGTAGGATTGCTTAAGCCCAGGAGTTTGAGGTTGCTGTGAGCTAGGCTGACGCCATGGCACTCACTCTAGCCCGGGAAACAAAATGAGACTCTGTCTCAAAAAAAAAAAAAAAGAAAAAGGTGAAAATGAGAACGAATATATATGTGTGTGTGAATATGTGTGTATGAATTAATATACATATATGTATCTTATTTTTGAAAAAAAACACTGTAACAAGAAACTTGAAACTAATGAAACAAAAATTTGTCCTCATACGGGATGGGGAGGAACAATGGAAAGGATATAGACAAGACTGGGACTTTGGCATATACCTTTGCATATCGTTTTGATTTCTGAACTGTGTAAATGTTACACATTTTCAAATAGTAAAATTAAATAAAAGGAAGGGGATAAAAAATAAACCCTGAAATGGAATGCTATCAATAACAAATGAATCTAATACTAACAAAAACAAAAGAATCTAACTGAATATCAACCTGACAACATAACAATGTAGAGAAAATAATTAAGTAATTTTGAACCCAGTACTGACGGTATATCCTGAGTGAAATATGTCCTAAGGACAAAAACAACTGCAAGAAAAACTTAAATTTGGCTAAAAAGGTTTATTTTGAGGCTATTTTATTTACATGTAAAGAAAATTAATAAACTATATTAATGATATTAGGAACAAAGGTTTTCAGTGTAAGAGAAACAATATAAAATATTTTTTAAAGTACCAGAAAACCCTATTATTGGATTTGAATTATCATATTCATAATTGTTTTACAAGTATAAATCCTAACTTTGTCAACTGAAAGGGCCTAGGAAATTAATACCTTCATAACATTTTTTTTAATTTAAAAAATAATTTTTTTTTGAGACAGAGTCTCACTCTGTTGCCCAGGCTAGAGTGCCATGGCATCAGCCTAGCTCACAGCAACCTCAAACTCCTGGGCTCGAGTCATCCTCCTGCCTCAGCCTCCTAAGTAGCTGGGACTACAGGCATGCGCCACCATGCCCAGCTAATTTTTCTATATATTTTTAGCTGTCCATATAATTTCTTTCTATTTTTAGTAGAGACGGGGTCTCGCTCTTGCTCAGACTGGTCTCAAACTCCTGAGCTCAAGCGATCCACCCGCCTTGGCCTCCCAGAGTGCTAGGATTACAGACATAATACCTCCATAACATTGAGTGCATGAGTGAAGATCTTGGTTTCAAAATGCCATTCCCCTACTAAAAGTTTTACTTCAAAAATGGAAAAAAAAATGCAAAGTGAGCCTAGGACACCTTGTGCCAGAAAGTAAGAGTTCAAAGAGGAATCAGGTGCAGTGGCTCACACTTGTAATCCTAGCATTCTGGGAGGCCAAGGCAGGAGGATATTTTGAGCTCAGGAATCTGAGACCAGCCTGAGCAAGAGCGAGACCCTGTTTCTACTAAAAATAGAAAAATTAGCCACGGCATCATGGCAAGTGTTTGTAGTCCCAGCTGTTTGGGGAGGCTGAGGCAAGAGGATCACTTGAGCCCAGGAGTTTGAGGTTGCAGTGAGCTACCATGACATCACTGCACTCTACCCAGGGTGACAGAGAGAGACTGTATCTCAAAAAAAAAAAAAAAAAAGTTGAAAAAGGCCAGGTGCACTGTCTTAACGCCTATAATCCCAACACTTTGAGAAACCAAGGTGGGAGCATTGCTTGATGCTAGGAGTTTGACTCTAGCCTGGGTAACATAGTGAGACTCATCTCTACAAAATTTGGCCAGGCATGGTGCCACATGCCTATAGGCCTAGTTACTCCAGAGGCTGAGGTGGGAGGATTGCTTAAACCCAGGAGTTCAAGGTTGCATTAAGCACTCCAGCCTCAGTGATAGAGCAGGACCCTGTCTCTAAAAAATAAAAAAATAAAAATAATAATAAAACGAAGTTCAAAGAGAGGAATGGGGCATGTCAAAAGGACACAGGATATAGTTTGCAGGTGCTTCCCCTCCCCTTGGTCAGATTTTATACATTTTGAAGTTTTTTTTTTAAAAAGAACAATGATAGTAACTGTTTGCAATGCAATGAATTAAAAACAGACAACTCCATTGAGATACTTAAAAAATAAAAGGAGGGAGAAGAAAAGGAAAGGATGATTTCACAGAAGACCACTAGCTAACAAATAATAGAATTGGAAAAGCAGGATTTTGTAACCCCCAAAGTAATCATTTATTCAGTCAAGGATAATTGTGGATGCTGAAATTACTGGGTGAAAGCATCTTGGGAAACAGGATGTTCCTATGGGGTCAGCGTATTGTCACCCACAGATTATGAATTACACAGGGAAAAATGTACTTGCACAATGTCAGCACCTTAGGTAAGTGAGCAAATTCAATATCACTAAGAATGGGAACATCCTGCACATATGTGCCTTCTGATGGAATGTGGTATGAATCGCTTATGAAAAAACTCTTGGAAGGTATTTAGTCCCTACCTGTTCAAGTTTCTATCTATCAGACTATAGAAAATAAATGAGATAGCATATAGGTCAGCAAACTATGACTCATAGGCCAAATTCAGCCTAACGCCTATTTCTGTAATAAAGTTTCTGGGAATACAGCCAATACCCATTTCATTTACTCACTGTCTGTCCTCTGTAGACAGTGTAGCTTTGGAGCTATCATGGCAGAGCTGAGTAGTTGCAATAGAGGCCATCTGGCCTATGAAACCCAAAATATTTACTATTTGGTTCTTTATGGAACAAATTAAACACCATAAGGACACAATGAAACACATCCAGAATGTGGGTCATTCTTCAAGGAAATTGGCCTTAGCTCTTCAAAAATTCAATGTTAGGGTAACAAAGAGACCAAAGGGCTCTCTATCAATCAAATGCAGACACATGGACCTTATTTTGATCACAGATTCCCCTCTGCTAATGTAATAAAAGACATTTGTGGAACAATTAGAGATATATGAATATGGACTGGATATTAGGTGATGTTATCGAATTATTAATTCCCGAAGGGGGATAATGGTAGGATTATAAAAAAAAATTTCCTTACTTTTAGGAAATACATATGGAAGTATTTAGGGGTGAAGTATGTCAACCTAAAAGGAAGAGGCTGAGGCTCAAAATATAATTCAAAGAGTTTACTTGAGCAAAAGTGAGGACAGCTGCCGGGGATGCTTCCAAGTTGCCTTGGGGACTGCTCCATCTACCTTTCTTACAAGGTTTTTAAAGGGAAAGGGGACGAGGAGTGGGCTGATACAAAGTTGTTCATCAGGAATTCTCATTGGTTTATTTACAGCAATAAGATTGATTAGTGGGAGGCCAAGGCGGGTGGATTGCTCGAGGTCAGGAGTTCGAGACCAGCCTGAGCAAAGAGTGAGATCCCGTCTCTACTAAAAATAGAAAGAAATTATCTGGCCAACTAAAATATATATAGAAAAAATTAGCCAAGCATGGTGGCGCATGCCTGTAGTCCCAGCTACTCGGGAGGCTGAGGCAGTAGGATCGCTTAAGCCCAGGAGTTTGAGGCTGCTGTGAGCTAGGCTGACGCCATGGCACTCACTCTAGCCAGGGCAAGAAAGTGACACTGTCTCAAAAAAAAAAAAAAAAAAGATTGATTAGTGATTTGCTACACATTGTTGAACTATAGGGTATGAGTTATGGTGTCCAACCTATGGCATTTTATGGCTGTTGGAGTCAAGTTTGGAGCCTACATAGCAAGTAGCTTCAAGAGATAATTATTTAGCTCATGGGGGAGTGATGTGACTACTGTTTCATTCCATTGCCTCTCTGGGCCTGATAATTTAAGGGGGCTCACATTCCTCAGATAAAAAGCTACTTTTCTTTTTTTCCATAAGTGTCATTTAATATCTGCAACTTTCAAACGGTTCATCAGAAAACATAATTATAGCTATGGATACATACATAGAGGATGTATGTGTGGCAAAATATAGTCTGTGATTCCAGGCCACCAATATATATAGAACTTGTCTTTCAACATTTCTGTAGGCGTGACATTTGCCAAAATAAAAACACAGGAAAAAAATAACCCCACTTGGTCAAAACACAGCTCTGTTAGGGTCAGAGTACTTTTAATCTCTGGTACTAGCATAATGTAGCCTGCATCCTCGTTATTCCTGGAGGCTTGTAGGTTGTAAAGTTCTGTGGGTAGTATGTACAGATCTAGAAAGTTCAGCTGCGATTGACCTCAGCTGACTATTCTTGCTCTAAGTAGAAAGGCTTGTGGCCAACATGTTCATATTTCTTTAAGCCTACAAATCCTAAAAACCTAACAAAGTATCTTAACACACAAATTACTGATGCCCACAGCCAGAACAAAACTCAGCGGTTAGAAACTTCTCTTAGCCGGGCATAGTTGTACCCACCCTGTAGTCCCAGCTACTCAGGAGGCCAAGGCAGGAGGTCCCTTGTGCCAAGGAGTTTGAGGTTGCAGTGAGCTATGATGATGCCACTGCCCTCTAGACTTCTGGGTGACAGAGCGAGGCCCTGTCTCAAAAAAAAAACCCCAAACCAAAAAATTTCTCTTGCAAAATCCAAACTTATCTATAGAGACAGACAGGCAATGTAGTGTTGGGGGGGTAGGCTGTAGTGATCATGGTGGAAACTTTTTGTTCAACATTTTGATTGTGATTGTTTCACAGGTGTACTCCCTATGTCCAAACGTATCAAAACGTACACTTTAAATATATGCAAATATATGCTAACATGTACTTCCTTCTTTGCGAATTACACCTCAATAAAGCTGTTTGTAAAAATTCTCTTGCATTAGACCGACTTTGTTGAACCAACCCAGTGCTCACTGGAACGCCCCAGAACCGCCAGGTCGGTAAGGACAGGGGGACGCTGGGGCTCGAGTCTCTGTGACCTGAATTACGGGGATGCTTTTCCTTCTAGAGAAAAAACACAGGTTGCATAGGCGGCTTTTGGATAAAACGCTCCGCCTTGACCGCATGTCCCGAACCGCCCCTCCCGGGGGACGGACACCCAAAGCGGCCGCTTGGCCTCGGGCTGCTCGGGGAGAGCCCCGGCCATTTTTGCAGGCGCGACAAAAATGATCTAGGACTTGGCAAGGGGCAGGACACACCCTTTAATCCCCGCTGTCTCCTGCCAGACCCTCCGTATGTCCCTACCTCACCCTGGCTAAGCCGGGCCCGACCTCCCCACTGACGCACACTTCCGCTGCCGGCTTTGCGAGGCGAAAGGGGTGGGCCCCCAGGAGGTGGACCGGAAGATGGGCGGAAACTAAAGAAGCCGAAGGGGCGGGTTCAGGGCCGCTGGGCGGATCCAGAGGCGGGGACAGTTCTGGGGGCGTGGCCTGCGTTGGAAACTAGAAGGCGAGGCCGGGAGAAAGCGTCGGACCCAGTGGGCAGGGCTAAGGCGGCCTCCAGGCCCAGTGGGCGGAGCCGAGGACGGGGACCTAGGCTTAGGGGCGGGACTTGAGTGGGCCCTTGATCCTAACTGGCCAGTCCTCAGGATGCCCAAAATAAAAGCTTTTCTTGCCGCAGTTCTCAGCCTCTCCCGAGGCTCTATACAACAGAACACCATGTTTGCAAGGGTTATCTGCTAGTCCGCAAAGTGGGACACGCCTCCATTCATCTCGTTCCTTAGGTTCTAGAAGAGAATTTGAAATTTTCTTCTTAAATCGGTCGTATCTTTCAGTTAGCTTAACTCCTAGACATTATATATAAATATATTGTTTCATTTCCCAATTGATTATTACTGGAGAGTTCTGAGAGATGTGAGACATGCTCTGATTTAAATCACAGTTGTAAATCGGAGTGTCCAGCTGATATAGTAGATGCCCAACAAATATGAGTTCTTTTCAATTCCTCCCTTAGGAAGGGTGAAAGAGGTCTTCAAATGTTAGCTGTTTCTTAATTCCTGTTATGAGAATAAAGTAATTTACAAGGCAAATCGGTTGATGTGCTGCCATCTTGTGGATACTACGGGTATTACAGACCCTCTCAAGCAGCTGCCTTTTTTTTTTTTTTGAGACAGAGTCTCGCTCTGTTGCCCGGGCTAGAGTGCCGTGCCGTGGCGTCAGCCTAGCTCACAGCAACTCAAACTCCTGGGCTTAAGTGATCCTACTGCCTCAGCCTCCCCAGTAGCTGGGACTACAGGCATGCGCCACCACGCCCGGCTAATTTTTTCCTATATATATATTTTTTAGTTGGCCAGATAATTTCTATGTTTTTTTTAGTAGAGACGGGGTCTCACTCTTGCTCAGGCTGGTCTTGAACTTCTGACCTCGAGCAATCCACCCGCCTCGGCCTTCCAGAGTGCTAGGATTACAGGCGTGAGCCACCATGCCCGGCCTCAAGCAGCTGCCTTTTGAAACCAAGTATAAAACCTTCCTTCCCTGTTGGAAAATTCTCGTTTAAAAAGCATTTTCCGCCAGGCGTGGTAGCTCGCGCCTGTAATCCCAGCATTCTGGGAGTCCTAGGCGGGAGGATCACTTGAAGTCAGGAGTTTGAGACCAATCTGAGCAAGAGCCAGACCCTATCTCTACTAAAAATAGAAAAATTAGCCAGGCGTGGTGGCACGTGCCTGGAGTCCCAGCTACTTTGGAGGCTGAGACAGGAGGATCGCTGGAGCCCAGGAATTTGAGGCTGCACTAAGCTGTGATGACGCCACTGCACTCCAGCTGGGGCGACAGAGCAAGACTCTGTCTCAAAATAAATAAATAAATACAATACAATAAAAAAGCATTTTCCTGTCCCACTATTCTTTTCGGTTATAATTTCTGCTTGCTGCTTGGGCTGGGTAGGAGGGGACAATTTGACAGATGAGAAAACTGAGAGAGTCATCTACACAGTATTTTCACTTCACACCTAGCAAATGGCTTAAAGAAATTTAGGGAATGTGTGTAAATTTCTGGGGGAAGAATAAACAGCAAGTGCAAAGGCCCTGAGGCAGCAGAGTGTGTAACCTCTTTAACCAACAGCAGAAGCCCAGTGTCTGAAATGATTTAAGCGAGCTGGGCAGGATGGAGTCTACCAGGAAGTGAAGTCAAAGAATTAAGAGTAAGATCCCACAAGGCCACAAGGGCAACTAAAAATTTTGAGTTTTACTCTCAGTGCAAAGGGAAGTCACTGAAGGGTTTTCAGGTACAGGAACAATGTTATCTGATGTACATATTTGAAAAGATCTTCTCTGTCATTTATGCAACTCTCAGAAGGCAAAGGTAGGGATCAGGGAGGGAAATTAGAAAGCTAAGGCAATAATCCTGATGAGAGAAGAAAGTGGCTTGGATTACAGTGGGGAGGAAAGAGAGGATGGGCAGGGGTCTGAGGCTAGAGCGAAAGCAAATCCAATAGCTGTCGGCTGTCTCCAGCTCTTCTCTGATGTGTGTGTTTGGAATAAGGAACTGAGTGTACCCATCTCAGCCCCCTTCTGTGTTCTGGCTCTACCCACCACAGAGGTGGCACCCTGGTCTTCCGGGCAGGTGGTGAGCCCACAGAGCCAGGGCTTAGCCACACATACCCTCCCACCCAGCTCAGATCAGAAGCAATACTCCTCTCATGGGTGGGTGCGCACAATCATGATCTGACACCTGCATCTTACAAGTGGTTCAGACTCAAAAAGCAGGAAAAGGAGCTGCTACTTACTGAAGCCCTGAAACCTGAGCCACCTGCAAGGCCCTGCCTACCCAGGTCCCCATTATTTCTCCAACCTCACTTTCTAAATTTTTTTGAGAGGCAGGGTCTCGCTCTGTTGCCTGAGCTGGAGTGCAGTGGTGTCATCATAGCTCACTGCAGCCTTGAACTCCTGGATTCAAACGATCCTCCCACCTCAGCCTCCTAGGTAGCTGGGACTACAGGTGTACACCTCCATGCTCAGTTAATTTTTAAAATTATTTTTACAGATGGGGTCCTGCTATGTTGTCCAGGCTGGTCTTCAACTCCTGGCCTCAAGCGATCCTCCCGCCTTGGCCTCCTGAAGTACTGGATTACAGGCGTGAGCCACCGTGCCCAGCCTCCTACCTCACTTTCTGTTGCTCTTCCCACCAGCAGAACCTTCTTTCTGTTTCTGGAAAATGCCAAGTTCATTCCTATGTCAGGGTTTTTGTCTTTCCTCTTCTTCCTGAGCTCTTCCCATGGCTGGTTTCTTGTCACCTCTCAGATCTTAGCCCAGAAGCCTGCCCTGCTCACTCTACCAAGTGCCTATGCCTCCATCATGGTGACCCTAGTTTATTGTCTCAGAGTCTCCCAAATCATTTGGTTGTGCTTACCTGTTTGTTGTCCTGCCTTCTCCCCTCTGAGCTCTACTCGGGCAGAGTCTTGTCAGTTATGTTCACTGCTGTGGCCCCAGGACCTAGAACAGTGCCTGCAAATTAGGAGGTGCTCAAGAAACATTGCTTGAATGAATAAAGTGGATGCTTCTTTGGAAAAAAATGATCTTTTCTTTAATAGCAAAATAATATATGTTATGGAAAACATGGAAAATACAGAATATAAAATACAGAAAATACAATTGAGAACCTTTATGAACATTTTGATCATCAAAGCCAAGTCTCACTTGCTCTCTCTCCCTGCGTGTAACCATACAAATGGCGCATAGGTGTGTGGATGCAGGTGCATAGACAGTCCTTCTAGGCCTCTTAAGGGGGCTTGGCCCTTCAGGTGCCCCTGGCTTCTTTTTATTTTTGGTAGAGACAGGGTCTTGCTATGTTGCCCAGGCTGGACTCAAACTCCTGGGCTCAAGCGATCCTCCTGCCTCAGCTTCCCAAAGTGCTAGAATTACAGGCATGAGACACAGGGCCTGGCCACCCCTAGCTCTTAACCCTACCCTTCTGCCTCTACCCTGTTCCTAACGACAACCCTAGGGATGACCCTTCATTGAGGCCTTCTTGGGGTCGGTAGCTGTTCAGAGTAAAGCTTTGCAACCTAACCATGAGGTAGCTATGGTCTTCCCTATTTCCAGATGTGGGAACTGGGCCTCCAAGAGGCCACACAGCTGGCAAACAATGATTCCAATGGTCTGGAGGCCCCAGGTCCCAGTTCTTCCTACGTGGGGCCTTCAGTGCCTTTAAGCTAGATTACCTGCCCTCTTCAACGTGCTGCGCAGAGGGTCTGGGGCTCAACGGTGAAAGCTGGGCTGGATTCCAAGGATGGATGGGGCAGTCACATCCACCAGTCCATGGACTCTTTGGGGCAGGCCCTGACAATGACCATGCAGTGGGGCAGGCCCTTGCACAGGATCCTCTCGGCTTCCTGACCCTCCCACCCCAGCCCTTGAAGCTCGAGGACTCTGAGCTTGGGCATGGTGAGGCAGGAGGAGAGGATCTCAGTGGGGGAGGGCATTTCTGGGGTGATGAGGGGGCCCAGCAGGCACAGACTCTCCAGAGCCGGCATTCCTTCCAGGACGGCCAGGCCAGGGGCAGAGAGGCCCCTCACGGTCAGCCGGATCTTGCGCACATCTCGGAGGTGGCGGCTGATGGCCAGCAGGGTGCTGTCGGCCGAGAGGGTGCAGCCCAGCACCTCGAGCCTCTGCAGGTAGTTCATCTCCTGCAGGCTGGCATCCAGCCCCGTCTCGGTCACGCGGTACGTGCCGCCCAGCACCAGCGAGCGCAGGGCACGGAAGCGCGTCAGGCCTTGCAGGTGTTCATCACGGAAGGCGGGGACGCGGTCCAGCACGATGCACTCGAGCAGGGGCAGCACGGTGGGGTCCTGCTGCTTCAGGAGCCAGGCCATGGAGATCTCGCAGCTGTGCAGCTCCAGGGTCCTCAGCGTGGGGGGCAAGCTGGTGATCGGCACCATGCTAAGGTCGGCCACGTGCAGGCAGAGGCGCTTTAGGTTGGGGCACTTCTGGCCCAGGGCCCTCATCAGGGCAGGGGACAACTGCGGGGCCTGGGAGCCAGAGAACAGGTAGCCACCCATCCGCAGGGAGTAGAGGCGGGATGCCATGTACCGGCGAAGGAGGTGCCACATGACTTTTGGCCGCATCTGTAGGAGCCAGAGATTGAGGCGCTGGGTAAGAGGCTGAGGACGGACAGCTCAGGATGGGAGGGTTCTGGTGCCCCCCTGGGCTTCTGCCCTTCCCGAGCCAGCCTCCTCCCCAGGACAAACAAGACAGCTTGACCTCATCATTTTAACTGCTAGGACTCTGAACAAATCCAGTGGGGGAAAGAAAGATCCTAACAGATCTGTCTTTAGCAATAGAGTGCATTCTCATTATCTTCTTTAGTAAGAAAGAAAGCAACGCAACCCACTGGTATTTTATCCCTTTTATTTTTTTTAATTTCTTTTTGAGACAGGGTCTCATTCTGTCACCTAGGCTGGAGTGCAGTGTTGTCATCATAGCTCACTGCAACCTCAAACTCCTGGGCTCAAGCGATCCTCCTGCCTCAGCCTCCCGAGCAGCTGGGAATACAAGCACACCACCACACCCAGCTAATTTTTTTTTATTATTTTTTGTAGAGACGGGGTCTCACTATGTTGCCTAAGTTGGTTTTGAACTCCTGAACCTCCCGCCTCGGTCTCCCAAAGTGCTCGGATTACAGGCTATCCCTTTCTTAATGACCAGCTCTGGAAGAAATAAGCAACACAGAAGAAAAGTTTAAAAGGCTGAACCTGCCCAGCATAAATTAGGCTTAGGTTTAAAAAAAAAAAAGAATCACAGCCTGGTAATGGTGAAAGCTGCAAAAATTAATCCCTGGCAAGTTAAGACTTAGTAGGAAACAAAATATAACTGGGCATTTCACTGTATGTACATTTTACCTTAAAAAGAAAAAATGAGCTAGGCACGGTGATGCACGGCTGTAATCCAGCTACCCAGGAGGCTGAGGTGGGAAGACAGCTTGAGCCCAGAAGTTCAAGGCCAATCTGCGCAGCATAGCAAGACCCCATTTCGAAAAAAAGGAAAGAAAGAAAAGGAAGGAAAGGAAGAAAGAGAAAAAAATAAACTTCACAGCATAAATTTTGTTGACTACTTTTATTTATTTATTTTTTTGAGACAAGGTCTTGCTCTCTCACCATGGGTGGAGTGTAGTGGCGTCATCATAGCTCAGTGTAACCTCAAACTTCTGGGCTCAATTGATCCTCCTGCCCCATTCTCTAGTATCTGGGACTACAGGCATGTGCAACACCCAGCTAATTTGTTCTACTAATAGTAGAAAACAGGGTCTCATTCTTGCTCAGGCTGGAGTCAAACTCCTGAGCTCGAGTGATCCTCCCGCCTTAGCCTTCCAGAGTGCTAGGATTACAGGCGTGAGCCACTGAGCCTGGCCTGTTGACTATTTGTGACAGAGGAATGAATTCTTCCTGGCCAAATTTAGACCTGTAAGTCTGGGTTCAGAGAAACTGACTCACTAGAAATGGTGGCTGCTGAAAAGTAACTCACAAGGGTAGAAGCCACACTTGGTAAAATTTAAAATGGGCACAAAATCAAGAAATGAATCAACTTCTTGCAAACACAACAAACAAGAAGGATGTCAACCCCCAAATTTAGGCTTATGTATCTGATGTGCACCTTCAAGAAGACTCTTTAAGGTTCATAACATAAAGTATGGGCAGGGAGAAGCAGATTTTCTCGAGCTCTGTTGATGAGAATTGTTCTGGCTTCTTTGGAAAGCAATCTGGTGGTTTCTGCTAAAATTTAAAATGTGGACACTCACTACCACTTGTTTTGTTTTCAAAGAAATGTATGTTTATGTTTTTGCATGCAGAAAATATCCCTGGAAGGATACAAAAGAAAATGGGAGCATTTGCTGTCTCTGGGGAGAAAGAAAAGGTTGACTTGGGGGACAGACATAGGAAGGAAGTTTTAGTTAAGGTCTTAATTAAGGAGATCTGAGCTTTTACTTATTTTATATATTTTGAATACTACATATGTATTATTATTATCATTATTATTTTTATTCTTTTAGAGACAGGGTCTGTGTCACCCAGGCTGGAGTGCAGTGGTATCATCATAGCTCACTACAGCCTTGAACTCCTGGGCTCAAGTGATCCTCCTGCCTCAGCCTTCTGAGTAGCTGGGATTATAGGTGTGTACCACCATGCCCAGCTAATTTTTCTTATTTTTTGTAGAGATGGGGTCTTGCTACGTTGCCCAGGCTGGTCTTGAACTCCTGGGCCCAAGTGATACTCCCACCGTGGCCTCCCAAAGTGCTAGGCTTACAGGCTACCTCACCCAGCCTGCATTAATATTTTTAAAAATCAATGCTTTAGCTTGCCTAAATGCACACACCAGCTGCCCCAGTTTGACCTCTTTTTGGAGATTTACCTTAGAGAAGCAGTGGTTTATGGCAGTATTATTTTAACAGCAAAAATTAAGGGAAAAAAGCCCCTGAAATATCCACTGATAAGACAATAGCTGCCTAGAGAGCAAATAACAAAGTAGACCTAGTGATACTATTATAACATGGATATCTCCCCAAAACCTGAAGGAATGATACCTTGCAGGTAATCCTAGCACTCTGGGAGGCTGAGGTGGGAGGATTGCTTGAGGTCAGGAGTTCGAGACCAGTCTGAGCAAGAGTGAGACCCTGTCTGCACTAAAAATAGAAAAATTAGTCAGGCATTGTGGTGCATGCCTGTCTACTCAGGAGGCTGAGGAAGGAGGATGGCTTGAGCCCAGGAGTTTGAGATTGCAGTGAACCATGACAATAGCACACTGCACTCTACGCAGGGTGACAGAGCAAGACTCTGTCTCCAAAAAAAAAAGACAGATTGAAGGATGGAAAGAGGGATGGATGGATGGATAAACAGATGATAAAACAAATGGAGTTAAACATTAATGATGGGTATCTTGGTGTTCTCTGTACTGTTCTTTTAACTTCAGTGCATGTTTGAAATTCTTTTATAACCAAATGGTGGAGAAAATAACCAAACAGGAAAGAAAAAATTTTTAAAAAGTTGACCTCAATGATAATAATTATCTATAGAGTCATAATCCCTTATTCTAAAACCCTTGGGGACAGATGGTTTCAGAATTCAGAATTAATATAGCACAGATATTATATATAATACTACCAGCGACTTCTAGGGCAGTACCCATAATCTAATTATTATTTTTCATTATAACATAAGACTATCCTATGTGGGATAAGGAAAAGTATATTAATAGCCTCACACTAGTTCAGGTCAGATTTTGTCACCAAATGAATTTGTGCCTGGTTTACAAAAAACTTTTCACTTTGTATGCTTTTTGATTTTAGAATTGCAGATGAGGAACTGAAGATGATAAAATGCAAATGACCTTATCTCTCAGAAATCACACTTCTACGTTTCAGAGTAACTCTTATCCTGGACCCAAGGAGACAGACACAAGGACGTTCTTCATACTCAAAGAGTGGGACAAGGACCAGAAGCACAGACAACTCCCAGAGGTTGTCACAGTGCAGAATCTAGGACCCCCACCAATCATTTTAATATGATCTCCAGTTCATATGCACGGGAATGTTTGAGAAGCTGCCTGATAGCACTAGTCATAACAGTAAATAATTAGAAATAACCTAAATATATGTCACTGGGAAAATGGATACACAAATTGTGGTATATTCAATAAACTGCTATTAAAAGAAATGAACTATTTAATAGGTTTATATGTGCCATAAGAATCTTAAAAGCAATGTTGTATGAAAGTGAGGTGTAGACGGATATATGCTCATTATCTGCTCAATATCACTAATCATCACGGAAATGCAAATCAAAACCACAATAAGGCACAAATTACCCTAGTCAGAACGGCCATTATTTAAAAGTCAAAAAATAACCGATGTTGGTGTGGATGCAGTGAAAAGGGAATGCTTAATACACTGTTGGTGGGAATGTAAATTATTAGTAGTACAACCTCTGTGGAAAACAGTATGGAGATTTCTCAAAGAACTACCATGTGATCCAGCAGTCTCACTACTGGGTATCTACCCAAAGGAAAAGAAGTCATTATATGAAAAAGACACCTGCATTCATATGTTTATAACAGCACAATTCACAACTGCAAAGATACAAAATCATCCTATGTGCCCATCAACCAATGAGTAGATAAAAAAAATGTGGTATATATAATATATATTATGGAGTACTACTCGACCATAAAAAAGAATTAAATAATGTCTTTTCTAGTAACTTGGATGGTGCTAGAAGCCATCATCCTAAGTAACTCAGGAACAGAAAAGCAAATACTACATGTTCTCACTTGTAAATGGGAGCTAAGCTATGGGTACACATGGCATACGGAGTGGTATAAAGGACATTAGAGACTCAGAAGGGAGGAGGGTGACAGAGGGGTGAAGAATGAAAACTTACCTATTGAGTATAATGTACACTATTTGGGTGACAGGCACACTAAAAGCCCGGACTTCACCACTATATAACACATCCATGTAACAAAACCCAGTTGTATCCCCTAAATCTACTGAAAGTGTCAAAAATAGCATTATCTAGATAGTAGAATAGCATTTTCCAAACTTCAGAAACACATTAACAATACCTTAATGTTACTTGTGGACACACATATATGAAGTTAATACAGCCATAAAAGGAAGCATATGAATTCACTTTATAATAGTGGTTCTTTATGAAAAGGATTTCAAAAAGGGCAACAACTATATCTATAGATGTTTTGTTATGTACATACAGCCCTAAAACCCCCTACCCAGGAAACCTGTCAAGTGAGGAGATAATTCCTGCATCCCAATCCTAGCAGCTCATCCCCCACCAATCAGCAGACCCAATTCCCTAGCCCTTTTTTGCCCACCAAACTATCTTTAAAAACCCTTTCTCCCAAATTCTTGGGGAGATGGATTTGAGAAATTACTCCCATCTCTTCGCCTGGCGCCTCGCGAAATAAAACTCTTTCCCTGCTGCAACACCTGCTATCTCAGTATGTTGGCTTTCACTGGGCGGTGGGCAAAGAACCCAGAGGGGCTGTCACAGCACTGTTCTTTATCCCCATTTCGGGGATGGGGAAACTGAGGCCCAGAGGTCAGAAAGGTGCAGGAAGGCGACGGCACCGGGATAGGCCCCGGACTGCCTCGCTCGAAATCCCGAGCCCTGACTCCGACACACGGTCCCAGGGTGGGAAGGGTGGTCTTCGGGGTCTGGTCAACCCAAACGCAGCCCAGGCCCGCCCGGCTGGCCCCGCCTACCGTGTAGAGCGTCAGGTCGACGTGTCGCCACAGCCATCTGTCGTCCACCAGCCTCTTCCAGCGGTGACAGACCCTGGGGGAGGGGACCCGCGGTTAGAACGACCCCGGCCCCGCGGAGACCGGATCCGCTTCCCCAGGGGCGCCCTCCGCCCGGCCATCCCCCCCCCCGGAGGCGGGGCCGCACCTGGAGATGCGGATCCGGTCCCGTACCGGGAGGTAAGAGAAGATCTCCAGCAGGACCGAGTCCGGGAGTTCAGCAAAAGTCGCCATGATTCCGCTGACACGCACTTCCGCTTCCGGCCGAAGCTACACCAGGTCGGGGCTAGCCCTGGGGGCGCCGAGGCAGCGGGCAGAGAAAGTTGACTTTCCTCTCGCGGGAACGTGGCTGGGTCTTGGGGTTGGACCAGCCCGGGATCGGGACAGGCTCCGAGGCCCCGGCTGGGGACAAGGACCAAGCCCGGAAAGCTTGGCTTGGCTGGGGAGGTGAGGGGTTCGGAGGACTTGGGGGGGGCGAGATGAGGCCCGGCCTGGGCACTAGGACCACGCCCCTCGAAGGCGTGGTCAGGGACGAGAACCCCGCCCAGAAGACGTGGCAGGGGCGGGGCGAGGCCCCGGTCTGTGGCCGCGAGCGGAGGACTTGACTGAGAGAGATCTCTCCTTTTTTACTTACTAATGCTTTTTGATGCCTATGCATCAGGATAAATTTGTGTAAGTGGAATAGCTTGTCCAAACGGCCTGTTGAATTTTATGTTTTGATTAGTACTGCAGAGATTGTCTGAGTTGACATTCCCGGCAAATATATGTATCACTCATTTTAAAAATAGCAATTCATTAAGGGTAGTTAAAATTTATTCACACATACTGATGGGCATTCAAGGTGCTTCCAGATTTGTTATCACAAACAATATTGCAGCTAAGCATTTCTTTATATGTATATACGTATGTGCATATATATTAAATGTAAATATGTGTGTGTATATATAATCCTATGTTTTTATTTCTATAGGTTAAATAACCAGAAGTCAGTTTGATGAGTCAAGAGACATATGAGGTTTAATTTTGAATTGGTTTTGCTAAATCACACCTCCAAGAACCTATAATGGCAATAAATATATTTTTAACACACACATACACTCACATACACACAGAAAAGTAGAAATCAGAGACATTAAAACTGCTTAAAAAGAAAAACGTGTATGCTCACCCTTATCCATAAATAAATAAAAAGTAAAACACTGTGGTTTGTCATCTATCAAGTTCCAAAAGATTAAAAAGTTTGAAAATACCCACTTTAGCTTTGGTGTGAAGAAATAGAACCTCTCAAACACTGCAGCAGAGGTTCTTAGGACAGAATTGATGTGAACTCTTTGAAAACAGTTTGTCGATATCAATGTACCCTGTCAGAACCACAATCCCATTTCTAAGATTTCAAGATTTCACAAAGAATGAGGTAGGTCTTTCTGTGCTGTTTGGGACAATCTCCAGGATATTGTTGTCTCAAAAAGAAATGGAGAGAACAATGTGTACAGTTTGATCCCATTTATAGGGGATATGTATACACCTCAATAAATGCAAACAGTCTATTTTACTTTATACATAAAAGCCTGTATGAAAACCAAGTTTCTCTGACATGACTTAATATACGTTACTTGAAAATACAAAGTCCCTATCTCTACTGAAATCTGTTATAATTAGTATCTTAAAGGTTTATCATTTTCTTGGGAGGCTCCAAATCACACTTTGAGGATGCAGATACGATCTCTAGAAAATGGTAACTTTTAATGATAGTTGCCCTTGGGGAGGGGCTGAGGATCTGGTCTGGAGGGTAACTTATACTGCTTGAATTTTTACTACGAGAAAGTATTACCTTAAAAAAAACACTAAGTTCGAAATGTATATTAATAAATCGAACTTTTTTGATACTTTTCCTCAAACAGGAGCACAAAGTGCATTATGTTTTGGCAGTTATCTTGTGACCACAGAGGGAAAGATCAAAAGAATCGCACAAGACAGCAGCCCCAGACACCCCTGAACTGTTGGTCTACTGCTGCCTGCTTCCAGAATTTCTGTTATAAGAAAAATAGCCACTTACATGTTTAAACAAGTGTTGGCTTTCTGTTACTAGAAGCCACGAGCATTCCTAACTGAACATACAGGCTCTTCCCTCTGTCTCGAAAACTCTGATAGAACACCACCTTTGCCTGGCTTGCTGGCTGATAAAAATACAAACAGCTGGTATTGTTAAGAACTTACTCTGCTATGTAAAATACCATGGTAAGTGTTTTACCAGTGTTAGCTCAGTTAATTTCCACAACCCTAAGTAGCTGTTGCCAGGGTCACAAGCCCAGATCCTTCTGCTGCCAGAGACTCAGCCATTACTGGAATGCTCTCTGGTCACACTTCCTTCTGGAATCCCATGCCTTCTGCTAGGGCAGTCCCTCCTTCAGTGCCCTCCACTTGTCACTGTATTGCAAGGACCCCTTGTCCTCCTCCGTCACACTGAATTCTGGGGTGCCAGGTGGGCCTTGTTTGCTCCAAGGCCTGCTGAGATGCTCAGATATTGGAGGAAGGGACCTCCTGTGCACCCCACCCCTAAGACTATATCCCCTCTGGTGAACTCTGGGGGTGAGAGGAGGCAGTGCCTTTAATTTTGGCAGAACCCAGGAGTCACTGACCGCCCCCCACCCCCGGGCTCAGTTACAGGAAGTTCCTAAGAACCATCTATACCACCAGCAAAAAGGGTAGAGGGGAGGGAGGGTGTCAAGTGAGCAAAGGGAACCCACATACAAGCTCCTTCCTCTGGGTCAGAAACCCAGGCAACACGGGGTAAAAGCGGCCTGTTCAGCTTGCTCCTTGGGTCATGACCCAGAACTCTAGCTCCTGAGAAGTACCCACTTCCCCCGAGAAAAAGCAGCCCTGACAGCAGATCTTCCTGCGACCCAGAGAGAGGAATGGGGCTACCCTGGTCCCTCAAAGGGTAGTCGCTGGGTCCTTTCATGGGCAGCCCAGAATTGTAATCACCAGGGTGCAGGAAGGGGTAACAAAAGGCAAAGTGTCCAGTCTCCTGAGGCCCCACTTGGGGCCAGGGAGGGAATGGGTAAAGCAGTGGCAGTGTAGCTCTGGGGCTTCCATTGCGCCCTTCCCCCTCCCCAGGATGGCTCAACAACCTGCGCAATGGACCCCTAGTCCTCCCCATGGAGCTCAAGCCACCCAACAATCCCAGGCTGCACTTCTCTCGGCAGCACTCCCCACCCCTTTCCAATCTCCCCAGCTCAGCATCACCATCCTGTGCTTCCAGCATCTTTGAATCAAACCCTGAGAAATTAGAACTTCTTTTTTTAAAAAAAACTAACACTCCCCCCCTCATTACAAAAGTAACATGTTCGATGTCAAAAATCTGAAAAAGGCCGGGCGCGGTGGCTCACACCTGTAACCCTAGCACTCTGGGAGGCCAAGGCAGGAGGATCGCTCAAGATAAGCAGTTCAAGACCAGCCTGAGCAAGAGCGAGACCCCGTCTCTACTAAAAATAGAAAGAAATTAGCTGGACAACTAAAAATACATATAGAAAAAATTAGCTGCGCATGGTGGCGCATGCCTGTAGCCCCAGCTACTCGGGAGACTGAGGCAGAGGATCGCTTAAGCCCGGGAGTCTGAGGTTGCTGTGAGCTAGGCTGATGCTACGGCACTCAAGCCTGGGCAACAGAGCAAGACTCTGTCTCAAAAAAAAAAAAAAAAAAAAAAAATCTGAAAAAAATACCAAAAAGCACTAAAGGAGAAAATGAGACTTGCAGCAATTCCACCACCTAGTGGTGACCAGTCTACGCCTGTGTGTGACTGTTTCTATTGCTTCCAAACTTCTCAGGCATATTAGCTCACCTTTGACCTTCAACTTGTTTGATCCCATAGCTGGAGTGCCCCCCCCCCAAAGCAGCAGCAGGGGGTTTCCCACAAGGAAGTGCCCCAAACAATCCCAAAATGGGGCTGATTGGGATTCCAAACAAAGAATCTCTAAAACACCAGGGTGATCAGTCCAAAGCATTTATTAGACTGACTTAGAGTGGTGCTGCAGCAATCTTTAAGAAAGACATCGACAGAAAGGGGTGTCCTACCTAGCTATGTTCTGAGTGAGAGGGTCAGGGTATGGAGTTTATATGAGGGTTTAGGAATTTGGCTCAGGGCTGGGGCCAGTTTCTTTCAGTGTCTTGGGCAACACCCTAGATACTTTTTATCAGGGTCTGAGAATATTCAAGATCTCAGCTTGGGTTCAAGCCTGCTGGGAAAAACCTGCAACTAGCTGGGTCACAGAGTGGTCATGACACAGAAAGAAAGCAGAGACGGGGGTCTGGAGGACCTTACACAACCCTCACCCCCGATCTGTTCTGCTGCAAACTCTTAAAGGAGCTGGTCTAAGATAAATACAACAATGCTGCAGTGGGAATTATTATCCCCTTTCCTCATTATAAGGAAAATAAACTTCCGAAAGCGGAAGTGTCTTGTTTGAAAGCACAGATTTTAATATTAAGGGATGAGGTTGGGATTTTGACACATGAGGTGTTCATTCAGATTCCCTGCTCTGGAAAACCCAAAGGAACTCTGCGGGGGCCAGAGGAGCGACAGGCCAAAGTTCTGAGGCAGGAAGTCCCCTGAGCCCAGTGTTTGTGGTGGGACCTCTTAGGCCGGCTCCCTAAGGCAGGCAGCCTTGACAGGGTCACAGAGCATCGACCCTTTCTCCCCCCTAATCTCACATGCTAGTTTGAAAAGGTGGATTGGGCAGGTAAGAAAGACATGGTGAATCAGTTTAGGCTCACCAAACTGGAAGAATCCTCTCTGCCGAGAAAGAATCATTCAACAGTTCCACTGGGCAGAAGCGGTTTGGTTGAATTTGGGGACGTGGGGCCTGCCCACTAGCCCTCACGAACCAGGAATCTGGTACAAAGTGCGCCTTGAAGCTACCGAAGCAGAAGATTTTTTGCAATTGGGCCATTTCCAGCCTCCTCACGTGGGCATTGCAGGTTGGCGACTGGTAGTTGAGCACGACGTGGATTCCAGGATCAGGGTTCGTTTACTAACTGGAGTCTGCATCTCGGGTGTCCCGGGGTGGCCGGAGGGGAGGGGAGTGCAAAATGCTTCCGAGGCCCAGCCCTAAGCAAAGGCAGGGAGCCGGTCAGGATAACTGCTGGGCCGTATCCCCGCTCCCCGTAGTCCCGAAGCTGCAGAAAGAGGCTTCGTCGGGCTCAGGAACGGTAGGTCACCGCACCGCCCCCTCGCCGCCCCGTGACCTTTGGCGTCCCCACCAACACACCCGATCTCCTCACGTCGAAGGGGCCTCAACGGCTGGGCGCCAGGTTCTGACCTCTGGCTATCACTCCACGCCCTTTCCCCGGCCCCGCACTCGACCCCGCGCGCCTATCGCGGGGTCCTCCTGCCCACCCTGGGGACCCCAAAGTCTCGCCCCGGAACCTCAAGCTCGTGCCCAGCTGGGTACTGCGAAGAACCGGACCCAGTGCGGATGACCACCCAGGGAGGCTGGGGCCGGCGCTTCCGGTCCCAAACTTCCGCTTCCGGTTCCCAGTGTCGACGGCTGCCAGGGTTTAGCGCTTTAGGCCGGAGGTTGTATCATCTGAGGGTTCGAGGCGATTTGAGGTGAGGAGTTCAGGCAGAGATGCCTGGAATCGGGGAAAGGTGGCGGGACCCGGCCGCCAAGGGTCCGGGGTTGGCGGAAGGTGAAATCAGGGAGCTTTGGGGCCGGACCTTCAGGCGACGAGACGGTGCGGAGGCGCGGCTGCTTGGGGTCCTCGGTCCTGAGACTCGGGGCTTGGCGCCCGGGAGGACTTGGGTCTAGGGGGTTGGGGGGGGTGAACGGAAGACTCAGTAACCGGGGGTCTTAGAGCTTGAGACTGGGAAACTTGTAGGCTGGGGCTTCTGGGGCCTAGGAGACCCCTGAAGTCCTGACACTGCTGCTTCCCAGTCCCCGCCCTGTATAGCTCCAGCCAGGATGATCGAGGTTGTTTGCAACGACCGTCTGGGGAAGAAGGTCCGCGTTAAATGCAAGTATCCACTGACGGCCGAGAGGCAGTGATCCCTGGGGGTGCTTCTCGTGACGCAGGCAACTCAATTTGTTGTTAGGAGGGTTTTAGTTAAACCCTGGAGAGGGGGCGGATGGAGTCCTGGGATTGTATTCAGCCCCAGAATGTCCTCTTCCTCGTTCTACTTCTCCCCTCCATTTGCCTTAACTCTTCTGCGCTCAGCACCGATGATACCATCGGGGACCTTAAGAAGCTTATTGCAGCCCAAACTGGCACCCGTTGGAACAAGATCGTCCTGAAGAAATGGTGAGTGCAGTGGTAGAGCTTCGGAGTGGACAGGACTAGGCCAAAAGGTTTTGGGTGGGAGAGTGCTGCAGGCAGCCCTTTGCTTAGGCTGGGCTACTTCAGGCTGTCTCCAGGGTGAAGAACCCTCCTTAGGCTTCTCTCTGAAAGGTCTCTATCCCATAGGTACACGATTTTTAAGGACCATGTGTCTCTGGGGGACTGTATCCTTTGTGTGACTTCTTGAGGAAACACCTACATGCCCAGCCTCGGTCCTCTGTTCAATCCTGAAGTCTATTTTATTTGAGATTATACTCATAAACTGTGTAACTTAGTAAATGGCACTTAGAAAACAGGTGCCATGTAATTATTTTGTTGGGGGAGGAGGACGGTTGATTGAAATAGTTTGACTTGGGTTAGAAAACTTTGACACCTCAAGTTCAAAGTATTCATTATTGAGGTCCACCTGAATGCTTGGATTATCTCCAAATCAAAATGGCCCAGTTGCAAATGGCTTCCTTAGCCCTGGTCTGAATCTTCAGGCCACCATCCTGAGCCAGCTGTGAATGGATAAGAGGGGTGGGGATGGAGCCCACAGTGAGGATTCCTTAACACCTTTCCTTCAGATGAAATCCATGATGGGATGAACCTGGAGCTTTATTACCAATAGAGCCAAATTCCTTCCCCCTGCCCTACCCTCCTCTCTCTCCCTCACCCTCCACACTGGTATGGATGCTTGTTTTTAAAAATTCACATTAATAAAAACTTAGATGATGCTCTGTTGTTGTCATCTTTGCATGAGAGCTATCTAATGGTGGGAGGGTTGGTATCTGGTTGTCACTCAACATTGACTGGATCCATGAAGGAGAAGTAGACTGGCAGACTGGGAGCCTGAGTGGGAGCCCAGAGCTCTGGGATTTGCTGAGGTCTCTGCAGGTCAAGGGATTCTGGGATTATTACCACCTTAATAGACCAGGGAGTCTGGGTAAGAGCAGTAGATAAAATAGTTAGTAATATAGTCTCTAGATTCAGACACACCATAAATGGAATGTCAGCTCTGCCACCAAACAACTGAGTGACCCTGGGCAAGTTACTTAACCTTCCTAAGCCTTTATTTCCTTATCCAAACTGGAACAAACCGTGTTTACTTCATGTCTACTTCATTGGCATATTATGAAGTGTTAGACGAGATAAAGCATGTTTAAGCTTTATCCATAGTTGCTGGCACTTCTTTTCAAGACAAAAATGAGATCATAGTAGACAGGGAGGCAGTGTGGCACTATGATAAGTGAGGCTGTAAGAGCCCAGCCTCAAGGGTCAGACCAATTGGGTTTGAATTTTGATTGATCCTTAGCAATGGGATTCAGGGAAGTCAGCCTCTGAGACCCTCCGTCTCTTCCTCTAAAAAGGGGGTACCGTGATGGTATCCTTATCTCAATGAGATAATGCAGTTATTAAAACAGCAGGATGCCTGGCACATACAGTTATTAGCTATCTTCAGCCTTCTTTCTCCAGGTATGAGTAGACAGGAGACCAAATGCCCTACCTCTGTTCTCCTGGCCATAGATCCCATTGTCAACTTTGGCGCTTTCTTCTTGCAGAGCAAGAAAGGGACCTGAGGCCGGCCACATTGTGGAGCCCCTCTCGGGAGCTCATGCAGTTCTCCTCTCTCCTGTATTGATCTCACTGATCCTCTGTACATAAATGTGTTCGAGTCTAGGCCACTGTGCCTCCCCTCCTCTGCAAGTTCCGCCCAGCCTTCTGCCTCCCTTTCACCACCAAGCTTCTTGGGAGGTGGGCCTGCCCACTGTGCCTGGGATGCTACTGGCCCATAGTCATTAGGGTGGTCTCTCCTTGGTCTCTGTTAGTCACTTCCCTCCCCATCCCTCTGGCTTCCTTCCCATCTCTAGTACTCTGCTTCCTCCTAACATGTCAAAAATGTCTCTCCTGGGATCTTTGCTCTTCCTACTCTCACACCTGTCTCCCCCTTACCCATTGATTTAAAAACAAACAATTTTAAATTATACATGGTAGATTTAACAAGGGGATTCCTTAATTTCAAGTCAGCATGGAAGTGTTAAGACTGAAAATAAAACCCGTCTTCATTCTCTCCTGAGGTCAGGCCTTTTTCAATGCATTTATGTAAACTTCAATTTTATTTTTAAAAGATGACTATACTAACATCCTTGTTTAAAAACATCAAATGTTTTGTTAAAAATTTAGTTTCTTTTATTTTCTTAAATTTTATTTATTTTTATTTATTTATTTATTTATTAAGTAAGTAAGTAGAGACAGTCTCACTATGTTGCCCATAGGAGCTGGTCTCCAGCTCCTAGTCCTTCCCAAGTGATCCTCCTGTCTTGGCCTCCCAAAGTGCTGGGATTACAGACCCAAAGTGTTAGGATTACAGACATGAGCTGCTGCCCCTGGCCTAAAAATTTAGTTTCTTGGCCAGGTGCAGTGGCTCACACCTGTAATCCTAGCACTTTGGGAGGCCAAGGCAGGAGGATCACTTGAACTCAGGAGTTCAAGACCAGCCTTGGCAACATAGACAGAGCCCATCTCTACAACAAAAATTTTTAAATTAGCTAGGCATGGTGGCACGCACCTGTAGTCTCAGGTACTCAGGAGGCCGAGGCAGGAGGATCACTTGAGCCCAGGAGTCTGAGGCTGAAGTGAGCTATGATGACACCACTGCCCTCTAGCCTAGGCAGCAAAGTGCGACCCCATCTCAAAAAAAAAAAAATGTAGTTTCTTATTTCTTATACCACCTCTCCCACCAGTGGTGATCATTAATATATTTGAGTGAATCTAGAAATTTTCTGAAATAACCTAGAGTTGGTATCATATGAGGATAATTACACATTCTGTAATAGTCATATACCATTCAGCAGTTTGCTTTTTTGTGCTTTATTTTTTATATCTTTCCATATAAATTATTTCTCATTCTTTTTAATTGTATTGATTATTATTTGCCTGTTTTGCTTTTTTACATAAAAGGGCAGTAGTGGGGGTGGTTATGATGAGGGAACCAGTCTGTGTGGTGCTGGCTGTGTAAGTCCGCTGTCAATCAGGATATAGGAAGAAAGGTGTGGAATGGAGGCTGTCAAATGAATAGGCATGTATTACAAATGAATCACATGACCACGTGGAAGGGGACAGGGAAGAAAGAAGCTGACCTAAGTGACTTTGAAAAGTATGACTTGTCTGAATACTGGAATGCTAAAGACAAAAAGAATTGTGGACAAACACTGTACTCTAGTTAAATATGTTCCAGAGTTGATTTAGCAATTCTGAAACTACTTTTGTACACACATATGTGTGTGTATGTATGTAATACACAAATAGGGTTGAACAAATAAGTAAATATATGTAGATAATGTCAGCCAGGTTGCTCACTGCTGGAGAAACGTTACAAATAAAATAGGACAAGGGAGAGGTTACCATGAACCCTGTGAGGTTGGATTAAAGTTGGAGGCATCGGTGTGAATTCATGGGTTTTGTTTAATATGTGCACAAACACATAATAGAAATAGAGATATGTGTGTGTATATAAATATGAACATACATATATATTTCCTTGCCTTATTCACTTAGCGGGACCAGAAACAGTGACACAGTCTGGTATCAATGAGCATATCTGTTACCCAGATCTTGAAAGGCATGTGGTCTCTGTCATATCCTTCCCAGTAACACGTGACGTCAGTCTAATGAGAAAATACCAGACAAACCCATCGTGAAACATAAAAAGAACAGTAGTGGAAAATTGGGTGGGGGGTTCTGTAGTTTAGTTAATATAATTATACCAATGTTGACTTCTTGGTTTTGATAATTATTCTATGACGGCATTTCTGAGCTTTGGCACTGTTAACATTTTGGGTTGGGTAATTCTTTTCGTGGGGGCTGTACATTGCAAGATGTTTAGCAGCATCCTTGGCTTCTAATACTAAATACCAGTAGCCAGCAGCATTTCCTGCCCCCCCCCATTTGTAACAACCAAAAATGTCTTAAGATACTATCAAATGTCCTCTGGGGAACAACATGGCTCCTACTTGAGAACTTCTGTTTTATTATTATGTAAGACGCTAATAGAAGTGAAGGCTGGGTGAAGGGCACATGAAAACCCTACTGCTTTTGCAACTCTGCCCTAAGTCTAAAATTATCTTTTAAAAAGAGAGATCGTTATTATGCTAATACATGCTTGTAAGAAAGTCAAAATGTTATATTAAAACTTAAGTTCCTCATTTCTTCCTTCACCTGCATCACCAGTGGTAGCATTAACATATTTGAAGGAATCCAGAAATTTGCTGTGATATAAATTGTGTTTTTACACAACTGAGGTCATTATACATACTCTAATACTGTTCAGTAGCTTGCCTTTTTATGCTTTGTATCTTTGCTACCTTTCTATAAGCGATCTATTAATTCTTTTTAATTAGTTTTCTTTGTTGATTTTTTGGGTTTTGTTATGTTTTCATACTTACTATCTTTGCTGTGCTATACTAGGACTTACTTTTTCACCCAGCAAACAATACCAGCTAACATCTATGTGTCCTTGCTATGGGCCAGGTACTATTTTGAGTGTTTATATCGATTAACTCATTTATTTAATCTTCACATCAAACAGAAGAGGTATGTATTATTGCTTAACCCCACTTTGCAGATAGGGAAGCTGAAGTGCACAGGTTAAGTAATTTGTTCAAGGTCATAGCTAGTGCCTGGAGCCAGGCACTCTGAGCCTAACCCTCTCCCGCGTCCTGCTTCTACTTTGTTGTGCACGTTTCCCTGAGTCACGTCGCTGAGCCTCATTCTTTTTAACGGTCACATAAGGGTCTGTACCGTAGATGAACTGTAGGTGAACTCTTCCCTGCTGGTGTCTTTGACTCCCGTATCTACCTGCAGCCAGCAGTTTCCTGGCCCTGGGTCCCCAGTTACCTCCTCATGTCCCACGGGCTCCTCAGACTCTATTTTAAATGGGCTCAAACTGAGCTCATCCTCCTCCCACCCGCACCTCCTCTCATGTTCTCATCTGAGTGTCAATGCCAGCACCCACCAGTCACCCTCACGGGAGGAAGGAGCCAGATTGAGGGGGAATAAGGGAAGTCAGCACGTTGCAAAGGACGTGGAAGGCGTTTGGGTCAGTAGCATAGGGAACAGGTTAGCCTTGCAAAAAGTAAAAGGGGCTGGGTTAGCTTTGGACATCTGGAGGAAACAGGTGGGAAGAAGGAGAATGGAGGAGCCAAATTTAGGCTTCAGGCACTTAGGTGTTCATCTCCAAGCAACTGCGTTACTGTGGCAACAGCAAAGGCCCCGCCCCCGCTCCCAAATACCTCGTCGGCCGCCGTTACCTCCACACAAGCCAGACGCTTCCGCCTGGGGGCCTGGGGACCTGCAGACCTCCCGGAACGGCGCAGGAAGGCGGGAATCGCTGCCTCCTTAGCCAATCAATAAGTTCGATGCCGCGCGGAAGGGCTCTGCGGCGAAGGGCGCCAAGAAGAGGTCGGGACGTTTTTGGCGCTCGCCAAAGCGCGTTGAGAAGGGCGGAGGAGAGCAGGGGGGCGGGGCCGCGGCGAGACCAGCCGGGGGCGGGGCTCAGCCAAACCGTGGGAGGGTCCGCCCGCCCTCGCTTCTGCCCAATATAAGGCCAGAGAGCCAATCCGGACGGTCGGGATCCCCAATGAGCGTCGCTCCCAGGCCCTGGAGCGGGGCTCTCTGAGCCAATAGGCGGTGGCGGCGGGCGGGCACAGGCGAGCCGCGGCGCGGCGGAGGCGGAGCTGGCGCTGCGGCAGGAGGGAAGATGGCGGACGAGGAGAAGCTGCCGCCCGGCTGGGAGAAGCGCATGAGCCGCAGCTCAGGTGCCGCGGGGGTCGGGGCTGGGGCGGGGCCGCGCGGGCCCGCGGAAGCGGGGCTCGAGCTCGCCCCTTGGGCGCGGTGGTGCCGCCGCCTCCCTCCCGTGGGGTCTTGGCTCCTCCGCATCGTTCCCGGGTCAACGGCCCCGGCCTGCCCCTGGGGAGCTGCGAGCCTCAGGAGCCGGGAAGCCAGAGGAAACTGAGGCAGGCGCTGGGCGGGTGAGGGGCCGGGGAGCCTGCGGCACTCTCCCGGGCGATGGCCCTGGGCCTCCCGGCCCGACTGACACCTCTCGGCCTAATGCACCTGACGCCCGGGGGAACATCACTGCACCCCTCTGGGTCCCGGGGGCACCTTTGGGAGGGAGACACCCCAACACCGTGCAAAGGGCGTGGCCCCAGGGTGTTGCCCAGCCTCGGGTCCACAACCTACCCCCACTAACACCCGTACCATCCACACCCAGTGCTCAGTCTGCGGCATGCGCCTGTGATGTTCTGCGTGAGGGTGGCCTCTGTGCTCAGGCCCTACTTAAGGGTTAGCAACAATAATAATGCCAGTAACCGAGCACGTTTATCTCTGTGCCGAGCATCGTGCTAAGCGCTTTAAGTGTTTAAATTCTCCCTGAATTACCACAACCCTGGGAGGTAGGTAGTTATCACTCCCATTTTACCAGTGAGGAAATGGAGACCAGGAAACTCGTCCGAGATCATTCATTTCAGGGGCTGGATTAGAACCCAGTCAGTTTGCTTCCAGATCCCCCAGACTCTGTCCCTGCAAACTCCTGAGGAGCAGGCCCAGCATCTGTGGTTAGGTCCCCAGGACCTCTGGTGAACACTTTGCATACATTAACTCACCACATTAATCCCGTGAGGTTTTATCTCCTTATTCTTTTGTCCCCATTTTTCAGATGAGAAAACTGAGGTTAGGGAGATAGAGCCCATTGCCAGGGTTTTAGAGTCAGTGGCTCAGCTGCATTTGCCCCCAGAACCCGTGCTATTGGCCACCCTGTTATGCTGGGACCTCCAGCATAAACCTGATGCTCTGCCCAGCTCTGGGCCTATTCCTGCTGTTTCTGCCCAGCTAGACCCTGGCAGCCTTCTTCATGGGCGACACTCCACGTAACCCAGGCAAACTCTCAGCCCTTGGAGTGACACCCCGAATCTCCTGGGTCTTTACTTCAAGCTTCTTGTTTGCAGTCTTCACTCCTTTATGCCCCTTGCCCCCCAAGTAATATGTGGCCTCCTGTAATGCTGGTTCCCAGTTCTGCAACACAGTTCATGGGTAGGGGTTAAGAGCAGAGCTTTTGGGTGTGACATACACAAATACATTTCCTGCCTTCCCCTGTATGTGCCTGGAGCAGAGTAAACACTCATGAAACATGACCCGCTGCTGCTCTTACCAGAGATGCGGAAGAGGAGGCCTCAGTTTTGTGATCTGTACAATGGAGATAATAAAAGCCATCCTACTCTAATTGTGCGCCAGGCTCTGTCCTAAGCACTTTACAGATGTGTGAACTCATTCAGTACTTGCAGTGACCCTATAGGTCGGTACTGTTGTCTGCATTTTACAGGTGAGAAAACTGAGGCCCCTGGAAGGTAGGTCATACAGTGAGTAAGTGGCAGAACCAGGTTTGAGCCCGGGAGGAGGTCTGGCTGCTAAGTGCACGCTTTGAGCCACTCCCTGTCTCCCTGCTTTCTCTCCTCCATCTGCCCGGGTTATTTCCTCCTTGAAGTTATCTGGTCTCATTTGCTTGTTTAGTGCCTGTCTGCCCCCACCTACAATGTTAGCTCCCTTAGGGTAGGGACTGTGTCCTATTACATTGGCTCATGTCCCCAGAGCTTGTGGCACATGGTGGACAGGCAGTGGATTTGCTGAATGAAGGCATTTCACAAGCCAGCCCCTTATCTTGGTTTCTGGCCTGGTGCCCAGGATGGTGTCCTGTGGGCACAGTCCTAACTGAATTCCCACCTGCCCTCCTGTCTCTTCCAGGCCGAGTGTACTACTTCAATCACATCACTAACGCCAGCCAATGGGAGCGGCCCAGTGGCAACAGCACCAGTGGTGGCAAAAACGGGCAGGGGGAGCCCGCCAGGGTCCGCTGCTCACACCTACTGGTCAAGCACAGCCAGTCAAGGCGGCCCTCGTCCTGGCGGCAGGAGAAGATCACCCGGACCAAGGAGGAGGCCCTGGAGCTGATCAATGGTGAGTGGGTCAGGGGACAGGGTCTTAGGAGGGGTCTCTTCGCAGGTGGGCCTAGAAATCACACCAGACCCTGTACTGCAGCTCACTCAACTATTAGTTGAGGTGTTGTCCGACACAGAAATACCTGTGCTTGACATGACCCTGATGTACACGGCTGCCTCTTTCTTTCCTTTCCATCTGGCATTCACGGGTGAGCCAGGTAGGCCTGGGGGACCCAGCCTTGGAAGCTGGCAGCCCTGGGTTCAGATAGTAGCTGTGCCTCTGTGACTCCTGTCACCTCCCCAAGACTCAGTTTTCTCCTCTGTAAAATGGGCATCGTGATATACCAGCCTCCAAGGGCCATTGTGAAAATTCAGTGAGGTAAGGCAGTACATGGCACACAGTGGGCCGTCAGCTAGTGGGAACTATTGTCAATAGTAATGTCATCAATCAGGGACCTGAGTCACCTACGTGGGTGTGTCCACAGGCGGGTCCGAAAGGTAGTGAGTGCAGATGTAGCCAGCAGAACTGGTGAATGAATTCTGACCCCAGGGAAGAGGCCATTCCCTGCTCTGTTCTGTGTGTCCTCCACAGTCTAGCACAGGGTGGCAAACTTAAAATGCCTAGTGGTAAATATTTCAGGTTTTGTGAGCCATATGGTCTCGGTCAGCTCTGCTTTGTAACTTGATAGCAGCCATAAATGGTATGTAAGCGCTTGGTCGTGGCTCCATGCCACTAAACCTTTATTTACAAAGGCAGACAGGACTTGGCCTGCAGGCCATCGTTCGCAGACCCCTGGTCTGGAGCTGTTCATTAATGGCTGCCACTGCCCACATCCCACATGTGGCTATTTCTGTATAAATTAATTAAAATTAAATAATACTAAAAATTGGACAGAGCTGCTCGAATGATCCTGAGGGAAGTTGCACAGGTCATGCTTTAAGTGTTCGGAAGCCACTCATAGCTGGCGGCTACCATCTTGGACAGTGAGGATATAAAACTTCCATTCTTGGCCTCTTCCACCAGAGCTCCTAGAACCCCTCTGCACTGTTCCTATTTCAAACAAGCATCCTCTCCCCTTTGCCCAGACAGCCTTGGTTCCCATCTGGTTCTGCTTGGTCCTGGCTGTGTGACCTTGAACAAGTTACTTAACATCTCTGAGCCTCAGTCTTTTTCACTTGTGCAATTAGTATTATATTAATAGGACCCATGTCCTAGGGTGGTTCTGAGGACTGTGACCTAATACAGTAAAGCATGAATAACAGCACCTGCCTTCTAGTAAATGTTCTGTAATTGTTAGCGGTCATTGTGACTGTGATCGTTATTATTAGCACAGGGCCCAGCACAGAGCGCATACTCGGTCAGTATTGGCTGTTGTTTTATTCTCTCATCATTTGGTCCGTTATTGGCCGGTAGGATGTTATACATACTCACCCATACACACGTCCCCATGTGTCTAGTGCGATAAATGGTACCTGTTAGCTTTATACATCATAAGCATTATAGAAGAGAAGCCAAGTTCTTGCACAATCTTGAAGGCTAATTAAAGAGCCAGCCTCCTGAGCTCCCTGAGGGCAGGGACTGGATCTCTTTCTCCCTGCATTCCCACCCCCGACACAAGCCTGGCACAGAGTTAGTGCTCACAGCCTCGTCTCATGAGCCAGTAGGAAGCTAGAAGGATTCCCAACAGGGAATAGGGCAGAAATAAAGGCCTGGGGCTAGGATGTAGCCAGGGGTCTGGGGGAAGATGTGCAGGCAGCTGGAAGGGGGTGAGACCCTTCAAGGGCAGGTCCCAGCCAGGTTGAGGAGGGCTCTTTGTCAGGCGAGGAGTTTGGGTCCTCTCCAGGAGGCAGCAGGACACATGTGGCTATGTGGGACCAGGATAGGAGCCTAGCAGTCCTGTGCTTTTGGGAAAGATCCATGTGGCTGGAACGTGACAGGTTGGGGAAGCCAGAAGGCCCAGAGCCCAGGCTGGCTGGGTCCTAGAGCTAAGCAGTAGGGGGTCGAGGGGGGGAGTCTGGCTGCCCCAGGGGAGGAGGAAGAAGTGGGAGGGAGCAGCCCAGAGAGACTCAAGAGATGACCTCTTGGGTCCTCCCAGCTCTAGTGGTCCCTGTTCTGAGGCTTCTAGACCCTATAAGAGTGAGCGAGAGGTAATGGGTGTTCGGAGATAGGGTGGTACACGGTGCCATCACTGGTAGAGGGGACTCAGGAAGAGGCGCGGTCTGGAGGGGGACTCGTTAAATCTGAGGAGCAACTGGGAGAGGGCCTGGGGCTTGGCAGAACAGCCAGGCCGGGGCAGAGCCGCTCAGGGTGATCCTGGGGAGAGATGGCAAGAGGCTGAGGCAGGCGGGCGCAGGTCTGGGCGTGGCAGGTGAGGGTGCCACCTCTGTCTCTGGGTTGGACAGGTGTGTGGCTGGTGGGGCTGACGCTGCGGTGGGGGGCTGGGGGCTGCTGAGGGAGGGACGTTGTGGGGGATGTGCATGGTAGACAGTTGGGCCTATCAGGAATGTCAGCAGGATTCCCACCTGTGTGCCTGTGCCAGGGCCCTGGTGGAGGCTGTGGGAGGAATCGCAGATAAAAGCAGTGTGGCTTGAACTCGGGGCTGGGGGTGGAGGTGGCAGTGAGGGGGAGCAGACCCGGAGGATCAGGTGACGGATTAGGTGGATGGGGTGTTGTGGAGAGAGTCAGGTCAGGGCAGAACAGCAGGGCCTGCCCTGGGGTTGTATGGGGCTGGGTTCCAGTGCTAGCTGTGGCCTGAAGCAGGTAACTTTGTTCTCTGGGCCTCAGTTGCCTCATCTGTAGAATGGAGACAAGGAAGATCCAGGAGTGACGGGCTCAGTGGCTGGCACTCGCTCCCCACATGGCAGAGCCTCCACCTGGGTCATCCAGGTGTGTGTGGTTCGGGAGCTGGGGGCAGGGCAGGGCCTCTGATGACCCCGGACCATGACCTCCCCCTCCTGGGGTGGGCCCCTTTGGGGCTCATTGGGAGATTGAGTGGAGATATCCTCCACATGGGGTGCCTGGTAGCAAATATTCACGTGCGATATCAGCGAGCATCCGGCACCTGGGCCTCATTTTCTCTTCCATGGAAGTGGATGTTCTGCTCCGGCTTGGGCTCGTGCCAGGCGATCCGGAGGTCACGGTTTGGGCAGCTCACTCCCCAGCTGGCAGTACCCATTTAGAGCTGGTGCTGCTCCTCTGCCCTGAGGGGACAGACTGCCCGCCGACAACCAGAGCCTCCACATTTTCTGCTGAGGCTCCTTTTCCCAGCATCAGTTCCTCTGCAGCTGCTGGGCTGCAGCCAGAGGCTGGCAGGGATCCGAGGGTGTCATTGCTGGTGTCCTTGTCTGAGGAGGGCGGGCCGTGGAGAAGCCCTCCCCACCCCTCCCTGCTGACATGCCCAGTGCCTGAGGGTCCCAGGGAGCCCAGGGCATGAGCAGCATCCTCCCCACATACCCACCCCAGGATAGATGTCCGCAAGGTCAGTGGCACCCTTCCAACCTGGGGCTAGGTCTCTCTGGGCCTCTCCTGCCGGATCTTGGGTCTTCTGGGACCTCATCCTGTCACCTCTTTCTCTGACCAGGCCTCTTCCCCTGTGGTGCCTGGGTGGCTTCAGACCAGAAGCAGCACACTGACTCGGTGAGGCAGAGCAGGGAGTTTGTCTCTAAATTCTTTAAGTCATTGTGGTGTATCAGCTGTGGATGCCATAACAAAATACCACAGACTGAGTGGCTTCAACAATAGACGTTTATTTTCTCATAGTTCTAGGGGCTAGAAGTCCAAGATCAAGGTTCCAGCCAGTTTGGTTCCTGGTGAGGGCCTGCTTCCTGCCTTGGAGACGGCTGCCTTCTTGCTGTGCACTCTCAGGGCCTTTCCTCGGCGCAGTCACGTGGGGACGGAGCACAGGCATCTCTTATAAGGGCACTAATCCTCTTGGATCAGGGCCCCACCCTTATGACCACTTTTAACCCTAATTACTTGCATAAAGTCCCCAGACACACTGGGGGTTCTGGCTTCATTGTATGAGTTTGGCAGGGACACAAACATTCAGTCCATAATAGATGGGCAGCTTGGATCTGTCCAGGGCCTGCTCTGTGCCAGCCATTGCTCCAGTGGTCACTCATCCACTCCTCAGAATAGCCCTCCAAGGTGGGAGCCACTGTTAGCTGTTTACAGGCCAGTTGAGTGAGGCTCCAAGAGGCAGAGTCACCTACCAGATTGGCCTTGTTCAGGAGCAGCAGAGCTGGGTTCTGAACCATGAGCTGGAGTCCAGAGTTGGCCCCGTAACCTGTCTGTGCTTGGCCTAGGGAATATGCCGTGAGCAGGCTGGCCTGAATCTGTCAGCAGAGACCGGTACCGTTCTGGTTGGCTTACAATTTCTGCGGTTCCTGAACACCTTGGAGCGGGTGGAGCGTTCCTGCTTTAGACTGAGAGTTCCCAGAGAGGCTGCCCTGGGACTGAGTGGTTCGAGGCTGGAACCCTGTCGGATCAGGGTTCCACAGGCGCTGTCTCGGGGAGGGGTGTTGGTGCGGTTGGAAAAGGCCAGGGCGTTGTCCCAGAGGGGGCCCAGGAAGTGTGGCTTTAACGTCGCAACCTGAGGTTTGTGCAGAGAAGGCATGAGATTCTGGCATGTCTGCCCCTGTCTCCCTCCTTTCCTGTGGCCTATTTCTGTCTCATTTACTCATGAACTCCTGAGCATTCGTGAGCGCCTATTCTGTGCACAGTGCTGGGTTCTGGGGCTGCAGCAGTGAACAAGGCCAGCCCAGCTGCCACTGTCCTCCCACTGTGAGGCAGGCGGGTGACCCACAACCAGGACAATGGTGAATGCAGCACCCACAGGGAGGCACCTCCCACGGGAGGCTTAGGGAAGGCTTCCCAGGAGACCAGGGGGCAGCAGGTGAGTTTCAGGTTGGAAGAGACACTTACGCAAAGGCCTGCGGGGCGGCGGGGGGGAGAGCAGGGCGGAGGGTGGGAGGGATGTCATTGTGGTGGGGACAGGCACAGGCTGAAGTGAGGACAGCTCAAGGGCGCACAGGACCAGACCCCTGAAGGTCAGCTTTGAGGAAGGGGAACTCGGAAAGAAAGCGCTTTTGAAAACAATCATTTCAGCTCCTTGGGAGGTCGAGGCGGGAGGATTGCTTGAACCCGGGACTTGGAGGCCAGCCTGGGCAACACAGGGAGACCCCGTCTCCTAAAGAGAAAGCAAAAACAGTCATTTTGGGCCCCTATCAAAGCAGGATGTTTTCTGAGAGTGCTGGCTAGTCAGAGACACCTGTGGGTGATGTGAACTATGGGGCGGGGGCCAAGGTGTGGCTTTTACTCTTTTTGGAGCGGCTGTGGCTCACACACTGTGTATACGAGAACCTCAAGTGGGCTGTCTGGGCTCAGGGATCCCTGTGGCTGCACCCCTGCCTCCGGCTGCTGGGATGTAGCAAGGTGATGCTGGTGTGGGGCTTGGGGTTGGGCCTGGCTCCGCGGGTGCTCAGTGCCTCTCAGAGACAGGTGAGTACCCCAGGGGGCACCATGCAGTCAGGATCCCCAGCTGCTCACTGTGGCCCAGACAGGAGAGAGGCAGGGGATACCCAGAAGTCCAGGGAGAGCAGGAGCTGTCTGGTTCAGGCAGAGTTGCTGATGGATGTGTGTGGTCCAGGGGGACCCCAGCAGCCCTGGTCGGGGTGGAGGGATTACAGGCAGAAGCCACAGCAACATGTAGTCCAAGTGGAGGTTGGGGCCTTGTAAGATATCAGTGTCCCTGTCTGACAGGCACCAGGCAGTGCCTCACAGTGATGGCCAGAGCTGACTGAGACATGGGCCAGGATATCCAGGGACAGGCAGAGTGCAGGGAGAAGTAGGGGCAGTTCCGTCCTGGGGTGCGTAGTCCACACGGAAGGAGAATGGTGAAGGTCTTTCTTGGTGCTGGACACCATGCTATGTGTCACAGTGGCTTCCAGGCACACAGCTGGGGGTCAGGCTGGGAGGCAGAGTGGGGGTCACTGGCAGGGGTGGCAGGTTCCACATCCTGATGACGTGCAGATCGGATACCAGGACACTGGTTGCTACTGTGATATGCAGCCAGATAGTTATGCTTGTGCTCCCATGGTCATGTCATTTCAACCAAGGTCCCAGGCAGGTGGATCGTGGTGGCATTTAGGTTAGTCTGAGGCCCACAAGGCCCAGGGAAGTTTGGATCAGCCCAGCGTCAGGCAGGGCCTCCCAGCACCAGTTACATCAACCAGCAGAGTCCCCACGGCTCAAACAGGGTCCAGGCAGGGGTGTCACAGCCTGGCCTTGTCTAGGTCAGATGGGAGGAATGGGTGGAAATGTCAGGGTGACGTTGGGAAACCCACTGGCAAGTGTGTCAGGGTGACCCTCCCGCCCGAAGAGAAGAACTGCCACGTCGGCTGTGTCCTGGGAGAGCAGCTGCCAGGCGGGGAGGTGGGCAGGGCCCCAGCTCACCTGGATGGCTGCTCCAGCTTGCTGGGGCTGTCACCCTGGGGGGCCCCGGGAGGACATTGGGAGGGACACTGTGTCACAGCAAGAGGAGGCATGGGGGGGTGGGCTCCGGCCCACGGGCACCTGTCTGCCTCGGGGGCTGCCTGGACTCAGGAAGGTGGCTGGTTGCCCCTCCACTCGCGGCACATGACAAGTGTGTGTACACACACACTCCTTTGCAATCACACATTTGCACCACACATACCACGTGCACACACGTGCACATGCAGTCCTCCTGCACTCTGCTCCCCAAATGTGAGTCACACGGACGGGGTGGCACCGTGGCCGCTTGCCCCTCTACTGGGAACCCTTTTCCTCAGAGTCAGCTTTCACCTTCCCCCACCAGCCCTGGCCTGCCCCTCCCTCCAGGATAGTTGCACCTGATGGGGCAGGTTTGGGCCACACAGAAGGTGAGTCCATCGGGTCTCTGCCAACACACTCTGTCAGGGGAGCCCAGAGAAGAGTCGTGTCGCCTGCCCCCGGGGCCATGGTCCATGGGACTGACACACGTCCCTTGTGGAGCCCCATGGGGCGCCTTGGGCCCCAGTGAGTGCTGGGCTGTTCCACCCACTTTCGGTGGATGGGACAACCGAGGCCCACGTGCTGAGGACCCAGCTCTCCCACCTCTGCCCTGAGAGGCCTGGGGGCCTAGCTCCCTGCCATGGGGTCCAGTCCCTTTCCAGCCTCTCCCCTCCTCCTGTCTTCCTCTGCCCCGGGGCTCGGAGGTAGATTTTCTCTCAAGCATGCATGTATTGGGAGTGGGGGGAGGCCGTGTGTGCACGTGTGTGGGGAGGGCAGGCTCAGCTTCCCTCCACCCTGGAGCCTGTGTCCAGGCGTGGCCTGCCCTGCCCTGCCGTGGAACTCTCCCTGTCCTGTGTCCGCAGGCTACATCCAGAAGATCAAGTCTGGAGAGGAGGACTTTGAGTCTCTGGCCTCACAGTTCAGCGACTGCAGCTCAGCCAAGGCCAGGGGAGACCTGGGTGCCTTCAGCAGAGGTGCGCAGGGAATGGGCGCCTCCGGGCCCCAGGGGCCCTGACCACCCTGCCGTGGAAGGGCTGGGGGAGGGCCTCTGCCACTCTGGCCCTCAGGGTCCACCAGGTGGCAGCACAGTCCCTGCCTCAGGCTGCCCTGCTGCAGCGGCAGGCAGGGCCTGCACAGGGTGGGTGGTGCGGATCCTTCTCCCTGCTGTGGGCCCCTGGGGTCGGTCTGTGTGTCTCCGCGCAGATGTCTCATCAGGGCCCACCAAGCTGGGCACGTCCTGCCGGGTGCCTCTTCTGACCCTCGGAGGTGGGAAACCAGACTGCCTCCTCATCTTCCTCCTCCTCCTCGTCCACCTCCCCAGGATGAAGTGGGAGTGTGGCGTGCAGGCACCCGAGGGGTGGGGGAGCCAGATGGGACAGATGGTGTGGGAGGGGCTGAGAACCCTGCCCGGGGAGACAAGTTTTCTACCAAAATGTGTCTCAACGCACAGCAGCCGGCAGCAGCTCTGCTTGCCATCCCTCATGCTGTCTTCGGCTTCCCAGGGCCTCCATAATGGCCCTGCACCCCCAGCTGGGCCTGCGCTCAGCACCATGACAGGGCCATAAACCTGGTGACAGATGAGGGATGACGGTGGACACGTGCAGGCAGCAACCCCATCTGCCATCCGCTGCCTGGCCCTGACCCCCACCGTCACTCACGCTCCCCCCAGGTCAGATGCAGAAGCCATTTGAAGATGCCTCGTTCGCGCTGCGGACGGGGGAGATGAGCGGGCCGGTGTTCACAGACTCTGGCATCCACATCATCCTGCGCACGGAGTGAGGGGTCCTCGGCGTCCCCCGCCCTGCTGCCGTCACACAGTATTTATTGTTCCCAAAATGGCTGGGAGGGGGGGCTCTTCCAGTTTGGGGGCTCTGGGGCCCCACTCCCTGTCCGCCCGTGTTGGGGCCGCCCCTGCCAGACTCCCCCTTAAGGCATTGACTTCAGAAGGGCGGTGGGGGTGGGGAGGTTCCCGGGCCCAGGGGTAGGGGATGTCCCTAAGAGAAGGCCTAGTCAGCGGAGCCTCCCTGTGCCCCCAGTCCTGAAGGCAGTCAGGGGTCCCTGGGTCATTGTTTCTAGTTAACTCCACGTTCCTCTGTTCAGTTGCAAAGTGCAAATGCCCTGTGTGGCCCGGCTGTGGGCCCTCAGAGCCCTCCCTGAGCGGTGGTGCAGCGCCCTTTGCAACCCTGATTAAACCTGAAACCACTGCTCCACCCTGCTGTGCCTCATTTCCTCCCTGGGGTGGAGGGGGGGGACAGTGACACAGGGAGGGGATCATGGCCCACCACTGCAAGGGTCCTGGGGTTCAGGCTGCCCCTCCTCCCCCAGGAAGCCTCCCCTCTCCCTGGGCCTGACTCTTGGAGCAGTGGGAAGCTGTCTGGCTACAGCGGTTCTTGGCTCAGGGTGTGCCACGCCGCCCCGGGTGCCCTCTGCATGGTCCCCAATGCCCTGCACTCACAGGCCGCTCTCCAGTTAGAAGAAATCAGGCGCAGCACCCCGATGCCTGCTTCCCCACTGCCACAAGCGCTTCTGGAAGGTTCTTGGGTCCAGCTGCCAGACCCAGCACCCTCTGCAGATGCTGTTACCATGGCAACAGGGCCCTCCCAGACTGAGGGAAGGCGGCTCCTGCCAGGCACCTCTGGGCATAGGGATCCTGGGGGGTGGGGCTGGGAGCGGAAGTCAGCATCCAGCGCTGTTGGGAAAAAGGGATCCCTGGGGTGGGTAGCAGGCAGGTGGTGGCTCCTTTGGTGGCTGTTGGTGTAGCCCACCTGTCCGCATCACCTGTGCCAGGCTGGGGCTCAGAGTCCAGTAGAGGGATTGTGGGAGAAGCGGTTATGTCTGCCCTGACCCCCCCCCCAACTTGATGGCGACCAGCCCTGCTTATGGGGTGCCCAGCTGGCCTGGATGGGGACCTGAGGAAAATAAATAAAGCCCAACTCCAAGGGAGCCTCCCCCCTTCCCGGGCTGTCTCCAATAAAGGCCCAAATGTCGTAAACAATCACCTGCGCCTACTCCCATCTGGCTGGTTTCTGGAGCAATCGCTCACTCCGCCTGCCGCCTGCCTGCTGGAGCGTTTGTCATTAGGAAGGTTTAATGGGTTTCCGCTCAGCCCTGGAGGGCTGGGGAGCTGGCTGGTTGGCTGCACCTCCAGGCAGAACGTTCTCCTGCTGCCCGCAGGGTCCACGAGGCAGCAGCCCCGCCACTGGCACCCATGGGGTGGGGTCGGGGAGCAACTGCACCCCTCCTGGTACAGTGGAGCCCCCGGGAAGGATCAGAAAGCAGTGACTGGGGACCTGGAGGGTTTGCAGAGTTCTGCCCCAAGGTGAAGAATGGGCTTTGTGTCCTGTCAACTCTGAGGGCCCAGGGGACGATCTGCCCCACCTAGAGGCTGCCAGGGAGGGGCACGCATTACCCTGTGGGGGGGCCACGCCCTGTCATTTTAGGCTTCCACCCGTGTGTGTGTGTGTGTGTGTGTGTGTGTGTGTGTGTGTGTGTGTGTGTGTTTGCCTGAGCATGCATGTGGCCACGTGACTCTGGCTCTCTCTGTGTGTCCTGTGTGATGCTGGGCATCTCACTGTGACTGACTCTGTGCCCCTCTGGGCCTCCCCCTTCCCTTGCCTGTTTTGGCAGTGGCCAAAACCCAAACAAGAACGTCCTCGCCCTTAAGTAAACATGCCTCCAGAGCCCACTCAGTGTCCGGGTGACTCATTATTAAGTGGCTGTGGTTTCCCTCACCTCCACATTCCTGCCCACCCCCTCCTGCAAATCCCAGGCCTTTCGGATGGTGACAGTGTAGTCTTCCCTTGGGTCCTCTGTTGCAGGCATCTCCTGGAGCAGGCCTGCCCCAGAGGGCTGAATTCTGCTTCCAGGCAGTGTGCATCAGCCCTGGCTTCCTTCTGCCGCCATTGGGCAGGGCCCAGAGCAGGTCACCCCAGGGCAAAAGGGGTTACTGTTCCTGAGTAGGGTTGGCTTCCCCATTGTAGGTACACGTCCATAATGACCCCGAGTTAGCCGCAGACACACACGGATCCGGGCTTGGGGAGTGGGCATGTTAGTCCTGCCCACCCTAGGTTGGAACAAAAGCCACCAACACAAAAGTACAAGGAGTGCTGAGGTGGGGGCTGGGGAGCATCTGTTTGAGGACCTGGTATACAAATGTGACAGGCCCAGCCACATACAGCCCTGATCTCTATGTAACAATGTGGCGCCCCAGGGCTGTCTAAGTGTATTGTGGACAGAGATTGCTGAATTCAGTTCTCAACCTTACTTTGGGGCAATTCAGTATCGGAGACTGACAAACCACCCCACCCCCCCACCTTGGAGATTTGCTTCCAAATAAGTGTAAATTGCTGTGTGGGGGCTACCGATGCTCTCAAGGTGCCAGCCCTGTGCTTTTTTCCTTCCACTTTTTCAGCAGATCCCGAGCAAAGTGCCTCCCCACTTGCTAATCGAGAATCGATTCTTTCCCCCTCCCATGTCAAACGTGTTTATTTAAATGGAAATTAATTGCTTTTTCCCGAGGATTTCTTTAAAAATTGGTTTTAAATGAGCGCATTAGGCAGCCCCATTTATTATTCATTGGTTTGGTTCCCAATATGGCCCCTATATCTGAGTTCCCGGAGAGGAGATGCCAGCACGGAGCGGAGATGATTTAATCGGGGAGGCCATTAATTAGAGATGGGGAGCCTGTCCTCCCAGAGGAGCCGAGGCCCCCTCTGCCACCTCAGCAGGGTGGGGTCTGGGTGCCTGGGGCTCTTTGCATGTCACGGCACCATTCATTCTCACCACTCAGCCCTAGAGTGACTCCCCACCCGTCTCACACCCCTTCCCGCTTGTCCTTTATTCTCCTGACACCTCACTGGCACCCAGCCTCACCTCTCCGGTAGATCTCATGCAGACCTGGTTCACATAATGCCCTCATCTTGTTCTAACCCCTCTGAAACCCCCTACTCTGCTTTTAGCTGGATCTAAAGGTTGCTGAGGGTTTAGCCTCTTCCTGCCCCCTTCATCCCTCCTGCCTCCAAGATGTCCTGTCTTTGCCCATCCCTACCCCCCAAGAGTGCTGGTCCTCACAGTTAGGGACCATCCCCTGCCCAAGCCCCTTCCAGGTAAATGGGCTCCAGGTGTGGGTCACCCAAAGGCACCGAGGACCTCTTTAGGCTGTTTCTAGCTTTTTGTTGTTACTTACAACAGATGTGACTAGTTTAAAAATGATTTTTGAAATTATAAGCAGAGAAGGAGAGGAAAGAAAAAGGGGAAAAATTTGACTGGGCCCTTACCCCTCTCTTACCCAGCTTCTTAGGAGCCAGCCCAATTGTTAAAAACCCATTAAAACATTGCCAGACCACTCAGCAAGACACCAGCATGACCTAGGAGTGGAAAGAAAGCCAGTGACGGGAAGAATATTCATTTGAGGCCAGTTTTCATCGTTCTGATAGAATTCTGGGTTGTTTTGATCAAATTTCTTTTAAACAAATTGCTTACAATCGAAACAGCTTTAGATTGGGTCTCCCCAAAGGACTTGCTGTGGGCTGCTCACCACTGAGCACCCCTCCACCCTTCTCCCCAATGCTGGGTCTGCCTGCCTGCCCCCCGCAGTGCACTTAACCTTAAGTTATGGAATAAGGGGGTGTCCATCCGAGTTGGGTCTCCAGGCTTGTACTCGGCCACTGCCTCCGCCCCTGCGCCCCGCCGGACACAAAGACCCACCAAAGCATCAAATGTCAAAGGTCCCGTTTATTCCGGCTGCCCGGAAAGAAGAAGTAAATAAAAAAGAAACAGATCCATGCATTCAACTCCTGGGGGTGGGGGTGGGGGTGGGAGGTGGGGGTGGGGTGGGAAGAAAAGGGGGTGCGGGGAGGGCAGGGAGACAAAGAGTAGCAGAGACAGGGCAAGAGAAAGAGACGGAGGGACATCAGTAAAAAGGCAGAAAGACAAAAGTAGAGTATCAAAAGCAGAGATCAATAAAGGAGAAGAGATGAAATTGAGAAATTGCATGGATAGAAATACAGAGGGCAGAAAGGTGGGGAGAGAGAGAGGGTGTGACAGAGACAGAAAGGTCAACCTTAAGGGACACAGGCAGAGTGGAAAAGGCCCCCAGGGAGCCCTCCTCACCCCCATTGTGCGGCACCCCGAGCCAGGGCAGTGTCTAGGGGTCCCCGGCGGTGCTAATGACATGGAACAGCGTGACGTTGTAGAGGACCTGGTGGCCGTTGTTCCAGGTGTACAGGGCCCGCTCCCGGGGGTTGTAGTCCAGCATGGAGATGTGGGAGTACTGGTTGTGGAAGGGCACGTCCGTGTACTCGTAACTGGACGTGTTGGTGAAGTAGGCGAAGTAGACCTTGGCGCCGGCCAGGTGGGAGTTGGTCACGTAGAGCACACCGCAGATCATGAAGGCCTCGCCCGCGCTGCGCTTGGGGTAGCCGGTGTCCCAGGACCGCATGACCTCGAGGGTGTGCGGGTCCAGTCGGCTGACCACGATGTTGCCCGCATTCTGGTTGGTGGTGTACACGGCCCAGAGCCCGCTCTCGTCCACCATGAAGTCCATGTCGGAGAAGCCACCCCAGGAGTAGGGGAAGGTGTTGTTGTAGCCTGCCCCCGGGAGGCTCCGCTGCACCAGCACAGAGCGCGAGCGGAAGTGATACTTGACCACCACGTTGCTCTGGTACTTGTTATAGAACAGGGAGCCATTGTACACCACGTGGCCCGTGCCCGCCCACGGCTGGGGCAGCAGGTGTTGAATAAAGTTCTGGCCTTTGATGAAGTCCCCCAGGGTGCGGAACTCTAGGACCCGGCGGCCTTTGTAATAACCATCCATGTACCAGACCTACGGGAAGTAGCCGCTGGTCAGTGGGGAAGCCACTGCCAGTGACCCAGGAGTCCCAGCAACCACGCAGGCAGCAGCCATGATCACTAAGTGGTCATTACTCAGTTTTGGGACTTGCATTGGCCATTCATGACCAATCATAGTCTCAGCAGGCACCACAGGTCTTAAAACAGACACTAAGTGGATCATGCTTGATCCCAAAGAATTGGGTAGAGGGTGGAATTGCAGTCCCCGGGGACTCACTGGGCCCAGGAATTCGCTGGTCATTGGATGACTAGTGGTCTCTGGACAGCCACTGGAAGATAAGAGGTCACTCAATTCCAATGGTTACCCCTGTAACCATGAGGTGACCAGGTGCGTCATCCCTCATCCTCCTCATGTTAATTAGCATTTGTGAGTGCCCTTATTACTGAGCTAAGACTCTTAAAAAACTTGAATGCTGACTTATCGTGACCATTTTAAAGATAAAGAAATTAAAGGTTTCCCTAGCTAAGAAGTGGTGGAATGGGAATGCAAATCCAAGTCTGATTCCCAAACCAACTGATTGGTTGAACCACCATCCTCCCTGGGAGGCCAGTGGTCATGGTGGAATGGTTTGTAGTCACCTCCTATCATCTCTGATGCCCAGTGGCCACCCAGGGACCAATGTCAGTTGCTAGGAGACTCTAGGAAGGTCACCATTGCAAGACGGTCACTAGGCAGTTGATGGGTGGTTCTTGTGGGTCTAAAGCATAGGCAGTCATGACCACAGAGGCCTGGAAGTCCAAGGTCATCGAGTAGTGCTGGGAGGGCTTCTTGTCCTTGGGAAAGTATTGCTCACTGGGTAGTTACTTAGAGGTCAGTGGTCACTGGAAACTGGTCAGTAGTGGCCTATATAGTTGTTGGAGGTCAACAGACTTTGGAGTGTCCTTAGCCAATGGGTGCCCACTAGATGGCCGGGGGAGGTTCAAGGGAGATGTAGGACATTTGGGGGCCATGCAAGAGCCACTGGCGTGGGATCCCTGGGCACCTATGGGCGCTCACAGGCTCTGGGCCCCCCAGGCTCTGACCCCAGAGGAGGGCACAGTCACTCACCCGGCTGTCCGCGCTGGGGGCCATCGTGTCCGTCATCCAAGAGCCGAAGCGGGACCCCATGGCCCGGACGGTGATGGGGTTACTGACCCCAGTCAGCTTCCCACAGCCTGAGAGGCAGGAATGGGTGGGGGTGAAGGTGGGAGACAAAAGGGACCGAGAGAGACAGGACAGGGACGGAATGTTGTGACCCAACTGGAAAGAGCTAGGGCCAGGGTGGGGAGTGGGGATGCATGTGAAGGAGGATTAAAAAATCTGGTCCCAATATGGAGTTTGGTTGGGGACAAGGGGTTGGAAGCCATTTATTTCAAGCGTCTGGGCACACAGGTGGGATTGGGATTGGCTGTGGAGGTCAGGAGTCAGGGTCAGGGGTAAAGGCATACCCAGCTTCTGGGCGCAGGCGTGGAGCCGGGCCTCGAGAGCCATCACCCGCTGCTGCAGGTCCTCATACCCGTAGGCGCCCATCTCCTCCTGGATGGCCGCGAGGCTGCCCGAGAGATTCCGCACCTCTTCCCGCAGGCGCACGATGGTCCGCGTGTCTGCCTTGTACTGCTCCAAGACCGAGCTCAGGGGCAAGAGCTCCGTCATCCTGTCCTTCAGCTCCTGCTGGCCAGGAGGGAACCGTCACCAAGCCTGACCCCTGGCCTGTGACCCAGATATGACTCCAACCTCTGTCTTTGATGCACACACCTGGCCCTTGACATCTGGCCCAGACTGGACCCTAGATTCTTCGCAGACACGAACGACCCCATTCTTGGAACTAACGGGCACCAAGGCACTGATCATTCCCTCCACCTCTGGCCTAAACCCAGAAGGACCCACCTGGAAGCTCTTGGCTGAGAGGGACCCATCGGCCACCCGGAGCCGCGCGTCCAGGCTCCGCATGAGGGTCTCCATGCTGCGCACATACTGCAGGTCACGATACGTCCGCAACTCAAGGACCTCCATGGACTGGGAGACGTTCTGAACCTAGGAGTGGGGACAGTTCAGGAGACCAGAACTCCTTCCCCCGCCCGCATCCTAGAGATGCCACAGACAAGACCTGGTGGGGCCACAGGCCACATAAACACCTGGCCAACCAGGCCACCCTGTCTTCCCCGATCTTACCAGCAGCCTCTCAGTAGCACATCCAGTTCATGCATCTGTCCCTCCTAGTCACTGCTCCCACCTGGTCCAGCCACCTCCTCCCTCGTCTCCCTGCTCCCACCCTCATCGTCTGCAGTCCGAGTTCCACACAGCAGCCAGAGGGAACATTTTAAAATGAAGTTTGTTTGTTTTTTTAAGAGACAGGGTCTTGCTCTGTCGCCCAGGCTGGAGTGCAGTGGCATCATCATAGCTCTCTGCAGCCTCAAACTCCTGGACTCAAGTGATCCTCCTGCCTCAGCCTCCTGAGTAGCTGGGACTATAGGAGCAGCCACCACACTCGGCTGATTTTTGTATTTTTTTGTAGAGACCCGGGGTCTCACTATGTTGCCCAGGCTGGTCTCAAACTCCTGGCCTCAAATGATTCTCCCACTTGGGCCTCCCAAAGTGCTGGGATGAGCCACCACGCCTGGCCCTGAGGAACATCTTGAAACATACGCCCCTGCCCTGCCCCCGTGGATAAGCGGGACTACAGTATAGTCATTGTTGACAATGGGAGGACAGCACATGCATGTCCCAAACTATCGGGGAATGCATCATCACTGGCATCAAGGCTGACAAAAGGGCAGTTCAGTTGAGCAGCGTCAAGGGGCAGCATTCTGTCTATAAGGGGCACTGAAACATACTTGTGGGTATATTGAATGGGGACCATTTTCTATTGACCACAATCAAAGGGGGAAGTTTTATTCAAGCCTCTTGGGGTAGATGGTGAGACCCCTGTCCGAGGGGCACAGAACACCTTCTTAGCAGGTGCGTCTGGTGAGCTGAAGGGCTGAGTGGGGCGTGCCAGGGCCCAGAGTCACACACAGGAGCCCCAGGTGCTGCCACTGGGGTCTTCCCGACTCCCTACCCCACAACACAAGCACTCGGCTTCCCTTCCAAAGAAGCCTTGAACAGATACTGGATAAAATACCTGTCAGCCAGCTCTGGGACTGACCTGAATGGGGCTGGAGGGTGGGATGGGAGCTGCGAGATTGTCACAGCCTCCGCGCCGCCCAGGCCCCGGGGCACCCGGCAGGTTCTCACCTTCTCCATCAGTTGTCGCAGCTCCCGACTCCTGCCATCTCGGGAGCAGGTGCTCTGCGCAGGGATCACAGCTGTGCAGATGCATTTCCCATCGGGGGCCTGGGCCGAGGTATACAGCTGCCAGCCCTCTTCTGGGCTCTGGAAGAGAGTCTGTAGAAAGATTGGGATCAGAGGGCAGGAACCAAATGGTGTGGGGGACTCACCTCGCTCTCACTGGCAGAGAAAGAGGGCCCGGGAAAATGACAGGTGCCCTTTGCCAGACACCTGGCATGTGCCGGACCATGTGCTGAGTGTCTGTTGGCTGTGATCTCAAGTCCTCCTCCGGAAGCCCCATTTCACAGATGGCAAGACTGAGATATGGAGGGGTTAAGGAACATGTCAAGGAACTGTGGGATTCAAGATAGAAATTCATTCTTCCACACACATTCGCACACTACACAACACCTCCATAATCACCCTTATAACACAGAGCCACCCGTAACAGCCTCCAAACCCGGACCTCCCTCTCTGACTCTCCACACAGCCCACGGTGACATACAGGCTCCGGAGAAATCTCAGGGGCCACGAAGTGCAAGCCTGCTCTCCCCCCACCTCACCTGGAGACACACAGGCAAGGTAATGGCCCAAGTGTGGCTAGAATGCTCACTGAGACACTGTAGGTCCTTGCATTGAAAGCATCGCCTCAGATACCTCCTAAATTAAACTTCAGATTGGTTTATGCTGCTCAGATAATCCCGTGATCAATTATAGCCGTGCTTCCCCAAGACATGCTCCTTGGGACACTGGCAGTCGTACCAGGTGTGCTGGGAAAAGGATGCTCTGTGGTCTAATCAATGTGTGCATCACTGGGTGAAACAAGTTTCTTTTCTGCAGGACTTATCAGAGCCTTTGAAATGCTAATGTGCATCAGGCAACTCGAGAGGGTCATAATTTGCAAACTGATTAGAAAATATCAAGTGAGAGCCTATTCTGTCCCAGGCATAGAATCTGGGATAGGATTAAGGAAGACAGGGGGTGAAGAAAACATCTGGTTGTTGCCCGTGGAGCTAGCAAGAGAGGTATCAGACTTGTAATCCCATTGACATTTCTAGAACCATGTCCTGCAGTTGAGTGCTTTGAAGAAATAGTGTAGGGAGTAACAGGGGGTGTTCCCCAGGCTGAGGGGTCTCAGCGAATGTGTGTCATTTGAGATGAACTTGAGGGATGAATGAGCTAGGAGAAGGGGAGAAAAGAGAGGACACTTCTGGCACCACAAATCCTGATCAATATTTGGTCCCAATCTTTGGTTGGTTTTGTTGTTGCTGTTGTTTTAGAGACAGGGTCTTATTCTGTTCCCCACACTGGAGTGCCAATGGTGCGATCATAGCTCACTGCAGCCTCGAACGCCTGAGCTCAAGCAGTCCTCCTGCCACAGCCTCCCAAGTAGCTGGGACTACAGGTGCCACCACACCCACCTAATTTAAATTTTTTTTTTTTTTAGAGACGGGATCTTGCTATGTTGCCCAGGCTGGTCTCGAACTCCTGGCCTTAAGTGAACCCCCAGCTCAGTCTCCCAAAGTGCCCGATCTTTTTTTTTTTTTTTTTTTTTTGAGACAGAGTCTCACTCTCTTGCCTGGGCTAGAGTGCAGTGGCGTCTGCCTAGCTCATAGCAACCTCAAACTCCTGGGCTCAAGCGATCCTACTGCGTCAGCCTCCGGAGTTGCTGGGACTACAGGCATGCGCCACCATGCCCGGCTAATTTTATATATATATATATATATATATATATATATATATATATATATATATATACACACACACACATATATATATATATATTTTTTAGCTGTCTAAATCATTTCTTTCTATTTTTAGTAGAGACGGGGTCTCATTCTTGCTCAGGCTGGTCTTGAATTCCTGACTGTAAGGTTTTTGGATAGACCGGCACCAGAGAAAGAAAGATGAGCAGAGTTGAAAGGGGTAAGCAACGAGGCTTTATTGGGGCGCTCCTGGCCGAGGTTCACGGGCCCCAAGAGAGAGAGACCCGGGAAGTCACATCGCCCAGAAGTCTGAGTGGGTTTATGTGTGTTTTTAGGGATGGAGGGTAGGGGTTTCTTTGGCAGGAAGATTTATGGTAGGGAGAACAAAGAATTGTCCCTTGAAGTTTTAGGGCGGGTATTGAGAAATAGGAGGGGCCGGTGGTATGTGTGGACTCTAGGAACCGAGACTCTTATCAGGGTAACCATCCAGGTGTGGTTGTCCTTTACGGTAGCTGGGCCTTGCAGGCATTGTCCTTAGCAGGTCGTGGGCTTCTTTTTTCCATTAGGGAGGGGAGGGGTGCCCGCCACCAGCCTTACACTGACCTCGAGCGATCCTCCTGCCTCAGCCTCCCAGAGTGCTAGGATTACAGGCCTGAGCCACCGCACCTGGCCCCGATCTTTTAAATAAGGCATGATGGTCTCATTTGTTCAACAAATATTTATTAAGCTCCTCCTGTGGGTCAGGCTCTATTCTGGATGTTGGAAACACAGCAGCGAGCAAAACACACACACAGCTCTCCCAGGAGATTTTAATAAAGTGGAGAGAGACAGAAATGAGTAATTGTCAAGTATTTAAAGTCGATTAGTATCCTAGAGAAGTAATGTGGATTAGAAAGGATTAGGGGAGATGTGGGCATCAGTGGGGGGTGGCTCAGGGTTGCAACTTTAGGTGTCACTTGAGTAAAGGCCTGAGGAAGGAGCCATTTGGACGTCTAGGGAAGGGTGTTCCAGGCAGAAGGAACAGCAAGTGCAAAGGCCCTGAGGCAGGACCATGCCTGGTGCGTTTTCAAAACATGGAGGAGGCCTGTGTGGCCAGAGCAGAGTGAACAAGGGGTAAGTGGAGGGAGGTGGGGGTGAGGAGGTGGTGGGACAGAGCGTGCCTTGTGCGAAGCAGAGAGGGCTTTGGCTTCTGCTCTGACAGAGGTGAGAGCCATGGAGGGTTCTGAGCAGAGGAGGGACATGCCCTGACTTGGATGTTCACAGTGACCTCTGGCTGCTAGTGGGGGAGGGGACAAGGGAGGACATCCAGGGCAGAGGTGACTCTAAGGCTGGTGGCAGGCACCCCTCCCTTCCTTAATGAAAAAAACAAGAAACCCCTCCTACTCCTCAATACCTGCCCTAAAACTGCAACAAAGAAATTCCTCACTCTTCCCGCCGAAATCTTCCTGCAGAAGAAACCCCCATCCCCCAGCCCAGAAAACATATATAAACCCACTCAGACTTCTGGGCGGGGCGACTTTTCGGTTCTCTCTCTCTCCCCACCCCCTAAAATCTCGCCTGGGCCCCACTCTCGGGACTCATTACCCTCACCCGGGAGCGCCCCAATAAAGCCTCTTTACTTATCCCTTTCAACTCTGCTCGTCTTTCTTTCTCTGGCGCCGGCCAATCCACAAAACCTTACCATTCGTGCCGAAACCCCGGAGGGGTGTTTGGCTGCGCCACCCCCTTCCGCAAACTCTCACGTTCCGGACCGGGACCTTTGCTGACTGCCTTTGAGTCCCCGATTGACTACCTCAGCCTGGGTGAGTCACCCCGTGTTGTCCCAGCCTGGATCCCCCACCGGGAGCCTCTGTTCTCTGGGAAACTGTTCCCTGTCCGTTAAACCGTGGGCCCACGTCGGAGGCTCCCCCATTCCGGGGGCCGAGGCTATTTGGGGACGCCTGAATTCCTCTCACCCCTTTCCGTGCCCCCATACTAGTCTCGGGCGGAGACGGCCCCCCAGACTTTTGCTGCTTCCCTACTGTTTCCCCATCCGGGCTGAGGCGACATAGGTAGCCAATCTTCCAAAATTCCCCGCGAGACGCCCCTGGGGTGTCTGCTGGCCAATCTGAAGGCCCTGGATTTAGCCATCCGGCCCAAGCGCCTCCTTCGTTACTGCAACACTGCCTGGCCAATGTATAAATTGGACAATGGCTCCCAATGGCCTGAGAATGAGACTTTCGATTTCAATATTCTACAAGACCTTGATAATTTTTGTCACAGGAATGGCAAATGGTCGGAGATCCCATATGTCCAAGCCTTTTTCTGTTTGCGCTCCCGTCCTTCTCTCTGTCTGACCTGCCACCCCGAACAAGTCCTCCTTGTGCTGGATCCCCCACCCCCCTCCGCCTCTTCTCCCTCTAACTCCCCACCGGGCGTCTCAGATGCCCCTTCTGCTTTCTCCGATCCACCCGAGTCTCTCAGCCCTCCCCCCACTCGACCTCCACCATACCCGGCGCCCCCTCACCCTCCCACGCCACCCAGCCGCTCGCCGCCGACGTCTCCCGTCAGCCACCACACTCACACCCACGCAAACCCCTCGCACCAGCCCCTCCTCTGTCCGGGGTGGGAAACGGCAGGTGCCAAAGTGGTCGTAGCCAAAGGGGTCTTACGGGTGCATGTTCCCTTCTCCCTTTCTGACCTCTCCCAGATTGAAAAGCGCCTAGGTTCGTTTTCTAATGACCCTGTAGCCTATACCAAAGAGTTCCGCTACTTGACACAGGCATATGACCTTGCCTGGCATGACATTTTTGTTACACTATCCTCTACCCTTACTACTGATGCAAAGGAGCGCGTCTGGGTGGCGGCTCAGGGACATGCTGACCAAGTCCATCTTACGGACCGCTCTGTGCCAGTGGGGGCCGAGGCTGTCCCTCGCAAAGAGCTGGAGTGGGAATACCAACTCGACACCCCGGCCGGCCAGGAGGGCAGGAAACGGCGGGACTGCATGTTGCAGTGTGTCCTTGCCGGCCTCCAGGCTGTGGCAGATCGCACTGTAAATTATGATAAACTCAGGGAAATCACTCAAAGGGCAGATGAAAACCCCGCGGCCTTTCTCAGCCGCCTCACAGATGCCCTTATCCAATATACCCACCTAGATCCTACCTCCCCCGCGGGGACTATTGTCCTTGCAACCCACTTTATTACTCAGTCCTCCCCTGACATCAGAAAGAAACTCAAAAAGGCAGAGGAGGGCCCTCAGACTCCTATCTGAGACCTGGTGAACATGGCATTTAAAATCTTTAACTCCCGAGATGAGCAGGCAGAGGCCCAAAGGGAGGCCCATGTCCGCCGAAAGGCACACCTGCAGGCCCGAGCTTTGGTTGCAGCCCTGAGGCTGGCGGGACTTGCAAAGCCATCGACCTCATCTAAGGTGACCAGCCGTGCTCCACCAGGCACCTGCTTCAAGTGCGGCAAGGAAGGCCACTGGGCCAACCGGTGCCCAAAGCCATGTCCACCTACCAAGACTTGCCCGGCATGTGGTCAAGAGGGACACTGGAAAAGTGACTGCCCCTTGGTCAGTCCTTCCATCCCTAGACCTGCCGATGGTGGTTTTGGGTCTGGCTGCTGAAGACTGAAGAAGCCCCAACTCAGCGACCCCATCACCCTTGCGAAGCCCAGGGTAACAACCAAGGTAGCGGGTAAGGCAGTGTCCTTTCTGGTTGACACGGGGACTACCTACTCTGTCCTGCCTTCCTTCTCAGGCCCTACTTATCCTTCCCAGGTGTCGGTTGTGGGTATTAACGGCAATCCCTCTCAACCCCCCACCACCGGTCCCCTAACCTGTCTAATAGATGACCGTCCCATCACTCATTCCTTCCTTATCATGCCCTCCTGTCCCGCTCCACTATTGGGAAGGGACTTATTAACCAAGCTGGACACCACCTTCCACTTTTCCTCCAGAACCTCTGCCCTCCTTCTTCTATCTCTCTCTCCAGATTCCTCAGCTCCACCCATAGCCTCTCCCGCCTTACCAAGTCCTACATACCCCCCCTGCCTGAACTCGTAGACCCTCAGATCCACTCCGGTGGTGGCCACACATCACACCCCCGTCCTCATTTGACTCAAACACCCTTCATCCATCCTTTCCTTCCCGGCCACAGTTCCCTATTTCACCAACCCACCACAGAGGTCTTAAAACCCATAGAACGTCTTCTGCACAAAAAACTTTTAATTCTGACCAACTCCCCCTATAACACACCCATTCTCCTGGTAAAGAAGCCAAATGGCTCCTACCGGCTAGTCCAGGACCTCAGACTCATTAATGAGGCAATTGTCCCCATACACCCTGTGGTGTCTAATCCCTACACTTTGCTTTCTCATATTCCTCCCTCTACTACCTACTTTTCTGTCCTGGACCTCAAGGACGCTTTCTTTACCATTCCTTTAGACCCAGCCGGCTACAATCTCTTTGCCTTTACGTGGGAAGATCCTGACACAAACATGTCATGACAACTCACTTGGACTGTCCTGCCCCAGGGGTTCAGGGACAGCCCCCCACCTCTTTGGTCAGGCTCTTGCCCAAGATCTTCTTCAATGCCCCTTACAGCTGGGCACTGTTCTCCAATATGTGGATGATTTATTACTCTGCAGCCCCTCACACTCCGACAGCCACACACACACTGCCTCTCTACTCAACTTTCTTGCCTCTAAGGGCTACCGGGTGTCCTCCAAAGTTCAGCTGTCTAAGCCTACTGTCACTTACCTTGGACTTAGTCTCACTCCCACTTCCTGTCATCTCACTGTTAATTGCCAGCACGCCCTTCGCGACCTCCAGCCACTCACCACTGCGGAACAAATTCTGTCCTTCCTCGGGTTCCTTGGTTTCTTCTGACACTGGATCCCCAACGTTTCTCTCCTTGCCAAACCCTTCTATGAGGCAGCGCGTGATGCCTCCGTTGGCCCTCTGTTAAACCCTCAGGCTGTCTGCTGCGTGTTCCTAAAACTTCGCGAATCTCTCTTACAAGCACCCCCCCCCAAGACTCCCTCATCCTAAAACACCCTTTAACCTCTACATGGATGAGCGCCAGGGCCTGGCCCTCGGCGTCCTCACCCAACCTCTGGGTCCTACTCCCATGTCCACCCCAGTGGCCTACTTATCCAAACAGCTGGACACCACAGTCCGTGGCTGGCCCCCCTGTCTCCACACCTTAGCCACGGCCACTACTCTCACCAGGGAGGCCCTGAAACTCTCCCTGGGACAGAACTTACATGTCTTCTCCACCCACCGCTTACAGGACCTTCTAACTCACCGCTCTTTAGCCCTCCTCACTCCGTCTAGACTACAGGGATTCCATCTCTTGTTTATAGAAAGTCCCACCATTACTTTATCTCAATCCCCAACTCTAAACCCTGCCACTCTGCTCCCCATTCCCTGCCTAACCCTGTCCTCACAGTCCTGCTCGGAAATGGTTGAAGCCTCCACTACCCCTAGAACCGATGTGTCAGACAAGCCACTTCCTATAGGGGACTTAATTTTCTTTGTTGATGGCAGCTCTGTCACAGGTGAGGACGGCAAATGCCGGGCGGCCTATGCCATTGTCTCTGCCTCTCAGGTAATAGAGGCCTCCCGACTTCGGGAGTGCACCACCTCCCAAAAGGCAGAACTCATTGCTCTCACCAGAGCCTTACACCTAGCCCAAGGCAGGAGTGTAAATATTTATACGGACTCCAAGTATGCGTTTATGATAGCTCACTGCCATGCTGCCATATGGAGAGAACGGGGCTTTCTCTCCACCAAGGGCTCCCCTGTTATTAACGCCACCCTCATCTCCCGTCTCCTCCCGGCCCTTCAGCTGCCCACTCAACTGGCTATCGTACACTGCAAGGGACGCAAGGGACACCAGACGGACGGGTCCCTGTCACTAAGGGAAACAACTATGCTGATACTGTCGCCTGCAGCCTAACATCCCCAAAACACCCTAATCCAGCTCCTCTTCTTTTCCTTTCCATTCCTTCCCTCCAACCTCGCTACACTCCAGAAGAGCACGACAGCCTTCTCGCCCAAGGGGGATCAACCACCACTGAAAGGCAACTTCTCTGTGCCCACATGGACTGATACCTGCCTCAGCCACTGGAAACTGACTCTGACATCTCTAACACTGGTATACAGCCCTGGTCTCAGAGAAATGCCGTCACTACATCAACAAATCCAGCCTGTTTCTCCAACGCCGCCTGCAGGAATGATCCAGAGTTACAGTAAATCAGACACTTCTTCACCCCTACTCTCCCCTTCCAGTCACCCCTCCACCAGCTGACTCCGGCCCACAGCCCCCACTACGCCCCTCAAAAGCAGGAAGTAGCCAGAAAGACCGCGGCGCCCCACTGTCACTAAAAGGCCGAATGTAAGGCTGGTGGCAGGCACCCCTCCCTTCCTTAATGAAAAAAAGAAGCCCCTCCTACTCCTCAATACCTGCCCTAAAACTGCAACAAAGAAATTCCTCACTCTTTGTGCAGAAATCTTCCTGCAGAAGAAACCCCCATCCCCCAGCCCAAAAAACATATATAAACCCACTCAGACTTCTGGGCGGGGCGACTTTTCGGTTCTCTCCCCCCCCCCCCGAAATCTCGCCTGGGCCCCACTCTCGGGACTCATTACCCTCACCCGGGAGCGCCCCAATAAAGCCTCTTTACTTATCCCTTTCAACTCTGCTCGTCTTTCTCTGGCGCCGGCCAATCCACAAAACCTTACATTTCGTGCCGAAACCCTGGAGGGGGCTTTGGTCTCGCCGGCCCGGCCTGGACTTTCGGCTGCACCGCCCCTCCCGTGGACTCCGGTCTTGGACCTTACAGGGACTTTGTGGATCCAGGCAAGTGATGACGGGTAGTGGCCATAGAGCTGGGAAATGGAAGATTCTGGTCCTATCCCGGATGGATGCATTCTCACGGGTATGGAAGGCACTCTGATAAAACCCCAAGTGTGTTACAGAGAAACAAAGCACCATGATATAATCGATCACTTGCACGGCCGTTACTAGATCACCCACAGAGGCTGTGTCCGGGAGCCACAGCAGAGAGAAGCCGGGCTGTGAGTTACGAGCCATGCTGGGGACTCCAGCCCACCTTTTTCTCTCCCACTCAATAGAGCCTTTTTTTTCTTTTTAAACTTATTGGAATGTGAGCAAATGATGTAATTGCACAGATGAGTGCAACTCCTCCACTAATTTATAAGAAAAATGAACCATTCATAAACACCACGCAAAGCTATTGTGATTAGTCATTTTAGGGCTGTATGTACACCCTTCCTAAACTGGGGGAACTCCCTTGTTAGGAATTCACATCCTCCTCCTCCCTTGGGGGAACAAATAACTCACATCCCTAGCCTTCCTTGCACCCAGGTAGGAGTTGGGTAGAGGCAACACTCACCCACTGCAGAAGCACGGTCCCCAACCTTTTTGGCACCAGGGACCGGTTTCACGGAAGACAATATTTCCACGGACTGGGGGTTGGGGGGTGGTGCAAGACCTGTTTCCTAACAGGCCACGGACTGGTACCAGGCCGAGGATCAGGGGTTGGGGACCAAAGCTGTAGATGGCTTTTTCTCTGGTGGGCAGAGCATGCCCATCTGCCCTTTGAAATAGGCAGGCAGGAGCTACCTTATACCTAGCAATCCTCAATAATGACTTATCAGCGCAAGTGATAAATACCAGCCTCCCTCTTCTCTCTCCCGGTGGGAGAACTCGGAGGTTTATGTTCCACGGAGTCTCCCAGGGGAGCCCACGGGGGCAACCTGTTTATTAACTCACCCTGCAGAGGTTTCCTTCACTGCCTCCCTCACTTCCCCACCCCTGACGGGTTCTTCCTGGGATCACCTGGCCTCATAGGGGCACTAATTGCACTCAAATTCTCTGCATGGGGCCGGGCGAGGTGGCTCATGCCGTAATCCTAGCACTCTGGGAGGCTGAGGCAGGAGGATCACTTGAGCTCAGGCGTTCAAGACCAGCCTGAGCAAGAGCGAGACCCCATCTCTACTAAAAATAGAAAAAATTAGCCCGGCATGGTGGCATGCATGTGCCTCTAGTCCCAGCTACTCAGGAGGCTGAGGCAGGAGGATCGCTTGAGCCCAGGAGTTTGAGGTTGTTGTGAGCTAGGCCGACACCATTGCACTCTAGCTCGAGCAATAGAGTGAGACTTGGCCTCAAAAAAAAAAAAAAAAAAAAAAACACCCCAGACAAAGAGGGTAGCCCAAGAAAACCTTCACTCCTCAGTTCTGGGAGAATGCAGAACTAGCTTCACCTCCTTTAATGACAAATCCAATTCTTTCAAAACAAAAAAACAATGAACATGAGCCCAAGCATCCCTGCCCATCCTCCCCTGGCTCTGCTCCCCAAGCAATTTGGACAGAACCCTCAAAGATCATCATTTGTGCAGGAGACACAGAGCCAGCCCAGTTCCGCATAATTAACATCTTCCTACATTTCCCAGCGTGTCCTCTGAAGCAAACAAACCATTTTCTCTCGACATAGGAAATATTGAATTGTAAAAGAGAAGCAAGATTTAAGTGACAGGGAGAGAAGGCCACCGTGGTTTTCCTAAAATAATTGTCTGCGTTGGACGCACCTCACTGGAGTGTTCTCTGCAGCAATGTAATTAAATGCCTGGGGTTTGGCTGCCAAATCACAGCACGCAGAGATCCTGAGTTTTGCCTGTCGGGTTTAAGTTCAAATGCACAGTTAAGTTTATGTCCCTAGGAATCACTTAGGAACTTTCCATGTTTGAGAGTCTAAATGCTGGCTTTCCCAGACTAGGTCTAGCTTGGAACCAAAGTCATGAACTCTCAGAGGTCAGAGCCTTATCGAGGGTTAGAGAGTGTCCCATCCTAAGGCAAATGCTTAGAACGGCAGGAGTGAGTTTTCTGAGCACAAAAATCTCCAGTCAAGGCTAGCGCAGTGGCTCACGCCTGTAATTCCAGCACTCTGGGAGGCTGAGGCGGGAGGATCACTTGAGGTCAGGAGTTCGAGACCAGCCTGAGCAAGAGCAAGACCTCGTTTCTAGTAAAAATAGAAAAATTAGCCAGGCGTCAATATGTGCGCCTGTAGTTCCAGCTACTTGTGAGGCCAAGGCAGGAGGATCCCTTGAGCCCAGGAGTCTGAGGTTGCTGTGAGTTTGAGGTTGCAGTAAGCTACGATGATGCCACTGCAGTCTACCCAAGGTGACAGAGTAAGACTGTGTCTCAAACAAACAAACAAACAAAAAGGATACTGAACCTCACTCGCCCCGTTATATTAATAAAATTAAAAATTAAAAAAAAAGAAAGAAAGAAATCTCCAGTTGAGTAGCCTGTCCCACCTCAGATGTGGCAAATGGGCCAGAAAAGCCAAGCCCCTCTCTCTGCTTGAGTTCAGAGAGTTCAGAGTTTAATATTCCAGCTAATGGACTTCTAAGAGGGTAAGCTATGCACACACATAACTGTTCCTGAAATCATCATTTCTGGCTGGGATTTTTCAAACCCTTTCACTGAAAATGCTGCTCTGATTAAGCACCCGTTCCCATAACGGGGTCCAGGATGAACCGAGTCTGAGACACGCAAGGGAAAGTTTTTCTTGCTGATGGGGCCAAGATCATTGTCTCCTCCAGCTCTGCTGCTTACGTTTTGGTTCAAAAACAATTCCTGGGGTTTCAGGGGGCAGAGAAATCGCTGGGGACGGCATTGAGCACCAGCCATAGGGAAATAGCCAACAGGATGAAAGCAAACGGCTGCCTCTTAATAAAATGAGGATATTATTGTGTTTGAGGCTGGATAATTGAATCAGAAAGCAGGGAGGCTTGGGGCTTACATATTTATTTGTACCCTGCCTGGTTCCAGAGAGGATTCTAAGTGGTTTACAAGGATATGTAAAATACCGCAAGATAGTGCCAATTAAATATGAGTGCAGGGATTAGATGTTTCTGGAGGGCAGTTTGCCAGTCCAAGCCAAGGCTTTAAGATTTCTGTATTTGCATTTTACCTGGTCACTCCAAAGCTGAGAATTCAGCCCGTGGAAGTCATGCCAACAAGCAATCCACCGCCACAAAGATGCTCATTAAAAAGGGTGCTGTTTAAAATCGAACAACTAGGATTTCTTTACCTCCACTTGCCCGACAGTAAGGGGATGGATTTTAAAAATTTAAGATGCATCCCCAAGATGGAATACTACGCAGTCATTAAAATTTCGAGATTACGGGGATTTTTTTTTAAACTTATCTTATTTTCCAAGTTTTCTCCAATGAACGTGTATTGTTCTTGTAAAGATTTTTTTTTTAAAAGTCCTTTATGCAAGGGAGAAAAAGAAGAGAAACAAAAGCAGAGACATCAGAACGAGTCAGAAACCGAGGCTAAGAAAAACTTATCCCTTCAAAACCTGAACAATCAGCATATGGCCGGGCCATAAATTTGGTTCCAAGCAACTTAGCAGCCAACTCAAAAAGGGAAAACTGGTCATTTATGCGGTTCTCAATGTCCTGAAACAAAAGTACGCCAGATGCTCAAAAGAAAGTCAACTATTTTTGGCAGGGATTTCTCCCACAGTCCTCCCAAAAAGGATTCCACGTGATGTCAACAGCATCTTTCCGGGCAATATCCTTACGATAGAAATGACTAAGTTTCCTCTGATTATTTCTTATTCCTCCCGGGATAATAGAGCAAAGCCAACTGTGAAGGGGAGGGTCTTGAAGTCAGGCTGCTTGGATTTTAGTCATTTTACCTCTCTGTGCCTCAGTTTCCTCATCTATGAAATGGACAAGATAACTACCTACCTCATTGGGTTGCTGGGCACGTAGTAAGTGCTATGTAAGTGTTTGCTACTACTATTTTTTTCTTAGTGATGGGGTCTTGCTCTGTCGCCCAGGCTGGACAGATCATTCAAGTGATCCTCCTGCCTCAGCCTCTCAAGTAGCTGGAATTACAGGTGCGCACCACTATGCCGGCTAAATTTTTTTCTTTTTTGGAGAGATGGGGTCTTGTTATGTTGCCCAAGCTGGTCTCAAATTCCTGGCCTTGCTACTAATAGTATTATTATTACCCTCATAATGTTCAAAAGACCAATTCGGTAACTTCCTGGAGTCAAAATGGTGCCACTTTTGACAATGAATGGAGATGATCTGACAGAATTTATACACCCAGCATCCTTCTAAGTCTCATGGTGTTGGGGCTGAGGCTGCTGGATCATGAGGCAAAGAAAGTGCAACAAAGGAGAGAAAAAAGTGAGAGAGGGGCCGGGCACCATGGCTCACGCCTGTAATCCAGCACTTTGGGAGGCTGAGGCGGGAGGATCGCTTGAGGCCAGGAGTCTGAGACCAGCCTGGGCAACATAGTGAGACCCCACCTCTATAAAAAGTGAAAAGAAAAACTAGCTGGGCATGGGTGGTGGCGCACACCTGAAGTCCCAGCTACTTGGGAGGTGGAGGCAGAAGGATCGCTTGAGCCGAGGAGTTCTAGGTTGCAGTGAGCTAGAATAACACCACTGCAGTCTAGGCGGGACAACACAGCAAGACCCTGTCTCTAAAAAAAAAGAAAAAAGAGAAAAAGTGAGGGACAGAAGGAGACACTTGCTCCACCCTAATCCCCATGTGGCCCAGCCAGCTTCCTTTCCTAAAGCATCCCCTTGATATAGCCTGGCAGGGAATGTGTGTTGGGGGGTGTTCATGTTAACTGGCAACAAACGAGACTCACTGCCCTGTTCTCTCATCTTTCCCTTCCTGGAACACGGGGTGCTTCTTCCCACCTCCGGGCCTTTGCACGGGCTGGGCCCTCTGCCATCACCACGCCCCATCACACAAGGCTCTTTCCTATTCCTGGGGCTCAAGCGTCAACGTCTCTTCCAAAAGCAGCCTCAGATGTCACTGCCACGTTACCCGTCTCTCAAGGCACCCTGTGCATTTTTCGTAACACTTCTGCTTCTTTCTGGGCATCAAGCATTGTTCTGAGTGAGTTGCATGTGCTGATTTAGTCCTCCTATAACAACACTGGGAGGCAGGGACTGTCATTATGTCCCTTTGATAGATAAAGAAACTAGGGTAGAGAGAGGTCAAATCTCTTAGCCAGGCTGGGCACGGTGGCTCATGCCTGTAATCCTGGCACTCTGGGAGGCTGAGTCAGGAGGATTGCTTGAGCCCAGGAGTTTGAGGTTGCTGTGAGCTATGATGATGCCGCTGCACTCTGGCCCAGGCAACAGAGTAAGACCCTGTCTAAAATAAATAAATAAATAAATAAATAAATAAATAAATAAATAAATAAATAGCAAGCTTTTGGCCAAAGCATCAGAGCCTGTTAAGTGGTGAGGCTAGGATTTGAACACGGGCTGTGGGGTTTCAAAGTCCACCCTAGCCTGCCGCACCTCTGCTGGCCTTCTACTCTAAACTCTGATCAAAATGGCCATTAGGACTTCATTGGTGGGACCACTGGTTCAACCACTCCTCTCCTCTGCCCCCTGGAGAGGAGACGGCATATAGGATGGGGAGTTTTGTCTGCTCTGCAAACAATGCATCACTCAATCCCCGGAGCTTGGCATCATGAATATTTGTTGAATGATCAGACGCTGCTGGACCCGTGGGACAGACAGCAAACATTTTCATGGATCTACTGTGAATTTCCCCCTTCTGCCACCGAACTGGCTTCTGTCATCCCTCCCGAGGAGGATTGCCCAAGACAAGGCTGTAGACAGGTGCCTGGCAGCCATGACACAGGCTGTGGCGTTTTCTCTGACTGCCGGGATGGCAGAAGGGCTGTGATGAATGATGGGGGACATGCTTGTCTGCCATGTCTGAGCCGTGACGGGAGCCATGTCCTTTTGGAGGCTTGAGATAATAGCAGGCTGCCCTTGTCAAACCTTGAGGTATTGGGTGCATCTCCCCTGAGTGAAAAGCTTGACAGCCCTTAAAGAAGACATCAGCTCGCCCAAGCCGTGCTGGAGGCCTGGGAGTCGTCAGGGTCCTCCTTCAGCCTGAGCAGCTGTGGCTTTGCCTGGGAGAGCCTTGTGGCTGAGGGAGGGGTTGGGATAGAGGGCAGCTGCGAAGCCACCCATTCATTCATTCATCCATCTGTCCATTCATCTGTCCATCCTTCCATCCATCCATTCATTCATTTATCCAATCACCCATTCACTCATTCATTCACCCATCCATCCACCTGTCCATCCATTCATTCATTTATCCAACCACCCATTCCTTCATCCATCCATCTATCTGCCCATCCATCTATTCATTCATCTGTCTATCCTTCCATCTATCCATTCACTTATCCAATCACCCATTCAATCATTCATCCATCCATCTGTCCATCCATCCATTAATACATTTATCCAGCCACACATTCATTCATTCATCCATCCATCCATCTATCCATCCATCCACCTGTTCATCCATCCATTCAATCACTGCCTCACAACATGGTTAATCTGTCTTGCCCTGAGAGTCTATCAAGGACAGTAACGTGGTACAACTTCTCACTCTCTGAAGCCACCCAAGCTTTAGCAAAAGACTCCCCCTGATCCCCAGTTGAGGCCAGTTCTTACATTTCAAAGGTGTTTAATGCTTTGTGACCACATTGGTCACAAGGCCAATGTGGACCAAAACTCAATGAAATACATTTTCTTGGGAAAAGAGGGAAGAGACGCAGGTCTCCAAGTGTGACTGACTTTCCCTTCTGGCCTAGAGTCCTCATTTCAGGGAAGGCATGGAGAGGTCTCGCCTTGTGCACGAATTTACAAACGCAGACCATGCCCTCTGAGTGTGGCCCAGACTGTGTTGGAACCATCACGGATCCTTGCAGACAGCTGTAAGAGAAAGGCTTATGGACAGAAGTCTGCATCAAGGCTACAAATTCTCATGGTGCCAGTCATCAGACACGCTTGCTTTGAAAAAATGCCAAGATGCGCCACCACCCCCAGCAATCAAACGCACCTCATTTGAGGAGACCCTTCTGGAAGGAAGCAAATTGAGCCTCCTGGGTCTCATGGGCCTTTCAGTTCCTCAAGCTCTTTATGACCCCAGGGCCTTTGAACGTGCTGTTCCCCCCACCCCCAGCCATCCAGGTGAACAATGATGAGAGCTTGCACCAGGGTGGATATATGGGGACAGACACATGGGGAGACTCCTATGTTTTATTTTTTTATTTTATTCCTTTTAGAGACAGTCTCGCTCTGTTGCCCAGACTAGTGTGCAGTAGCACGATCATAGCTCGCTGCAACTTCAAACTGCCGGGCTCAAGTGATCCTCTTGCCTCAGCCTTCTGAGTAGCTGGGACTACAGGTGTGCACCACCACACCCCACTAATTTTTTTTTTTTTACTTTTTATAAAGATGGGGTCTTGCTATGTTGCCCAGGCTGGTCTTGAACTCTTGGCCTCAAGTGATCCTCCTGCCTCAGCCTCCCAAGTAGCTGGGATTACAGGCACACGCCACAATGCCCGGCTATTTTTTGTAGAGACTCGCTCTTGCTCAGGCTGGTCTTGAACTCCCTAGTAATCATTTATTGCCCCTCAATAGAATCACCTATATTCCCTGTCTCCCCCCATGTCCTCTGAACAAAGGCAACTTATGTATCTGGGCCGTGCTAGGATACTGGGTAAACACTGCGTAATTCTCCTCTGTGTGCACATTAGTAATTTACATGCCATTTCTTCTATTCATCTGCCTTTGTCAGTTGATTTTTTTTTCTGTCTTTTTCATTTCCCTGGCAGGTGAGTTGTCACAGACTCCTTAGTGGATTCTTACTTTGTCAGATGATTTTCTGGCAAACCTCCAGAGGGCAAGAGGATGCATTCCCTTGGACTCTCCACTAGCCCCTGGGTTTCTTTTACGTCCCCTATCTAGTTCTCATCTCTCCAATCATCTGCATAACAAACTCCCTGAATTAAAAACCCTTGAAAGGCCTAGAAGAATTCAGTTTAGTAGCTGCTTAATAAATATCTGTGAATGGACAGGCAGCTGTAGAGCCCAACAGCACAGGCTGCTTGAGTCCAATTTCTGATCTGCTCCTTTCTGTGTGACCTTGGCTAAGTGGCTCGACCTCTCTGTGCCTTTCTTAACCTCCCTGCTTCCTTGTCTAAAAGTTTGAGATCACAGGCTTGCTGTAAGGATGATATAAGTTAGTACCCATCGAGTCAATCACATGGCCAGGTACAATGGCTCACACCTGTAATCCCAGCACTTTGGGAGGCCAAGGTGGGAGGATGGCTTGAGGCCAGGAGTTTAAGTCCAGCCTGGACTACATAGCAACACCCCATCTCTAAAAACAATTTAAAAGGAGTCAGTCACAGTGGCTGGCACATAGTGTGTGCCCAGTCAGTGGGAGCCTTTATAATCAACACAGAGAACCGGCACCATTCTAGAATTATTGTGATCATAGCTCACTGCAGCCTCAAACTCCTGAGCTTAAGTGATCCTCCTGCCTCAGCCTCCCAAGTTGCTGGGACTGCAGGTGCATGCCACCATGCCCACATAATTTTTTTCTATTTTTTGTAGAGATGGGGGTCTCAAACTCCTGGCCTCAAGCAATCCTCCCACCTCAGCCTCCCAAAGTGCTGAGATTACAGGCGTGAGCCACTGCACCTGGCCCCCCACATTGGCTTTTGAGGGCAGGAAGTGGGTCCTCATTTCCCCACAACCGCATGTTTCCCCAGCCTGTAGCTGCTTAAGGGACACTTCCCGGATGAATGAATACTTGAATGGCCGTCACTGACAGCTTTGTCTTCCTGCACCCCATGTTCTGTAGGGCGTCTGCCAGAGGCCCGATCTACAGAAGTTCACAGCGAAATAAAAGCTGTTCTCCTTTCAGAAAGATTTGCTTTTGATCCTTTCTTTGTAGACATCAAGGATTCATTTCTTTAATATTTAGGGGCCTTTGTACCAAAGAAAAGCAGCCACATTTGCATTGGTCCTCTTGGTTTTTTTTTTTTTTCTTTCTTTCTTTCTTTTCTCAAGGCAAGCAGAGAGAGATCTTTCTAGCAAGACGGGGTTTCTTCCTTCCTGGAGCTATTCCTTGATTTCTCTGCTTACCCTTCCCCAGCCTTAAGGCTTCCGGCAGGGGGGCAGGGTGGCAGCACGGGTTCTGGAATTACCCACAGACCCTGAGGTCCTCTCTGCCGACAGCTCAAGGAAGCTTAATTAGAACGTGGCCAAGTCGCCGAGACTGAGTTAGCCTCAGGAGCTGGTGCAGGGGGCTGGCCGGTGATGACGATGGATTACAGCATGACTTCCCATCGCTCCAAACGGTCGATATTTGCCACGGGAACCAAAAGCCTGCCTTTGGGTACATAGAGCATGTCGCCTTTCTGACATTAGCTGGCTGGAAGTGGGAATTCCCTTTAACCACGCAGGTCTAGTTGCTTTTGTTTCTCAGCCCCCGGAGGCCAAGCTGAAGGCAGACAGTGTAAGAAAAATGCCCCCAGCAAGGTCATTTTCCTGCCACCGAGGTCCCTGCTGCTGGAAGCCACTGGCCCAGGTTTAATCTCTTGCCTGAAGTTTGTCAGAGGTAAAAATGAGCCTGGGTGAACTTTTAAGACACTTCCCTCGGCTTACAGGAATTCAATTTCTGCTCGGGGTATAAATTTGCAGCCATCGGCGCCCACGGTGGGGGCTGGGGCTGGGCACGTGGGCTGGGGATGGATTTCTGAAATCAATCCGGCGGCGCGTGGAAAAGGTCGCCATGGGGGAAATTTATCTTCCGTGGCTGGCTGAGGCATTTCTTGCAGAGAGCAAGGGATGCCCCTGCACAAAATGGAAGTGTTTGCTGCAAGACTTTTGGGCGGGGGCCCGGCGGGGAAGGAGGGAGGCCTCGAGGGCTGGACAGTGTGGCCACGGGGTGGCAGGGCTCAACCAGCCGGCTAATAACTCAACGGGGACAGCCAGGTGCCAGAATTGCCTGCAAACCCACTTCCATGGACTCCTTCCCGCCAGGTACCCTGTGTGCCCCTGGGGATAGCAAGTTAATTTGGGGCTCAAACTGTGTATCACTTGGCTGTACCTGTGACACACATTCCAGGGTATCAAAGAAATGAATGTCCGAGGCATGAGTCTCAAAGACACTCAATTCCCCAACTGTGGCAAGGCAGCAGAAGGGTTAAGGGTCTCCCGGCTTCACATCCCAGCTCTGCTGTGTGACTTTGGGCTAATGACTTAACCACCCTGTGCTTCTCTTCCACTAGTTACAATATGTGAGGCTAAGAACAGAACTGACGTCATCCAGTCGTTCATATGTTAAAATGGCTTAACATGGGGCCCTGATTTGAATGTGTCCCTCTTAAAAATCACCTGTTGGAAATTTAATCCCCATTGTAACAATGTTGAGAGGTGGGACCTTTAAGATCGTGGGAGCGAGCTCCTGATATAAAGAATAATTTCAGGATGGGCACAGTGGCTCAGACCTGGGTGCTTTGGGAGGCCAAGGTGGGAGGATCACTTGAGGCCAGGAGTTTGAACCCAGCCTGGACAACACAGTGAGACCCCCTCTCTACAAAAAAAATAGAAAAATTAGCTGGGCTTGGTGGTGTGTGCCTGTAGTCCCAGCTACTCAGGAGGCTGAGGCAGGAGAATCGCTTGAGTCCAGGAGTTCGAGGCTGCAGTGAGCTATGATTATGCCACTGTACTCCAACTGGCGCAACAGAATGAGACTCTGTCTCAAAAGAAATTTTTTTAAATAAAAGAATAATAATAAAAAGGATAATTGCAGCCCAATGTCCTCTCTCTGTCTTGTGCACTCACTTCCACCTTCCACCCTTTCTCCGTGGGATGACCCTTGCCAGGTGCTGGCGCCACACTCTTGGACTTCCCAGCCTCCAGAACCATGAGAAATAAATTTGTTTTCTTTATAAATGACTCAGTCTGTGGTATTATGTCATCCAGCAGAAAATGGACTAAGACACATATGCAGTGTAACATTCAAGCGAATGTAATGTAATTGCTTATGAAATAAAAATAAGCAAACGGGTGCTGGCTGGGAATACAAAAACCTGGGCTGCGTGGTCTGCACTTGAATCCTGGCTTTGCGTTTCCTTGGGCAAGTTACGCTCTCTGGGCCTCAGACTTCTGATTTCTCAAACGGGGAATCTGGCGGTAGGTGGTGACGATGCTGGTGTCTTGAGGATCCAGCGAGCCATACATTTAAAGCTTTTAAAGCACTGGTTCAGAGGGTGTGCTTGAGAAATGCCAAAGCCTGTCTTCCTTGCAAAGTGCGGCTTCCCTGTGTTCACAGGTGAGCAAGGAAGAAAGAAAAGTGAAGGGGCAATATAGTAAAAGAGTGGGACAAGTGCCGTGTTGGGGGAAGCACAGGACACTAGATGAGCAGAGCTGGCTGTAGAGCCTGGTTTTGAGGGTTATAGAAAGAGCCTTCTGGAAAAAGCAATAGCTGAACAGACCGGATGGATGAGTGGGAGTTGGCGGGGGTGGGGGGACGAGAGGGCTTCCTGAAGGCGGAGGGGACCACACCGGTGAAGTCCTGGAGGGGAAGACAGCATCTGTTCATTCCTTACGTGTTTATTGAACACCTACCATGTGCCAGACACTGTTCCAGGCACTGGGGACACTGTTGTCAACAAGACGGGCAGAGATCTCTGCCCTCATAAAGCTTAGTAGGAAGAGGCACAGTAGACAGAGGGAACTGCAAGTTGTTCAGTGAGGAGCTGAAGCTCCAACTGGGAGTCCAGACCCAACCTCCCCACTTCTCCACCTGTCCTGTGCTCTGGGAGGCTGATGCCTGCAGCCTGCACCTCCCAGACTCCGCTGCCCTCCGGCTTGCAGCAGAGCCTGGCCGGTGAGATCAGCCCCAGAGGGCTGGAGGGCAGCAGAGAGTGTGGGGTATTCACAGCCCTCATCCCCTTCCTTTCAGACAGCGGGTCAGCAGTGGTAGGGTTCCTGTCCTGAAGCTGGTGGCTCCTCTGGGTATCCCCCTTGTGACAGACTGAATTGTGGTCCCCAACCCCTGGCCAGATTCGAATGTGCCCTTCTGAGGCCTCTTTCCTTGGCTTGCGGACGGCCGCCTTCTCCCTGCTTCACATGGTCGTCCCTCTGTGCATGTCTGCGTTCGAATCTCCTCTTCTTACAAGGGGACGGACGAGTCATATTGGATTAAGACCCACCTTGAGGACCTCATTTCAATTTAATTTTTTTTTTAATTTTAATTTAAACTTTTTTTTCTTTTTCAACCCCTTGGTCAATTTGCATAATTTTATCTTTTTGAGACAGGGTCTCACTCTGTTGCCCCAAGTAGAGTGCAGCGGTGTCATCATAGCTCACAGCAACCTCAAACCCCTGGGCTTAAGCCATCCTCCTGCCTCAGCCTCCCGAGTAGCTGGGACTACAGGCATGCGCCACCATGCCCGGCTAATTTTTTCTGTATATATTTTTAGTTGTCCAGATAATTTCTTTCTATTTTTAGTAGAGACGGGGTCTTGCTCTTGCTTAGGCTGGTCTTGAACTCCTGACCTGGAGCGATCCACCCGCCTCGGCCTCCCAGAGTGCTAGGATTACAGGCGTGAGCCACTGCCTTCGGCCCTTAATTACCCATTTAAAGACCCCCATCTCCAAATGTAGTCACATTCTGAGGTACTGGGTGTTAAGACTTCAACATATGAAGTTTTATTCATTTATCTATTTACTTAGAGACAGAGTCTCACTTTGTGGCGCAGGCTGGAGTGCCAGTGGCATGATCACAGCCACCTGCAGCCTCCAACTCCTGGGCTCAAGCGATCCTCCCACCTTAGTCTCCTGAGAAGCTAGAATTATTTTATTAAAAAAAATTTTTTTGTAGAGATGGGGGTCGCACTACATTGCCTAGGCTGATTTTGAACTCCTGGCCTCAAGCGATCCTCCTTGTCTCGGTCTCTCAATCAAAGTTCTGGGATTACAGGCATGAGCCACCGTGCCCAGCCACCGTATGAATTTCGAGGGGGGGGTGGACATAATTCAGCCCATAACCATCTGCGGGGTTGCGGGTGGTGGGGGTGGAGAAACCTGGTGGGGGAAGTCGTGGCAGGTGACCTGCCCAGGGCAAAACAGAGGCAGAGAAATATCTAGTGAATTCCAGTCAAGTGCATCAGGGCTGATTTGGCCCATGCTATAGCTTATTCTAGGACTTTCAAAGGAATGAATCTCACAGATAGAAAACACAGCTTCAGCCCGGAGGCACGTCTGCCTCTGCTGGGAGGGGAGGGGGCAGTGATGGCCACCTGGGTCACAGGAGCCCTTTGTTAGCGAGAATGGGCCACTTGAAGGGAAATCGATCCTGGCTAAGCACTGAGCAGCTGTTCCCAGCCAAAGCTGCTGGAGAGAGGCCCTTCGCCCCCTCCCCTCCAGGTCCGGGAGAGGAGCCAGAGGAGGCTGAGGATTGTTCTGCCAGGTGGTGAGGCTCAGAAGGGGCCTTCAGTCAGCGTGCATTGTGGCCGGCGGCGCCTGCGTCCGTCCCCCTGTCTAAGGCACCTCCAGCCTCAGCATTCCCCAGAGACCGGCCTCTAGCCTGTAACAATCATCGTTATCACCAACCCAGCCAAGCAGCGTGCCAGGCACTTTGCATGCATGATGCATGCAGAAGGGACCTTACAGCACCGCCTCCTAGCTGCATGACCTTGAACCTCATGGTGCCTCAGTTTCCCCATCTGCAAAACAGCAGCACCCACCTTTTAGGGTTGTCGTGAAGATTAAATGAATGCCTGTGTGCACAAAGCCTAAAATCATACATGGTAAGGAGCAGCTACTGATAACATCGTTTCCATTTGACTCGCATGATGGTGGGGATGTCACAAACTGAAGGTCAGGAAGGGAAACCGAGTGGCAGAGGCTGCCGCTGTGCCCTCAGAGTCTGTTAGGGGAACAGAGACCATGATAGATGATTCCATGGAGAGAATTTAATATGAGAAGCCAGAAGGCTGAAAGAGACTAATGGGGAAGGTAAAGCAATCAAAAGAGCAGCAACTGCAGGAAGTTGTCACCTCCCCCAAGGGTTGGCAGGGCAAAGGGAGGAGGCGATGTTACCAGAGCCTGGAGGGAACTTGGAGGAGGAGCTACCCTTGGCTTTTCTCCTTTTCCCGCCTCCAAACACCCACCACAGCCTCCTATTGGCTGAGCCCGGCAGAAAGCCTGTGAGCAAGGGACCCTGGGAAACGTAGTTTTCAGGGTTCAACTCACCTCTGACACAGAGCAGAACAAGGAAGAGCAGGGAAGAGACACCAGGAAACGATTGGCACTCAGGACTCAGGGGCCCAGGCTGCCTCTCTCTAAAATTGTCTTAACCACTAAGCTATGTGCTTATAGAACATAGGCTCGAGTCAACTGTCCCGTTTCAACCCCACAATAAGCCCTTGAAGAAATGGTGATACTGGAACTTACCTCTTCAGAGTTAAAAGTCATCTCCTCAGGGAAGTCTTCCCAGATCACCTCCTTAAAGCAGCCCTAGTCAGCCTCCTTCTCCCTGTCTGGAACTTGCCATGACATAAACCATACTATATGTTTGGTGGCTAATGTAGTGTATGACCCACTAGGAGGGACGTGTACCATGTTCCTAATGCTTAGAACAGCTACTGGCACATAGTAGATGCTCAATAAAATTTTTTCTTTTTCTTTTTCTTTTTTTTTAAAAAAGAGACAGGGTCTTGCTCTGTCACCCAGGCTGGAGTACCATGGTGTCATCATAGCTCACTGCAGCCTCCAACTCCTCGGCTCAAGCAATCCTCCTTCCTCAGCCTCCCAAGTACCTGGGACTACAGCTGCATGCCACCACACTTGGCTAAGTTTAAAATTTTTTTTACAGAGACGGAGTCTTGCTATGTTGCCCAGGCTGGTCTCAAATACCTAGCCTCAAGCAGTCCTCCCTCCTCAGTCTCCCAAAGTGCTGGGATTACAGGCGTGATCCACTGCACCCAGCCTCAATAAATATTTGTACAATATATATTTTTTTAACCTTGAGGCAATGCTGCTTGCTTTAGATATTAAGATATTAGAGCTAGGCTTGCACACGCAGGTCTGCGAGGCTGTAGAGATGCTGAGTTCTATAGCCAGGTCTCTGCAAATTCTATGCACCCTTCAGGGCTCAGAGTACATATCACCACCTCCAGGAAGCCTTCTTTCTCTCTCAACACAGATCAGGGTTCCTTGCATGTATCTCCACAGTTCCCTGCACCTTCTCTCTTATAATGTTCTTATATTTTATCCTTTTCCTGGATGGGTGTCTGCATGCCCCATTAGCTTCAAAAGGTCATAGCCTAGTCATTCTTCTGTCTCACTGAGGCCCCAACTCCGGCAGATGCTGGACAGAGTCTGCAGGCATCAGGGCATGAATGAATGAATAAATGAATGCCTCCTGTATACTCCAAGTTTTCCACGTGGTCTCTTTCTCTCCCCACCTCCCACAGACCCTCCGCCTGCTCTGTCAGCTCCCCCTTTTCCTTCTCCCCTCCCAGGATGGATACAGGGGCTCTGGGTTCAAGACAGTAGAGTATAACTCTGAAGCACATGGACCCCAGAGCCCAATGACTTGAGTTCAAATCCTGCCTTCTCCACTTTCTAGCTGTGTGACTTTGGGCAAGTGATTTAACCTCTCTGGGCCTGACTTTTCCATCTGCAAAATGGGGGTGATAGTCGTGCCTTTCTGCAAGGCCATGGGAGGATTAAGTGAGTTATTTCTGATCTGTTTAGGGGCAGCTTCTCTTCCCCTCAGCTCCCTTCTGTGATTCCCAGGCAAGTCTAGTTACGTGGAGGGCTGAGTCTCCAGCAATTAATGAATCCTGAAAAGATCTCAGCTGTGTCAGGGGAGCCCGGGTGCCAAATTGGACTGCGTTTATATCCCAAGAGAGCTGAGAACAGGTTCTGGTATCAGACATCCACGCTGTGATTGGCATAAATGCCTGGTGTTCCTGTGACCACCCCCTGCCTCACTGGGGCCCTGGGGGTGTGGGACATGCTCCCGGGACTCTGCAGGGGTCTTCTGACTGGCTGAATACGCCCACCTGACAGCTGCTGAACTAGCAACTGTGACCTTCCATGGAGACCTGCCCTTGGCTTTTGGAGACACCAGACCCTGAAGATGCTTGGGAGATGCCCACCACCCCCAGGGGGAACCGGTGACTGATGTAGGGGTATAAAAGCCTGCCTCCTTGTCTCATAGTGGGATAACTCCACAATGCCCCCTCACCCCTGCAGATCAGACAAAGCCTGGACTTTACCTGAGACCTCATCCTTGCCGAACTCCCTTCCCTTCTGGGTCCTGCTCCCCTCACTGCCCCCTACTCTCAATTAATCATGTGCTCCAAAACCCCGTCGCACATGCTGCTGCTCAGGAACCCAACCTAAGAGGGTATTGATGTAGGTGTCCCTTCAAACTCACATTCACACCCAGGCACCAGGTTCTGTCATTTCCACCTAAATAGCCAATCCATCAGCCAACCCTGAGAGAGCTCTCACTTCCAAATGCAGCCAGAGGCCGGGCACGGTGGCTCACACCTATAATCCTACCACTTTGGGAGGCTGAGTGGAGAGAATCGCCTGAGTCCAGGAGTTCGAGACAAGGCTGGGCAATAGTGAGATTTCCCCCATCTCTATAAAAAAATTAAAAAATTAGCTGGGCATGGTGGCACCTGCCTGTAATCTCAATTACTCAGGAGGCTGAGGCAGGAAGATCACTTGAGCCCAGGAGTTTGAGGCTGCAGTGAACTATGATGATGCCACTGCACTCCAGCCCAGGCAACAGAGCGAGACCCAATCTCAAAAAAAAGAAAGTGCACCCCAAATTCTGTCCAGTCCACCCCACCTACAAGTGCAGATTCCATCATGCGCCACGGCTAGCCCTGATGCAGTTTTCTGTGTAAAACTTGCTATGTGCCGCACCGCCCCCTCCTTACGTTAAATATATGTTATTTCTTGTCCGTTCCTTCTATGATGTATGTCAGCTCTCCCACGGGCAGGGATTTTTATTGCTTTGTTTATTGCTGTGTCCTCAAACCAGAACAGTGCCTGGCACATAGTAAGTGCTCAATAAACATTTCTGCAATTTAAAGAATGAATCCGGCCAGGTGAGGTGGCTCACGCCTGTAATCCCAGCACTTTGGGAGGTCGAGGTGGGAGGATGGCTCACTTGAGCCCAGGTGTTCGAGACCAGCCTGGGCAGCACAGTGAGTCCCCATGTCTACAAAACATTTAAAAATTAGCCGTGCGTGGTGGCTCGTGCCCGTAGTCCCAGCTACTCAGGAGGCTGAGGCAGGAGGATCACTTGAGCCCAGGAGTTGGAGGTTCAGCTTTCATCTTCTCTTTCTCTTACACCAATGCATCCATTTCACCTTGAGAATCTACCCATTTCCCCTGCTTCCCACCCCTCGCCTCCACAGTCTGTTCTCCCCGCAGCAGCTAGAGAGTGCCTCTGAACACCTGAGTCACATTGAGTCCCTCCCCTGCTCAGAACCCTCCATGGCTCCCACCTCACCTGGAGTAAAAGCCCAAGTCCTCCCGAGGCACGTGACGATCTTCCCTGTCATCCCCCTGCCCTCACCTCCTTCCACTTTCCCCCTTGCTCACTCTGTTCCAGCCACACTGTTCCTGCAATACCCCAAGCTTGTTCTCCTTCAGGTCTTTGCACTGGCTGTTCCCTCTGCCTAGAATGCCCTTCCCTCCACCTCCTTCTGATCTGTACACAAATGTCATTGTTTCAAGAGGCCTTCCCTGATCCCTTCTGGTCAGAACTACAAGTGCCCCAGCACTCCCTGCCCACCCCCATCAGCTTCCCACATGTTACCCCATGTATGCATTAATTTTGCAAATTATCTTTCTTCAGAATGTGAGGCAGGAGGTTTTTTGTTTTTTTTTTTTTTTACCTGTTTTTGTTCACTGCTGTGTTGACAGCACCTGGAATAGGCCACCTTGCATGCCATTGGCATTTGGTATCCATGTATTATTTTAAAAATTTTGCACACCCACCCTGTGAGGATCGCTTGAGCCCCGGAGTTGGAGGTAGGGACTCTCGGTGTGCCCCTTAGGCAGATGAGGAAACTGAGGCCCAGAGAGGGAAAGCGCTGTGTTGGATCGTGGGTCAGGGAGTGAGCTGGGGACATGGGCCTCTGTATGGTGCATGTGATTGTGTGCAACTAACTGTGAGTTGTGTGTGCTGATCTGAGTGTGAGCAGCTGTATCTCCACGAACGTGGACGGACAATGCATTCGGGCCGACTTTGCATGGCGGTGTCTATGCACGGAAGGGCGGCAGCGGGCCAGACCCTGGCAGGTGTGAACACGTGCCTGTGTGCTCAGCTGGGTGGGAATGTGTGCACGTGCCACTGCAGTGGAGGATGAGAAATTGTGCATCCATAGTGAGGATGTGTGTGTGCATTGGTGTGTGGGGGGGCGGAGCTCTAGGAAGCTTGGATGGGGCTGAAGCTGCAGTTGAAGGAATGTTGTGGGTGAAGGAATAACCCCATCAACCATAGCCTGTTATTTATAGACGGATCCTGGTTCATAAATTCCGAATTTTTTTTTATCTTCCTCACTGCCAGGCCCTTATAAATATTCATGAGTTTCCTGCCTTGGAATATTTGAGTAGTCAGAAGGAAGAGCTGGGGGGAGAGGGGAAGGAGAGGGTTGGGAGGTGGTCTCTCCGGATTTGCCTTCCCTCCCGTCGGGGCTCCCCTTCCAAGCTGCAGCCGGGGAGATGGGGAAGGTTCTCAGCTGACACAGAGATCTCCCAAGGTCTATTGTTATTCTTCCCCGGTGTCTGTGGAAAAATGCCGCCCGCTCTGGGGGCAGAGAAGGTGTATGCTGTTTTTTCAGCTCCTGATCTAGCTGTAGTTTGGAAACTTGTTATCCTGGGACCCCCAGCTCAGGAGGGGTGGGGAGACCTCTCTGATGTACCATGCAGCAAAGGGGCACTGGAGGCATTGTGGGGAGGGCATTGTGGCCCCCTGCCTGGTCCCAGAGAGGGGAATGGATCATAAAGACTGGTCCGTATGGGAAGAAATAATGTATGTGTACATATCTATGACAGTAACTCTGCAATGCATAAGAAACTATGGCAGTCAATTCAAGTGCTGACAAATCTTCCAGTTCTTTTCTCTTGGGCACATGATAGGACAGTAAAACTTCCCCACAGGGCACACGTGGCCATGTGACTTCTTATAGCCAATGCCTTATGAGTGGAAGTGACTTCCGGGTGGATGCTGTAAGAGCCGGTGTGTGATGCGCCATGTTCTTGCCTCAGGAATTGCAGAAGTGCATGTTGGTGTGAAGCTTCCATCAGCTGGGGTCCCCGAGTGGCACAACTAGGCAGAGACCCCTACCAACCATCATGTGGCATGCGAGAAAGCTCACTGGGTTGTACTGACCTTCTGAGACGTGGGGGTTGTTTTGTTACGCAGCACAGCCTAGCCTACGCTGACTAGCACAGAGCTTGTGAGTGTGTGAGATTGGGGTGTGGCATGTCTGTGTCCATGTGACCAAGAATACACGTGAGTGACTAGCTAGTCATAAGTTTATGCATGTGGGCATTAGCAAGTGTATGAAACTGTGCTTATGAGTGTATAGAACAGGCTGAGTAAGAATGTGTCAGACGGGGGCAGGCACGGTGGCTCACGCCTGTAATCCTAGCACTCTGGGAGGCTGAGGTGGAAGGACCACTCAAGGTCAGGAGTTCGAGACCAGCCTGAGGAAGAGCAAGACCCCGTCTCTACTAAAAATAGAAAAAATTAGCTGAACAACTAAAAATATATAGAAAAAATTAGCCGGGCATGGTGGCGCATGCCTGTAGTCCCAGCTACTCAGGAGGCTGAGGCAGAAGGATCGCTTGAGCCCAGGAGTTTGAGGTTGCTGTGAGCTAGGCTGACGCCACGGCACTCTAGCCCGGGCAACAGAGCAAGACTCTGTCTCCAAAAAAGAAAAAGAATGTGTCAGACGTTGTATATGGGTGAGAAAATGTGAACATGAACAGCAAGGCCCTGTACCGCACAACTCCAGGGACACTGTTCTCAGAGAACACCAGGATCCTGGAATCGTGCACTATCGTGGATCAAAAGTAGCATAGTGTGGGAAGCTACCTCCAAGTGTGCTGGCTGGTTGGCTGGTGGTGTCTTTGTAAGACCATGATATGGTCTGTGCATGTGTGTGCCTAAGTTTGTCAAGGTGTATGTGTGTATAGTGTGTTGCTGCGTGTTTGAGGCACGTGCACGGGTTTGCAGGACTGGTGTGTGTCAAGGTGGCTCAACCTTGGGTCCCAGGATGACCTGGCATTGGAAAATAAAATTCTCTTCTCATTAGTCCTGGGACATTCCAAGTCCTTTGCAATGGACGTCAGGGCTCAGAAGCACTTAACCTGCAGAGAGGGCAAACCGGTTCTCCCTCAGCTTCCTCAGGCTAAGCCCATTTTCTGGTTCTGTCTTCATAGGTTCTGCTCTGATCTATCTCAGGATGTGGGTTGAGCCATGGTCTATCTCAGGACTCAGGTTCAACCCTGGTCTATCTCAGTAGCTGGGTCTGTCCTGTCTATCTCTGGTCTGTAGTATAGCCCTAATCTACGCAGGACTTGCACTTGGTCCTGGCCTCCTATGTCACCACCTAGAACTGGGCTTATCTTTGGTCTAGCCTTAGACCCAAGTTTAGCCTTTGTTTAGCCAAGGCTCAGGCTTGACTCTAGCCTGTCACAGAGTCAACCCATGGAGTACCTTAAGACCTCAGAGGCGCATCCCTGTTCTGTTCCAGGACTTGAATTCATCCACCATGTTGGGACCAGAGCTGAGCCTGGTCTACCTTAGGAACTGGGTCCACTCTGACCTAGTTGAACTTTCACAGGCAGGTGAGAAACCCATAGCAGAAACTTCCTCTTCCTGTGGTTCGTCTCACTCACTTCCCCCAAAATGCTCAGGACCTCTTGGATGAATGTCCACTGCAAATGATCGGTGTGTCCCAGGATTAATGAAGGTAAGGGGATGTTATCTTTCCAATGCCGTTAGCTAAAATTCATTAAAGTGGACTTTGTGGGTCTCTCTCAAGGATTATTCCAAGGCTTTCTTGATGAGCGATTATACACAGCATTAATCTTCACGGGCTGGGGACTTTACGACAACTCATCATGACTTACCTCGTAGATACTGGAGTTATGACATCCCTCCAGCTGAGCTCTCCCCGGGCTCAGATGCCCAATCTCAGGCCAGGAGTTCAGAGGGAGCTTTGAAGAGGGCTTTCTTCATAGATGTGTACCAGGCGAAAAGCCAGTACCCGGGCTCCAGACATCACACACTCCAGTAAGACTCGAAACCTTCCATCTCCAACCTTGCCGGGCCTTACCTCCCAAACTCCCAGAGGAACTAAGAGGCATAAAACGGAATCTCCCTTCTCCCTAGTCACAATTTACCAACTCTTCTCTGTTGTCACAATGGAGGAGCCACCTATCCTCCTAAAACTCATAGGGTCATTCTTCCTTTGGTCCTTCTTCTGTCTTCTTAGGAATCTTATTCAATCAATATCACATCTGCATATTCAACCTCTCCCTCTCAAGCAGAACTTTCTCATTGGTTTTGTGATTTTATTTATTTATTTATCTATGTATTTATTTAGACACAGGGTCTCACTCTGTCACCCAGGCTAGAGTGCAGTGGCGTCATGATAGCTCACTGCAGCCTCAAACTCCTGGGCTCAAGCGATCCTCCTGCCTCAGCCTCCCGAGTAGCTGGGACTACAGGTGCACGCCACCACGTCCGGCTAATTTTTAAATTTTTTGTAGAGATGGGGTCTCACTATGTTGCCCAGGCTGATCTTGAACTCCTGAGGTCAAGCAATCCTGCCACCTCGCCCTCCCCAAACACTAGGATTATAGGCATGAGCCACCAAGCCCAGCCTCTCATTGGTTTTTAAATAAACTCAAGTCGCTCCTGTTGAAACAAACAAAGTATACCTTACTTGACTCCTCCTTCCTTCTGCCTCCTACTTCTCTCCTCCTCTTCTCAGCTGCCTATACTCACTGCTTCATTTCCTCTTTTCCCAGACCAGGTCCTCTTCCCACTTCCACCGAGTTTCTGACCCCATCGTACTACCAACACAGCTCTTGCAAAGTTGCACCAATGGCCTCCATGTTTCTAAATCCAATGGATGCTTTCCAGCCCCCCATCTTTCTTGACCTCTCAGCAGGACCTGACTCTGTTGACTGCTCCGTCTTTCTTGATATCTTTCCTTCCCTTGGCCTCCATGACACATGCTCACCTGGTTGCCTCCTATCTCACTTCCTGTCCTTCCCACACTCATCCCAATTTGATGGGTGATCATATCATCTTCTTAGCCAAAACCCCATTGGTGGATTCCTTTTATTCTTAGGAACAGATAAAACTCTTTAATGACCATAGGGCCCTGCGGGTCTGCCCCTATCGCTCTGCTTTCATCTTGTACGGTCTGCCCACTCTAAGGCTTTTTTTTTTTTTTTCTTTTTTCAGAGACAGAGTCTCGCTCTGCACCCAGGCTAGAGTGCAGTGGCATCAACAAGCTCACTGCAGCCTTGAACTCCTGAGCTCAAGCAATCCTCCTGCCTCAGCCTCCCGATTAGCTGGGACTACAGGTGCAAGCCACCACTCCCAGCTAATTTTTAAATGTTTTGTAGAGATGGGGTCTTGCTGGGCTGCCCAGGCTGGTCTCAAATTCCTGGCCTCAAGTAGTGATCCTCTTGCCTCAGCCTCCCAGAGTGCTGGGATTATAGGCGTAAGCCACTACACTCAGCCCTCCAACGCCTTTTTTAGTCTGTCATATCTTCCATCCTTCCTCCCACCCCAGGGCCTTTGCACAAGAGATTCCTTCTGTCCAGAGCACGCTTTCCTCTCTGTGTTAGATCTCAGCTCTCGCTTCCCCTGACTTTGCCAAATTAGATCAAATCTCCTTGTTGGAAGCTCTCAAAGCACCAATGATCTTTTCCTCAAAGCTGTTTTTATGCTGTCATTGACATTTATTTGCAATTACATGATCATTACCTGTCTCCAAATTTTTCAGGAAGCTCCACATGCCCGTGTCTGTTTGGTTCATCATCTTTTCTCCCATGATGTGTTCACCATAAGTTCCCCCAAAATACTTGTTGAATAAATAAATAAATGGATGGATAAATGGCTCCACTGTTTCGGGATCAAGTCTGAGTGACTTGGTTTGTTACTGGAGGCTCTCCATGACCCTAGGGGCTGAGCTCCCTCCTGATCTCAGTAAAGGTCTGAGCAAAGACCCAACGGCACAAGATGCCAAGCGAAGAATAATAATTCAGCAGAAGCAGGAAGTCAGAAGCAACAGTGACCAAAAGAATATAAGCCCTTCCACGGAGTCATGGAGATCTTAGGGAGACACTGGCTTTCCATAGTGCATGGAAGGGGGTTCAGGCCATTATGAACTTGCTAGTTATTAAGAAGCGGGGTGATCTGCCTTATATCTGGTCTGCCTTGTCTTCTAGAAATTTTACCAGGCTAGGTGTGGTGGCTTATGCCTATAATCCCAGCACTTCAGAAGACTGAGGCAGGAGGATTGCTTGAGGCCAGGAGTTCAAGACCAGACTGGGCAACATAGCAAGACCCCATCTCTACAAAATATAAGAAAAATTAGCCAGGCATGGTGGTGTGTTGCCTGTAGTTCCCAGCTATTCAGGTGGCTAAAATAGGAGGATCGCTTGAGCCCAGGAGTTAGAGGCTGCAGTGAGCTATGATTGTGCCACTGCACTCCAGCCTGGGCAACAGAGCAATACCCTGTCTTCACAAAGAAAAGAAAGAAAGAAATTCTCCCTAGCCTAGACCTCACGATTCTCTGCAGCCACCACACTGTTTCCCTGTTCCTCTCTTTCTTCATTTCCTCACATCTGATCCACCATGGCTCTACTTCCAAGACTGGTGCCAATCTGCCTACTTTCACCATCCCAGCTGCCTCTGTCCTGGCCCAGACAACACTGTGTCTTGCTTGGGCTGCTGCAGTCACATCTCCCCGGTCTTCCTGCTTTCACTCTCCTCTTCTGGAATCCATTCCCCAAGCCAGCAGCTAGAGAGATCTTTAAACAATGTGAATTAGATCAAGGCGTTCCTCCCTGCTGTAAATCATCCAACAGCTTCTCACTGCACTTAGAATAAAAACCAACAACAGCCAGGCTCGGCAGCTCACGCCTATAATCCTGGCACTTTAGGAGGCCGAGGCAGGAGGATTGCTCGAGTACAGGAGTTTGAGACCAGCCTGGGCAACACAGCGAGACCCCATCTCTACAAAAAAAATTTAAAAATTAGCCGGACATCATGGCACATGCCTGTAGTCCCAGCTACTTGGGAGGTTGAGGCAGGAGGATCACTTGAGCACACAGCTTTGAGGCTGCAGGGAGCTATGATCGCACCACTGCACTCCAGCCTGGGTGACAGAAGGAAACTATCTCAAAAAAAAAAAAAAAAAGAGAAAAAAACAAAAAAACACCAACAACTCACTGTAGCCTGTGAGGCCTTGAATGTAGTGTGCCCTGCCAACTTCTTCAACCTCACCCCCTTCCGTCTCTCACCTTCTCTTTCCAGAACACACCAAGTTTGTTCCCACCTCAGGGCCTTTGCACATGCAGTTCCCTCTCCCAGAATGCCTTTCTCCCCTTTCTTTCCATGGCCAACTCCCCAGACAGCCTACACTAATGTCCCGACATAACGAGGCTCCCCAGCCATACTCTTTCCTATCTGCCTGTTCTTTTCTTAACAGTACTTGTTTGTCCAAAACAAACATGTTTATTTCTTTCTTACATGTTATTGTGTCTCCAGTAGAACATACACATTTTTCATTTTTTGTGCAGACGAGGTCTTGGGTATGTTGCCCAGGCTGGTCTTGAACTCCTGGCCTTAAGCAATCCTCCCACCTCAGCCTCCCAAAGCACTTGGATTACAGGCTTGAGCCACCATACCCGACGAAAATTTCTTGTTTATTTGTTTGTTGTTTGTCTCTTCCCACCAAAATGTCAGGCCACCAAAGCAAGCACCTTGTGTGTCTTTTTTTTTTTTTTTTTTTTTGAGACAGAGTCTCACTTTGTTGCCCGGGCTAGAGTGAGTGCCGTGGCGTCAGCCTAGCTCACAGCAACCTCAAACTCCTGGGCTTAAGGGATCCCACTGCCTCAGCCTCCCGAGTAGCTGGGACTACAGGCATGTGCCACCATGCCCAGCTAATTTTTTCTCTCTATATATATTTTTAGTTGGCCAGATAATTTCTTTCTAGTTTTAGTAGAGACAGGGTCTCGCTCAGGCTGGTCTCGAACTCCTGACCTCGAGCGATCCACCCACCTCGGCCTCCCAGAGTGCTAGGATTACAGGCATGAGCCACCGGGCCCGGCCAACCTTGTGTGTCTTGTCCACCCAGGACGTTGTAGGTGTGTAATAAATATTTGTTAACTGCACTGACAAGTGAGTGAATGAATGGACGGATGGATGATGGTTTTCCAAGTCCCTGGAGCCCCAGCTATTGGGTTTTGTGAGATTCCCTGCATTCCTTATATAAACCTCCAATTTCCCTGGACCAGCCAGGAGAGTTTCTATTGCAAACAGCCTCCCTGTCACCCACCCACCCCCAGGCCGACAGGAGGCAAATGAGAATGGAGAGAGGTGTCAGGGAAGCGCCAACTGGTGAGAGAGGAAACCTGGGAAGGGGAGGAGGGGAGGCGACTTTAAAGGATTGACTCTCTCAAGCCCGATCAGGAGAGCAGAGAAATTGATGAAGCCGCAAGCCTGGAGGAACACACCACGGTGGACACGAGGCCAGACAGGGGGACGCAAGGAAAGGCTGGAGAACTAGACACAAAGAGCCAGGATCTCTCTGCGTTGCAAGGAGAATGTTCATGATGGTAATGACTCTACTCAATGAAAATATGGTCTCGAATATTCTCAGTCCCTTCCTTGTGCATCAGCCCCCATAGTTAGCTCTGATGGGAGGGGAGCTTCAAATGGGGTGGGGGGGAATTTCAGCTACGAAAGGCTGGTGAGTGAGGCTGGGCTCAGGACTCTGTATTCCTGGGTGGCTTTACTGAGTACCCAGACTCTGTCACCCAGGCTGGAGCGCAGTGGGATCAGGACAGTTCACTGAGGCCTCAAACTCCTGGGCTCAAGCGATCCTCCTGCTTCAGCCACCTGAGTAGCTGGGACTACAGGTGTGTGCCACAATGCCCGGCTAATTTTTTAAATTTTTTTTAGAGATGGGGTCTCACTATATTGCTCAGGCTGGTCTTGAACTCCTGGCCTCAGGCTATTCTCCTGCCTCAGCCCCGCAAAGACCACACCCAGCCTCTCTGTCCTTGGTTATTCGTGTACATGTGCCACTCTCCACGTACATAAGTGCACAGGCCTATACCCACATGTGTGAGCCCAGGTGAACACCTCCCCATAAACACCCATGGCCATCTGTGTGCTCTCCTGGACAGCCATGTACACACGTGTGTATGTACATGTGTATGTCCATCCAGAAGCCATAAACATGTTACACATCTGTGTCCCTTCAAGAACATATGTGCCTTTCCATGTATAATTCTCCACATCCATTGGTGCCCACCTGCCTGTATCCACGAACATTTGTCTCCTCTCAGTAGGAACTGACATCTGTATATATCCGTCTGCTGCCCTCTTAGGTCTCCCCAGCCTGCTCATTAGCATTGCAGTCAGACCTGAAACATTCCTGCAAAACTTATGCTTTACTAATAAGCCTGGTGTCCTGCTGAGGTCACATGGCCTTTACAAGGGCTAATGGAGCCAGCCTCGGCCAGCAGGGCTGGGGAATCCTGGACTCCTAGAATAGCCAAAGAATTTACTCAGAAGAACAAGCCAAATTCCCTGTCATGGCTGCACCAAATCTCCCAGCCAGTGTCTATCTGGAAAACTTAAGTCACATTTCAAGATATGCTTATGTCCCTAACACTGCCCTGGCATCACACTAAGGGCTGCATCACCAGACTTATCATTATACTGCAGGCTGCATCACTCTGGTGGGCACTACACTGAGGGCTGCATGACCAGACTTATCATTATACTGAAGGCTGCATCACTCTGGTGGGCACTACACTGAGGGCTGCATGACCAGACTTATCATTATACTGCAGGCTGCATCACTCTGGTGGGTACTACACTGAGGGTTGCGTCATTAGACCTGTCTTTATGTGAAGATTGAATCACCTTTTTGGTCACAGCCCCGAGGGCCCCAATCCCAGGCTGAGCATTATACTGAGGGCTTCATGACTAGGGAGTAAAATTTAAGAAGCAGTATTTTCCCTCTGCACTAGTAACTCCTCTGTGTGAGGTTGGGAAGTGATCCTAAGGGGCCTGGGAGGGCCAGAGCAATGAGGAAACTGGGGACCCTGAAGCCATGCACTGGAGGAGGGAAGCCACAAAGGACAGAAAAGCAAATATCACATCAAAAGTTGGAATTCAACCCTCCTGAGTGAGCCTTCCCAGTGCTAAAGGGACAGGAGAGATTCATTGTGTGTAGCTAGGGGCGCCCACCCAGCTCCTCCTAGAAGCTGTAGATCCTGTCATGTCTCTGCTGTCCCTGCTAGGGGGCCCTGCCAAGACCTACCTTGTCATGCCCTTGAGAAGAGATGCTTTACCTGCAAGCACTCTGGCAGCCTGGCATAGCAGCCACACCATGCCATGACCAGCCCTGACACATGCCACGTCCTCAGATGTGCTCCACATGTCCCCTTGTACCTCGCCACGCTCAGGTATGCTTCCCCCTGTGTGGACATTCCCCACACAGGAGACAAGCTCTGACCCACTCCAACATGTCCCAAGGGCTCAGACACACCCAGGGGCCATCAGATCGGATTCCGTTACACAAAGGGACATGCATGCCACAAAGACACACTGGAACACACTACGACACACCCTGACATGCAGGGGCAGGCTCCACCACACGTGCACACACGCTCGAGCGTGCTTTTGGGGGCCAGGCAGGTTCCCAGCCTTTGCCAGAGTCTACCCACCCACGGCCACCTTGCCCTTCCGGATGGATTGATGGGACGGCGGGGAGAAGCTGTTATAAATTAAACATCTAGAAGCTGTCTGAGCACCAGGCTCTGCCAGCCACTCATTGGCTGGTTCTGTCCCAGGAGGCTGCAGGAACGCAGGGTGGGGGAGAGGGCAGGGGAAGTGGCTCGCTTAATTAATTAGTCCTAATTGAGATATCTTTGTAAATACCCCTTTGTTAAAGGACACTATTCCATCCCTTCCCTGGGAATTCGTCCCCGCTCTGTGTCTCCAGCCCCTGAGTACACATTGCAGAAATACGAGAGGAGAAAGTGCGCTCCCAAGGGCTGCTGGAGCCTCAGCTGTGCTTCTCATCACGACAGGTGGGGAGGCTCAGAGACACACAAAGATCTGGGCGGGGACAGAGAGATCCAGGCAGCGAGAAAAGGGGACACTGAGAGGCACAGCAGTTGCAGCCCAACAGGCAACACAGGGGCGACCGAACTGCAGAGTCAGAGATACTGGCTCCAAAATACAGGAATCAGGGAGGTGCAGGCAGAGACAGGCAGGGAAACTTCATGACGGGGAGGACCAGAAGTACGGACAGATGGACCCACGGCTTGGCGGACAAAGCTCCCTCTGCCTTTTCCCGCCTCGCCTGGCCTCCTCTATCCTGGGCAGGCCACCCGCTGCCGCAGCAGCAGCAGCAGCAACAGCAATCAAGGCTGATTCCTCTTTGGCCCCAGCTACCCTCCCCTTCCCGCTCCCTCCCCCAATCACTCCTGCAATCATCTCCCTTGTTCAAAATGAGCTGCTGCAGCTGCAGCCCAGACAGCTGTTCCTTCTGGGAGCTAGCACTGGGCCTGGGTCCTAGAGGGACGCCCTCCTGGGTGGCAGCGGGGGAGCGACACTGGGCGACAAGGAGAGAGGGGCAGGGGATTGCCCCGAGCTCGGGTGCCCAGCTCCCACCCTAGCTTCCCCACAGGGCTCCAGACACCCCAACAGACCCCTCTCTGGGGACTTCCAAGGGCTCCTGTTGTCTCACTTATTCTGTCACCTTCACCCAATCCTGCCGAACACCCAACATGGTCCTGGCTCAGGAGGCCTCTCAGGTCCAAGAATTCTCATCTGTTCCCCTGGGTTCCCATAGGGGTCCTATAGTGACACGGAGACAGAATCCCAGTGAAAGAGAGAGGACAGACAGACAGGCAGAGATAGAGATAGACAATGAAAGAGATATAGAGACAGAGACGCCAAGAGTCAGAGATGACAGAGAAGCAATCAAAAACACAAGAGGCACATAGAGACAGAGAAAAGGACAGAGACACAGAGAGACAAAACAGAGAGACAGAGACAAGACACAGAGAGACAGAGAAGAGACAAAACAGATATCTAGGACATAGGCAGAGAGAGAATCACCAGTAGTCACTCAACAAACATTGAGTATCTACTATGTATTGTTGATATACAATTAAGAGAGAAAGAAATAAAGATAGTTAATGAGACAGAGATAAGGGGGCTAAGACAGCACTTAAAAATAGAAAGGCACAGAGGCCGAGACAGAGAGAGACAAAGACCTAGAACCTATTTTCCCCGACCTCAGTTTCCTTCCAGTTGCCTACCCCGCCCCACACCAAACCCTTTCAAACCACCTGGGCCTCCCCCACATGGCTGGTTCCTTTCCAGACACTGACCACTTGCAGTCTCCCTGCATCCACTGGGATGCTGGAATGCTCTTTGCCTCTGAGCCACCATCCATGTTGTTCCTTCTGTCTGGAATGTCCTTGCTCTGCCTCATCCTACCCCCAATTCCTTCTTGACTGTAAGACTCAATTTAACGCTGGGTGCGATGGCTTGTGCTTGTGATCCCAGCACTTTGGAAGGCCAAGGTGGGAGGATTGCTTGAGCTCAGGAGTTTGAGACCAGCCTGAGCAAGAGCGGGACCCCATCTCTACCAAAAATGAGAAAAACTAACTGGGCATGGTGGTGCACGCCTGTAGTCCCGCTACTTGGCAGGCTGAGGCAGGAGGATCACTTGAGCCCAGGAGTTGGAGGTTGCAGTGAGCTATGATGATGCCACTGCACTCTAGCCCAGGCGACAGACAGAGCAAGACCTTGTCTCAAAAAAAAAAAAAAGATTCAATTTAGGCATCACCTCCTCCAGGAAACTTCCATCGCAGCCTGCCTGGTTTTGGTTCTCCTGCTCCATGCCCCCATAACACTCCAGAAATAGCCCCATCACCATGCCGACCATGCATGCCCTAAGTACTGCTGATGAGACTGTAATCTAATTGAAGTTGGGGACCTTACTCATCTTCATATACCATAGCCTAGTACCCTTCCCACTACAAAATAGGTGCCCAAGAAATACGTCTTCGCTTGTCAAAGTGTTTGAGCAGAAGCCGGAAGTCTACATTGGGCACAGGTGAAGGTGGCAGGTGTGGGTCCAATTCAGAATCTATGTTTTTCTTTTCCTTCCTTCCCTCCCTTTCTTTCTTTCCTTCTTTTTTAAACAAGGAGCATTGAGTGAATTTCTCTCTACTTCTTTGGCCCTCGCCCTAGTCCAGACAGCATCGTTTACAGTCACCTCTGCCCTGGCCTTCTGGCTCCCACCCTGGCCCCCATCTCCAATCTGCCCTCCCCACGGGGGCCAGAAGGGTGACTGTGAACCCCAAGTAACATCTTGTCCTTCGTCTACTCAGAAACCTCTACAGCATCCCATTGAGTCATCGATTTATTCATTTAATAAGGATTTATTGAACACCTACTATGTGCTAGGTCCTGGGCAAGCCATCAGGGCTATAAGAATCAACAAAAAGCCATTGAGAAAAAAAGTCTGTGCTCTCATGGACATGACATCATAGTGAGGAGAAATCATACAAGATAAATAGGTCAACTTTACAGAGTATATTATAAGGTGAAAAGTGCAACAGAGAGAAAAGAGACCATGAAAGGGAGACAGGGAATGGTGTATGGGGAGTTGCAAGTTAAATCTAAAGTCCCTACAAGATCACCTACCACCCTCTGTCACCTGCCTACCCTCACCTTCTCTCTCTCTCCCCCTCGGTCACTGTGCTCACATGGGCCTCCTCACTGTTCTGCCAACATTTCAAGTATATTCCTACCTCAGGGCCTTTGCACCTGCTGTCCCTTCTACCTGTAACTCTCTGGTTTCTCTCTCTCCTTGCTCCTGCAATTCCTTCAGATCTCTGCAGAAATGTTACCTCCTCAGAGAGGCAATCTAAAATAGTTTCCCCTCACTCCCCGCTCATTCTGTTCTATGTTCCTTTATAGCACACTTACCGCCACCTGACATAGTGCAGATGTCTCTATATACTTATCTGCTAGTCCCCACCCCTGCCCTAGAATGTCAGTTCCATGAGGACAATGATTTCCATCTGTCTTGTTCACCATCATATGCGTGGCACATAGTAGGTGCTCAATGAATATTCATTGAATGAGTGAGTGAACGAATGAATGCAGACACCCTCTCTGGGAATTCCCATCAGTTAGGGAAGAAGACAAAAGATTGGCAGAGTGGGGCAGTATTCACAAATACTTGGCCACTCCTCTTAGGTGGTCCAGGGTGTAAGACCACTTTTCTCATCTTTGAGGTTAGCATGGCCATGGGACTTGCTCTGACCCACGAAAGGGGAGCAAAAGGAACGTATGCCACTTCCCAGGCAAAGCTTTAAGAACCAGTGGTGGATTTGCTGTGTTCCCGTTTTCTTGTGACCTCAATGATCATGACTCAATAGAGCCTCCATCATCTCAGGTCCCAGAGTGACCACCATGGACAGAGCCATCCCCCCAGCTGCCAGCCAAAGACGGCTACAAAGTGGGAGCAAAAGCATAAACTTGTGCTGTGTTAAATGGCTGAGATTTGAGGTGGTTTGTTACCGCAGTGCTGCTCAGCCTCTCTTGACTGATACAGAGTATCTATGGCTTCTCCTCCCCAGAAAACTGTCAAGAAAAGGCAGGATTCTTCATAGAGAAGTCCTCAAACAGCCTTTTCCTGATAGCTGCTCAGACCCCTCCCCATTCTTCCCATGAGGAAAAGGGTCCTCCCCAAACGGAATACCCCCCTCTGTCTCCCCTTCCTTCCCTCCAGCCCTTGAGGAGGAGGGGATGGGTAAGGTATAACATGCAAGATGCAGGTAACTTGCTCCAGGCCCTTGAAACGGTGGCAGCCGCCAGCAATGGGGCTGACAGCTCTTAGTCTAGCTCTGGATTTATGATCCCCAGGTGAGAAGCTTTTCCGCTGAAGGTTCCCATCCCACAGGGATGGTTTATGGCTGGGAGTTGGCCAAAGGTAGTAGCAGCAGCAGCTTCCTTCCTCCTCCTCCTCCCCAGAGATGGTCTGTAACCACAAGAATGTTGCTTCTGCCGATGGAGGAGGCAGAAGCCAGTGAAAAGCATGACTCCAGGGGCTGGGCTTCCCCCGAACACATCACCAAGGTCCTTTATTTTTAAAATTGTACTTTATTTTTCTTCAGAGATGGGGTCTTGCTCTGTCGCTCAGGCTGGAGAGCAGTAGTACAATCACAGCTCACTGCAGCCTAGAACTCCTGTGTTCAAGGGATCCTCCCACCTCAGCCTCTCGAGTAGGTTGGAACTATAGGTGCACGCCACCACGCCCAGCTAGTTTTTATTCTTTGTAGAGATGGGATCTCATTATGTTGCCCAGGCTGGCCTTGAATTCCTGGCCTCAAGTGATCCTCCCACCTCGGCCTCCCAAAGGACTGGGATCACAGGAGTGAGTCACTGCACCCAGCTAAGGTCTTTTATTAAGCTAAACACCAGCATCCAACCTTCTGCCTCATGACTTTGGGAATTCACACTGCTTAGGTTCCTGAACCCCTCAGACTCCCCACATTGGTGCACTATGCCTTCCTACATCTCCTCCTTACTGAGCACCTACTATGTGCCCAGTCACTCCCATTTGTTCTCCCCAATCCTTCTTAGGAAGGTGAAATTGACTTAGACACTTGACAAATATTTATTCCAGGCTTGGCTACAAGGGTGAACAAAACAACCCCTCCTTACTAAACACCTACTATGTGTCCACCCTTTGTTTCCATTGGAAGGTGGAATCCACAAATCCTTACTATGAAGGTGTGATTTTTGATTTGGCCACTTGACAAATATTTGTTATTGTAGACCTACTATGCATCAGGTCTTTGCATTCAGTCATGAGCAAAACACAAGATGTCCTCATGGATCCTACAGTCTCATGGAGACTCTAAATTCTCCCTGACTAATAAGGAAATTGGAGTTTAGAGATTAAAGAATTTTCTCCAAGGTCACATAGCTAGTAACTTGCAGGGCCAGAATTCAAACCCAGATATGTCTGACTCAAAATCCGATCACTAACTGAGCATCTACTATATCGAGCTCTGAGCTGGGGACTTTCAAACATCTATGTGCTTGACACAGAGGAGGCACTCCATAGTTTTGTGGAATAAATAAAACGGAGAGATGAATGGATGGATGGATGGATGGGTGGGTGGATGGATGGATGGGTGGGTGGATGGATGGGTGGATGGTGGATAGAGGCATGGAGGAGTGGAAGGATGGATGCAGAGAGGACAGACAAAGAAATGGTTGGATGATGAATAATGGATGGATGGGGAGATTGGTGGATGCATGGATAGAGAGATGGATGGATAGAAGGATGGATCCCTGAAAGGACAGAGAGACAGATGATTGATAATGGATGGATGGAAAGATGGACAGAAGGATGAAGAGATGGACGGATGGAAGAATGGGTGTAAAGATGGATGGATAGATGAAATAATGGATGGCTGAGGATCTAGACAGCAGATCTCTGCTACCCACAACAGTTCTGTGAGGTAACAATTCTCACTGTCATTTTATACATGAGGAAACTGTAGCTTTTAGCAGGGGATTTCATGGAAGCACTAGATCAAGGTGCTATTAGCTACATATGCGCCAGAGTGGAGACCAGGTCTGTTTGGGCACAGACACACACGCATACACACTTACAGGAAACACAGTACACACAGGAACCTACACCCATGCATACAAGGCGGGGGGGGGGGCACACACACATTCATAAATACACACTGCACTTATATGCACACACCTACAAAGACATACATGTCCACACACAGGGACACAAAAATGTTTGTGTGCACACATTTTTGCAAAGACACACATGCACATGCAAAATCGTAACTCAGAGACCTGCTTTTACACACTTATGTACGCATTCTCCAGACACACACACCTGCACACACTTACACAGACGCACACTCCTTACATGGGAAGGCAGGAGAATTTGTCTTCCGATTTCGATGAGACACCATCTCTCTCCCCACCTCAGATGGCAACAGCAAGCAGGTATGACACACTCATGTATACAAACTCATATGTGCATATGCAATCATGTAACATTGCAAACCGAAAGTCAGGGACATATAACTGCAGATACACACTCAGATACATCCACACCCAAACACGCTCAGGGACACACCCAAACACGCTCAGGGACACACCCACACTCATTCTGGGATGTACCGTCACATCCAGGAAGAGGCACTGGGACCCCGTGCTGGCAATGCACACAAACTTCCTTCTCACACTCCTCCATACACACATGGAAATGCATGCAGAGACAGACACACCAGGACATACCCAAATAATATCACTTGATGTGAGAGACACACAGAAAGACGCCGTTTCACACATTGGCTGCAAGTCTGAGAATGTGGATGCAAAGCTCTCACCTGAGTCAAGCTCAGTACCAACTACCCCCAGGGGCTGGACAAAGCACCCACCTCCACCAGGAGAAGTCACCTCTCACCATTTGCCTGCAACCTTTGGGAGCAAAGTCCCTCTTGCTTCCAGCCAGAGGAGAGAAAGAATCTGGCATGATGGACATTTGGAGCTAAGCAGGGGGCCTTGGTGAAGTTGGGGCAGAAGACAGGGAGCACCATGAATCTAAGCCCCACGTTTTGGGAGGAGTCCCCCAAACAGATTGAAGAGGGGAGGGGCTCCCAGAGGGGTGGGAGGTGGGGGGGCATTTCTGGAAGAGGATGAGGGAAGTTTGCAGTGGAGAAAGCCCCTTCCCTTCTCCCCAGGACACCAGGACCACTGAAATTAACCCGATGGAGTCCCCCGCTTCTACCCCCAGGGGAGGGAAGCCGAGGATGTAGGCGAGAGGGGGGATGGGAAGGGAAGGCTGCAATCTCGGAGCTTCCGGAGGCAGCGCCAGCCCCAGCCACAGCTGAGCCTCCTCTGCCTCCCAGGGAGGGCGAGTTATGGGGATAAATATTCAGCACATGGTGAGGAAGGTAATGAGGAGGGGGTGCTAGGGAAGGGGGCTACAGGGGAGAGAAAAAGCCAGCCAGACAGAAAGAGATACAAAGTCAGAGACAGCGCCACAGAGACAGAGGCAGAGACAGGGACAGACAGAAATAGCAAGAGATCCGGAGAAGCAAACCAGAGGGAAAAGAAGAGAGAGAGAGGGAGAGGGACAGAGACGGAACTCCTCAAAGACACCGAGACACAGCCAGGCAGAGACCCTGAAGGTGGGGACAGTCGGAGAGCCCGAGACCCTTCCCACCCTTTGAGACACAGGGTCCCTCACCCGCCCGGAATCTCAGCCTCCCGCTCCGCCCCGCTCAGCCCCGACCTGGCTCAATTCCGCAGCCCTTGTCGCCACCACCCGGGGCCAGAGCGAGCCCGGTACGTTGTTGGCACTCGGACACTGCTCACTAATCATCATCATCATCATCATCATCATCATCATCATCGTGATAGCAATGACCACGCTAGACGGCGCAGCGGGGGCTGTGGGTCCCGGGGGTCCTGGGGCTCCCTCCGCCTGCCTCCACGTCCAGCCCCGGAGCCCCGGGAAGGCGCCCCCGACCCAGGCGCGCCAGGCAGGTGGGGGCCCGGGCCGGGGCGCCCGGAGGCTGCGACGGCGGCGGCTGCACGGGCACCACGCCCCCCGGGAGCGCCCCCCGCACGGCGGCCACTCACGATTTTCTCGGAGGCGCCCGCACGGGACACGGTGCCGTTGAGCCCTACGAGCGAGGGCAGCGTCTGCGACATCCAGTTGGTGACCATGGCCATGGTGCTCAGCACGGCCCCGATCTTGAGCAGCGGCACCGACATCGCGCCCCCGCCTCATGCCCCGCGGCCGCCCGCCGCGCGCGTCCCTTCTCGGGCCAGGCACCCGGCGCTCCGCGCTCCGTCCCTCGCCACCCAGCCGCCCCGGAGCGCGGTGCGAGCGCGAGCTCGGGGCCGGGCCGGGCCGGGGCCGGCCGGGGTGGGGGGGCGCGGGGACGCGGGCTGCGGCTCGGCGCGCCTGGCGGGCTCCGCTTATAAAGCGCCGGCTCGGCCCCCCCCCCCCCCCACCCCCTCCCGCGCCTCCGCGCCTCCGCGCCGGGCACTTCCAGCCGCCGTGACGTCACGGCTCCGGCCCAGAGCCCGGCGGGGGGCGGGGGGCGCCCAGACTGTCCCCACCCTCACCCTTAGCCCCGCCAGCGGCCACGCGGGCCCCGGGCCCCGGCCAGCCCCAAGGGATGGGGGACCCCCTCCCACCCCCAGCGGCATTCCCCAGCCGCCCCACCCCGAGCGCCGCGGCATCCCCAGCCCCGCCCCCCAGCGGTATTCCCGCTCCCCCCATCCCCGGCGGTATTCCCGGGCCACCCTCCGCGCGCGCAGCCCCTCTCGGAGCCCCAGGCGCTGCACCCCGCGTTTAAAGGGAGAGACAGTCGCCCCACCGCGACCACCCAAAGCTGGCAGGGGGCTGGAGCCGCAGGTCGTCACCCTCCTACTGTTCGGACACAGACCCTGGCTCCCTAAAACCCAGGAGACCCGGCAGCAGGGGGCGTGCGGGGCGACCCTCTGGTGCGCTCCCAGGAATCCGACCGCCAACGGTGGTTTCGGTCACCTTTTCCTCGGGGAAGGGGCTTCCCAGGGGGACCGAGAGCACTCTGGGGATCCCTCGTTTGTTTTGGGACGAGAGAGCCAGTGAGGCGGTGGCTCGGGTGAAGGTGCGGGGACGGGGGTCACTCGGGCGGCGGGAGGCTTTCCCGTCACAATCACCACCCCGGACCGCGGAGACACAGAAGACGGCCTTTGCGAGGCAGGTCCCAGGCGGGTCTCCGCTCGCAACTTGAACTTGGGGTGGGGGCGGGGCACTTACACTTCGGACCATCTTCCGGGACCCGGGCACCTACCCACCCGCTCCGAGGGCCCGCCCCCTCGGGGAGGGCGGAGCGCGGCGCCCGGGGCCGCCCCGCCACCCAGCCGCCCACCCACGCACTAGCCGGCGGCGGCGGCCGCGGGGCCGCGGGGAGGAGCGCCGGGCGGGTTTTAATTTCCTCTGTTTTGCCTGCACTTACGCCCCCCTCCTGGCGTCCCCGCATCACCTCGCGCCGCCGCCGCCGCCGCCGCGGTCGCCATCAGCCCGCGGCCGCCGCCGTCTGGAGGTGGCGATGACTCAGGCCTTTCCTCGCGGCGGCTGCGCGCGCGGAGAGCTGGCCTCGGGAGAAGCTCCGGAACTTGGGTTGTTGCGGGGCGGGGGGAAGGAGGGGGGGAGGAGCAGCTGGGGGTCTTGAGCCACCTTTTTTTCTGAGCTGGGCAACACAAAGATGCAGGTTCTGCTCATGTGTGTGACCTCCAGCAATAACTTTTCCTCTCTGCCTCAGTTTCCCCAAAGTGGGTGGTTGTGAGGACCCCAAGGCCAAATACGTGTAAAGGGGTTCAGGTAGCCTGATAACCAAGTGATTTATTGAGCAGCTACTATATTCCAGGCACTGTGAACAGACCAAAGATGCCTGGCCGCGTGACGCTGAATATTTTATCGGGTGACACAGGCAAGAAATAGGTGGAAAAACGTAAAATGTGTAGGCTATTAGGAGGAAGAAGGGAGTGAACTTTAAATAGGGTGGTTGGGGAAGGGGACCTTTAAGCAGAGACCTGAAAAAGGCGAAGGAGGGGACATGTGCCTGTCTGGGGAAAGAGTTCTGGGCAACCCCAGCGGCAAGGGCACAGGCCCTGGGGACAGGAGGAAGCCACTGTAATTGGAACAGAGTGAGCCAGGGGAGATGGTGCTTGTAAAACACTTTACAGGGTGTCTGGGGCATGGTAAGTTTTTCATAAACAGTAGCTGCCATGGTTGTTGTTATTCACAACTGATAAATGAGCCTAAGAAAAAATAAGATGGGCTTGTACTTCCTACTTGTACTACAGCTTCACATATAAGTGCTGGACATTTTGCAAATACACTTGCTGAACACTTGCTGCAAGCTCCCACGAACAGTATGCAACTCCTGTATTTACAGGTGACGGAACCAGACTTAGACAAGAGAGGGGACCTCAGCTCAGGGTGACCCAGCAGGTAAACAGGGGCCCAGGATTTGAACCCAGGTCTGCTTGATTTCAGACCCCAAGACCACTGGGCTCCAGGCTTCCTGGCTTAAAACGATTTGGAACCCAGTGATAGATACTCTTTCTTGCCCTGTTGACATTGGTGCTGTGGGAAACTGCCCTACCTCTGCACAGCATAGCTTCTCCAAGGAGTGGTCTATACTCCAAGGAGTGGTCTACACTCACATTTGCACTTGCTGCATTTACTTCCTCACCTCCCACCTCCTCCGTTTCCAAAACTCCTCTTACCAAAGACACCAATGACCTTCCAATTTGCCAGTCCCACAGCCTCATGTTTGTCCTTTTAGCCATTGTCACAGTCACAGTAAGTTAGTCTCCACAGAGCATTCCCTTCCTGAAAGTCATTTCTCCCTTGATTTCAGAGACACCCTATTTCCCGGTTCTGCCCCCCAGGCCCCCCCCCCCCCCGTCTGCACCGTGCTACCTCCTGCCTACTCCATAAATGTCTGTATCTCCCAGGGCTTTGTCCTAGGTTCCTTGTCTCCCTCATCCTGCACAGTGTGCTTGGACCATCACACTCACTCTCAAGGTTTGGGTTCCATCTGGCACATTCCTACCTCAGGACCTTTGCACATGCTGTTCCTGCTACCCAAAACACTATGACCACAGATGCCCATGTGACTTGTTCCTTTACTTAATTTATATCTCTGCTCTGTCATTGTGCAGGTCAGAAGCCACGCCCTGCCCTTCTCCGGAAAACTACATTTCCCAGGTTCCATTGCTCACTTGTTTCCTGTTAGATTCCTCCAAGAAATGTAACACTAGAGGGAGACTGGAGGGTGGGAAGGAAAGGAGAAGTCAGGGAAGGTATGTCTCCCTCTCTTTCTGCTTGGGGTGGAGGGTGTTTTCTGACAGTGGCTACACTCCCTCAATGGTCCCAGATCCCACCCAAGAGCCCCCTCCTCATCACACTACCCCTTTGCTATGTCCCTTCAATGGCTTTGGCTTCTCAACTCTCCCATCTCCCACTTAACCAATTCCCTGTATTAAATTCCCTCTCTCTGAAACACCTAGAGTGGTTTCTTTCCTTGACTGGACCCTGAGTCAATTGTGCTCTGAGGTCAATATTCACTGGGCTTCTGTGGTCATTTGTAGACAGGCACAGAGTCACCCAATGTGCACCTTCCCAGCTGAAGTCCAACAAGGCAATGCTCTGCCTTCTTGTCACAGCTTTCATACTTTTCACAAGATGGACCCTGGCCATCTTATCTGAAAGACCTTCCCTGACCACCTATCTAGAAAGCCCCCTATCACTCTCTGCCTCTTACCCTACTTTATTATTTTTTAACAGCATTTATCACCCTGTGACATTCTATTGCGCTTTTATTTGTTCATAGTCTGTGTTCTTCACTAGACTGTCAGCTCCATAGACTGTGACCAAAATGTGTGTATTTTTCCCAACTGCAACTTCAGAACTTAAAACAGGTCTTGGCACACACGTAGGAGCTGAGGAAACTGTTCTTGGTTGACTAAGTAAATGGATCTATTACCTGAGGCACATCTGTAGCCCAGATCACCTGCAGCTTAGACCCCTACGCCCACCTGCTGCTGGGACATTTCACTTGTGTGTTGCCCAGGACTAATGGCGCATCACACCCACTAGAGTGGCCTCAATCAAAAAGATAGTACAAAGTATTGGTGAAGATGTGGAAAAATCAGAGCCCTCGTAGCAAATCCATGGCTAGTAGGCATATAAAATGTCACAACCACTTTGAGAAACAACCTAGCAGTTTCTTTAAAAAGTTAAACAGAAACTTCCCCTAAAACCCAACAATTCCATCTATCCAAGAAAAATAAAAGCATGTGTCCACATAGAGATCTGTACATGCATAATCACAGCAGCATTTTTCATAATGAACGAAACAGTCCAAATGCTCATCAACTGGTGAATGGAAAACAACTGCGGTGCATCCATGCGACGGAATGTCATTGAATGAGAAAAAGAAACCAGCTACTGAGCTATGCTACAATGTGGATGAACCTCAAAAATATTTTGCTAAATCAAAGAAACCAGACACAAATGGCCTCATAGTTTACGATTCCATTTATATAAAATGTCCAGAAAAAGCTATCAATATAGACATAAAGTAGATTAGAGATTCCCCAGAACTGGGAGTGGCAGGGGGGAAGGAATGCAAGTGGGCCTGAGGGATCTTTTGGGGGGGTGGAAATGTCCCGAAACTGGATTTCGGTGATGGTTGCCCAACTCTGCACATTTACAAAAAGTCACTGAATTGCAAACTTAAACAGGTGAATTTTATGGCGTGTAAGTATACTCCATAAAACTGTTAAAAGGAAAGGAGCATTTTCAAATTTTCCCTGCAAGTCCTCTCTTTGAAGTATCCTGTGCTTATACTAACATGACAAGTGTCTCCTTAAATTTTGTGCCCAAGTTTCTTTGCTTGCCTTGTCCTGGCTTTAGTCCTTATGTGCCCATGGTCAGAAACTAGAGATTTCTCCTTCTCCTTCCTCCTTCCTCCTCCTCCTCCTCCTCCTCCTCCCCGTGTCACCCAGGCTGGAGTGCAGTGGCACAATCATAGCTCACTGCAGTTTCAAACTCCTGAGTTCAAGTGATCCTCCCACCTAAGCTTCCCAAGTAACTGGGACTACAGGCTCATGCCACGACACCCAGCTAATTTTTAAATCTTTTGTAGAGATAGGATCTTACTATGTTGCCCAGGCTGTTCTCAAACTCCTGGCCTCAAGTGATCCTCCTGCCTGAGCCTCCCAAAGTGCTGGGATTACAGGTTGTGAGCCAGAATTCTCATTTTTATTTTTACTATTTTTAATTATTCTTTCTTTTAGAGACTTGCTGAGTAATATAATTCCCATTTTAAAAAATGAGAAAATACCAGCCTGAGCAAGAGCGAGACCCCGTCTCTACTAAACATAGAAAGAAAATTATACAGACAGCTAAAAATATATATAGAAAAATTAGCTGGGCATGGTGGTGCATGCCTGTAGTCCCAGCTACTTGGGAGGCTGAGGCAGGAGGATTGCCTGAGCCCAGGAGTCTGAGGTAGCTGTGAGCTAGGCTGACGCCAGGGCACTCTAGCCCGGGCAACAGAGTAAGACTCTGTCTCAAAAAAAAAAAAAAAAAGAGAGAGAAAATAGAGGCACAGAGATGTCAAGAAACTTTACCAAAGGCACCCAGCATTCACTCCCAGATACAGTCTATATGGTGCTGGGTCACTTGGCCTATTCATAGGGGGAAAGAATGAATGCTGATCCCTTCCTCGCATCATATACATAAATCAATTCCAGATGGATTGTACAGTAGTTGCTCCTTATCCATGGAAAATATGTTTCTAGAGCCCCAGTGGATGCCTGAAACCATGTACCCTATGTATACTATGTACAAATTTCTTTTTCCTTTTTCACAATTTCACAGATAGAAGATTCATTCTTACCATAGATCTTAGTGACTTAAGCATATGAGTTTTTTTCTTTCCTTATTACATGGAAAAGTTCTACTTTTTTTCTTCCTGAGACAGGGTGTCTCTCTGTCACCCAGGCTAAAGTGCTGTGGTGTCATCACAGCTCACTGCAGCCTCAAACTCCTGGGCTCAAGCAAGCCTCCTGCCTCAGCATCCTGAGTAGCTGGGACTACAGGCATGTGCCACCATACCTGGCTAATTAAAAAAAATTTTTGTTTAGAGATGGGGTCTTTCTATGTTGCCCAGGCTGGTCTCGAACTCCTGGCCTCAAGCAATCCTCCCACCTCAGCCTCCCAAAGTTCTGGGATTACAGGAGTGAGCCTTTGTGCCTGGCCAGCTTCCACCTTTTCACTTAAAGGAAGCACGTTATGGCTTTTCTTTGGCATATCTGAGTTCCTGGCAACACTCCTCTTGTGCTCTGGGGCCATTATTAAGTCAAAGAAGGGTTACTGGGACACAAGCAGTGTGACACCATGGCAGTTGACGCTAAATGAAACAAGCCAGTCACAAAAAAGACAGATAGATACCATATGGTTCCACCCACAGGAGTCATCAGATTCATAGAGACAGAACGGAGAATGGTGGATGCCAAGGGCTGGGGAGGGGGACAGGGAGTTAGTGTTTTATGGGGACAGAGTTTCAGTTTTGCAAGATAAAAAGAGCTCTGGAGATTGGTTGCACAACAATGTGAATGTACTTACTACTAAACTGTATTCTTAAACATGATTAAGATGATGTATTTTATATTATATGTATTTTACCACAGTTAAAATTTTTTTTCATCTTCCATTTAAACACACACACACACACACACAAAACCCCTTCTATGGTTCCTTTTTGCCAGCTCAATAAATTCTAAAATCTTTAGCCCGGCCTTCAAGGCATTTAGAGTCAGGCCATAACCTATGTTTCCAAGCTCACCTCCTACCCCACATCTCCATGGGTACTGTCCACACCCTAGTTTCTACTTCCAGAACCCATCATGTGCTTCCAGATCTTGCTAGCCTGGCCACTGACCTTCTTCTACTTGGAATGTCCATCCTTCAGTGTTCACTCATTCATCCTTCAAGGCCCAACTCAAATGCCACCTCCTTCAGGAAGCCCTCCAGACTCTTGGCGCTGCACTTTGTACCATGTGCTTGCTGTATTTGTCTCCCCTACTTGGCAACCAAGAACCACTCCACAGCAGGCTGTGTCATGTCCCTAGTATCTCACTCATTGTCTTTCTTGTAGAAATTACCAGAGAAATTAGGGATAGGAAGAATCCAGCCCACTGTGTGCTCACCATGTATTTTTCCTGGGATGAACCAGGACCCTCTCAGAGCCTAAGGTGAGGAGCTATTCACCATTTAATTCAATGGCTTCAACTGGCTTTGGCTTTTGGCTTCTTTCTTCTTGTACAGTGATACCTGTCTTCTCATCTGTTAAGCAGGGCTTAGGTGCTTGCTGCCTGGCATTGTTAGCACTAGGTGTAAAATAAGAGTAAATAGGCCCTGAGATGCTACTGGAGTTCTTGGGAGCAACCAGAATAAGCTTTGGCATATAATGTTCATAGAATGTATTCTGGTCTCTCTCTCTCTCTCTCTCTCTCTCTTTGAAACAGAGTCTCCAGCTGTCAACCTTGGGTAGAGTGCAGTGGCATCATCGTAGCTCACTGCAATCTCAAACTCCTGGCCTCAAGCCCCCCTCCTGCCTCAGCCTCCTGAGTAGCTGGGACTACAGGCCCATGCCATGATGCCTGGCTAATTTTTCTATTTTTAGTAGAGATGGGGTCTCACTCTTGCTCAGGCTGGTCTGGAACTCCTGAGGTCAAGTGATCCTCCGCCTCAGTCACCCAGAGTGCTAGGATTACCGGCGTGAGCCACTACGCCCGGCCTCTGGTTTCCCCTTGGTGAGTGGCTGAGCTCTGGATGGATTAAGTTGTAAGAGAGACGCTGGGGGTGAAGGCATGTTGATGTTCTCAGACAAGAGTTCCCTGAAAGTAGGAACATAGCACTCCTGTCACGACACCATTCTTCCCAACACAGGCAGACTCAACTCCTCCAGAAAGGTTAAAGCTTCTACCCTGCCCCTTGAGAGTGCAAACTGTCACCCAGCCCTTGGAGTGTAGTATACGCCTTGAAACACAGAGGGCTCTCAATGAATGCTTTCTAGACAAATACACAAACGCAAGAATCAATGAAAACAGAAAGTTACTGCCTCCCAGACACTGACACTGATTTCTGGGAATACAACGCCCATGCCAGCCACTGGGCTCATCAGAAATCCACACATGTCCACGTGGTCAACCCGCATGGACACAGAGTCACTGTGTGCACACACCCACGGGTATGATTATGAGATAAGCATGTCCCTGTGCCCAGCATAGCCAATGCTGGGGCCATGGTCCCTGAACATTCATAGCCACTGAACATACATATACACACATGGAGGATACAGACACACTCCTACGGGGCCAGGACTTCAGTGAGTCAAGTTGTGCAAGTGCAGAGCTGGATCCCATCTTTGTTTGAAATTTTGATATTTTGCTCATCATAAACTTTACATTAATTTTGAGTTTTTAAAAATATTGCATTAAAATATTTATCTTGGTTACTGAGTCTTTTGGCATCCCCTTAATTTTTTTTTTTTTTTTTTGAGACAGGGTCTTTCTCTGTTGCCCAGGTTAGTACGCAGTGGCGTTATCATAGCTCACTGCAACCTCAAACTCCTGGGCTCAAGCGATCCTCCTGCCTCGATTTCCCAAAGTGCGAGGATTACAGGCATGAGCCACCATGCCTGGCCTAATTTTGAATTTTCTTAAAATATTGCATTAAAATATTATTTATCTAGGTTACTGTTTTGGCATTCCCTTAAATTTTGCACCCGAAAGCGAATGCCTCACTTGCCGTACCCTGGCCTGCCCCCCCCCAAACACGTGCGCGCGCGCACACAGACACACACAGACACACACACACACACACACACAGACACACACACACACACACACACACACACACACAGAGGTACAAACCCGCGCACCTTCACATGGACACACAATCCCTGCACAAACCTGATTCTACCACTAGATGTCGCCCAAGCTCCTTAATCGTAGGCCCAGCACCAACCCAGCTCTTCCCCACACCAACACTAAGATTTCTTTTAATTTCCCTCCATCAGGGCATTTACATATTCTAAAGCAGCCCGGGAAGAGCAGCGTCTTAACCCTAATAGTGGTGTCCTTATAGGCGTGCGGAATTTCAGGCATAAAGAAGATGGGTTTTCTTGATGTCTCCAATCCAGGAGTGAGAGGAATCCTACAGTTCGAGAAAGACTGTGTATGTGAGGGAGTCCATCCATCCATCCATCCATCCATCCATCCATTTATTCATTCCAAAGATATTTGTTGAGCACCTGCTGTGTGCCAGGCTCTGTTCTAGGCACTGGAGAGAAAACAGAGCTCACTGGACCCCGAAGAGCTGCTGCTCTAGTGGGAAGACAGAGGGTGCATGAGTAGACAAATCATAGAAATGTAGCAACAAAGGCTATGAAGAAAAATAAAAGAGTAAGTGCTCACAGAGTGGCAGTGAAGGGGACTATTTTAGGTGGCTGTTCAGAGCAGGCCTCTCAGAGGAGGTGACATTTAAGCAGAAAGAAGACAGGGAGTCAAGTAGCTACCTGGGAAACAGTGTCACAGGCTGAGGGAATGGCAAGTGCAAAGGCCCTGAGGCATGTGATCTAAACTGAACTATCCCCCTCCCATCCTGGGGGGACTCCAGGAAAGAGTTGACCCCAAACCCAGATAGTGCCAAAGATGTAGCTAGATCTTAGGGAGGACTTCCTGGTGGTCAGGAAGAGGGCGTCTTCCCCACAGGGAAGATGGTGGGGCTTGGAGCTCTCTGGTAGCTTCATGTCACTCATGGGCCAGAATCCAGAACCTCTTGGGCAGACCCTGGATGTACGGACAGTGCCTCTGATAGGTCCTACTTTCCTGCTCTCCAGGTCAAATCCAAACTCCTGCCCTCAACACACAGGTTCCTAAGCAGTCTAACCTCTCCTGGCTTTCCTGGTCTCATCTGCCCTCATTGTCCCCCTAACTCACTCCGCTCCAGCCACACCAGTCTCCTCCTCACTGCTTTTGAAACACACCAAGCTCATTCCCACCCCAGGGCCTTTGCACTTGCCATTCTTCCTGCCTTGAATGCTCTTTCCCCAGACACCCACAAGATCCCCTCTCTCACCTCCTTCAGGTGTCACTTCAAATGCCACTTCCTTAGAGACACCTTTCCTGCCCACATGTGTTTAGTCACCACCCTGCCTCCATCTCTCTTTAATCCCCTTTATTTATTATGCTTCATGCCCCTTGCACTGTATTATACATTTATTTAGTTGTTGACATTGTATTATATATTTATTCGGTTCTTGTCTGTTTCCTCTGCCAGAAGGTCAGCTCGAGGAGACCAGGGACTTGACGACTTGGTCTGTGGCTGTATCCCCAGTGCTTAAGCGTATCTGTTGATTGAATGGATGGATGAATGAATGATTTCTAGGAAGGACCCCTGGTGGAACCGAGGGCCCTTCAGGGACCAGGGAGGGGTCTCTGAGAAGGCGGAGCGCAGGCAGAGCATCCTCTCCGTACATCCCTACCTTCCCTGGGGCCAGGCCGGGGGCTGAGACTGTTTTAGGAGCATGTAGTGCCCGCGGTGGCCGCCTGGAGGCACTGCAGCCTGTGGCAGGACTCCACCAGCCCCGCCCTAACTGATTACCTCATTTAGCCCCGCCCCATCTGCCGTTTAGCCCCGCCCCCAAAGCATCTCCCTCCCAGCCCTGGGGTCTTTAGGATTCACCACCCCACCAAGGGCGCCTCCCACAGCAGACTCTGGCACCCCAGCCAATCTTGGTGGGAAGCCAGGAAATCTACGGTCCCCTAAGGGCTACCAGGGGTCCGGGACAAAGTCCAGGTGGTGGTTCCAAGGATCTTTCCTGCAAACCGAATTCCCCTTCATTCCTGGTTCATTTTTTCCAGCAGTTTCTCAAGTGTGTGCCTCTTTGGGGGGGGGGGTCTCTTTTCTCTCTCGGGTATCTCTCTTTGCTTCTTTCGGCTTATCAGTGGAGCACCTAGTGGGTGCAGCCTGATGCCTAGTGCTGGGCACACTCCCCATCCCACCCAGTGTAGGGGTGCTCAGATGGGGAAACCGAGGAGCGAGGGAGGGGACCCCACAACCTCTCCTTGTGGCCTGGACATCCTTCTGTCTAGACTCTAACCTCCATCCCTTCCAACGCCCCCCTCTGGGTGAGTACAAGGGTTTGATTCCTTTCTTATCTTGATCAGGAAAGGGAAGGTGCCCAGACTGTTTCTCTCTTGAGTTTCTACCTAAAAACCCCACTTAGCAATGTCTACACAGGCATTGTCCACACCCATGGAGTAGATTATTTAACAAGAGGCTGAGTGTGTGGGCTCAGGAACCAGACTGCTTGCGTTCAATCCTCTCTCTGCCACTCCTGCGCTGTCCCAGCTTGAGCAAGGGACTTAACTTTTCAGTGCCTCAGTTTCCCTATCTATAAAATGGGGGTAACAATAGCATACACTAGTAGGGAGTTGGGAGAATTAGATGCCTAAGTTCATGATGTGTGCTTCAAACAGCACCCGCACATAATAAGCATTTAATGAATGTTCGCTGTCATTGTAATGATTGTTTTATTATTTTTGATACCGGTTTCCCTCTGAGCTCCTGCAGATCTGAGAACTTGGGGGTGCTCCCAACCCCCACCCCAAGATGGAGGAGGAAAGAGGTTTCCCAAGAGCTGAAGAAAGCTTGGATGCCCCACATTTTGCAAAGCTCCCCAAGCCTGCCCAAGAGATGGGGTACCCTGGGCAGAGAAACGCGCTTCTGTGAGGGAATGAATGGGGTGTGCTAGAAGCCAACACACACGTGCATGGATGGACACGTTTGCACACACAGCCTCTGCACAGGCACCCTCATTTAGAGTGATGTACTCAAAGGCACACAATGGCACACGGTCACCTCAAGGCTCTCACACAGCTACACACCTGGTCACACACGTATTGTACAACACGCAGGCATGGGGACACTGTCACACACAGACTCTTCCCGCACGTACAAACACCCTCTCCCGATCACACCCCAACTCAGGCACAGTTGGATAAACACCCCCACAGCCACACACACAAACTCCCCTCGGTCACACCCAGCCACGACACAAAGACACACTCGTTTACCCTGCACAACCCCCCAAGCACCTCACACGCGTCCCCGTCAGTCACTCTCACGTGAGTCCCACCCTCCCTTACCCACACTGGGAGGGCAGGCGAGGAGTGGGGGGGCTTCAGAAGCTGAGCACCTCGGCCATCATCGGGAAGTGATTTGGGGTAAGCGACACCCCAAAACCCCCTGAAGTTTCCCACCCAACCCCACTCAGCTCCAGTGAGATGGCGGGGTGTGGGCTCCGGGTCACTCAGGGGTTAAGAATCCCGAAGCCACAGTCAGGATGCCCCCCCACCCAAACCATCCCAGCTTGAGGTCGGATTTGAAGCCCCCCCTCCCTGGTTTGTCCCCAAGCCAGGGTGGATGTCCCAGCCCCTCCCCCGCTGCGACCCCCCACCCCTCGCCCCTAGCCACTCTGCAGCTCGGGGTCGTGGGGGTATGTGGAGCTCTAAATCCCGTTTCTCCGGGACCCCTCTGAGCCCCCCTCCTCTCTGGGAGCCCCCCGCGCCCGCACCTGCCCGCCGGGCCCCTACCTGTCCCGCGAGGCCTGAACACAGCAGTAGCAGCAGCAGCAGCGGCGGCGGCGGCGGGACCGTGAGCGGCCACATGACGCGCCCCCAGCCCGGCGTCCCGTCCCCCCGCCCGCCCTAGCGGCGCCCGGGCGCGGGGACCGCCACCATGCGCGACCCCCGCCGGCCCGGCTAGGGCGACCCTCCGCCGCCGCCGCCTCCCCCGCCTCGCCGGCGGCCGGGATTCCGCCCTGCCCCGCCCCCTTCGCTCGCTCCCAGCCTTTGTTGCTGGCTCCGCCCCCTGCCCCGCCCCCAGCTCGTCTTTGGGCGCAGACTGAGCAGGGTGTTGGGGGGGAGCGGGGAGCTGGCATTTGCTAGGGGACCTGGGGAGGGGACAAGACCCGGCAGCGCCACCCCAGGCCAGGCCATTCCGGGAGCTGGCCGCGGAGATGGGGGGGGGGGCGCCCGTCACGTGTTTGTCAATTTCACCCTCCCCAGACATTTCCCACTTAGATGTGGGAGGGGACTCAGTGCGGCGGGAGGAGGAAGGGCTGTAGCAAAGAAAATAAATTAGGAGCCCCCCCACCCCCAAAGAACTCAAGAATCAACAGAGAAACCGAGGCACCGTTTGAAATTGGAGGTTGGGAGAGGTGTCAACGCCCGGACAAGGAGAATGGGGCAGAGATGGAGACCGGGAGTGAGAGGGGGAAAAAATAGGGGTGGGGGTGGGGAGGCAGGAGACGGACAGTCAGATAAGAGGGCATGCAGATGGCCAACTGGGTGAGCCTCGCTTCCAAATAGGGCATCTCGTTTTCCCTCTCTCTGGGCGGCCATTCCCCACCTGCCTTCCCGCTGGAAGCCTCCCCGCCTCCGCCACACCTGGGACAGTTTCTCCTCACTCCGTCTCAATAGCCCAAAATGAGAGACCAGATTCCCCAAAGAGAATCAAAATATTAACACCGCCTCCACGCGAGGCCATTTGCATATGAAGGGCGTCCTTGTCCCGTCAGCTTTCTTTTGGGAGGCTCTGCAGCCTTTCTCTGCCTCTCCTCCTTCCAAAAGTGTCCCTAAGTCACCTTTCCTCCGCACAGCTCTTACAATGGCTTTTTGAGGGGGTGGAGGGAGTAAATCAGTCAGTTTATGAAGGAATCAGATGGAAAATACGGGAGATGAGGGAACCTGGCATTTTTCTGACCCTACTGTGGGAGAACACATGTTATTGATGGTTTTCGCAGGTCAACAAGGACGAAGAGATCCATGTCTGACAGACCTGGGTTCAAGCCTAGTTCTGTCACTCCTTGGCCATGTGATCTTAGTCAAAGAGTGTTCCCTCTTTTAGAAGACGTGTTTCTGCTAGGCATGGTGGCTCATGCCTATAATCCCAGCACTTTGGGAGGTGAGGTGGCAGGGTCACTTGAGGCCAGGAGTTTCAGACCAGCCTGGGCAACATAGCAAGACCCCATTTCTGCAAAAAGTTAGCTGGACATGGTGGCACACGCCTGTGGTCCCAGCTACTTTGGAGGCTGAAGCAGCAGGATCACTGGAGCCCAGGAGTTGGAGGATACAGTGAGCTATGATGTGCCACTGCACTCTAGTCAGGGTGACCAAGTGAAACACTCCCTCTTTAAAAAAGAAAAAGAAAAAGAAAAAAAAGGAAGATGACCCATTTCTGCATAGAGTTGTTGGGAGACATCTGTGACTTATGAACAAATAGAGCACCTAGCCAGTGCTCAATTTCCAGAATGCACTACCACAATGACACATAGGATTGAGCACACTGGCCAAGGGATGTGGCCACAAAACAGAACCTGAGCATGGGAAGACATCCCATCCATTCCTCCACCTCCTTTTCCAAATGGGAGATGGTCCTTTGTTGACTCCTCGGGCCAAGCCTGCTGTAGGCATGGGGTAGAAGGAGGACATTGGTTGGTAGACCATGTAAGCTCTTGACCAAGAGTGGGGCCCTTCATTAGGCCTGCATTTCAGGACCATGAACAGTGTCCTCCTTGAGCTTTGGTCACTGAGGTGGTCATTGTCACGGCCAAACTATAGCCTGTGTTGTACGGCTTGGCTTTGGTCAATATACTCTCAGATCCACTCCCCCGACTTTCCCCCTGCTCCCCTCAGCATCAGTGGCATGGCCCTTGCAAACTACATTTCCTAGGCTCCTTTGCCACTGACAAACTACATTTCCCAAGCTTCCTTGCATCTGGTTAGGCTCAGCCAATGGGAGGTCTGGAGGGAGATTGGCGGGTGGGAGGAAAGGAGAAGCCAGGGTGTTTCTCATTTTCCACTTTGAGTGTCTCTAGCAGACACAGTTGGGTCTCTTCTGTGGTGACAGCCCTACTAGGCAGTCCCCGTCATGGCTTAACTCCTGCCAAGTTTGCTGCCGCCTCCTCTTTGTTGTTTCAGCCTTTGGGAAGACGGTGGCTGGCTACTCTGGAGTTGATTCACTGTTTTCAGTGGGCCCTGTCTTGTTGTTGTTTGTTTTTTTAGAGATAGGATCTTGCTCTGTCCCCTAGGCTGGAGTGCAGTGGTGTGATCATAACTCACTGCAGCCTCAAACTCCCGGACTACCTCAGCCTCCTAGTAGCTGGCGTGCACCATCACACTCAGCTAATTTAAAAAAATTTTTTGTAGAAACAGGATCTGGCTATGTTGCCCAGGCTGGTCTTGAACTTCTGAGCTCAAGTCATCCTCCTGCCTCGGCCTCCCAAAGCACTGGGATTACAGGTGTGAGCCACCACACCTGGCCCAGTTTGCCCTTAAAACCTACCTAATACCTCTGTGACTAATTCTCCATATTAAATTCTCTCTATTGAACTACCTGGCACAGGCTCTGCTATTCTGACTGGCCCCTAGCCAATACATTCAGTGTCATGGTCATTGACTATTGTGGTCAGTGCAATTTCAGTGTCCTGATCATCTGTGGTCAGTATCCTATTGAACTGCACTCTGTGCTGCCATCAGCATCCTGGTTCTGCTGGGGACCAGCACTGTGGTCAGTAATGTGGTCACCACTGGTCATACTTGGCTGTGTTGTGGTCAGTGTGGTGACCACACTTGTGGCCAGTTTCCTGGATACCTTGTGCTCAGTGTCACAATCACTGTCCTGGTGCTGTGGTCAATTGTCCTGAGCTTGCTTAGGATAGTGACCTGGCCGTGCTATGGTCAAAATTATGATCAGGTTGTATTGTGGCCAGGGTCATGATCAGAGTCCTGGTTGCCCTGCTGTCAGCTTCAAGGTCACCATTGTGGTCAGTGTTCTGATGACCACAGAGTTGTACAGTGTAGTGGTCAGAATTGAGGACCATCACTGAAGAGAGATCAGGATAAACTTTTCAAGGATCTCATGCGGCAAAACTGGTAAACGGGGTGTTTCAGAATCTGGCAGTAGGCAAAGGTCACTCTCGGTAACACGTAGGAAGCAGGGCGGAGGGGCATTGAATCTCACCATCTGGTCACTGGGTTTTCCTAATTGGTGCTTGGGCAGACATTGGCTCTACTCTCCTGGGACCCATTCATGTGTCCAGTCAGAGGAAGACACAGCCCAGGGCTTTGTTTCCCCACACCCTGCACAGAGCCCAACATTGAGAAAATGGTCAAAAAGTTAGTGAATGAATGAATCTACACCATGCATGTCTACACATGCCTTTGCTCTTGCTGGTCTATGTACATATTATTTAGGGATCCTTTAGTTGCAATTGGCAGAAACCCAATTTAAACTGGGTTAAGCAAAGAAGAGTATCTATGAGCTCATATAACTTAAAAAAATAATAATCTGAGGTGATGGAATTCAGGCATGGCTGGAACCAGGGGTTTTGTTATATTATCAGGATTCTCCCTCAATATCTCATCTCTCATTTCTCATTCCATGCTATCCTCTGTGAGGGAGTCTCTTTCAGCCGAGAGGTGACAAAGATGATTCCCAGAAACTTCTATCTTCCAAACTCAGCAATATCAGCAAAAAGAGAGCCTGAAAAATAATGACTTTTATATGGTCTATCCAAAGTCATGAGCCTATCCTGAACCAATTATGTGATCATGTGGCTTGGCTAGACCTGGCTCACAGATCATCCTCCTGGAGCTAGAGTGGAGTTAGCCTCACTCAGCCTACATTGGATAGGAAATAGGGGGTTAGAAGGATATGGAACTTTGACCATTAAAATAGGGAAAGGATGCTGTACAAGGATGCTGTACATCCACAAAAGATGGTGGGTTGGCTCTTGGCACCATCCCTCCCTCCTAGTGTACATTCCTGTATTGCAGAGCCTGCAAAGCTAATAAAATGCTTCCAGACTCCCTTGCAGCTAGACTTCTGTATGCCAATTAGTTTCTGTCCATTAGAAAGGTGAGAAGTGTGTGGTAGAAGTGAGTGGAAGTCATTTTCCTGCTGTGTTGCTGGGACTACAGGTATGAGCCAGGACACCCAGCTAATTTTTCTATTTTTAGTAGAGATGGGGTCTTGCTCTTGCTCAGGCCAGTCTCAAACTCCTGAGCTCAAGTGAGCCTCCCACCTCGGCCTCCCAGAGTGCTAGGATTACAGGGGTGAGCCACTTGGGAGCTACTTGGGAGGCTGAGGCAGAAGGATCTCTTGAGCCCAGGAGTTGGAGACTGCAGTGAGCTATGATCACACCACTGCACTCCAGCCTGGGAGAGAGAGTGAGATTCCTCTCTCTAAAACAAAAAAGGAGCACTGCTCACCTTCCATGTCCCAGAAGAGGCACCTAAGGGGGACTTGGGGGTCCTGACAGACTGTTCCATCTTTCCACTGTTTAGCCTCACTCTTTCCTTCTCTTGGGCATTTCTCAGGGCAGAACTACTACCCGCCGCCACCCCCACCCCCAGGAGTTGCTTTCCTCCAAGCATGTCACACACACATGAACATGTGCAGACATGCTTAGTGACCTCGTTGTGGGGATGGAAACTGGGCCCCCGGTTTCCCAGACGTGGCTTCAAGCAAACCGACATTTGAACACACAACACAGGCACACAGCCAGCCAGGGACAACACACCAGGATACCCGGTTCAGGCACAACAGCTCACAGAGATGCACACCCACCTTCAGATGATGGAAGAACAGTCAGAGGCGAATCAGCCACAGTTGCCCTTGAATGGGCACTCAGGAATACACACAGATCTGCGACACACGGCCCCATTTATATAAAGAAATACACAAAACCCACAATTCAGACACACAGCTTACACACAGATCCCCACTATAGGCACGCTCACACATCAACACACTCATGCACTTGCAATATAGTCACACAAAAGCACACACAGGCTGGGCATGGTGGCTCACGCTTGTAATCCCAGCACTTTGGGAGGCTGAGGTAGGAGGATCACTTGAACCTAGGAGTTTGAGTCCAGCCTGGGTAACACAGCAAGACCCCATCTATAAAACTTTTTTTTTATTTAGCATGAGGTCAGGAGTTCAAGACCAGCCTGAGCAAAAGCAAGAGCCTGTCTCTACTAAAAATAGAAAAAATTAACCAGGCATTGTGGTTCATGCCTACAGTCCCAGCTACTTGGAAGGCTGAGGCAAGATGATCACTTGAGCCCAGGAGTTCAAGGCTGCAGTGAGCTATGATTGGCCCACTGCACTCCAGCCTGGGCGACAGAGCGAGACCCTGTGTTTAAATTAAAAAAGAGAGAAAAGAAAGAAAAAAAAGCACACACCAGCACACAGGTCACATACACACACATACAGATTCATAAGACATGTGGTTAATACGTGAACACACCCACAAACCCGCAATACAGTCACACAAAACAGGCAGAGAATTCACGCACCAACGGACCCACAGGGGCCCACGAGGCAGATGTCCTCTGACACGCGAAGCCCAGGCAGCGTGGGAATGAGGCTATGAGCAGGGAATGAAATGGCCAGGATGACTCAAGGGGCCTCTCTGGGGCCGGAGGAGGGAAGAAGGGAAGGAGGGCACGCGTCCAGCGCATGTGGTTCCTATTACGGGTCTGGGAATTGAGAGATGAGCTGGCGGGAAGAGGAGACCCAGGAACGCTTCCCAGCTCTGCCAAAGCAGGAAGAAGCAAAGCCCTAAATGAGGTTATGTGGCTGGATCTTGGCTCAGAACCACAGCAGCTCCTGCTGCAGAGTGGCCTGCCCCAAGCCAGTCCCAGTCGGAGCTCTTTTCAGCCACTACCATGGTCCCGGGAAGGGTTTCATAGGAGAGGAAAGTGAATCTCGGAGAGGTGAAGCTACTTGCGTGAAGTCACACAGCAAGGAAGTGGTAGAGCTGGGATTCGCACCCAGGTCCCTGTGCAGCCCACGCCTCTGCCCCCACCCCGTGGTAGACACAAGGACTCCTCTATTTGAGAAACAAATAGAGATCAAGTGCTCACGCCAGGCCCAGACAGCACTGGATTTGTGGCTATGAACATGGCAGCCCCCATCCTCAAATAGCTTAGGGTTAAGAGCGTGAGGCAGAGCACAGTGGCTCATGCCTGTACTCCCAGCACTTTGGGAGGCCAAGGTGGGAGGATCGCTTGAGACCAGAAGTTTGAGACCAGCCTGGGCAACATAGCAAGACCCCATCTGTACAAAAAAATGAAAAAAAAATTAGCCAGACATGGTGATGCACACCTGTAGTCCCATCTACTAAGGAGGCTGAGGTAGGAGGATCGCCTCAGCCCAGAAGCTCTCCAGCCTGGGTGGCAGAGTGGGATCCTGTCTCAAGAAAAAAAAAAAAGAAAAGAAAGAAACAGTGTGGTGTGTGGTGCACACACACTGGAGCAGGGTTCTCTGAGCAGGTGTTTGGAGGGCCTTGATCTAGCCTGAGGTGGTTGCCATGTGGGAGTGACAATTGAGCTGAAACCTGAAGGATGAGTCGCAGCTGGCAGGGTTTGGTGTGCAGAGAGACGAGCTGATGCAAAGGCCCTGAGGCTGCAAGGAGCCAAGGGGTAGGTCACCTGGTGAGGGATGATGACAGGTGTGCCAGAGCCTTCAGGTAGAAGGACTTACTTGGACTTTCTCTTGGGGCCAATAGAAAGTCTTCGAAAAGTGGTGAGAAGAAAGGGACATGGTGACGTTTGGGTGGACAGCATAAAGTCTACACCCAAGACGGCTAAAGATGCTCCTTCCCCATAATCCAGAAACTCCACTCTTAGGAATCTGCATACCCTGGTAATGCTTATCCATGTGCACAAAAGACACATGCCAAGATGGTTAAATAGAAACAAAATGCCAAGATGGTTAAACTCCTAAAAGTTCATGAGTACAACTAACAACTACACAGAGGTCAGGTCACGTGCTGCAATTGAAAAGACAGGCTGAGAAATACTTGTATCTACCCAGAGGAGATGCAGAAACCTCCGGTTGAGCTAACAGAGCAAGTTGCAAAAGAACGTGTTCAATATTGTACCAGTTAGAGGTCTTTTAAAACCCTGCCAAATCATGTGTGTCATTCATGGATACGGCCCTTCGTATGCAGTAAACGTGGAAAAACATTCTCAGACAATAATTCCTGCAATGGGGAATGAGTGTTTAATGGGGATGGAATTTCAGTTTGGGAAGATGAGAAAGTTCCAGAGGTGGATGGTGGTGATGGTTGCACAACACTGGGAGTGTACTTAATGCCACTGAACTATACATCTAAAAATGGCTAAAATGGTAAATTTTATGTATATTTTACCACAATGAAAAAAAATTGTCAGTTCCACACGCTACCCACACTTGAAGAAAAGAGATGCAGTGGCAGAAATGTATACAAGAGGCATCAATTGTGTGTGCAAAGCTTTATTTCTTAGGCGGGGTGGTGAGCACATGAGTACTCATGATAAAATTATCTATATATGTATTTTTTAATAAAAGCAACACTTTTATAACATTTACCAGGTGGTAGGCATTGCTTTAACTATTTGATCTATTTTAACTAATTTAACTCTCACAATCTAATACCATAGGTGTTTTTGTTCTTGTTGTCTGTCTGTTTTTATTTTTTAGAGACAGAGTCTTGCTCTGTCACCCAGACTACAGTGCAGTGGCGCCATCATAGGTCACTTTAACCTCGAACTCTTGAGCTCAAGCCATCCTCCTTCCTCAGCCTCCCAGGTAGCTGGACCTACAGTTGTATCACTGCACCCGACTAATTTTGAAAAAATTTTTTTGGTTGAGACCGGGTCTCGCTATGTTGTCCAGGCTGGTCTTGAATTCCTGGCCTCAAGCGATCCTTCCACCTCAGCCTCCCAAAGCTCTGGGATTATGGACAAGAGCCACCATGCCCAGCCCCATAGGTGTTATTTTTTTGCCCCACTTCACAGCTGCAGAGGCTCAGAAAGACAATGTCATCTCCATCATTGTGGAGGGAGCTGGGACTTGGACCGGGTGGCTTGGCTCTAACCACTACGCAGTACTGCCGCCATACACGTTCCAAATTTTATTTATCAGTTTTATAAGATTAGGAACATATCTGAGAAAAGGTTTTGTCCTGGAGGGGTGTGACAAGGGGCTCAAAGAACTTTCCAGAGTGCTGAAAACAGTCTACATCTTGTTTGGGGTGGTAGATACATACGTGTAGACCATTGTTAAAACGTATCAAATGGAACACTTAAGATTGGTGCATTTTATTATATATAATGTGTACCTCAAGGAAAGAATTTTTAAAAGAAATGTGCCCAATCCAGCACCCCCACTTCTGAGTATATATACAGCCAAAAGAATTGAACGCAGGAGCTTGAAGAGATATTTGCACACCCGTGTGCATAGCAGCATTCATCACAATGGCCAAGGGACGACGAAAGCAACCCAATGTGCATCCACAGAGGAAAGGATGAACAAAATACGGTGCATTCAAACAATGAAATGTTATTCTACCTTTAAAAGGAAGGAAATTCTGATCCTTTTCTAATTCATAAATGTGATGATTGAGTTTTCACAAGCCTGTGTGAGCTATGCCTCCCTCAAACCTTGTTATGACATCAGCATATCTGATGGGGGTGGGGGGAAGGAAGGAAGGGAGGGAGGGAGGAAGAAAGGGAGGGGGGAAGGGAAGGAGGAAGGAGGGAGAAAGAAAGCAGAAAGAAAAATAAGAAAAGAAAAGGAAGGAGATTCTAATGCTTGCTGCAACATGGATGGACCTTGAGGACATCGTGCTCAATGAAATAAACTAGACGCAGAAGGACAAATCCTGTGTGATTCCACTCACAGGAGGTCCCTAGAGTCGTCTGATCCACAGAGACAGGAAGTAGGATGGTGGGGGCCAGGGGCTGGGGAGGGGACGGGGAGTTAGTATTTCATGGGGACAGAGTTTCAGTTTGGGAAGATGAGAAAGAAAGTTCTGGAGATCTGTTGCACAGCAATGTAGTGTACTTACTATCACCGAACTAGACACTTAAAAATGGTTAAGATTTAAGTAAATCTCATTATGTGGTTTTTTGCCACACTTAAAAATAAAATAAGAACTATGCCAAGGGGAAGTGGGATGTAGAAGGGAAATGAATCCAGGGTGGGTCCGCATGGCACATGCCTGCCTGCACATCTGTTTTTGTCAGTATCTCTGGGAATGGCTATGGGAGACATTTACATGACTACTTCTTTGTATTAACCTCTGCTTCAAGGATGCCTTCTCCAGGAAGTCTTCCCTGACCACCCCATCTCAAAGAATATCCCTTCCCATTTCCCTCCTCTGCCTTATTTTTCTTCATAGCACCACCTGATGTATTATTTATGTATTTACTTTCTGCCTGTCAATTATACTACAGCAGCGGTCCCCAACTTTTTTGGCATCAGGGACCATTTTCATGGAAGACAATTTTTCCACAGACTGGGGCAGGTGGGCTGGTTTTGGGATGACTCAAGTGCATTACATTTACTGTGTACTTTGTTTCTATTATTATTACATTGTCACACATAATGAAATAATTATACAACTCACCATGGCAGGGATCTTTGTTTTGTTCACAGCTGTGTCCTCAGAGCCTGCAACAGTGCCTGGTGCCTAGTAGTTACTTAATAATTTGTTGAACAAATAAATGGTGTTGGGGGGACAGGACCTCTGATATGGCCATGAATGAGCTTAACTGGGCCTGTATATGTAGCTTGATATGCTGGTGGCATGTCTGTCTGTGTGGGGCTGTGTGTTTCTCTGCGTGACTGCATGCCTAGCACATGCCAGGCGCCAGGGTGCAGTTGTTCTGTGTGCAACAACAGAGGTCTCTCTCTCCCCTCTCTAGGCGTGGCTCTGTGTCTGCAAGTGTAGGCTTGTGAACACGATTTTGTGTTTGTGAAGGAGACTCTGGGTGTGTGTCCAGGCACAACCAGGTGTGTGTGAATACGTGCGTGCCCTGCTATTCAGACAGCATGTCTGAATCCGGATGTGGGTATACTGGGGGTCTGGGAGGTACCCTGCAGCTGTGATGGGGTGACAAGATGAGGGTCTGATTCTGTGGGCCCTTGGTGGGGGTATGGAATTGCGTGTTCCTCTGTCCATGCTGTGCATGTGTAAACTCCCCTACCAGACCATGTCTGTATAAAGCCACAGGCGGCCCCACACTGGCCGCCCCGCCCCGCCCCCAGCTCGAAACACTGGGTGTCAGTAATTGCTCAGGAAGCACAAAGCACTGAGATTAATTATGGCTGCTGAATATGCAAATCAGCTGGGGGTTTTCCCAGCAGCCGCCTGGGTGGCTGCGATGTTGCTAAATAAACACAAGCAGCTTAACGAGGCCCAGAATTTCCTTCTTACACCTTTGTCAATTAACCTTTAATTTAGGGGGTCGAGTTTCTCATTCATTAATGAGCTCTGGATAACTGAAGAGTCCTCATTAGACTCTACATTAATTGTCCCTCCCCTCCAAAAATGCCCGCACCAGCATGAGATTGGAGTTGCAAAATCAAGACAGGCTGACCTGCATTCAAACCCAGGGCTGTGTGTTGTGGGCAGTCACATCCCCTGTCTGAGCTTCAGTTTTCTTCCTGCCTCATCTGTAAAATGGGAATGGGATGCCAGGCGTGGTGGCTCACACCTGTAATCCTAGAGCTCTGGGAGGCTGAAGCAGGAGGATCACTTGAGGTCAGAGGTTCAAGATCAGCCTGAGCAAGAGCAAGACCCCGAGGTGTGGTGGTGCATGCCTGTAGTCTCAGCTACTCAGGAGCCTGGGACAGGAGGATTGCTCGAGACAGGAATTTGAGGTTGCTGTGAGCCATGATGATGCCACTGACAGAGTGAGACTCTGTCTCCAAAAAAAAAAAAAAAATCTCAGTGGCTTGCAACAATCAAGTTATTTCTTGGCCGGGTGCGGTGGCTCACGCCTGTAATCCTAGCTCTGGGAGGCCGAGGCGGGTGGATCGCTCGAGGTCAGGAGTTCGAGACCAGCCTGAGCAAGAGTGAGACCCCGTCTCTACTAAAAATAGAAAGAAATTATCTGGCCAACTAAAAAATATATATACAAAAAAATTAGCCGGGCATGGTGGCTCATGCCTGTAGTCCCAGCTACTAGGGAGGCTGAGGCAGTAGGATCGCTTAAGCCCAGGAGTCTGAGGTTGCTGTGAGCTAGGCTGATGCCACGGCACTCACTCTAGCCCGGGCAACAAAGTGACACTCTGTCTCAAAAAAAAAAAAAAAAAAAAAAAGTTATTTCTTGGTCGTATCACCACCGTCTGACAGGGATCTCTTCCAAACAGTGACTCAGGGAGCCAGGCCCCTTTCAAGTTCATTTATGAACTTGAACATGGCCATCTTACACATGTGACCCCCAAGGTAACCATGGAACGGGAGCTGGGAAGAGCACAGAGGATCATGCAGAAGGTTTCATCCCATTGGCCAAGAGCCAGTCACATGGCCTCACCCAAACTGCAAGGGAAGCTGGGAAATGCGTTCTCAAGGATACGTGCCCAAGAACAGGTGGCACTGGTGTTCCCACGTGCGTTCTTGAGTTAAGGATGTTTGGAAGAGGAACTACAATAAAAGGAAAGCAGATCCAGGTCTCCATTTAGGTTGACAGAAGGAAACACAGGATGGAGAAACCAACAGAAATCACCAATCTAGAGAAGAGTTGACCCAGAGAAACACCAGCCCATCAGGGGCCCTTACTGGTGCTGGAGGATGTCTGGGTTCTTTCCTGAATGTGGGATAGATCAAGACCCCTGAAATACTTCAGGTTTCTGTGCAAATGTCACCTCCTCGGTGAAGCCTCCCTGACCACCCTATTTTAAATCATCCCTCACTCCATCCTTCTATACCCATATAATTTGTTTAACTTCCTCTCCCAACAAGTACTACTACCTGAAATCACATTAGAGAGGTGTTTATTCATGTATTATCTGCTTCTCTCAGTAGTAAGACCCTGAACCATATTTTTCTTCTATCCCCAGCATCTAGAAACAGTGCCTGGAATTCCAGAGAGCTGAATGAATGAATGAGGAAGTGAATGAATGAATAAGCTAATCCATCAACCACCGAGCGCCAACACTCTTTGTAGGGTCAAGACCTTTAGCAATATGGATTGAATGAATGAGAAAACCCAGGACAAGTATTCAGGTGGCTTTTGGGGGCTTGGTGGCAAGAATAGTAGGACAAGCAAACCCTGGGTTTTGGGGGGGAAACTCACCCCAGCTGGCAACCTCTACCCACCCAATCTCACCTGACCCAACTCAACCCACATCAGTCCTCCATCCCTCCTAACTAAACTCAACCCAACCGTGTCCATCAGCCGATGAATGGATAAGCAAAATGTGGTCTACTATGGAGCAGCATTTGACGTTAGAAAGGCGTGAAGCATCGATGCATGCTGCAACGTGAACTCACGAGCCAGTATGCCGAGGGAATGAAGCCACACAGAAAGGACTACATGTTGTATGATTCCATTTATATGCAATGTCCTGAACAGGCAGACCCACAGAGTCAGAAAGCAGATTGGTGGTTTCCTACAGCTGGGAGGTTGGGAAGAAATGAGGAATGACTACTAATGGATATGGAATTTCTTTTTGGAGTGATGAAAACATTCTAAAATTGATAGTGGTGATGGTTATACAAGCCTGTGTATATATTTAAAAACCATTTAATTACACACTTTAAATGGGTGAATTATGGGTATGTGAATTATATCTCAATAAATCTGTTAAAAGACAAAAAACTGGCCAGGACTGGTTGCTCACACCTGTATTCCAAGCACCTTGGGAGGTCGAGGTAAGAGGATCACTTGAGTCCAGGGACTAGAGGCTGCAGTGAGCTATGATGATGCCCCTGCACTCCAGTCTGGGTGACAGAGTGAGACTCTGTCTCACACACACACACAAAAAGTCCAGGCGTGGTGGCTTATGCCTGTAATCCTAGCATGCTGGGAGGCCAAGGCAGGAGGATCACTTGAGCTCAGGAGTCTGAGACCAGCCTGAGTAAGAGTGAGACCCTGTCTCTACTAAAAATAGAAAAATTAGGCAGGTGCTGTGATATGTGTCTGCAGTTGCAACTACTCGGGAGGCTGAGGCAGGAGGATCACTTGAGCCCAGGAGTTTGAGGCTGCAGTGAGCTACGATGACACCACTGCACTCTACCTGGGGTAACAGAGCCAGACTACTCTTGTCTCAAAAAAAAAAAAAAAAGAAAGACAAAAAGCCTCAACCCAACATCTAACCCCCAATTCAAATCACCCCAAACCAAACTTTCATCTTAACTGATGCCATCTTGACTCATCAAACTGCTGATCCCCACCCCCATTCATAGCGACTCCCACTTACTCCTCCCCAGTCCATCCTGGTTCTCAAATCAGCTCTAGTGTAATTCAACCCAACAGCCAATTCCAAACTCTTAACCCGCCCATACCCCAACCTCTAACTCAACGGGTGTCGTCATTAATGCACAATCACAAACTCACACAACCCACCCCAAACCAACCAGAATGGACATTGCATATAAATGGAATCATACAACACGTGGCCCTTTGTGTGTGGCTTCATTCCCTCGGCATACTGGCTCGTGAGTTCACGTTGCAGCATGCATCGATGCTTCACGCCTTTCTAACATCAAATGCTGCTCCATTGTAGACCACATTTTGCTTATCCATTCATCGGCTGATGGACACGGTTGGGTTGAGTTTAGTTAGGAGGGATGGAGGACTGGTGTGAATTGAGTTGGGTCAGGTGAGATTGGGTGGGTAGAGGTTGCCAGCTGGGGTGAGTTTCCTCCCCAAAACCCCAGGTTTGCTTGCCCTACTATTCCTGCCACCAGACCCCCAAAAGCCACCTGAATACTTGTCCTGGGTTTTCTCATTCATTCAATCAAGGTTGCTAAGGATCTTGGCCCTATGAAGAGTGTTGGCACCCAGTGGTTGATGGATTAGTTTATTCATTCATTCACTTCCTCATTCATTCATTCAGTTCTCTTGAATTCCAGGCACAGTTTCTAGATGCTGGGGATAGAAGAAAGATAAAGTTCTGCCCTCACGATCGTATTCCCAATGGAAACAGAGAATACACCTAACTAATTAAGGCAGGTGGTGGCAGGTGCCTCAGGTGAGACAAGAGCCATTCCCTAAGAGAGGTATGGCCACCATCAAATGAACCACAGAGACCAGAACACAGTTCATTGGTTTATTCTCAGACTTGAGATGCCAATTTTGCCCTATGGCCTGGGGGAGGGGTGTGGGTGGGGGGGAAGGGTTTTGCTGGAATCTCCCTCATCCTATCCCAGCCTTCCCTAAGGAAGAAGCAGATTAAATATACAACAGAGGGGATTTTTCCCTTTTAAGACAGACCCAAGTATAAATAGGGCAGGCAGCACCATTAGGATCCTGATACACCCCCAGCGTCTTGGTCCCCAAACCACCTGGCATGGCAAGGTGAGCTTGGAGCAATGGGGGGTGGGGGTGGAAAGTACGCAGAGCTGGGCCGAGGCAGCAGAACGAACACACAGCTCAGTCAAGGGAAGTCCCACTTCCCTCTGTCATCTGACATTAGTCCCTTCACCGTGAACCCACCTGGAAGTAGCAAGGAGTGAAGGGGTCCCAGCCTGGGGTCAGCGGACATCCAGTGCTTAACTCTGGGGAAGGGTAGCACCAAAGGGTGGGGTGGGGGCAGTGACTGAGGAGTGGGAGGCAGGTGTTGGGGGGGCGTTCATCCATCAGCTCATTGCCTGGGAGTCCAGGGGTGGAAAGTCGAGGGTTGTTGAGGGGATGGAGGGGAGATAGAGCCAGACTGCAGTATGCCACTTGGAGTGGAGTGGGAGGAGGCGGGACCCTCTGTCCAAGGGAGCCCAGCCCCCAGCCCCCAGCCCCCTGGAAGGGAGAAGTAACACTGTTTGACCTCGGTGAGCAGAGTCACATCCCCTGTCTTCAGAGTCACAGGAAATGATAAATATGGTGGCTTCAAAGCCTCAGCACCAAATGTGCCCCTTCTTGGGGGGCTCCTTCACTGTCCCCCCCCACCCCGGAGACTCTCAGCTGCTAAAGCAGACAGGGCCCAGTTCAAACCCAAACTTCTGGTTCGTCTGGCCAAAGTCAGCGGCCGCCACATCCCACAGGGGCAGAAAGCCCACTCGAGAAGAGCTGAATTCCAAGAGGGTCTTCGCCTGTCCCTTCCGGAGCTGACCGCAGAGAAGATGGGGGTGGTGAGTGGTGGGGGAGGGGGGCTGAGGCCTCACCTCCCCACTCTGGCCAACCCTTGCCCGTCCCCTTACCCGGCAGCCATCGTGAGGGACACTGATGGTGGCCGCTGCTGTCTGGTTGAAGGAGACCTCCTCCCCGTTGGTACCCAGGAAGCGGAGGGAGCGGCCGTGGTCACCCGCGGCTTCATCCAGCCAGGCGGCCGAGTTCTGGCAGGAGTAGGTGAAGCGCTGGCGGGCCGTGGCGCTCAGCAACTTCAGGAAGGTCAGTTGTACCACATTCACCGGGGACCCGTCGGCATCCACATAGGAGAACTGTGGTGGTGGGGCAGAGCAGGGCTGAGGGTGCTCTGTGAGCTCCGATTCTGTCTGCAGAACCTACCTCCCACAATCTCCATTCATTGGCAGACCTGCCACCTCTCCCGTGTCCCTATCTCTGAGGAGGTCCCACCAGCCACCTAGAGATCCAAGACAGAATTCTCCCATCCAAATACTAACCAGGCCAGGCCCTGCTTAGCTTCCGAGATCAGACAAGATCGGGTGCATTTAGGGTGTTATGGCCGTAGGCTCAACACAGAATTCTAAGTCATCCCCTGGCTGGTTCCATTTGACCTCACATAGCTTGATCACTTGATCCACCAAATCCAGGGTTTTAACATGCTCGGCCCCACACAGAACTCACAATTCTACCTCTATTCTTGTCAGCCCCTGACCTACAAAGCCAACCGTATCCTCTCTGTCCAATATGGCAGCCACACATCCAAGAGTCACTTGAAATGTGGCCAGTTTGACAGAGGTGCTATTTTTACACTATTTACTGTTTTTTTTTTTTACTTTTAAAAATTCATAACTAATAACTGAGCCTCCATCCAGTTATCAGAAAGCTTCTGTTTGGAGCAACTTGAATCTGTGAATCTACCTTTTCAACTGTTGTTCCATGGTTTTATAAAATCTAAAAACAGATCAAGTATCCCCAGTAAAACTGAAGGTCTAAATTGTGATGTGCTATAAATGTAAAATATGTGCCTGGATTTTAAACAAACTCATATGGAAGTAATATAAAATATCTTAATAATTCATTATATTGCTATGACAATATTTTTGATATATTAGGTTAAATAAGGTATATTATTAAAATGTAACCAGGGTGAGATAACTGACTTGGTAACATTTTTTTTGGCTTCATTCTCTTTCGCTATGTCACTTCCATATTTCCCAGCTGATGTTTGCTGGAATCACCTCCCGGATAAATTTCTTGCAATTGAATTCTTGTCTTGGGATTTGCTTTGGGGGAGCCCAAACCAAGATATGCCCTCGGTTATGTTATAGCTTCGTTTCCTTCCGTGTTGTCTGCCTCTTCCACTTCATGAAGTCACGAACTATGTTTTATTTCCTGCTATGTTCCTAGTGCTCAGCACATACATATATGTTACGTGGACAAATTCTGGATTGAACTCAATATCCCCCCACCCTCAAACCTGCTCTTTGGGTCTCAGAGAAGAGTCTCTCTCACCAGATATAAGACCCTCAAGCCAGGAACTTGGGCATCATCCCCATCTCCTTCCTTCCATCTGTGTAATCAATCACCATGTCCTGTTGACTTGCACTCTTAGATACTGTTCTAAGCCATGCTTTCCCCTCCATCCCTGTTGCATCAGCCCCAGGCCGGATGCCCCCTTACTATCCTGGATCAGTCTCCTTCTGGGTCTCCCAGCCTCTAGTCCACACCCCCACCAGCCCCAAGGCAATTTTCTAACACAGAGATTTGATCTGAGTTCCTCCCTCACTTAAATACACTCCATGGCTCCCTACTACTTACTCTTGTCCTACACTCACTCATCTCCCCAGCCTCTCTCTTACCATATTCCCCCTCGAACTCTCTAGAGCAGAGCAAATGGCTTTTTTTCCCTTCAAATCCACCAGACCCTCTTCTGACTCTGAGCCTTTACATAGACTGTTCCCTCTGCCCAGAACACTTGTCCTTATCCTCCGTAACTTGCTAGCCCAATGCACTCTTTTGGCTTCAGCTGAACTGTGACCTCTACTAGGAAACCTTCAGATCCTTCCAGTGCTGCCTCTGAATGTCCACCATGCCCTCTGCTTCCCTCACCCTGGCACCATCATTGTGTATGGCAACTAACTATTACATATCCGAGGCTTCCACATCCCCACCCCCAGCCTGCGCTCATCACGAAGGCAGAGGAGAGTCTGTCCTGTTCATCTCGCACCTCAGAACCACTCTGTCAACTCCTCCTGCTGGTTCCCTCCAATCTTCATACCACCCTCACCTGGGCCTCTGACAACTCACCTTCTTCCCTCGTCGGAATGTGCTATACCAGCCGCCAGGCTTTTCTTTAGACCAGGAGGCAAGTTTCACCTGGGAGAGGGAGGGGCGGATCACTGTAGCACACACCCTGGGCGCCACCTTCAAGCCCTCTCTCTGCATTTACTTCCTGATATGCTTTGGGTGTTGGTCCCTTCCAATTTGATCTCCTCTTGCAACTTGATCTCCGGTGTTGGAGGTGGGGCCTGCCGAGTGGGAGGTGTTTGGGTCATGGGGGCGGATCCCTCATGAATGGCTTGGTGACCTGTGAGTTCTCACTGCATTAGTTCACGCGAGAGCTGGTTGTTTACAAAAGTGTGGGCGCCGCCTCCTCTCTCGTGCTCCCTCTTTTGCCATGTGACACGCCTGCTCCCCTTTTGCCATCTGTCATGAGTGGAGGCTTTCTGAGGCCCTCATCAGAAGCAGATGCTGGCACCATGCCTCTTGTACAGCCTGCAGAACCAGGAGCCAAATAGACCTCTGTTCTTTGTAAATTACCCAGCCACGGGTATTCCTTTATAGCAAGGCAAAATGGACTACGACACCTCCTCACAATGAAGGCTGCTGATTGAGTATCTCAGGCTGTTCTCTGGCCATGGGGGTGGGCTCTGCTTGTGCACAGAGGGGCAGGGAGATTCACACCCCTGAGGGAGCCCTCAACCAACAACTGATGGGATTGGGTGTATAAATATCCCAGCTCCCTCGCCCACCAACTCTCGGGTGTCTATGCTACACTATCTCCCAGAGTTCTCCAGTGGGATGAGCCTTGGATCCCCATGGTACCATTTTAATGCCACACCCTGGATCTGGGACCTGCCTGGTCTTCTCTCATTGCCTCTCTCCCCTTCTGGTGCTTCCTGAGATCACCCCCTAAATCTTTGTCTCAGGTGTGTGTTTGGGGAACCCAAGCCCAGAAAGCACCTCACCCCCTCCCCAACCTCCCTCCAGGCCAGTGAAAAGTAAGCAGCTGAGTGAGGATGAGGCCCTCAGATGTCAGCAACTATTGACGGACCGAATCTGGCCCTCCCGCCCCCCGGGAGTCTGAGCTTGTCTAAATTCCCAACCACTGAGTGACTCAGCTGCTACTAAGCCAGGGGGTGACCAGTCAAAAACAGCAACGAACAGTATTGCACACTGCTGCAGGCCTGGCGCTTGCTAAGTGCTTTACCTGCAGGCGGAGGTATTTGCACAGCACCAGATGCAGGCAGGGTTTAGTGAATGTTTCCTGATATCTGCATGATTACCTCGGTTGCACAACCACCTTATGAGGTGGGTACTTTCTGGAGCTCCATTTTACAGATGGACAAACTGAGGTACCAGATATGAATTCCAAACCAGGCGCTCCAGGGTTCAGAGTCCATGCGGCCGGCCCACTGCCCTGCACTGCCAAGCCTGGCACTTTGTGCAGGGAAGCTGCTAGGCTCGAAGTTCTCTAATGGAGAACCCGGGGATTTCTGGGGGACCAGGTGGTCTCACCTCCCAGCCCAGTCTGGAGGACAGAGAGCCCATGGGGCCCTGTAAAAGAGCAGGTCAGCAGGCAGTGTAGCTGGGTGGTTAAGGGCTGGGACTCTGAAGCGACACTGCCTTGGACAATCTAATCACCACTCTGTGCCTCAGTTTCCCCCTCTGGGGGGATGATGGCAGAACTGCCATCTGCAGGTGGTTGGAACTCCGTAAGTTAACATGGCACAGGCTTTGGAACAGGGCTGGCACCCATAAGCACTATTTAAAGGTTTGTCACCATTATTGATGTTTCAGGAGTTTTTCTCGTCTGTCCTCCCATACAACGTGCGCTCCATAAAAGCAAAGAGATTGTCTCTTTTTGACAGTCAGGATTTGGCATACAGTAGGTGCTCAATAAATGTTGGTTGAAGGTAGGATAAAGTTCCAGACAAGGGCCAGTGGGGGGTGGAGGGAGCAGGGGACCGCCCTTCCTAGGGGAGGGGATGAGAGGGTTTGGGACGCTCACGATCTCGAACTTCTTGTCGGGATAGAGGCAGGTCTCTCCTCCCGCAGTGAAGTTGCAGAAAACCCTGAGCGCATCCCGCGCACAGCCCTGGTTGGGGTCGATCCAGTATTCCCCTGCCGCAGAGCCAGGCAGGGCAGGTGAGCGGGGACGCCCGATTCCCGCCCCCCGCCCCCCCCCCCCGGGAGGGAGCGGTCCTCACCATCAGGCAGGTGCGGGTGGTTGCGGTGCAACTCGTGGCACACAAGGCCTGGGCGCTCGGCTGTGCCCGGAGGGCGCCGCATCTGGTCCAGCTCCAAGCTCAGCGACGTGAGCGAGGCCAGCACCTCCTCCAGGCCGCCCTCCAGGACTGGGATGGAGCGTCGGCGCCTGCGCAGTCCGTGCAGCTCCGCAGGGGGACCCTGGGCGTGGGAGTGGGTTGGGCAAGGAAGGGGGAGAGGGTATGGAGGGAGGGGAAAGAGAAACAGACAGAGATGAAATAATGAGACAATTATGCAAATGGACATAGACGGAGGAAGAGATGGGGGGTGCACAGAAGGAGACAAGACCCAAGGCAGGGCCCCCATGGGTGTCTCCCCTGCTAGCCCTGCCCTCCCCACGCACATCCGCTGAGCACCAGACCCAGTGGGGCCACCCCAGACACAGTCCCTGCCCTCCCTTCAGGTCCTGGTGCCCCCTTTCCTTGGGGAACTTACCGGGGGGCCTGGGGGGCCTGGGGGTCCAGTGTCTCCACGGGGACCAAGGGATCCCTGCAGGGAGAGGCCACTTAGGGGTAAACTCTGTCTATGGAGACCTCTTCCCACCAACACACACAAACACACACGTGAACACACACACGCACACACACACACACACACACACACAGCCCCAGGGGAGGGACATGCAATGTTCAGCGCTAAGCATAAGGCACACATTTATTTTCTTTTCATATGTTAACGTCTCTGAAACCAGCATCTTAATGTCTTTGGCAAGTCATCATTTACTTGGCACAACTGTTTTCTTTCATAGCAGTTTATAAAATAATGGTGCATCTTACAATTGACGGCATTTGAGATTTGATGAAATACAATGGTAGGTGTTGAATAAATATTTGTTGAAGGCACGATCGCGTGAATAAATAAATGAATGAATGCGGAGGCGTAGAGGGTTCTGGGGAAGTGGAGGGGGCGGGGGAGCTGGGATGTGGAAGCTCAAGGGAACACGATGTACTCACCGGAGACCCCTTTGAGCCTTTTGGTCCCAGGGGACCCTGTGAGGTAGAGACGGGGAGAGCTGGGGTCCCGGCCTGACCCGCCACAGTAACCCCATCCCACAACCTGCTCCCGTACTCACCGCCACACCTGGGGGCCCAGGGTGGCCCAGAGAGCCAATGGGACCAGGAGGACCCTGGGGACAGGTGATCATGGTTAGGATTGGTGGGGTGCAGCCCTATTGCCGTGACACATCCCCCAGACAAGCTCCCAATCCCCTCAAACCCTAAACAAGCTTCCAATTCCCTTGAAGGGAGACCCCCAATCCCCAGACACAGCCTCCAACCTGCACGTCCCCAGATGCAGCTCACCTGGTTTCCCCAGATACACCCCATCATTCCAGACCCAGGTATCCCAGACCCCACACCCACATTCTCCAAATGGGCCCCATTCTCTGTCTCCCCACCTGCCCCCTGCTTTGAACATATTCTTCAACTCAGGGAGGGACACACACTCACAGGTTCTCCTTTGGGGCCAGGAGGGCCCTGAACACCAGGCAAACCCTGATCCCCTTTCTCACCAGCCTCCCCAGGGGGGCCGATGAGACCGATTAATCCGATGTGACCCTGGAGGACAAAAGGGCACATGTAGGTAAGGAAGTGGGTGAGTGCTGGGAGGTTTTTCTCGTATAGCTTGGGATGATGAGTTTGGGGGCAGAGGACACCCCAGTCTCCTAGCCCTCTGGCCAGGAAGGGGAAGGTGTGAGGGGAATAATGGAATGGGGTGTGCTTACCTTCTCCCCCTTGAGGCCGGCATCTCCTTTCAGCCCTGGGAGGCCAGAGGGCCCCTGCGGGGACAGCGACGGTCAGTGAGGGATTCTCAAGTGTGAAGTCTCAAGGTCTATGTGGGCGCTTAGGGAATGACCAGATGGGAAATGACCCAAACTTCAAATGAGAATTACCAGGGATGTGGTCGTGGACACAGTTAGGAGACAGGAGGGATGATGAGAGTAAGGAGGGGTGGGTAGGAGGATGGCCAATGAGAATGATCAGTGGCCAAGATCGGTGTGGGTGGTCAGTGTAGACCCTCAATATGGACGGTCAGTGGAGTGGGTGTAGACCATCAGGATGGAAGGCCAGTGTGATCAGTGTAGACTATCAAGATGAGGGGTTAGTGTGGCCAGTGTAGACCATCAGGATGGAGGGCCAGTGTGGTCAGCGTAGACCATCAGGATGGAGGCCAGTGTGGTCAGTGTAGACCATCAAGATGAGGGGGCAGAGTGGATGGTTAGTAGGGATGGTCCGTGTGGACAGTCAGGTGGACGGTCAGTGAGGGCCCAGCCTGCACCATTAGCACCAGTGGTCACTATATGGACACTGGATGCCCAGAGTGGTCCTCAGAGCTGGGACTTCAGAGACAAAGAAGTCTCTTACCAGAGGGCCGGGGGGACCCATCTGCCCAGGGGCTCCCAGGAGGCCTGGTTCACCCTGAGGACGAAACAGAACATGGGGGTGGTCTCCACCTGCCAGAACCCAGTGTGGATGCCCCCCCACCAACCAGAGGCAGCTCCTCCCACTGTGATGAGATCACCAGCCGGGAGCATACAGGGAGGGGCCTCATCCGCCCCTGACCTGCCCCTGGCCCCGCCTCAGCTCCGCCCCCGCCCCTCCACCCGGGCCCCACCCCACTCCTGGCCCCGCCCCTGCCCCACTCCACCCTGGGCCCACCCCGCTCCAGCCCCAGCCCCGCCCTTGGCCCCGCCCCCGCCCCACTCCACCCTGGCCCCACCCCGCTCCAGCCCCAGCCCCGCCCTTGGCCCCAGCCACGCCCCACTCACCACAGGGCCCGGGATCCCTAGAAGACCCTCAGGTCCCACACGTCCAGGGGGCCCTCGAGCCCCTACAGGGCCCGTCATTCCTGGGGGCCCGTCAGGACCTGGCTCCCCCTGAAATGGACAGGGGCAAGGGAGGACGCCAAGAGTCAGAGGACTCCCTTGTCCTGAGCGGCCCCTCCAAAAAAAAAGCCCAGCAGGGATGGGGAGGGAGTCGGGGCCTCTGCAGTGGTCACAGGCACAGCCCCTCCTGCCGGCCTGTTGACCTACGGGTCAGTGCAGGACCCTCCCCAGGGTGGGGTGTGGACTCACCTTGGCACCTTTCTCCCCTTCTCTGCCTTCCCGGCCCTCGCGGCCCGAAGGACCCTGACGAGGGAAAGACAGTGTGTGTATGGAGGGGGATCTATGGAGTGAGTGATGGGCTGTGGGCTGAGTGGGACAATGTCGGAGCCAGGGCAACCAAGAGGTGGCTTGTCTGTCACTCACCCTCTTGCCAGGGGGCCCAGGGGCGCCGGGTTCCCCAGAAGCACCAGGTGGACCCTATGGGGATGATAGAGCACCAGGGACAGTGTTAGCTAAGGTTGGTTGAGTGTGACTGTCTCAGGACACCTTTGACCAGACGACAGCCTTCCCCCAGACATCACCCCAGCACTAGCCACCTCCCGCCTGCTCCCTCACACTCCTGGGGGGCCCCAGAGAGGTGAGCAGGAGCATCAGCAGGGACCCTGGGTACCCCACTAGCCCACTCCTCTGCCCCCCAATTTACCCATCACCAGCCCCCCAACTCCCCCAGAAACACACTGTTCCCCTACTCACTGGTGCCCCAACATCACCAGGGTCTCCTTTCTCCCCAGGGGAGCCATCTATACCCTGCATGGATGGGGAGACAGAGTTGGGAGAGGTCGCGGGGCTACATGAGGTTTTGGGGTGCAGCTTGGAGGAAAGCGAGGGTTATTGGCTCCACTATCCTTGCCCAGGTCTGGTGTGGGGGGGGACATGGGGACAGAATTAGGAAATAGGCGGGGCTTGGAGGGGGGTGGAGGGGGAAGGTCACACTCACCGAAACTCCAGGGTCTCCTGGAGGCCCCAGGTCTCCGGGGAGTCCTGTGGGGCCCTGGAACCCGGAATGATCAATAGTCATTAGTCATTGTGTTCATCCAGTGACCATTCATTAAACATCTCTGAATTATTGAACAGTCAGTCACGCATTTATCGAACAGATCAACTGTGCCCAGGAACAGTTCTGGTCGCTGGGGACACATTAATGAACAGAATACAAAATTCCTGGCCTGGGAGGGCCAAACATTCGAGGGTTTCCTGGCACAGACCCTGAGCTAAGAATGCTACGTGTGTCACCTCCCTCCCTGCAGCCTCCCAGCTCGGGACTCACAGGGAGAGGACTGGTGCTCAGAGAGGGGGCGCCGCAAGCAGTGGGGGTGGTGAGAGGCAGGTCCAGGTCCCACCGGTGCTGAGCTCCTCACCCCTGTCCTCCACCCCACGCCCAAGCCCTCCCACGATGGCAGACGGGCCTCCGCCCACACCCCAGTGCCAAATCCCACGTCACCCCCAACTCTGACTCATCGTCAACTTCAACCTGAGCCCTTCCCACAGTGGCAGAATGATTCAGTGTGAAATCAACCTTCACCCCATGCAATGACATAGGACCACTGTATTCATTCGTTTGTTCATTCATTCAGCCATGTTCTGGGTTGCTCATGAGATCCATAAATTGGAGGATGTGACCCCTGGCTGGAAGTTTGAGAGGGGTTCAAGTGCACTCAAGTGCCCTCCCACTTCTGCCTCCACCTCCCCCCAGGACTCACCATGTTCCCTTTGGCGCCATCCTCACCAGGGGGACCTTTCTTGCCCGGGGGTCCGGCAGCCCCAGATGGGCCTGTGTCCCCCTTTTCACCAACTTCTCCTTTGGGCCCCTTTGAAGAAACAGAGGTCAGAGGTCAGAGTGGCCTGCATTCTTCAAGGATCAAGGATCAGCATACATAGATTTAGGCATCAGCGTAGTCTGGGACTTTTCTGGGGTCACAGGTCAGAGTAGCCTAGGTTGCTCAAGGGTCAGAGGTCAAAAGGACCTAGGACTTATGAGAGAGAGGGAGTCAGTGTGGTCCAGGTGCACACTGGTCATGTACAAAGTTGGTCTAGCTGCCCTGGAGTGAACTAGAAAAGGGGCCCCCATCTGCCCAATACATCCCCAAATTAGGCCTCATGGTTTGGATCTGAGCCCCCAACCTGCACCCTGGGCCCTGCACTCTTGTGCAGTGTGCAGCCTGTGCAACTGTATATAGCAGCTCTCTCTGAAACCTTCCAGGAGTCTTTCTTTCCTCACGGTAACCAGGGATGCCCATAGGTCTTGGGTTAGTGGATGACCTAGAAATTCCCAGAGGTCCGGGTGGCCCAAGATACCCAGGGGTCAAGGGTTCCCTGACATGGATGCAGGGGCCACATTGCACACTCACCAGGATGCCTGGGGTTCCTGGAGGTCCTGGGTCTCCAGGCTCCCCCGGTTCACCCTGCAAGAGGCAAAGTGAGAGTGGGGAGAGGTCAGACAGGGAGGGACAGCCCAGGACAGCCATGCCCAAGCAGGACTGGATTCTCCTCCCCCACCCTGTGCAGCCCCCACCTTCCTCTCACCTTCTCACCCACGGCGCCTGGTTGACCGACTCCTCCCGGCAGCCCTGGAGGGCCCTGGGGAGACAGCAAGGGGAGGGGTGCAACTGTGGAATCCCAGCAGCCCCTTCTTGGGAAATAAGTGTCCCCACCTCTGAGCCATCCTGCCCCCACCCAGAGTTCTCACCTCTGATCCGCTGGGGCCATGGGGACCCCGAGGACCTGGAGCTCCATGGGGACCCTGCAGGAGGGCCAGAACAGTATCTGGTGACCCCATGCCCCTCCCAAAAGGCTGCAGTGATCACAGACACCACCCTTGATACTTAAAATGACAATGTGCCCTGTGTACCCCTCCCCCAATGAATATAATGACTACGGCCCCAGAACCCCACCCCCCGCCCCCACCCACATTTCCCTGGGAGTCCATACCATGGACCCGACGTCTCCAACCTCACCCTTCTCTCCGGGAGGGCCTGGTAGCCCCTGCGCAACAAAGAAGCAAGGTTGGGGCCCAGGGTGGGGAGAGCCAGAGGTGCCACCCCCAAACCCAGACACCCACCTGCAAGCCAGGGGGGCCAATCACCCCCACGAAGCCTCTGACTCCATCATCTCCTTTCTGTCCAAAGAGGCCTGGGGGTCCCCGGCGTCCCTGAGCTCCATCTGCCCCCTGGCAAAAGGACAGAAGCAGGGGCCCAGTTAGGGTCAAGGTCAAGGGTTAGAGACAGGGTCAGGACTGAGGTTAAGGGTTGGAGTCAGAATTGGGATTAAGTTTTGGGAGGGCCAGGGTTGAATTTGGAGTTGGGGTATGCGTTAAGGGACAGAGTCTGGGAATTAAGTCAAGGGTTGAATGAAAGTCTTAAGACGGGTGTTAAATGATGAGTCAGGTTTGGGGTTGAGGTTCAGGTCATGAGCCGGTTTCAGATGGGCTTTGGGGTTGGGGATGAGGTTGCGATTGAATCAGATTCTGGGGTTGAGTTCATTTTGGGTGTCGGTGTTGAGGGGCAGATGGAGGTTGGGTTTGAGGTCGGGATTGAGTTCGAGTGGAAGACACTGTCCGTTCCCATCAGGGACCAGAGGAGGGTCAGAAAGATGGGAGAGCACTCACCGGGGGGCCGGGGTGTCCCACAGGACCCCGTGTCCCTGTTGGTCCAGGGGGGCCCTGCAGGACGGGACAGAATTAAAAGTCCAGTTCAAGGTCAGGGGGAGCAGGAGAGATGTCAGTGACTGCCTCCCTGCCCACACCCCCTCATTAGAACAACTCCCCCTACCAGGAAGCAACAGCTCCGTACTCCCCCCTCCTCTGCCAAACTGTCTTGCCAGCCCCAACTGATGGGATCAGAGACAGATGTCTGTCCTGTGCCTGGACCGTTGAGACCTTTCCCTAAGAGTCCCACCGAGACCCTGGGATGGAGCTGGCTCACGGGCGCCGGACACTGGGGCTGAAGTTCTGGGGGGGATGCTGGGGACAGAAAGCCTCAGTGCCACAGGGTCATAGGCAGGGGGAAGTACCTGCCACCCAGGAAAGGAGAGGGGAGGGTGGCCCCCCTCATTGTTGTCTTGGGGCCCCAGCTACCCCGTCTGCAGTCGGGTTCTGTGGCCCCTTTGCACAGGTAGCTTGAGCAGCTTCTGTCACATGCAGGTGTCAAGATGGCACTCCGGAAGGCAGGAAACCCCGTGGCCTCCCCCCCACCCCCCTTCTCCACATCCCTGCCCTCCCCTCCCCTCCTCTGAAGACTCCTCCGTCTGGGGCCCCCTCCCCACTCACCGCATCTCCCTTGTCGCCTTTGCTCCCCTTGTGACCGGGAGGTCCAACCTCCCCCTGCAGAGAAAATGGGATGAAGGAGGACCCCGTCTCTCTTCACCCCTGTCCCCAGCCTCCCCTGGACCCTCCCTCTCTGCGAACACCTCACCTTGTCCCCATCCTCGCCAGAAGGCCCGGCAGCTCCAGGGGGTCCCAGAGGACCCAGGGGCCCTGGGACCCCATCTTTGCCAGTAGGGCCAGGGGAACCGCGTTCTCCCTGATGGGGCAGTGGAACAAGAGATGTCGGGGAAGAAATACCGTGCGGGCTCCTGGTCCTAGGATGCGGGAGGGCCAGGTCCCAAGGAGACCCAAGGAATGGGGTGGGCACGTCACTCACCGGGGACCCCTTCTCGCCTGCAGGGCCAACAGGGCCTTGGCCGCCACTCTGGCCAGGAAGTCCAATGCCTCCAGCTGGGCCCACGGGACCCCGCTCACCAGGGGAACCCTGAAAACGGGGGTGAAGGGTCAGGAATGGTGACAGTAGTGGCAGCTTTCCTTTATGGAGGGTTTTTAAGCCACCAGGCACTGAGTTAAAGGTGGTTACCAGCTTGGTATCTAACCTGTTCCCTTCCCTACAGCAGCCAGGGGGCGCCCATGAGCACCTGAGTCAGGGCACATCCCCCTCCTCCACCCACAGCCCTCCATGGCTCCCACCTTCCTCAGAGCAAAAGCCAAAGTCTACCCGGAGGCCCACAAGGCCCTGCACGAACTGCCCCTGTCACCTCCCTGCCTTCATGTCCCTCCACTCTCCTCCTCACTTCCTCAGCTCCAGCCACACAAATCTCCTCACTGCTGTTCCTCAAACATGTCAGCACGGTCCTGCCTCAGGGCCTTTGCACATGCTGTTTCTTCCACCTGGAATGCTCTTTCCCAGACATTCACATGGCTACTCTGGTCTATCTTGTTCCTTGGTATTCATCGCTGATTAACTCCTTCACCTCCTCTCCTAAAACGTAAGCTCTAGCCGAAAAGAGGTTTTTCTAGGCTGGTGTCCGGCACACGGGGACATATTTGTTGGATGGATCATCCAACACTGAAGTTTATGATAATGTATCAGATGAGGCTTCTCATCAGGGCTATTTTACAGACAGGGAAACTGAGGCTCACCAGGAATCCAACTGCCCAGCCAGTGAGTGGCAGAGCTGGGTGTGACCCAGGCCTGTTTGACTCCCAAGATGGGCTTCATCATGACAATGCCAAACTCTAGAGACACGCTGAGTCCACCCAGCACCCTGTCCCCCACCCAGCAGATGGGGTTGCACTTACATTGGCCCCAACGGGCCCTGGTGGGCCCTTGTCACCCTTCAAACCAGTAGGTCCCTGTAAGAGGAGATGATTCACTGTCAGGAAGCCCCAGAGGGACCCCCAAGTCCTGTCTTCCTCTGGGGGGCTCACAATCTCCACCCCTTTCCTGGTACTGGGCACTGAGCTTCAGGGGTCTGTCTCCTCCGGGTCTCTGCAGATGGCATCCTAATGTCCCCCTCTCCTTGTTTGCTTCCCACCCCAGCCGGACACATGCAGGAGGGGCTGCAGAGGCTACTCACTGTATCCCCGGGGGGTCCCTGGGGGCCAGGGAAGCCCCTGGGTCCATCTGGCCCTTCCTTCCCGGCAGGTCCTGGCGGGCCCAGTTCCCCCTGCAGGGGTGCAAAGGGGGAGGTCAGGCTCCAGTGAGGGGGTGTCTCCCCCGGGCTGGGACTCTGGGCCCCCTGCCCCATGGGGCTGCTTCTGAGCCTTGAGGTGGTGTGAGGGTCACTGAACCAAGATCTCCCACGGGGCAAGGGTGTCTCACCTTGGCCCCCTCTCTGCCTTCCAGACCTGGAAGACCTTGTTCACCAGGAGGCCCAGGGGGCCCTGGGGGGCCCCTTTCCCCGAGAGGCCCCACTTCTCCTGTCTTTCCCTGGAGAGGAAGAAGAGTCATCTTGAACGAGGGTAGCCTGGGGGAGTCTGTCAGAGATCCAGCTTCCCCCTCCCAAATATCCTCTGACTGGGACAAAATGGAGGAGGTTTGTGGGGTCCACTCTGACCTGAGGACCCAGGACGCCAGCTGGTCCGGGTGGGCCTGTCTGACCTTGGAAGCCCTGGGGAGGAAAATAAAATGGGAGGGGTGTCACATGGAAGGAAGAAAGGGAGGGCTTGGTGAGGTCAGTGGTCAGAGGTCAAGGGGTCACTCACCAATTCTCCTCTCTGTCCAGGGTGCCCCGGTCGCCCGTCTTTCCCCTGGTGACCCTGGGGGACAAGAGTTGGGGTACAGACATGGAGACTCCTTTCTCCCCAGCCCCTCCTCCCACCTGAGCTCCCATGGGGGTGACCCTACTCACAGGGGGGCCCTTTGGCCCAGGGAATCCTGGAGGGCCTTGCAGACCAGGGAGGCCCTGAAATGGAACCAGAAGCCATTGTCTCAGCCCTCCTGCCCCACAGAATGACAACAAGAGCCAGCACATATTGAGTGCTTACTGCATGCCAGGCGTGGGGTAGGGCACTCTGAACACAGTAAAGTCATTTCATTCACTGCTGCAGCCCACTGGGGTGGGGACTGAGGTTATTCCCATTTTACAGAGGAAGAAACTAAGGCACAGAGAGGTTGAGCGATTTGCCCAAGATCACACAGCAGGCAGAGCTAGGACTTGAACTCATGGCTCTCTGACTTCAGAGGCTGCATTCTTTCCATAGCGTTATATGCCTCCCCACCTGCTAGGCTTGTCCTCCCCTCAGAATCAATCTCTCTCTGATACACGCACACTCACACACACTCACACACACACACTCTCACACCACACACACACACTCACACACACACACACTCACACACACACACACACTCACACACACACTCACATACACACTCACACACGCACATTCTCACACACACACTCACACACACGCACACACTCTCACACACACACACACGCACACACACACACACACACACACACTCACATATACACTCACACACACACATTCTCACACACACACCCACACACACTCTCACACACACGCACACATTCTCACACACACACACACACTCTCACACACACACGCACACACTCTCACACACACTCACACACACACACACACTCACACACGCACACACACACGCACACACAATCGCACACACACGCACACACACACTCACACACACACGCACACACACACTCACACACACACTCTCACACACACACTCACACACACACACACACTCACACACACACACACACTCACATACACACACTCACCTTTTCTCCAGGGACCCCAGAGGGCCCGTCCTGGCCCACGTCACCCTAGGACAGAGTGAAGGGAGACTTAGGCCCCAGAACAAACTCAACCGGGAAGGGCTGGGAGGGACTGGCTGAGCCTGGGGCATGGGGGGCCCTCGATCGCCCACCCATCCCATACCTTGGGGCCTGGTTGCCCTGTGGCACCTGGTTGTCCCCTCTCTCCACGGGAGCCCTGAACAGAAAGGAAGGCAAGGATGAGATATGAGAGGGTGGGAGAGCCTGGGAGATTTGACCAAATCCTCCAGGTCCCCTCCTGCTGTGACTCCCCCACCTGCCCCACCAGGGACACCCAAACCCCTTTCCCTGTCCACTCATGACCTGCCCACCACCCCTCCTTCCCAACCCTGCCCACCACGACCCATCAGGGTGGGGGACCCCCTCTATTTTCTTACCGGTGGCCCTCGCTCTCCTTCCAGCCCTGGCTGTCCTGCCTTCCCCTGAAAAATAAAGTGGATGAGGGGAAGCAGAAGACAGGGTGCAAAGCATGATACAAGCACACAAACGTACCCAGTCACAGCCCCAGAAAGGCGTCTGTCACAAATTTATTCAAAGCTTTTCATCCATACATACATATACACACAAATACAACTTATGCTTGCAAACATGCAAAGATCACAGATATCCAATTCTACATGCGATTGCACCTACAGCACCAAAACACATAAGCACGTGTGCCACACAGACACACATTTATCACAGCTGTGCATCAAGGCATGCATTTGGCAATCCACAGCCTGCATGTGACACAGACACAAATTCATCGTGCAATACATCCTTTGCACACATGTATGCCCCTATAAACACAGGCATGCCTGCATGCGTCTGAGGTCATGGGCTTGGTAAACACAGCAGTATGCATACACTCGTGTCCCTTTACACTGTTGCAATACACACACAGCAATGCAAATACAACACATGCATGTCAGCGTGCACATCCACACAGTTACACCCACAGCCACACAACGTACATGCAGATTCATGTCCTTGTTCACCCAGGCACAGGCCTGCAGGCCACAGCACTCAGACCCTGTCTGATCTACATTGGGGGCACGTGAAACACACATGCACACACGTGCACACAGGCACCTGCACGGGCATACCGTGCGTGGTCACCTACATGCATCCTGCATTGCACACAAGCGTATGCGTGCACACAGTGCTTCCAGGTGTAGATACAGCCACCCAGGGGCCTCTCGCTGTCATGCACAACCACACATGCTGTTCCCCTTGGGCAAGCTCTTCCCTCCCCTGACCCCTGCATCAAAACTCACTCGCTTCCCTTTCTCTCCTATTGGTCCAAGGGGCCCGGGAAATCCAGTAGATCCCTGAGTTGAGAGAATTAGAGAAAAGAGATGACGGTGAAGAGTGGGAGGTAGACAGAGTTGGCCCCTCACCCCATCCTTTGATGCCTGTCCAGGCCACTGATTCCAGAAGCCTCCTTGGTCCCTCCAGCCCCAGCCTCCTCCCCGGCAGCCCTCTGCCCCCTCTCCACTCTTCCCACTTCACTCCAGCCACAGCGGCCTCCTCAATGTTCCTTGGGCACACCAGTGTGTTCCTGCCCCAGGGCCTTTGCACTGCCTGCTGCCTTTGCTTACTTCTCCCAGGTCTCCACAAAGCCAGCCACTCCTCATCATTTAGATCGCATTCAGGTGTCACCTCCTTAGAAAGCCCTTCTGCCACCATTCTGACCTCCACAACCTCCAAGTCACACTCTGTGCCTTGCCCTATTTTGTTTCTTCCCCAGAACACTTGTATTGAAATAACCTTATTCACTTGCTCACTCATTCAATGTCTGCTTTCCCCCACTAGGACACAGTCATACTCCCCACTGGCTGGCGCATCATGAATGCTTGTTCGATATCAGCTCACTGACTCCAGTCCATGCTGGAGGGACCGTCCCTCCACCCGCAGGAAGACCTCACAAGGGCTGATAAATCCCCTCCCATCTCTCACTATGTAGGCTGAGTCCAGATCAGGAAAGACACTTGCCCAAGTTACCCAGCAAGTCTGTGGTGGGGTCCAGCATCCAATCCCGTTCCCGGCCCTCTCCCCTCCCCTCACATCTGGGGGTCCCCTGGTCCCTATACTCTTCAAGGGTCCTGCACATGTGCACATAGGGGCTTGCTAAAATCTTAGATTATCATTGATGAATTGATTTCTTACCAACCACACCTGAAAATATGACTACTTTTTATTTTATTTTATTAGAGATAAGGGCTTGCTCTGTCACCCAGGCTACAGTGCAGTGGTGTCATCATACCTCACTGCAACCTTGAGCTACTGAGCTCAAGTGATCCTCCCACCTCAGCCTCCCAAGTAGCCGGGACTACAGGCATGTGCCACCACGCCTCGCTACTTATTTTATTTTTTATACAGATGGGGTCTGGCTATGTTGCCCAGGCTGGTCTTGAACTCCTGGACTCAACCTCCCAAGGTGCTGGGATTACAGACACGAGCCACCACACCCGCCCCATTGTTATTTATGATGATTGTGACTGACCTTGACTTAACCAACATATCATGGCTCTTGTAAATTGCACTGCTTAATGTCCAGCACACTCTGATTGGTCTCAGCTAGGAGGTTTCTCTCTCAAACTCCCCTGAACTTCTGGTCCCATAGCTTGAGTTCTATACTTAATTGTGGTGCCTTGAGTTTATCCCCAAACCTATTTTATGTCAGTTGCACTTGCTATTGGAGGTATGCAACTTAATGAAAATTTATAAGAACTGATGAAATATGGAAAGGAAAAGAAAGATTATCAAAACTAAGTTAAATGGAAAAGATTCAATATTAAGATAAGTCGCTAAAACAAAATGCTGTCAAACTAGGTACAAGCTCAAGAGGGCAGAAACTATGTATCAGCTCAAGAGGGTGAAAATGTAGAACTCTGGAAGATTCTGCACTCAAATTTCTTCCCAAATGTCTTTAAGTTCCTGCTGTAGTTTATATAAACTGAAATCATCAGTGATGTAATATGGGTGTGGTTTAAGCAGAAGAGGAATTTCATTGGTATTCCCATCCATCAAAACATTGGCAAACAAATGTATGTTTACACAGAAGTACATTTTTGTACAAGTGCATTTGATTATAAGTTATAATGAACTTGAGATACATAAGACATGTATTTTTTTATGATTCTCCTCTTAATTGACTCAGTTGACAAACTAACCTCAATCACAACAAATAAAGATTGTATAGTTTTATCATCATTATCATCATCACCATCGTCAACATTATTATAATCAAATTGATGAGGTAGATATTACTGGTATCTCCATTTTGCAGCTGAGAAAACATTCTCAACAGATGTCCCCAAGGTCACATAGCAAGTACGAGGTGAGTATTTGAACCTAAGTCTGTCTGAGGCCAAAGACCATGTTTTACAATTTCCAATGACCCTTGGGGTGGACAGCTCCATAGCTTGGACAGAACACACCTTGGACCCTCAGATGTTAGGGTCAACCGTGCCCCTATCCACACCCAACCCCAGAGTTTCTTACCTTAGGTCCTGGACGTCCGGGGTAACCTGGGAGACCCGGCACTCCAAGCTTGCCCTGCAGAGAGATTATGGGACAAAGGTCAGAAATGCGAACTGGAAGTCAGAGGGAAAAGGTTAGCATGGCTGGGGTATGGTGAAAGGGGTAGAAGGGTGGGAGTCAGGGAAATGGGGTTCAGGTCGTGGCTCCTTCCTGTCCTTGGGCAGGTGATTCAACCTTCGTTTTCTCATCTATAAAATGGGGGTGAAAGTGCCTATTGCATGTGGTGCAATTAAAATATAAGCCATGTGCTGAGCTGAGGGGTTCTAGGAGATGACAAGGGTGGTTGCAGACTCCTGAGGTTGGAGATAAAAGGGCAAAGGGCAGAGGGCGGAGGGCACAGGCAAAGGTCTGGATTATTCACCTTCTCCCCAGCTGAGCCTGGAGACCCCTCTTTGCCAACCAGCCCCTCCTGCCCCTTCAGCCCCTCGGGGCCATCCTCACCCCGAGGACCTGGGGGTCCAGGTTGCCCCTGAAATAGAAAAGAGAGTCCTTCATATCAGTCCTCCATCCTTCCTGCTCCTGCTGGTCCTGTCTTAGCCCCAGCTCTCCCCCTTCCTGCCTTCCCCAAAGCCCCAGACCCGCGCGACCCCTCACCTGGAGGTCACCTTACCCGATCGCCTTTGAGACCCGCATCACCTTTGAAGCCAGGAAAGCCATCCTCTCCCTGGGTGCGAGAGACAGACGTCAGAAATCAGGGCCTCAGAGGAAGGTCACAGCCAGGGTCCCATTCTTGGGGCTCTCATTACCAATAAACCCCCTCACCTTCTCGCCTTTCTCCCCCTGGAGGCCCCGGTTGCCTGAGGTGCCCTGCAAAATTAAAAAAAAATTAGCTCTCAGGCTCCTTCCCTCCTAAGAAGGACCCCAAACTGGTCCCCTGCCCCCAAACAGCCAGGAGAGGCCCAGGAGGCTGCTGGGCTGGAGCGGGGCAGAGGCAGCCTCAGAGGAAATGAACTTTCCCCGGAACTTTGTCCCTCCCCACTGGCAGCCTCCCAAGGTCGTCTGTGTGGGGGTGTTCAGGGAAGGCCAAATGGCCGAGCGATCCATTCCCATCTCCCAGAGACACTGTGTCCACAGTCCCTCCTGGCAGGAGAAAGAGGATGAACATCCCAGGCCCGGGTCTCATTCTAAAGGCAGAGGAATGTTCCCCATTGTGTTGGCTACAAGGCGACTCTGTGCTTGGCAACAAGGCGACCTCTGTGTTTGGCTACAGCAGGACTGCGCCGCCGCCGCCACGCAAGCCTGGATGCGGCTCACACGGAACTCTGAAAGCTGCACTTGGCTACAGTGCAACGCAGCTCAGCGGTTACCATGAAGTTGTACTTGGATACAACAGAACTATGTGTTTGGGCAATAGAGCAGCTCTCTCCAGCCCCAGAGAAAAAAGTCACTTGACCGCAATGTAACTGAGCTTGGCAACGATCATTCTTGAGCCTTGGCTACAACATAACTAAGCTTAACTACAATCTAGGCTTCAACTATGTAACTATGCCTGGCTACAGTATAACAACTCTGAATTAGGACAGGACTCTGTGGCCAGCGACAATACAGCTGCCTGTTTGACTGTGGTTTGAGCTTGGCCAGAATGCAAAAACACGAGTTCACTGTCGCCTACCACCAAACTCTGTTCTCAGACTACAGGTAAATGGTACCTCCATTTGGCTACAATGTAACTGGACTCAGCTCCCACCCGGAGGTGAACTCCAATATCCCTGCACTCAGTCAACATTGTGCCTCTAGGTTCATCCCAGCATTAATGTGCTCGCAAGAGTGTGTGGTTTTGGTCTTGGGTTATGACACCACCTTCCCCTTGACTACAATATGCTGACCTAGACTGTGACATGTGCTTACAGTGAAATGTGTTCAGCCTCTAATGGACTTAACGGTTCTCAACGACAAGTTGACAGCTACACTGTAATGCTGTCCTTTGGCCGTGCAGGGTCAAAGTAACATACACACTTCTATACATTGTCGCTCAGATCCAAACCCTACTCCCATTACATCATGCCTGGCTGACTCACTCCTCTCTCCATACATCTAGAAGTTTCGATGGGGCTGGCTCCCCAAAGCCAATGCTGATAAATCACCCCTAGCTGCAGGCATCACCTACCTTCACACCCCGAGGTCCAGGATAGCCCGGAGGGCCTGCCGACCCTGGTGGACCCTGAGAGGAAGATGACATCAGTACCGTCCAGGCCTGCCCCAACCATGTCTCAGTGTCCTCTTCTCCTTCTTGACTGGCCCCTGACTCCTGACCCTGCCTGGTGACCTATGTCCCCAGCCCAGCTTCCCTCTATATCACTCACCTGGGCACCTTTCTCTCCCGTGGGTCCCTCATGGCCTGGGTGGCCCTACAAAAGAAACCTCCTAAGGTGTCTGAGAATAAAATTTGCCATCCAAATTCCCAAGCCTCCCCCTTCTCCTTCCTCTTTTTCCCAGCTCCTAGTTCTCACCGGAGGGCCATCGGCTCCTGGGATGCCTGGAATTCCTGGGTTTCCAGGGGGACCCTGAAAATAGTGGGGGAGACAGAGGGTCTCAGAGCCCTGGAGCTCCACCAAGAACAGCTCAGACATGCAGCTGTCTCAAGGTTAGAGAATGAGTGGACCCCACTGGCCAGGAAATCTATCCCAGCTCTGCCCAGACTTGTGTGTGACCCTGGGCAAGCCCCCTTCCCTCTCTGAGCCTCAGAAATCCTCTGCCTCTGGGAGGGTTGAGAGAAGGGATGGAAAAACAGTGTGAGAGACATATTGGGGCAGGGGATTCCCAGCCACATCTTTTTTTTTTCTTTCTTTGAGACAGAGACACTGTCACCCTGGGTAGAGTGTAGTGACATCATCATAGCACCCTGGGTAGAGTGTAGTGACATCATCATAGCTTACTACGACCTCAAACTCCTGGGCTCAAGTGATCCTCCTCCTGCCTCAGCCTCCTGCCTAGCTGGGACTACAGGCACATGCCACCATGCCTGGCTAATTTTTCTATTTTTGGTAGAGATGGGGTCTTGCTCTTGCTCAGGCTGGTCTCGAACTCCTGACCTCAAGTGATTCTCCTGCCTTGGCCTCCCAAAGTGCTAAGATTATAGGCATGAGCCACCATGCCCCCTGGGGGTGGGTTTAGGCAGGCATGAGGTAACCCCTTATGTCCTGCAAACAACTGACAGGTCCACACGTGGACATTTTGGCCCAGCGAAGCCAAACAGATTCTTTCCTGGAACTTGGAGGTAAGAGATACAGGAATTCATCAGACGGCTTTGGGTGATGCAACTACAGGGTCATGAGAAGCTGGGACATGAATAATGACAAAGCACACAGGATTATGTCAAAATTGAAGTTGGGAAGAGGGGTGTAGTGAGGACAAACTAAGATATGTGCAGAAGGAAGTCTGTCCGCCGGGGAGACGGAAACAGATGTTCAGAGAAACAAAGAGGAGACCATGAGTCCCCGGGGAAGTGGCTTTTCTGGCCCATGCATCTGTCTTCTGTGACAAGGTTCTGTGGGTTTCTCTGAATCCTGACAATATCCCTTACATAGCGATCTAGCCTTGGTGGGTTTCAGTTTCTTGCAACCAACCCTTCCTCAACAATGACACTTTGTCACTCTGGGCTGGCTTAGGGAATGCTACAGTTTGTCACTGTCCAGGGCTAACAAAAAGGGAAGATTTTTGCTGTGACAGAGTTGAAGGAAGGAGACACGAGGAGGTGGCAGTAGGTGCAGCTGTCACTCACCTTCTCCCCAGGAGTGCCAATGGGTCCCTGGGGGCCGGGGAGTCCCTGGGGACATAAAAAAAGAGGGTGGGAAGTGTGAGAAAGAAGCAGTGAGCGCCGAGTTGGGGAGGTTGGGAGGGGTCTAAGGTCTTGACTGACAAGGACCTTCCCCTCAACCCCCATAATAGGGAAAGATAGTTCAAACCTGGGACCCATGGTTTCCCTGCTGTCCCGGAGGGCCTGTTTCTCCCGGAGGACCCTGGGGAGAAAGTGGGGGTTCAGTGAAGTTGGAAGGGGTCATAGTGTTCACGTATCAGGAGAGTCACGAGTGGACAGGGACAGGGACAGTCACGGAGTCAGAGTCTCAGAGGGCCAGGGGTCAGAGGGTGGGGCACGTACCACATTGCCTTTGGCCCCTGGAGCACCGTCACTTCCAACGACACCCTGGAGGGAGAGAGGACGTGACGCTAGAACAGGACACCAAGCCGACAGCCTGAGCCCGGCTCGCTGAGAGGTGCAGGTGGAAACGTGAGCGGGCAGAGAAATCGGGCAAGACAGATGGATGGACGGGGCGGGGGGAGAGGAAGGTGAGGGGGAAAGACAGGTTGGGGTGCTCACCGGGCGCCCCGGGGGGCCAGGAGAGCCTCTGGGGCCAATCAGTCCTCGGGGGCCCTGCAAGAATGGAGGAGTGTCATCCCAGCATCCCCTCTCTGCAGGCCTGTGACTTCCGGGATCTTAGAGGCCTGGGTCCCTCCTCTGTACCCGGCAAGGATTCCTGATACTCACCGGCTCCCCAGCCTGGCCAGTGGGCCCTGGAGGTCCCTCTGCGCCCTGTCGGAAAGCGTCGTTACTTAGAAAGGGGGAGATGCAACCCTCGGAGGACCACCTTCCCCCATCCGGGCAGCAGCCCCTTCCAGCAGACCTGAGAGTCCGTAGACTGAGTGCACGGGATTCCGCCCAGACCCTGACCCCAGTGCTGCACCTGCAACCCCGCGTGTCCCCTCCTTACCCTGCAACGAGCTGCCAGCTCTGAAGCCATCTTTTTAAACCCCAGTGGAGCTACCCAACCTTCCTCTCTGACTCTCATGCGGGCGTCTCACCTCCACACCATGCCCCGACTCTCTTCGGAACTTACCCTCTCACCATCTTCTCCGGGGGGACCAGGTTGCCCCACATGTCCAAAATCACCCTGCAATAGGAATAGAGGGGAAGTGAGGGTGGGATGGTGCAGACAGAGCCCAGCCTCTCCCCAGGAAAGGAGATGGGGTGTACGGAGTGAGGATTTAGACACAGGCATCAAGGCTCTGGTACTGAGGGAGGGAAGCGGGGGCATGGACTGGGGGCGGAGAGGGGGACCTGACACACTCACCCTTTGGCCCTTCTCACCAGGCAGCCCTGGAAGGCCGTCAAAGCCCCGATCACCCTGTGCAAAGAAACATCAGCTGAGCCTTGAACACTCAACCCCGACAACCCCTCCCATGAGGCCTGGCCCTGTCACCTACCTTAGGTCCTGTATCCCCTGGGAGGCCCCGAGCCCCATCTGCTCCAGAGCGGCCCTATGGGGAAAGTGAGCCCAAGGTCAAGGATAAGTCTCCCTTGTAGCCCTCCCCCAAGTTAGAAACTCAACATAATCAACATTGTCAAGATATTACTATTAAGGCCATTTATTAAGCACTTTCCTCGTGCAGAAGCTTTTACTCAGGGCTTCTCTGTGCACCCATTTAGCCTTCCAAATACATCTCAGATCCACCCACTGTATCCCCAGGGTCCTCACTCTAGTTCCAAGCCACCATCATCCCCAAAGTTAAGAACTCCATCTTCAGCCTCCATCAATTGCTCCCTCATGTGCTCCTTGTTGCATTTCTAACTACAGTCATGCATCGCTTAACAACAGGGATACGTTCTGAGAAATGCACTGTCAGGCGATTTTTGTCTTTGTGCAAACGTCGTAGAGTGCATTTACACAATCCTCAATGGCACAGTCTACAACACACCTAGGCCGTACAGTACAGCCTATTGCTCCTGGGCTACCAACCCCTACAGCATGTACCTGTACTGAATACTGTAGGCAATCGTAACATGAAAAGCATTTGTGTATCTAAACATGTCTAAACATAGAAAAGGTTGGCCGAGCACAGTGGCTTATGCCTGTAATCCTAGCATTCTGGGAGGCTGAGGTGGGAGGGTCGCTTGAGGTCAGGAGTTTGACACCAGCCTGAGCAAGAGTGAGACCCCATCTCTACTAAAAACAGGAAAAATTAGCCAGGCAGCTAAAAATAGAAAAAATTAGCCAGGTGTGGTGGTGCATGCCTGTAATCCTAGCTATTCAGGAGGCTGAGGCAAGAGGGTCACTTGAGCCCAGGAGTCCGAGCCCAGCCTGGGCAACACAGTGAGATATCATCTCAAAACAAATAAATAAGCATAGAAAAGGTTCAGTAAAAATATAGTATTATAATCTTATGGGACCACCCCTGTATATGTGGTTTGTCATTGAACAACATGTCATTAAGTTGTGCAGGACTATATCTGGAATTGTCTTGTTCATCATTTCCTTCAACGTGCCAGGTGTCTCTTTTGCAGGTACTATTCCTTCTGTTTGAAATGTTCTTCCCCACCTGTTCACCTGGGTGTACGTCAGATCTCAGGGCAGGCATCACTGCCGTGGGCAAGTCCTTCCTGACTCTATGACCCTGCCAGATTCCTTTGCCGTACACTCAGGGGAGCTGCCATTCCCTGCCCTCGGAGCTCTTGTCCCACTAATGACCCCAAAAGACCCTGGGGGCACGGAGCCAGGGCTCATGTTGGGGGTTGATGCATGGATTAGAGGTGCCTGGGAACCTAGGGGCCACTCACCATCTTGCCCACTTGACCAGGGGGCCCATGAGGTCCCTGCAGGCCTCGGGGACCCTAGTGGGGGAAAACAGAGAAGGAGGAAGGAAAAAAGAATAAAAGGGAGGAAGGACTTACTTTAAATCATCCTCTAAGAAAGGCAGTAACTGCAAGGGTTTCCCCAGCCCCTTTGGCTTTCTCCCATCCAAACCTGCTCCGCCCCTGCAGTCTCACCTGCGGCCCCATCGCCCCCGCCTCTCCTTTCAGACCTGGATGCCCAGGGAGACCCTTGGAGGAGGACGAGATGGAGGAACGCGGTCAGAGGGAGGTGCCCCTTCTCTGCTGACACACCCCCCTCCTCCAAGCAGACCCCTTACTCACCACGGGGCCCGGGCGCCCAGTGAGCCCCACTGGGCCAGGGGGGCCTTTCATGGACAGCTGGAAAACACAGAGGGAAACAGAGCCTGGGGGCTCCCTTGGGAACTCCCACGGCCCCTGCATTACGCCCCAGCTCTGTCGCCCTCTCAGGTTCTTCCCGGGACCCCTGGTGCCCCCTCACCTGAGCTTGCTGCAGCACTGCCTGTGCCTGAGCCTGCTGGAAGGACACTGGGGGTCCTTTGTGGGAGCTGCTTGCAAACTGGAACTGGGGGGCGAGCAGTGGTGAGGGGAGCCCTGAGGAGAGGCCCCTCCTGGCTCAGGGCCCACCCCAGGACCAGGCTGTGCCACTCCGTCCGCTCCTTACCGGCATCATGATCACAGTGCCTGGCGGGCCCCGGACCCCGTCAATGCCAGGGATTCCTGGCAGCCCGGCAGGGCCCTGCGGGAGGGTGTGACACAGAGAGGGGGAGAGGAATAGAGGTGGAGAGAGACAGGCAGGGAAGGACAGAAACAGACAGAGACAGAAGATGGAAAGCAGAGGAGAGGCCCCCGGAGACAGAAGGGGAGCCACAGACAGTTCACAGGTGGGGAGAGAGATTGGCAGGAGTCAGGGCCAGCCTTGGGGCAGTGTCCCCAATTCTAGCCCCTCAGACCTATGTTTAGGTAGACCTTCATCCTCCCAACCTGAAACCCCACTACCCCACCTCCCACAGAAGGACACATCCCAAGGGAGTCTCTTACCCGTGGACCAGGGTCCCCAGGGAAACCTGGGGGGCCAGGAGGGCCTGAGGGGCCGACCACTCCCTGTTGGGGACAGAAAGAGAAGTCACAGGAAGAGCAAAGTTGGAGCCAGGCTGACTTCTGTCTGACCCACCCCTGACTGTGACCCCACCACCGAGCCATTCCTGCCCCCACAATGCGGTATGCACCTACATCAAGCCCCGACTTTCCACCCTAACCCCTACTTGAACTCATTCTTTGAGCCTCAAGTGCCCAGTGGCCTCAGGCAGTGGTATACACTGGCTCCTCACACCCCCCAGCTGGGAAGGGAACGCAGGAAGAAGAGAATGCAGCCATGACTCACTTGGGGTCCCGCGGCTCCTGGAGGTCCCTCAAACTGCTGTCCCTGGAGGGAGAAAAGAATATGATTCCTAGTCCTACAAGGCCCCTCAACCCCCTCGCAGCCCAGGCCCCTCACCTGTTCAATCACCGCGGGTTCTCCCTTCGCTCCCTTCTCTCCAGCGCCCTGGGGCAGGGGAATGAGAGAAAAGAGATGTGAATTTGGACATAGACCCCTCAGCTATCCAATCTCACGTCCATGTCCCACCCACCCTCACACACACATACACAGGGTGCACTCCCAGATCTCCTTCTTTGAAGAAAAGACCAAATATGGGTTGAGAAACTCAGCCTCCCTCCATCCACTGGGCAATGCAAAGTCAAGGTCAAGGTGAAGGGCAGGAACTCCAGAGCCTGATGCAGGGTCCTAATCCTGGATCTGCCTCTTACTAACTGTGTGATGTTGGGAAACTTAGTCAACCCTTATGGCCGGTTACCTGTAACTGCAAAGTTGGTGGGTGAATGATGACTGTATATATCCCATACGAAGATGAATGAATGAAAGCAATTCTTGGCACATAACAGGCACTCAGGGTAAGGTAGTTACAGCTATTCACTTCCTCCCTTGTGCAACACCAAGGCTAGAATCTGAGCTCCCTTCTCTGTCCGCATTTTTTTTTTTTTGAGATAGGGTCTTGCTCTGTTGCCCAGGCTGGAGTGCAGTGGACCAACCATTCATAGCTCACTGCAACCTCAAACTCCTGGGCTCAAGGGATTCTCCTGCCTCAGTCTACCAAGTAGCTGGGACTATAGGAATGCACCACTATGCCCTGCTAATTTTTAAATTTTTTGTAGAGACGGAGGTCTTGATATGTTACCCAGGCTGCTCTGAAACTCCTGGCCTCAGGCGATCCTCCTGCCTCACCCTCCCCAGTCGCTGGGATTATAGGAAACGTGCCACCATGCCCAGCTCTGTTTTCCTAGGCAAATTCTTTCCCTAGGCAATTTCATCCAATCCTTTGGATAAAGATACCATCTCTCTGCTGCTAAGTCTCGAGTTTGTCTCCATCCTAGATCATCCCTTCTGAACTCCAGAATCTTCTAGCCAATCGCCCACTTGACAACCTCATGTGGATGCCAAACAGGTGTTGCCAATATGCCCCGGGCAGGTCTCCCAGCGATCCTCCTGCCTCGGCCTCCCTAAGTGCTGGGATTAGATGACAGATGGGAGCCGCTTTCCACCGGCTCCTCTATGTGGAATCTGCATCTTACTCAACGGTCTCAACATGCATCTCCCTTTCTCCACCTCCAGCAGCAAGACCAAGAGGGAGCATGTCCCCTGTGGGCCCACTGCGCTCCATTCCCAGGGCCACTACCCTCCTCCAAGCCACCACCGGGACTGCAGGCTTCCCCGCTGCCCCTCTGGCTCCCCCTACCGTCCACGCGCCGTTCGGCAGGCACAGGAAGCTTTTAAACCTTCAAGTCAGATCTTTGTTTTCAAGTGGCTTCCCCTGGCGCTTAGACCAAAAGCCAAATGCCTCCCCCTTCCCGCAGAACCACGCATTAGCACAGTGCCTGTTACACGGCAGACACATGATAAACCTTTGTCGACCGCACTGGGGTGGTGGGAAGGCCCTCTAGGCAGGATCAGCAGAAGTCAAGAGAGACAATGTGGCCCTCTGCGGCTTCGGGTAGGAATCCCTTCTCTTGTCCCCAGCCCAGCCACCTGGACTCACAGGAAAGAACTGGAAGTGAGTCCGAGACGGCTGTTCTGCTGCCCGGAAGTCGGGGCCCATGGTGGAGTCATCTCCTTCTTCATCCTCCCTGGCTGCTTCAGTCTCCGGGGTCCCCAGCTCGGGTCCGTTGTCTGGGTCCAGGTCGTCCTGAGGACATTGTGGCAGACCGGAGTTTGCCTCTGACTTCCTGACTGTCTGCCATCACCACCACCAGCCCTGGGACTCTGCCCTCCAGCCCTGTGCACGTCCCACCAACCTCTAGGATGGTGACGTTGTGGCCAGCAGTCACAGTGGAGGCGATGACCAAAGGCGTGGGGGTCAGAGGCAGATTTGGAGCTGGTGTCTCTGTCTTTGGGGTGTCAGTGGAGGTCTGGAGTGAAGCGGGACGGAGTGTCAGCTCTGGGGCCAGGCCAACCAAGACAAAAGGCAGAGGAGACGGGCCTTGCCCCTCCCCCACCGCCACCAGGAGCTCCCAGTCTGAGGAGGAGGACAGAGGAGGATTCCCAGACAGCATCAGAGGCCAGTAGGGGGTTGGCTGGATGAGGACAGCCAGCAGGGGCGCCACTGTGCATGAAGGAGGGGCCTGGCAGCGTCTGAGCCCCGGAGGAGGCCTGGTAGGCAGAGCCTGGCTGGCTCCAGAGCCCCAGTGGTCAAGGTCAAAGTCCAGCACTCAGGGCCAGACTCCCGGAAGCCTATCCCACATGTCCTCTCCCAAGGCAGAGTCCAGCGGTCAGCCAGCCAGGCCCCAGTCAGAGGGGGAGCGGCAGTGCCTTCTGGGCTGGACAGCTGCAGAGCAACTGGGTCAAGGCGGGGGGTGGGGGGGGGTAGGGGAGAAGAGGGCGGTGGGGGCCCAGGTGAGGGATGGGGCTGAGGCAGGGGCTGGGGACAGGCACACTACTCCTGGTGTCCATGTGCTGGGCTAGAAAGATCTGGAACTGAGATGGAGTGTGAGCAGGGACTCCCTCAACCAAAGACCCCAACCAACAACCCACCAACATGACATCAACAAACCTCAATTATTCCTTCAACCAGTGACCCATAGGTGACCCCCCCCCAATTAATGACTTCCATCAATGGCCCCAACCCGTTCCTCTCCCATCCAGTGATTTTCCCAACCAGTAACACTAACTAGTGACACCCTCAGGACTAATAAACCCCACCAGGGACCCCAATCAATTATCCCCCCAACCAGTGATGCTCCAACAATGAATACCCATGAGGGAACCCAACAAATGTTCCCCGAGCAATGATGCCCAAATGGCAATTCCAATAACCAATGACATATCAATGACTTCCTAGCCACCAACCCCTCAGGGTCTCCCAAAATAATGACCCATCCATCACCCCCCTGAAAAATCACTCTTCCAACTAGTGAACCCAGTGAGTGAGTCCACTAGGCTCTCCAATCAGTGACCCCACACCAACAGCCCCCCCCCACTAGTAGATGCCAACCATTAACCCTAAACTAGTGATATCAGTAGTTTATATGGCCAATATTGGCTTATATCAATGACCTTCAACAATGACCCCTGGGGAGGAACACCCCAAACCAGGGAATAAGGTCATGAATGTGGGGCTGGGGACCAGTGGGGATCAGAGGCCAGAAGTCAGGCTGTCAAGACTCGAGGTGAGAGGTAGCAGGTCCCTTACCTGGTTCTCCAGGGAGCCAGGAGGTGGGCTCGGGGTCAAAGTTCCCTTGTTCTTCTTCCTGCCCTTGCCCTTGCCCTTGCGACCTCGTCCTTTTTTCTTCCCTTTTCCTTTTCCCTTGCGCCGAGGAGGAGGGGTTTCTGGCTCACCCTGGGGGCCCTGGGAAGAGGGCCCCTGTCAGGTCTACAGCATCCCACTCCCCCACCCTTGGTTAGAGATTCCATCACTTGGGGTCACCCGGGGCCACATGTCGCTCAAGTATATGACCTGAGGTCAAAGTCATTCATGCTTGGGATTGGTGTGAAGTCAGGGATCACTCGGCCCCTGTGTTTGGAGTCAGAGGTGGCTCAGCCCATGATTAGGGGGCAGGGTTCACTCCTTCCTAAGACCTGGAGCCAGGGACGGCTCAGCCTGTGCCCTCGGGTCAGGAGTAATGCAGCCCCTCACTCACGCCTGTGGCTGCAAGGTCCAGGTTGTCACAGCCGGGGAGGTACCGCTCGCACGCGTGGAAGGCAGCCCCAGGATCTGGGCTTAGCAGCAGCTCCTGAATATCTCCCTGAGAGAGGGTAGGAGGTGGGGCAGGGGACACTAAGTGGACTGTGAGCCCCATTTCCCCAGCAGAGACCTGCCCATCTCCTGACACCAGGGTCTGGTGATTCCCCATCCCAGAGCAACCCAAGTATAAGGAGGAGGTGGCCCCAGCACAGCCCTAGGGTCCCTCTAGCCCCTGTAACTAAGAGAAGGAAAGATTCTCTCAGGGTCACACCAAACCACAAACCGCACCCCACATCTGCCCCATCGAAGGTGTGTTTGTTCCTTCGCTTTCAGGCACAAGTGCACAGCTACTTTGGGCCAGGTGCCCTTTCGGGTACTGGGGCTAAGGAAGATCATGAGACAGATGAGGCCCCCAGCCTCCTGGAGGTGACACATGTCATAACCACATAGAACACAGTCACCGATAGTCGTCACCATGCCACAAAACAACACACTTGTTACGCAGCCACAAGACCCTTGCAATGTCACCACTGCCCAGCACACAATGACACACCATTGCAACAACCAGGTCATGGGTCACAGTCACACATCACAACAGGATCGTCCCACAACCAGCCACGCCGTCACAACTCAGGGCCGCGTGGTTCTACGTCACAATCTCACACCACCACGACGCGCACGAGCACGTGTTCGCGTCCCTTGGCTTCCTGGGGCTCAGCAGACACTGGGCCTCTCCCTTCTCCAGTTTTTTCTCCTGGTTCAGGCTGTGAACAAAATGTCCCACCATCTGCCTCGGTTTCCCCCATCCCTGGACTCATACCTCGAAAGTTTCCTCTTCAAGGTCCTGGGTCCCCAATACAGTAAGTCCAGCTGTGCTGATGAATCGTGGCCTCTGGCCCAACACAGGGGGCTGAGGGTCACAGTCAGCCACCAAGGTCACCATCCCACCATCTATGCTGACTGCCACACGGTGCCACCTGCAAGGGGGCAGCCTCAGTGGGAGTGCTTCTCACCCCCCCTCCACGGACCCTCGCCCACCCTTCCTCTACACTCACCTGCCATCTGTGAGGTTGACCTGCTGAGGGAGGGGAGTAAAGGAGCCACCTAGGAGGCTCAGAGCTGGCCCCAGTGCCAGGCCCAGCTGCCTGGCACCCTTGTCGTCATAAACGGAGAGCAGGACAGAATGATTGGCTGGTTGGCCCCGAAGAGTGATCAGCACAGAGAAGTTCTCGGGAAAGTGCCCGTCTGGGTGGGCAGAGGAAACGGGGCCACTCAGATGGCCAGGGGGTGACCCGCACTCACCCCAGGTGGAACCCCAGGCCCTCCTGCCCCGACTTACCTGGAAAGAGCTCCCACGTGGGGATGCTGAGAACGCTGGCCTTGCCCACCCTGAATGCCCGATCGCCCTCTGGAGCCCTCTGGGGACAGAAGCCAGGCCCCTCGGGGACCCCAGCCTGGCCCCCCCGCACGCCCAGGACCTTCAACACATCCACGAGCTCTGCATCAGAGAAAAGCCACAGAGGAGCAGTTAGAACAAGCCCAGGACTCCAAGCCAGAGGCTCAGATTTGGAGGTGCAGGGTGCTCAGGCCCACGGCCCCGGCCACTGGACCTGTGGTTTAGGAGGAAGGCGCAGGCCTGAGCCTGGCACCCCCTCCCCTTCTTCACCCCACCACAGATGTTCCGGCCTCATCAGCCTGTTGACTCTGTTTTTTTTTCCTCCTTGGTTTTTGGTGAGAAAAAAAAAAAAAGTTGACCTAGTTCTGGGATGAATCAAAGCTTCCTGGCCTGAGCCCCGGAGCCGGACCGTCCCCCTCTCCCCCAAACTCCCCGCACCGGCTCCCTGGGGCTGCTTCCCGGGCCTGGAGCCCCCTCAGAAAGCGCACGTGGAGAACAGGCGCTCCTGCTCTATGCTCTGTCCCCACCTCCTCCCTCCAGTCTCTTCCCTCTGACCTCCCGGGACCACCAATTCCTCGGCCTCCTCCGTCTGCCTAGCCCAGCCTCCTCCGTCTGACCTGGGATGTCTCCATCTCACATAGCCCTCTCTGACCTCCTCCTTCTGACGGCCTGTCTCTGATAACCTCCTGACCGCCCCCCTCTGACCCTCTACCTCTCTCATCCCAGCTAAAAAAAGGGACTGGTCTGGCCCGACCAGATCCTAATCTAGGCCATCCTACCAGCCCCACCCAAGCAGCCCGGCCAGGGCTAAGTGGAACCACATGGCTTTGGCAGGGGCGGGTGGGGGCTTCCCCGGGGCCCCCAGCCCCTGCCTGCTCTCTGCTCCCCCCGCCCTCTGCAAACTGTCCCACTGACCCCTGCCCCAGCCTCTTGGCAGGAGCCACATCTGTAGAACCTGCCATGACTTCACCCCCGGGCGGCGGAGGTGCTGATCTCACCATTGGGAGCTGGGACGGGAGGCCAGACTTAGGGGAGGTAGGGGCTTGGATGGGGGACACCCTCCCCCATCCCCGTTCTTCCAGGGTCAGAACCCTTGTTTCCCAGACTTCTCAGAGCCCTGTTCCAGCCTCTGTTTCCTCTTGCCCCCAACTTCCCTCTCCTCTGCCCCTCCCCGCCCTCTCCTTGTCCTACTTTCTGTGCTGGTCTTCCGAGGTCTCTCTGTGTCCAACTCTGATTCTCTCTCTCTCATTCTCTCTCTCTCTCTCTGTCTCTCCACCCGCCCTCCCCAACCGCCCCCCACCAGCCCCCATCTCTAATTGCCTGTTCTGTGGCTGAGCTGTCATTAAGAGGAATTTGTGTTGCAGCCCCCTGGGGCTGAGATCTGGACTCCCAGGCTCTGCCAACCACAGGAGTCATTCCCCCACGGAACAATCATCCCCAAGCTTTCCCCTCTCCAGGCTGGGGCCTTGAGGGAGGACTGAGACCCACGACCTCACCCAGCATGGAGGCTTACCCCCTCCCCCCCCGACCCCCGACCCAGACCCTAGTCTGTCTGCGGGAGGAAGGGACCTCCCCTCAACCAGCACTCATTCACATTGAGAAAGTCCTTTCCAGCATGTAACCCAAAGGTCTCCTGCTTGCAACTTGTGTCCCTTCTGGAATGACCTTTCAGAAACTAATTGCCCTTTCTTTCCATGGCTGGCTTCGTGACAAGGAGACACACAAGAGCCATTGAGTTCTGCCTGTAGGGTGAGGGGGTGGGAATCTGTCAGGGCCCCAAAGGAGATGCTGGGTGGGGTCTAGGATGTGGAGGGATGCAGGCAGAGAGAGGCTGGGACATGCTGGGGATGCCCCCAGGTGTGTGAGAGAGCACAGGTGTGGTGTGTGTGCAGTCATGTGTGTGTGCATGACATTGTGCAAGTGCGGGTGACTGTGAATGGACCAGGGAATGCCTGGGCATGACATTTCTTGAGGTGTCAGTGTGTGCAAATATTTAGCCTGCAAAGGATGGATTAGGTGCAGTTGTTTGACGAGTGGCTGTGTGACCCTGGCATGAGCTTGTCACCAACTGAGTATGTGATTGTAATAGCTCAGACTCCTGATGCGGGGGTGTGGTTCTATGTGAAGCGTGGCGGAGTCAGTGAGTGGGTGAGATGGGCTTGAATGTTGACCGAGTTTGTATGGATGCCAGGGACAGCATGCGTGCGCATTTGAACCTGTAGGAGGGGGGAAAAGTTGGGACCCTGTGGCGGGTAGCTGAAGGGGGGTTGCCTGGGCACCGTGTTGCGCATTCCTGGTGTCCCAAGAGGCTTGTATTCGGAACGGATGCCTGAGATTGCAAGACCATGTGGATGTATGAGCGTGGGAATGGGGCATAGGCCAATCTGGGAGTACCCACATGGGCAGGCACCTCTCTGGACTCCAGAGAAAGTGGGAAAGTGGGGTGTGTGTGTGTTTTGGGGGGCTGAGCTCACCTTAGAGAGGGATTTCTGGGAGGGCCTAGCCTAGGGTCCCTCAGATCAGGGAAGCTCCATCACCCACCACTTCAGGAACTCTGACGTCCCCTCATCCCCAGGGCACCCCCACCCCAAACCCTGCGGGGTAGGACAGGGCTCCCAGCCAGATTTGCACAGCTGGGCGTGCGTCAGCGCTGACTCACCCATCCGGCGGCCCCCGGGACCCCTGGGGGGGTGGCCCTGAGAAATTCCTCGGGAAAAACACCCAAGACTCTTGCAGCTGGGGGTGGGGTGGGGAGCAACTTCCACTCCCGCCCCGCCCTGCGCCCCGCCCCGCCTCGCCCCTCACCGCGGCCCTCCCCGAGGCTCTGTCCATGGTGCTGATTCCAGCTCTGGGGAGCACGGGGTGGGGGGAGGGGCGGGAGGGAGGGAGAGGAGGGGGTGGGCCTGCGCCAACGTTGGGCAGAGGAGGAAGAGGGAGAATGGGATGAAGCCATTTGGGGAGACACAAAGGGAACTGTGAGCTCCCGAAGAGCTTCCCATATTCACCAATACTCACCATCATCAGCCACTGTGTCCTCATGGGCCATTATTCACACCCCAAAATCACAACTACACCCTTCGCGGGGTTACCCAGTGGTGTGCAGTCAACACTCATGAAACACGCATGTGTTATCCTCAAAATCAGCCCCAGACACAGACACACACTTGCACGCTCACATCTCACAATACAGGGACCCCCCCTGTCACCTGTATTCATACAATCACCGTCAAACCCTACATCCAAGCGCACACACAATCTCACCCCAAATGGCTGCACACACACTGCTCCACGCACATGCACACACATGCACGCACCTATAGGTTGCATTCATTCCCACATACCCACCAGTAAACACTGTCACACGTTTCCCCGGCCCCACTACTCCAGATGTCACATCCACGAATCACTCAGAGTAGGACCCTCCTTCATCACATAGTGGCCGCAGGCAATGCACACGCCTCCACCACCACCCCCTGCAAGCCTTCCCTAATCCAAATTCCACTCTGCCTTTTGGGGTCTCGCAGAGCCCTGCACCCCAAATTCCATCTCCTCCCTCCCTGCTCACCGGCCTGCGTCCCAGGCAGAAGTTGCAGCGCGGCCAGGAGCAGGCAGAGGCCGGCCCGTGGCTGGCCCAGGCCCGGGCGGCGGCTCCCCATCCCCGCGGGGCCCAGCCAGGCTCAAGACGGGGGACAGGACGGGGCGGCTGCAGGGCGCGGCGACTCCACGGGCTCGGTGCAGTCACCCGCAGCGGCCGGCTCCACTCGGGATCCGCAGGAGACTGCCCGAGACCCCGCCCCGGCCTCGCCCTGCGCTCCAGCGCCCGGCCAGGCGGGGCTCGCTGGGGAGGTGGGGGGGGGGGTGACAGCTGGTGGGGGAAGTTGGGAAAGTTTGTGCCGCGCGCTGATTGGCCGGCCGGGGGTGGAGCCTTCGGCCGGGAGCTGGGCCGTCCTCGCCCCACCCCACAGTGGAGGAGAAGGGTCACTCCCACCCAGCCCTAGGATTTGGGGGCCTCAGCCTTTCCCCAAACCCTTTCCTCCTAGCAGGTCCCCTCAAAGGACATCTTAGCTTCCTTCAAACCTTCAGCTCCATGCAGGCGCTGGAATTCCAGGGAGGTACAACTTTATACCAAATCCTTTCTGCCTTGCTGGGGGCGTTGTCCAGCCTCACCCCCACTGCCACCCACCTGCCTTATTCCCAGTCCCTTAGCTTCCCCCCAAGCCCTTCCCTTCAGGTCCCTAAGAAAAACGTCCTCATCTCACCACACTCCTCACCCCAGATCCCCAAATGGGGCTCCCAGCCTTAACCCAAACCTTCAACTCTCCGCCCACCCAATCCCGGAACTGGGTGTCCTGGCCCCACCCAAACTCTCACCACAGATTCCAAAGCACAGTTTGCCTCAAAATTCTCGATCCTCAAATAAAGGATCCCACCTCCACCTTAACCCTCATCTCACCCTCCGCACCCAGGTCTCCAAATGGATGCCCCAACCCTAGCCCCAAGTCCCCAGCAAATGGGGAGTCTAGCCCCAAGCAGGGCACTGCTGCCAAGGGGGGAGGCGTGGATTCCTGCCATTCCTGGGGTAAGGGAGAGCCCACCCTCATTGCCCTGGGACCCCCCCCCTCCTCCAGTGGGAATAGGCCCCCCAGGGGGTCAGGCAGAGCTTCTGTGCAACTGGACAAGTGCAGACATGAAGGATATGAGAACGCTTCTCCAGGGAGGAACCAAAGGGGCGTATCCTGGGCCCTGAACTGCTCCCCCCAAGGGGAAGAGGGAGACAGGGGCAGTGCCTTCCTCCCAGCCTCTGGCTCCTCAGACAAAGAGTCTCTGTGTCCCTGGAGAGGAGGGGGTGGGGCCCCACCAAGCCTGAGGGAGAGATGGGGGCCCCCCAGAGAGGGAATCTCCCTGAGCAACTCCTCCTCCCTCCCCAGGGACACCCGAGGCTGAGATTTCTCCAACTAAAAGGCTCTCATGAAGTTCCTGCCCTGCCCCGCCTTGCAGGGAAGTTCTTCCTGCAGTCTAACCCCATCTCCTGACAGTTCTGCACCCCTTCCCTCTTTCAAAGGACCCCTTGCGGGCCCACACTCTCTGTCACCCTCTTTCACTGTATCCCTCCGGTGAGAGAGTCTTCCACCCAGAACAGAGACCGTCAGTCCCCCACGCTCACAGCGACTCTCCCCGGACCTGGATCATTTACAATCATAATAAAAAATTTAAAAACCGGTTATGAGTGTAGGAGGCATGGAGAAGAACTAGTTCACAGATGAAGGAAATGGGGTATGGAGAGTTTAAGGGGTTCCCTCCAACGGCTGAGTCCACAGTGTGGCAGGTCTCCCTTGGGTCCCCTTCACCAGCCCTGCAGGGGATCAGTTGGAGGGTGCTTAGGAGGGGATGGCCAGAGGCAGGTGCCGCCTGGCGGAGGTCCCGCCTCCAGGGAGGGGATCAACATGGCTGCTGCACCCCGGACTGTGCTGATCTCGGGCTGCTCATCAGGAATTGGCTTGGAGCTTGCAGTGCAGCTGGCTCGTGATCCCAGGCAGCGCTACCAGGGTAAGGGGACACAGGCAGAGCCAGGAGACAGCCAGGGTGTGGACTGCTGTCCAAGTACCCTCAGCGCCCAGCACCATTTGCACCACCCCATCCCTTCCAGCTGCACTTGTGGGCTGGGGGAGGACGCGGGATGCGTGGCGTGCAAATAAGAATAATCCCTTCACCCCCAAAATATTTACTGAGCACATATAGGGTGCCAGGCTCTATTCTGGGTGCTGGGAACACAGCCAGGAACAAAATAGACAAAAATCTTAGCCCTGGGTAGTGGCGTTGTGGGGGAAGGAAGGGAGGGAGGGCAGACAATGAACTGATAAAAAGAAATTGTGGTATGTCTGGTGAGAATAAGGGTTAAGAAAAATAAAGTAGGAAGGAGAGTGGTGAGAAGTGGGTGGGAGATATTTTTAGAAGGGCTGGTCCCGGAGTGCTTTTCTGAGAAGGTTTCACTTGGGCATTCCCTTGGATGGGATAATTTCCTCCCTGACACCTGCTTCTCCACCTCTCCCCAGATTACTGCTCTGAGATAAGCCTCTTAGGTGCTTCTGACCTTGGGAGCGGAAGGAGGGCCCTCTCGTTCTAGGGACTTGCCCTCCTGCAGCTCTGGAGTGAATAGCCCAGACCTCACCAACCATGAGAACCCCTGACCCAGAGCAGCTTGAATCAAAGTGGGCAAAGGGTTGTTACTTAAGAGGAGGCTTCCGGGGCTGAGGGCATTGACCCAGTTGGCAGGGCTGCTTCTCGCAGCCCTCTGCCTTCTGTTTTTGAGACACACACAGCTTTGACTGTGAGAGCCTGAATGCCAGTGTGCAGGGAAGAATTTGTGTCTCTGGGGGGTATAGGGGGCAAATAGGTGTAGGAAACTGCTCAAGGGTGAGGTTTCTGGAGCTCTTATGATGGGCTGGGCGGCATCCTAAGAGTCCTGCATCTAGTAAGTCATTTAATCCTCACATCAGCCCTGTGAGGTGAATGCTATCATTCACCCCATTTTAGAAATGAGGAAACTAAGGCACAAACTGGCAAAGGTCCTTGTTTAAAAGGTCACCCAGCTAGAAATTGCCAGAGCTTGGATTTGAATGCAGGCAGCTGAGCCCCTGGGCCCATGTTTGCCACTATATTGCATGCAGATGCAAGTGGCCCCATTCATCTGCATGGTACCTGTGAATCATACAGGCCCATAGACAATATGCAGATGCCCCCGGGAATGTGCATGGGTGATTTGGATGCACACGTGAGGGGATATGCAAACATGTATGCTGGTGTGTGTGCAGACATAGTACATATGGTGAAGCTGTGCTTAAGAGCATGAGCTTAGCACTCCAACAAACCCAGGTTCAAATCTCAGCACTAACACTTGCTAGGGGTGGGACAGGCAAGGAACTTCACCTTGCAGAGCCTCAGTTTGTTTATCTGTATTATGGAGTAATAACTTAACCTACCTGTTCTGGTTACTATTGCTAAATAACAAAACACCCCCCAAATTGTACAAAAACCACAATAATTTTTTTTTAATTTTTTAACTCATGCTTTACATAGATCATGAATTCAGGAAGGGCTCAGCTGGCGGTTCTGGTTCAGGGTCAAAAGTTGCAACTAGAAGAGTGGGGGTTGGAGCACGTGGAGGCTAGAAAGGCATCGCTCAAGCCTTCTGTATGTGATCTTTCTTCCTGGGCTAGCTTGGGCTTCCTTACAACATGGTGGCTTCTGGACAACTGGGCTGCCTCATATGACCAACAAGAGTGAGCATTTCGGCAAACAATGTAGAAACTGCAAGACCTGTTCTGAACAAGCTGCAAAAACCACATAGCATCACTACCAATGGTTCCCAGCTAGTCATAAGATTGAAGGGGAAGGGAATTAGAAGTCATGTCTTGTTGGGGGAGTGGTAAGATTTCAGCAGAGCATGTGGGATGGGAGATATTGTTGTGGCCATCTTTGGAAAGTAAGTCAGTGATCTAACTCAGACGGTTCTTGTGAGTTGGAGATGGGGCTTATAAAAGTGCTTAGCACAATACCTAGCACATAGTAAATGTTCAATAAATTGGAACTTACTATGTTGATGATGTAAATGTGGCTGTTCATAATTGACTGTGCATATATGCACATATATGTTGGCTATTAGTGTATATGCGTTGTTTCTCATGGAAATCTGGAAGTTTTAAAATTATTATTTTTATTTTTAGAGACAGGGTCTCACTCTGCCACCCATGCTGGAGTGTAGTGGCATCATCATAGCTCATTGCAGCCTTGAACTCCTGGGCTCAAGGGATCCTCCCACCTTACCCTCCTCAGTAGCTGGGATTACAGGTGCACACCACCATACTCAACTAATTTTTAAAATTTTTTTTATAGGGATGGGGTCTCACTATATTGCCCAGGCTGGGCTTGAACTCCTGGCCTCAAGCGATCTCCCACCTTGGCCTCCCAAAGCACTGGGTTTACAGGCATGAGCTAAATCTGAATAGATGCTAAAATCTGTTTTATATTTATGGATTGTATTACTTACCTACTAGGCTATCAATTCCATGAAGGTGGGGACTTGGTCTATTTTATTTCATGCAATACTCTTGGCACTTAGAATAGTCATACCATACAGTAGATGCTCAATAAATGCCTGTCACATTAATGGATGGAAGAGGGATGTGGGTACATATCCACGTGTGTACACAAGTGTGCATGTGTTAGCTGAGGGACAAATGTAGGTATGTAAACTTGTGGGTCTCTATCCGTCTGTGACTGACAGCTCATGCAAGATCACCAGAAACATGCAAGCCCACGTACAGGGAAAACAAGCGTTTGTCCCAGCTCTGTTCTCTGTTCACAGTGGTGGCGACCATGAGGGACCTGGGAAAGAAGGAGGCACTAGAAGCAGCTGCTGGGGAGGCTCTGGGACAGACCCTCACCGTGGCCCAGCTAGACGTGTGCCGCGATGAGTCGGTGGCCCAGTGTCTCAGCTGCATCCAAGGAGGAGAAGTGGACGTGCTGGGTGAGACGTTGTGGCTGGACACCAGAAATAAACTGAGGCCTGGGGGTGGGGTGGATTTCATGGAAAAGAAAATTCTCACATACGGAGAAAACCATATGCGGTTGGGAAAATTGCTGAGTCACTTGGGGAACGAAACATGATGAAGACACAACTCATGGTCCCTAAACCTTCGAAGGAGGGTGGGTGTGGCTGTCTTGATGCAATTTGGGGTCAGAGCTGAATTGCTCATGCATTAACGGGGACACTATTCCCAGTGGTCCTTTCTCCCACTCAGGGATCAGGGTCCCCTAGGACAAATGTTAAACTGTGTTTAAAGATCATCGGGGCTCTACGTTTGCCCACCAAGATACCCTAGATTTCCTCCGTACTTGGCGTGGGGAGTAACCCAGGGAGTGTCCCAAAGTGACACTAGAAGGGCTGAGGGACTTCAAGGTAACCCTCAACATCCCTCCCTTAGTGAACAATGCCGGAATGGGTGCAGTGGGGCCCGTGGAGGGGCTCAGCATAGCTGCCATGCAGAACATCTTTGACACCAACTTTTTCGGGGCTGTTCGTCTGGTCAAAGCTGTGCTTCCAGGCATGAAGAGGAGGCGGCAGGGCCACATCGTGGTGGTCAGCAGTGTCATGGGGCTACAGGGTGAGCCATGGGGACCCACTCCTGGAAATTGCCCCTACCCCCTGACACCCCAGTGTCTGACTCTCTCCAGCCTGGAAAGATGGCAAATAGGTTTTAGATCATATTCCAAATGCATCTGGAGAACTGTGTTAAGAAGGATTCTGAAGTTCAGGAGGAAAATGTTCTGGGGTAGATTAAGCATATCTGCTATGAGGTAAGAGTAGGCAGTGGTGGTTATGCGCCATCAACAGGCATCTCAGCTGGACATGGTGGCTCACACCAGTAATCCTAGCACTCTGGGAGTCTGAGGCAGGAGGATTACTTGAGCTCAGGAGTTCGAGACCAGCCTGAACAAGACCCCATCTCTACCAAAAATAGAAAAACTTAGCTGGATGTGGTGGCTGTACCTGCAGTCCCAGCTACTCGGGAGACTGAGGCAGGATCACTTGAGCCCAGGAGTTTGAGGCTGCAGTGAGCTATGATGATGCCACTGCACTCTACCCAGGGGGACAGAGCAAGACCTTGTCTTAAACAAACAAACAACAACAACAAAAAAAAACCCCAGCCATCTCTACCCCAGCATCAACCCTGCTTCTGGACACCTCCAAAAATCTCCCTCAACTATTCCCCCAAACCCAAAGGAACCATCAGAACTCCTCCTAGACTCCTCCTTGCCACAAACCTCCCACCAGGTCCCAGAGATGCCTGGGTTTAGAAGGATTCTGAGGCTCAGCAGAAAAGAGTTCAATGGTTGATTAGTGATGTCTGCTATGGGCCAACGTTGGAGGCCACCTACTTGCCATCAATATTCCAGGATCTTTCCTCCTTGAACTCTCTAGACTCCCTTCCTTCCCCTCAAAATTTCCTGGGATCTGCCCCCTTCCTCTGCCGTCCCCTAAGGAATCCACCCTACTTGTCACTCTGCCATGGAGAAGCTGCATCTACAAGGAATCACAAAGGCCCTACTGAAGGGAGCATCCCACCCCCAAGTGACCCCAGGGATATGGAAAATGGTGGATAAGGGAGTTTCCTGGGACTAGGTGGGTCTGGGAAGAGGTGGCGCCTGGCACTCCAGGACACCCGCATCCTGACCCCATATGATCCTGTCAGACAATGCCACTCACCCATTGCATCAGCACCAGATCTGTCCCTCATTGGGATCCCCAAATCCTCCCTGCTCTGTCTCCTAAAGACCCCATCATTCTGGGACCCACAAAGCCCATCCTTCAGACCCCCAGGAGCCCTCCTTCCTCCCATGCTCTCAGGTGTCATGTTCAACGATGTCTACGCAGCCTCCAAGTTCGCCCTGGAGGGATTCTTCGAGAGTCTGGCCATCCAGCTACTGCAGTTCAACATCTTGTGAGCGGGCACTTTTCAGGGGGGACGCGGAATGGAGAGGGATGAAATAATGACAGGAGAAATGCAGGAGGGAGGCGGAAAGGTTGGCAAAATGGGCAAAATGGGCCAGGCACAGTGGCTCACGCCTGGAATCTCGGCACTTTGGGAGGCTGAGGTGGGAGGATCGCTTGAGGCCAGGAGTTCGAGGCTGCAGTGAGCTATGATCAGGCCACTGCACTCCATCCTGGGCAACAGAAAGAGCCCTTGTCTCTGTCAATAAATAAATGGGCAAAAGGGAGCAGCCAGAGTGTTGGGGCACCAGACTCACTCCCCCTGCCCTGTGCCCAGCATCTCCCTGGTGGAGCCAGGCCCAGTGGTCACCGAGTTTGAGGGGAAGCTCCTGGCACAGGTTTCCACAGCCGAGTTCCCAGACACTGACCCTGACACCCTGCGCTACTTCCGGGACTTCTACCTCCCAGCCTCCAGGGAGCTCTTCCGCTCCGTGGGACAGAGTCCGCAGGATGTGGCCCAGGTGAATGATGGGCCCACAGCCCCAAGGCCTGGCTCAGGTATGTTGGGGGGAGGCGCCCTCCCGGGGTCCCAGAGCTCAGGGCTGCACCCCACAGGTCATTGTCAAGATCATCGGCAAGGCACGACCACCCCTGCGCCGACAGACCAACGCCCGCTACTCCCCGCTGACGCTGCTCAAAGCCGTGGACCCCTCCGGCGTCCTGTACGTGCGAACCACGCACAGCCTCCTCTTCCGCTGGCCTCGCCTCCTCAACCTTGGCCTTCGATGCCTGGCCTGTGGCTGCCTCCCAACCCGGGTGGGGCCCCGGTGAGCAGAACAGAGCTCCACCATCTGCCTGCTGTACAGACTAGACTCCTCATTCATTCATTCTGCAAACTCTGCCTCACCTGCTCTGTGCATGAGCATTGCTGTGCCTCAACCTCCAGGCACAGACCCTTCCATGGTCAGGGCTGGGGCAGAGAGAGAGACCTGGGATCCTGGGCTGAGGAGCCCAGAGCAGGAAGCAGGAGCTGTGTCTTGGAAGGCAAGGGAGGCTTCCTGGAGGAGGGGGCCTTGAAGGACGAGACAGATTCTGGCTCATTCAACCGCATGACTTCATGATCCCAGGCCTGAGAATACAGGCATGAGTCATAAGCCACCCAGCCCCCACACATACACCCAGAGCTCCGTTGGCCGAGGGGACTTTCCCGAACACACACTCCATCAACCAGATGTTTCCATGCAGACACCAGCGATGCATGTATACTTTTTCCATTCAATATATAGCCATAACCACAAGCTGTTGTTATATTAAATATTTAAGAAAGATCAGTTTCTTAAATGTATTCATGTGTGTGTGTGTGTGTGTGTGTATGCAGGATAGGGTCTCCTTCTATCACCCAGGCTGGAGCGCAGTGGTGTGATCACAGCTCACTACAACTTCCAACTCCCAGGCTCAAGTGATCCTCCTGCCTCAGCCTCCTGAGTAGCTGGGACTATAGGCACCTGCCACCAGTCCTGCCTAATTTTTTTTTCTTTTTGTAGAGATGGGATCTTTCTGTGTTGCCTAAGTTGGTCTCAAACTCTTGGCCTCCCAAATTGCTATGATTATGGGCGTGAGCCACCACGACTGGCCAATGTCTTAAATTTAAAGAAAAAATTAAAAAGCAGACTGTGGGTGGTGGCTCACACCTATAATCCTAGTACTTTGGGAAGCTGACGTGCAGGATCACTGGAGGTCAGGACTTTGAGATCAGCTTGGGCAACATAGTGAGACCCCATCTCTAAAAAAAAAAAAATTAAAAATTAGCCAGGTGTGATGGCATGTGCCTGTAGTCCCAGCTACTAGGGAGGCCGAGGCAGGAGGATCACTTGAGCCCAGGAGTTTGAGGTTGCAGTGAGCTATGATGATGCCACTGCACTCTAGCCTGGGCAACAGAGCAAGACCTGTCTCAAAAAAAATTAAAAATCAATAGGGTTTCCCCCTGTCCCTATCTCCCAAGATAGTGTCCCCAAGTTTTCTGTCCTTCCCTCCAGAGACTTTGGAAGCAGATGGACTCTGGATTTGAAATGCTGGCTCTGGTGCACTGGGTGACCCTGGACAGGTGACTCCCTAGTCACCTTCTATAAAGCACAGCTAGCAATAACAGTGCTGAGTGACAAGCAAAGTCCTCTTCACTGTCGCTTGAATTTTTGTTATGACTGACATTCAGCTACCATCTTTGAATGCCAGGCTCTAGGCAGAATTTTATTAGTGTCATTTCATCTGCCCCAGCCTTAGGAGCTGGAGTTACTCATAAGCTCTGAAGTTTACAAAGGGGAAACTGAGGTCATGGGGAGCAAAGGCAAGGGCCAGAATTGAGCCCAAGTCTGTCCAACTCCCAAGCCCATGTCGTGCTAACTCTATGCTGGTCTTTAGGGGTCTCTAGTGGCCTCTTGCAGAAAAAGAGAGACTGAGCCCTAAAAAGAGGTCTCTTTGAGTCTGTGCAGAGATAACAGGGGCCTCTGTTGCTCAGTCATTTTTGTCAAATAAACTCCCTCCTCCTCTCCTATTTTAGATTTTTGAAGCAGTGTTGGAATACCTGCAAAAGAGCATATGAAACCAGGCAGTGTGCACGCCCGTAATCCCACCACTTTGTGAGGCTGAGGCCAGAGGATTGCTTGAGGCCAGAGTTTGAGACCAGCCTGGGCAACATGCAAGACCCCATCTCTTAAAGAATAGAAAAATTAGCCAGGTGTGGTGGCACACACCTGTGGTCCCAGCTACTGGGAGCTGAGGCAGGAAGTGGAAGCTGTACTCAATATTTGCAGGTGGCGTGTACAATGGCAGGTGGGGTGGTTGGCATGCGGGGTATGATTTAGACAGCGGTCTTAGCACCTGTCCTGCACACCCACCTCGCTCCTGTCTACTTTCCAAGGTTGGTGATGCCATAGACCTCCAGTATCCACTCGATAAATTCTTTTGCTGCTCAAATCACCCTATTGCATATAATAAGGAACAATTAGCACAACTCCAAATTGCAACTGCTATGGTTTGAATATTTGTCCCCTCCAAAACTCATGTTGAAATTTAATCCCCAAGGTGGCAGTATTGAGAGGTAGGGCCTTTCATGGATTAATGGCTTAATAGGTTAATGGATTAATGGGTTATCAGGAAATAGGATTGGTGGCTTTATAAGAAAAGGAAGAGAGACGTGAGCGAGCACACCCGGCCCCCTCACCCTATGATGCCCTGCACAACCTCGGGACTCTGCAGAGTCCCCACCAGCAAGAAGGCCCTGACCAGATGCAGCCCCTCGATTTTGGACTTCTTAGCCTCTAGAACTGTAAGAAATAAATTCCTTTTCTTTATAAATTACCCAGTTCCATGTATTCTATTATAAGCAACAGAAAGAAGACTAAGACAGCAACTCTAAAAACAAATGCAATGGAGGAAAAAAAGCTACTATTAAATTCTGGCCAGGGCTGGGTGCAGTGACTCACACCTGTAGTCTCAGGTACTCGGGAGGCTGAGGCAGGAGGATCATTTGAGCCCAGGAGTTCGAGGCTGCAGTGAGCTATGATCACACCACTTCACTCCAGCCTGGGAGACAGAACCGAAACCCTGTCTCTAAAACAAAACAAAAAATATATATATTGCTAAAGGATATTTAAAAAACAATTCTCCTACCCTCCCCTTTCCCTTGACTGTCCAATTCTTGACCTACAACCCCTGCCTATTATAACTTGATTGGGTTATCTATCCAGATTTTCTTCACGATTAAACAAGCGGATAAAACTGATGAATAGATAAACAAACTGTGGCATATATATATACACAATGGAATAATGGAACCTTAAAAAGGAAGGAAATTCTTACGTGTGCTACAACTTGGATGAACTTTGAGGACATTATGCTATGTGAAATAAGCCAGATCCAAAAGGGCAAATACTGTAGGATTCCACTTACATGAGATACCTAGAGCAGTCAGATTCATAGAGACACAAAGTCAAACAGTGGTTGCCAGGGGCTGAGGAGGGAGGAATGTGCAGTGGGTGTTTAATGGGGACAGAGTTTCAGTTTGAGAACATGCCTGTAATCTCAGCACTTTGGGAGGCCAAGGTAGGAGGATCACTTGAGGCCAGGAGTTCAAGAGCAGCCTGGACAACACAGTGAGACCCCTACACAAAATAGAAAAATTAGCTGGGCATGGTGGCACACGTCTGTAGTCCCAGCTACTAGGGAGACTGAGGCAGGAGGATCGCTTGAGCCCAAGAGTTTGAGGCTGCAGTGAGCTACGATGATGCCACTGCACTCCAGCCTGAGTGACAGAGTGAGATCCTGTCTCAAATAAATACATAAATAAAATAAAAAATAAACACAAAATGTTTTAATGGAAAAAACTAAATATATGGTTTTTTTTTTTTTTAGTTTTTCACTAAAACAGCATACTATACGTATAGTGTGAACTTTAGTTACTTCTTTGAATCATGTATACCTTGGAGGATTTTCCCAATCAGCCCGAGCAGATGTCCTCATTCTTTTACAGATCTGCAATATATTCCATTGTGTATATAATGAACAGTCATTTATGCAACTGGTCCTCTACTGATGGCCTTTTGGGCTTTATCCATTTATTCGCTATTCCATAAATGGCTGCAGTGAATCACCTTGTGTGGATACATCATCTCACACATGTGCAAGTGCTTCTGTCATGAGAGTACTCGGCCAAAGGAATCTATCCATTAATACTTTTTCTGAACATTACCAAATTCATCTCCACAGTAGAAGACCAATGTCTGTATGTCAGCTTGCTTGAGCTGTAATAGCCTTACCACAAAATGCATTATCAGTCTTCTGAATTTATGCAAATCTAATGGATTGGTGTGCATTGAACTTGCATTTCTCTTATGAGTGAGGCTGAATGTCTTTTCATTTATTAAATGACCTTTTGCGTCTCATTTTTTATGGACATTCCGATCACACCTTTGCCTAAGTTTTTGTTTGTTTCTTTCTTTCCTTGTTTGTTTTTTAGAGACAAGAGGTCTTGCTCTGTCACCCAGGCTGGAGTGAAGTGGTATGATCATAGCTCACTGCAGCCTTGAACTCCTGGGCTCAAGGAATCCTCCCACCTCAGCCTCCTCAGTAGCTGGGACTGCAAGCATGCGCCACCACACCTGGATAATTGTTTTAATTTTTTTTGTGGAGACTTGCCATGTTGTTGGTCCCAGGCTGGTTTCAAACTCCTGGCTTCCAGGGATCCTCTTGCCTCAGCCTCTCAAGTTGCTGGGATTATAGGTGTGAGCCACAATGCCTGGCTCCCCTAATTAGTTTTCTAATGGATTGTTGATATTTTTTATTATTAATTCCTAGAAACTATATATTGAGGAAATTAGGAAGTCTGTGATATGAAGTGTGGATCTTTTTTTCTCCAGTTTTCTTTTTGTTCTTTTTTTTAATTTCAAAATATTAAGGGGATACAAATTTTTTTTTGTTTATGGATAACTTTTACAATACTAAAGTCAGGCTTTTTGTTTATTTTTTTAAACTTTTCTGTCAAGGTTTTTTAGCCTTAATTTTTATGTTGTGGAGTTATTAATAGTAATATTTTTTTGACTTCTGTATTTCAAGTCATAGTAATAAAGGACATACCCAGATTGAATCTGTTAAAACAGAAAGGTAATGTTACTCTTCTTTCCAAACCTGCCCCGTGGTTTCCTTTCTTATTGAGATTCAAATCCACAACAACGTGATCTGACCGCTGAAGATTTGTCTCACTTATGTCCTACTCTGTCTCCGTCACACACTCCATTCTAGTAATACTGATCTTCTTGCTGTTCCTGCTTAGACACCTCTGCACACTCCAACCTAGGGCCTTTGCACATGCTGTACTCTGTTTAGAATGCTCTTCCCAGATATCGACAAGGCTCCCTCCTTCACCTCCTTTAGGTGCTCAAATGTCACCTTTTCAGAGAGGCCCTCCGTGATCACCTCAAGATCACACCCTGCCCCTCGAGCCCCCTAACCTGCTTTATTTCCAGACATCTGACTTATACTACGGTTATTGATACATGATTCTTGCCCGTCTCTAAGCACTAGGATGTCAGCTCCATGGGAAGGGGATCACTGTCTATGTGCTCACAGCCACATCACCAGCACTTTGAGGACCAAAAAAATGACCCGAGGAGCCTGGGCTGGGCCTGGGAGTGAGCAAGCTGGCACATCTGGCAGTTCATTCCAGTCTGAGAACCTCCTGACCGCTCCCACGTGGACAAGAAAGGGCCTGAGTTTCCTCATCTGTGAAATGGAAGTTGCTGGGGAGAAAGTCCGTACTAAGTGCTGGAATGTAGTAGGCGTTTAATAAATGACAGCCATTCGTCGTTATGTTGACATTGGTATTATTCCTTGGTCTCCTGGGTCCTGCCCGGCCTTTCCTGGGAAGCCCTGGGCTCAAAGCTCTGGGGGACAGACTGAAACCAGAAGCCACTCATCCCTGCAAGGCCGCTCCTCCCGCCTTGCTCTGTGCAAACTCCCGGCCCCAGGGAGGGGAGGCGGGCGGAGTCTGAGCGGCGGCAGCAGCTGCTCGGGGCGGGCAGCCAAGGTCCCCTCCCTCCACCGCCGGCATTCCTGCGGGAGGGGCCTGCCCGGCCGGCCAGAGGCTCGCTGGCGCCCTCTGGTGGCCAAGCCCGAAACGCCGCGTGGATTTAACCAGGAACGCTGCGGAGCCAAACCTGAGTGGAGCCCACGGCTCCCCTCCCTCCAAGGGCTCCCTCTCCAGTCCGGGTTCATGAGCTCAGCTCTACCACCAAACTTGCTGTGTGACCCTGGACAAGACACGCAGCTTCCCTGTGCCTTCGTTTCTTAGCTGCACCATTTGGGGCAGGATCCTTCACTTTTAAATGTTTTTTCACGTGTAAAATGGGCTACTGATGATCCTAAATTCATTAGATTGCTGAGAGCATTAGATTAGATAATCTAGGTGAATGTGGCTACGGTACAAATATTCAATCCACAAAGATAGGTATTTCTATCCTGTTCGTGGCTGTATTGAGCCTACAAGTAGGTGCTCAATACACAGTTATTGAACAAATGCTAATCATTCTGTCTGGGGGGACCCGGGATTGGGGTGGGGGAGAAGAGGGAAAATGTGTGACATGTGAGCTCCTATTGTCACACATTCACCCTGTAGCCATGTATGCCTCCATCTGTGTGTTCATTGGGTGGCACAGTTGTATCCCAGGGGACACTCCTGTTTGTGTGTGTGTGGTGTTGTTGGTTTGCAACCTCAAACTCCTGGGTTCCAACAATCCTCCAACCTCAGCTTCACAAGTAGCTGGAACTATAGCATATGTTACCACGCAAGGCTAATTTTTCTATTTTTTGTTTTTTCAATTTTTCTATGTTTTGTAGAGATGAGGGTCTTGCTATGCTGCCCAGGCTGGTCTTGAATTTCTGGCTTTAAGTGATCCTCCCACCTCATCCTCCCAGAGTGCTGGGATTACAGGCGTGAGCCACCGCACCAAGACTCCTGTTTGTTTTTGATGTATTTTCTTCCTCTTCTAATGCTCACTGCTACCCGAGGGCAGTTTTTCCCTTCTCAGCCCCACCCCAAAGACTAAACAAAAACTCAGGGGAGTCACAGGCCTGAGCATGTTTCAAAAAACGACTCAGGTGATTTTATCTGGCAAGGATTCCCGTCTCCGTAGACAGACGCTGGTCCTGGGGGAGTGAGCCCAGACTGGACAGAACAATGGCAGGGCCCAAGGATAGAGCCCTGACACTTGTCGCTTTTGGACATCCCCCTGTCCTGGACACCTGAGAGCCCCGTCCCCAACAGAGGGGGAATATGAACACCTGTGAAGGAGGAAGCTAACCTCCAGATGAGGGAGAGCTGAACAGAACCAGTGGAGATTCCCTGAGAGTCTAGGCCACCAACATACTAGAGCCTTCCAAATTAGGTCTGCCATGCTTCCCTGAGCCAGGTCTTCATTCGATTCTGTTAGTTCTTTGCTTTATAAGACATCAATTTCAGCCATTGCCTGGAGCCTCACTGCTATCCAGCTGCTTAATGTGGCACACGTTGCTCAAACTCTTGGGGCCTCAGTTTCCTCATCTGTACAATGGGTGCTAATTCTTACTGCGGCATGGCTGCAAGACTTCCGTGCATGCATGGAACAGTGTCTGGCACATAGTAGGTGCTCAAGAAATGCCTGAGGAATAAATACTTGATTCCACCTGCCCCCTTTGCGTCAAACACACTTGGTTTCAGCTCTCTTCAAAGATGGAATCTGGTCCAGGTGCAGTGGCTCGCGCCTGTAATCATAGCACTCTAGGAGGCCGAGGTGGGAAGATCACTTGAGGTCAGGAGTTCAAGACCAGCCTGGACAACATAGTGAGACCCCATCTCTTCAAAAAATAGAAAAATTAGCCGGGCCTGGTAACACGCGCCTGTAGTCCCAGCTACTCGGGAGGCTGAGGCAGGAGGATCACTTGAGCCCAGGAGTTTGAGGTTGCAGTGAGCTATGATAACACCACTGCACTCTAGCCTGGGCAATGGAGTGAGACCCAGCCTTAAAAAAAAAAAACAGGAAATTGTGAGGTTTAAGGAGAAAGTGTACCTTAGGCCCTTCATAAGTAAGTTTGCAGTAAATGTCTACTCCACACGGGCAGAGATTTTTGTCTGTTGTGTTCATTTCTGTGTCCCCAAGAATGCTAAGTAGGGCCAGGCTTAACAAATCTTTGTTGGATAAATGTATATCATCATTTGGGGGGCGGCAGGATCTGGGGCCAGGCTGGCGGGATTGCCCTCAGTATAAGAGGAAGATTGAGACAGAGTTATCTGCAAGCCCAACTGCTTGGTAGAGGCAGACACCACAACATCCTCTTTAATAGGCCCATTAAACAGTGACAATTATTTGGAGACAGAGAAAGCCTTTTTCCAGGAATGCTTCAAGCATGATGTGTTTTCTTCCCTGGTTTAATATGTATAATTTGCCTTCTGGAAAAGGAGCCCAGAGAGCCTTGCATGACTTAAGAACAATGGACAAGGGTTGCAATTTACCATGTGTCATTGTCTCCTGCAAGGGAGGAGAAAACCAGGCAGTGCCTGCCGGGGCGCAGAAAGACTGGAAGTCCAGCCAGAGGACTTTGACCGTGAACTTCCCAGAAGGTGGGTCCTGGGCCCGGACACCAAATACCGTAAGGCTGCTCGTGCCTAGGGCTGGAAGGGGGAACCAAATGCCTACACTGCCCCTGTTTGAGCAGCTACCCTGTTTGGCCGATTTCACAAGGCAGAGGTGGAGATAATACATCCAGGCTAGGGTAGGAAGAAGTTTCCTCCTGCCCCTACCAGCCAATCCCAACCGGGCACTGAGTTCAGTGCCCCGGGTGCACAGAGCTCCTTGCTGGCAGAGGGGAAGGCTTGAGGGTGACACCCCCCTCCCATGGCTCATATCAATGGAAACCCCCCAACCACTCTGGCCCCCAAGGAAGGAGCTGGTGCACTTCTAGTGCAACTGTTCCCAGCCCCTCTTGGAAGCTTAGCTGAGAATTGAAGAGTAACCTCCTCCTGCCCAGCACCCCCATTGGGCTTATGGGAATTCCACCCCGCCTCCCACGGCTGTTTAGATATTAACCCAGTCAGGACCAGCCAAGGCAAACAGGCCAGGGCCGGGGCAGGCAAGGGGACAGACATCTGCAGCCTGTGGCTCCAAAGCACCTTCCCGCCCGCCATGGACGTGAGCTGGCCCCTGGGGCTGCTTCTGCTTCTCCTGCGGAAGCCCCTGACCCACGCTGATCCTCTGTGAGTCTAGGGGACTCGCCGGCTTCCTGCACGTCGGACGTCTGCATGATTCCCTTTTTTGTGACCCCATCTGCTCTGTGTCACTTTCCTGAGTCCCTCCCTGCCCCTGTGTTTGTCTACTGGCAGGTACATCCTGGTGACCCCCCGAGTCCTGAGGGTCGGCAGCCCCGAGAACATCCACATCCAGGCCCACTCGGACTCCGGGCAGCCCCTCACGGGGGCGCTTGAGGTGAACCTCACGGTGTGGGACTTCCCCATGAGGAAGACACTGGTGGCTCGGAGTCGTCTTGTTCTCTCGCCAGGAAACAACTTTATGGACCAGACACCTGTGACGGTGGGTGACAGGCCAGGATGGGTGGCCAGCCACTGAGGAAGGGTCAGCAATAGAGAGGGGCAGACTCTGAGGGGCCTTCCCACGAGGGACACTGTTCCCAGGGAGTAGATTCAGGGCCTGCATGTACTTACTCTTCCTCTCATGTCCTGTCCATTTAGAAGTCAAAGTCCCCCAAGCCTGGGCCTCAGAAACCCTCTGCTAGCCCATATGATGCCTCTGTGTGAACTATAAAAGGTGCCCTCTGCTGGTAGCTTGGGAAGCTGAGCATGGACTGGGTTCCATCCTTCCCTTGGCTGGGTGCCCTTGTGCAGTGAGCAACCTGCACAGCTGCACATGGTGACCTTGTTCCCAAAGGCAGAGCCAGAAGGCCCTCACTCAATTGCTCCTCCCAATATCTGGCCCAAGGATTTGTCCCCAGGGTGGGAGACATCTGCAGAGCCTAAGGAGTGTGGGTCTCTCTCCCCAGGTTCCTGAGAGCCTGATAAAGCCCCCACAACTGGGGCAACAGTATATCGTCATCCGGGTAGCGTGGGCACCCACTTCGGATCCCTCATACATGGAGAAGATGGTGCTGGTGGCTCCCCACGTTGGCTACATCTTCATCCAGACCGACAAGCCCATCTACACCCCTGAGCACTTGGGTACAGCCCCCAGGCACTTGGCCTGGGGCAGGCGTTGACTCTCACCCCTAGACTCCTCCGATGTTCAATATGTTCCCATCCCTTAAAATCCTCCCCATCTCCCAAGAGCTCCCTGTGCCCCAGATCTTAAAGGCCACCACCTCCCTCTCCAAACTCTCTCCCTTCCTTCCTCTATCCAATATTCAGTCCTCCCTCAGTCCCCGTCTCAATCTTCCCCCTAGTTCAGTACCGGGTGTTCACTGTGAACCACAAGATGGATCCTGTGACAAGGACATTCACTCTGGACATCAAGGTGGCTCTGCCAATGCAGGGGGGTGGATCCCAGACTCCAGGGTTATATGCTGTGTTGATGGCCTCGGTGCATGGACTGCCAGGGCCCTCCCAGAGGGCAGTCACCAGCCCCACCCCTGTCCCCACAGAACCCGGAGGGTGTCACCGTGATCAGCCAGTTGCTGCTGGCCAGGGAGGGCTTCTTCACTAACTCCTTCGACCTCCCAGAGCTCGTCAGGTGCCCTGCTGGGAGCCCGCGGGAGGGTGCGGGAGGCTGTCGTGCTCTGTCGCCATCTCTCCTAACTTTGTGTGCCTCAGTTTTGGTACATGGAGCATCGAAGCCAGTTACCCAAGTGCCCCCAAACAGAGGTTCAAGGCCACCTTCGACGTGAAGGAGTATGGTGAGACGCCAGTGGGCTGAAAGAGCAAGATGGGACTCGAGAGGAACAGGGATGGGGGTAGAAGCGGGGAGGCAGGGGCTGATGGCGCAACTGCTGTGTCCCAGGGCCTGGGCTAGGTAGATGCTTGTCGGCAAGACCACATGTTCCAGCCCTTGGGGGTTGCCAGAATCACCGGGGAAGGAGCAGGGCAGGGAGGGGACAAGAGGCACAGTGCGATGCTGAAGGTGCCCATTGCTTTTGTCCCACCCAGTCCTGCCATCTTTTGAGGTCCAGCTGATTCCCAACAAGACTTTCTTCTACCTCAACGACAAGGCTCTGGGCGTTGACATCCAAGCCCGGTGAGCTCCCTTATCCCCAGCCTTGCCGGAGGACTGGGGCACAAAGAAACTGAATAGGCAGAGAGAAGTGGGCCACCTCTATAACACTTAGGGTAGCAGAGACACTCTTCTGCCACCCACGAGACATTCTAGGCCACCTACATTGTCCCATAAGGTCATACAGACCACACTCTGCCACCTGTGAGGTCATATAGACCGTCTTTCAAGTCTATGAGATTGTACAGGCTACCTTGTCTACCTAATGAAGTTGTACCTTGTCTCATCTCATCGGCCACTTCACTGGCCACCTCTGAAAGTCCACGAGGTGGTACGGGCTTCCTTTGCCATCATGAGGATGCAGCTCTGTGAGGTGGCAAATGCCACATTTGCTGTCTTACGACCTTTACAGACCCTCTCTGCAGCCCTATAAGGTCATAAGGCTGTGCTGACCACCTGAGGTTGCACAGGCCATGTCTGCCACTTCTGGACATTATACAGATCATTCCCACTGCTCTAACATGCTATACAGGTCACCTAATCTTCCTGGTGAGGCTGTGCAGGCCACCTGCCACCTCATGGGTTGTCCAGACTTCTACATGGCTCCACATGGCTGTAAGGCTACCTCTACCATCTTGTAAGGTTACACAGACCACATCTGCAACCCATCAAGGCTTTATGGGGCATATCTGTCACTTCTCAGGGTTGTGTGGGGCAGCCATGAAGTTGTTTAGGTTCCCAAAGGCCACCTCTGCCCTTCCCAAAGTTGCACAGCTGTCTCTGCAGCCACATGAGTTGTGTGGGTGCTTCAGAGCCAGCAGAATGGCCCTCTGTCCCCTAGGTATATATTCAACAAGCCAGTGGATGGACATGCTCTGGCCATCTTCGGGGTGAAGTTGGATTCCCGCCGGATCCCTATCCAAAGCTCCCTACAAAGGGTGGAGGTGACTGAATCCTGGCCCCTCCTCCACCTCTCCTACACTCCACCCTCTATCATTTCCCAAAAAGCCATATCCTCTTCATTTTTTTTGCCCTAAGAACAGGTCTCTGCAGGCCTGGGCCACGTCTCCCTCCAGAAGGACACACTGATGGCTGCATTCCAAGGCCCACAAGAGGACTTCATCGGAGCCTCAATATTTGTCAATGTCACCATGTTCTCCTCAGGTGCCACCCTCACCCAGGCCCACGGCTGAAGCCAGAACACGGTGTTATTTCCCAGCCCAGACACTCTTGCCATGTGATCTCAGGCTATCTCTTAGCCTCAGTTTCCTCATCAGAGAACGGGAAAACACCAAAAGGGCTGAAAGAAGCTGGAATGATGTTATTGCCTTTCCCTAGACAAGGCTCCCATACCAATCCCACCACCCGCCCAGGAAATTGACCCCCATTGGCAGACTCTATGGTCCCCCTGTCTCTGCAGGGGGTGAAATGGTCCAGACTGAGACTTCAGGGGTGAAGATTGTCCAGAGCCCATACAACATCAAGTTCATCAGGACACCCCAGTATTTCAAGCCAGGAATGCCTTTCCACTTTCAGGTCAGATTCTGGGCTCACTCCATCCAGGGACTCAGGGCTCCCTCCCCAAACAGACCACCCAGGAGACAAAAACCAAAACTGAACTTACTTGCACTCAACTCATCTGAAAGTTGAGCCCGTCATGCTCCCCAAACTAATCCAAAGGTCCCCTCAAGTCTTAACCCAGGTCCTCCCTAAAGCACAGTGATGGCTTCAGAATTTCTCTATGGGGGGCTTAGAGGCCACAGTCAGGTGGTGCTTGAGGGTTTATCTTGAGGTTACATTTGCACAGCAAGCATGCTGTTTTTACATACATTAATTTGGATGGGCATTAGGAAAGCTAGAGCTATCCTTTGGCTCCAGTCCTACTCCAAGTTTCCTACAAGCTTTCCATGTCTCCGCCTACTCTCTCCACTCCCAGTATTCCCACTCCCAGTCAGCACACCAACACCCAGGGTGGCCACATATGGTTGTACACTGCAAAACTCTAGGGGGTGCCATTCATAAAATCTCTAATATGAATGGTGCCCTGGTGTTGTTCAACGCACCACTCATACAGTTGTACAAGGCAGTCTTATCCAGATCATATTCCCAGTTCTACCTCTCATACCAGGCCACCTCCAGGCCTGTCATTCATCTCACCTCAGATTCTATTCCAGGTCTTCGTCTCAAATCCTGATGGGTCCCCAGCCTCCAGAGTCCTCATCCGCTGCCAAACCCACAAAGTGTACACCTCAACCGATGGAGTGGCCACTCTGACTATCAACACAGATGGAGATCTACACCAACTCCCCATCCTGGTACCAACCTGTTGGGGCAAGTATGGTGGGGTTAGGGCTCTGTGAGCTGGAAGGATTGAGGTTTACTTGCTCATCACCCTCCCCAGGTGGAAACTGAGGAGTCTCTCCGGCCAGAGGAACAGGCTTCAGCCAGGATGACAGCTTGGCCTTACTCAACTCAGAATGGGTCAGGGAACTTCCTGCACATCGAGGTAAAGACATTGGGCACAGAGGTTGGCAGCAGCATCCAACTGAGCCTCAACACAAGGCATCGAGACCCTGCAGCAAAGGACCAGATCACTCACTTCACCATCCTGGTGAGGAAATAGGACCAGGGCCTGATTCAAGAAATTCTTTCCCTGAACAATCTTGGATTGCTGGGTTGGAGGAACTATGAAAAAAGGCATGAAGATAGGAACAATCTGGGGTGGGCTCAGACAAAGAGGCTGAAACAAAGACACTATGGGCCCCACTGTTGTCTGGGACAGCTTTAGGGAAGGGCTGACCCTACTCTTTTCATTTTTTGTCCTTCCTTGTCTCCAAGGTCTTGAGTAAGGGCCAGATTGTGAGTGCCAAACATCAATTACAAAGCCTGGGGAGTGTCTACACGTCAGCTATTATTGATGTGACTTCAGAAATGCTGCCCTCCTTCCGCATTCTGGCCTTTTATTTACTGCCCAGGGGAGTTAGCCAGGACCCTGAGCTGGTGGCTGATTCCATATGGATTGATGTGAATGACAGATGCATGGGGACGGTGAGCCAAACTCCTTGTAGTTGTGGTCCACCATCATAAAGCTCCAGAAAGGGTCTGTACAAATTCAGGGGTTCCCAGTCTGGGGGGCGAGGGAAAGGAAAAGGAGAGTATGTGGCCTTAAGAGCTCAACACAGGGCATGAAGAGGATGCAAGTAAATAAATGTGTGGAGTTGGGCTTGGCCTAGTGGAGTTTCCAGATGTTTCCAGTAGGGAGCATAAACCTGAAAGTGGACTTGGGTGGCCTATGATTTCCTTTTCCTGATATCTCTCTTTTTCTTGGCTTAGCTGAAGGTTGGCTTAAAGAATGATGGATTGTTCCAGTCTTTAGAGCCCCAAAGTGTAGTGGATCTGAAGGTGACAGGTGATGCAGAGGCCACAGTGGGGCTAGTGGCTGTGGACAAGGCTGTCTATGTCTTGAGCAGCAAACACAAACTCACTCAGAAGAAGGTGAGAGCATGCGGGCTTTGGGCCAAGAGGTTGACTGGAGATTCTAGCTGGAATCTCAGCTTTTTCAGCTATAAAATGGGCAACAACAATGGTTGTGAGGATTCAAGGAGATGGTGCACAGCGTAGCAACTAAAAGGTGGTAAGATCCAACAAATGTGAAAAGATGTGAGAATCATTATTTGAACCTGCAATTCCAGAACATCTTTGCTCCTTCCCTGGAGGGGGTCAGATATGTCCCAATTTCAGGCTCCTCTCCTGACCTCCAGGTCTGGGATGTAGTAGAGGAACATGACATTGGCTGCACAGCAGGCAGTGGAAAAGACAGACTTGCTGTGTTCAAGGATGCTGGATTGGACCTGAAAATCAGCACAGGGACAGACACTCTGGCAAGCTCAGGTACAGGCAGGGGGGCAGGAGAAGGGAAGGAATGGGGGCAGTGCTGCTTAGTGGGCTTTGGTGCTAAACAGACATGGGCTAAAATCTAGACCCTGCCACTTACTATGGGCCACTTTTTCTGATTTTCAATTTCTTCATCCATAAAATAGGGATAACAATAAAAGTAACTACTGTGTGTTGGTTAAGACATAGGTTTTGGCTGGGGCACAGTAGCTCATGACTGTAATTTCAGCACTTTGGGAGGCCAAGGCAGGAGGTTCACTTGAGTCCAGGAGCTTGAGACCAGCCTAGGCAACATAGCAAGACCCCCCCCATCTCGACAAAAAAAAGTTTTCCAGGCATGGTGGCACACGCTTGTAGTCCCAGCTACTTCTGAGGCTGAGGTGGGAGGATCACTTGAGCTCAGGATTTCGAGGCTGCAGTAAGCTAGGATCATCATGCCAGTGTACTCCAGCCTGGGTGACAGAGCAAGACTCTGTCTCAAAAAAAAAAAAAAAAAGACATAGATTTTACCATGTGTATCAGAGATACAAATTAACTGTAGCTGTAGCTTAAACAAGGTAGAAGTTTATTTCTCACTTAAAAACAGTCCAGAGGTCATCCTCGGAGAATTCAGGCTCCTTCTAGCTTGTTACAATGCCATATTACAAGATAGCACTTCACACTGACTCATGCCAGGCAGCAAGATGAAAGGAAGAGGGAAGGGGAGGACACTTCTTTCTCTTTTTTGAGACAGGGTCTCACTCTGTCACCTGGGCTGGAGTGCTGTGGCAGGATCATAGCTCACAGAAACCTCAAGCTCCTGGGCTCAAGGGATCCCCCCACCTCAGCCTCCCAAGTAGCTAGGACTAGAGCACGTGCCACCACTCCTAGCATTTTTTGAAATTTTTGTAGAGATAGGGGACTCAATATGTTGCTCAGGCTGGTCTTGAACTCCTGGCCTCAAGAAATCCTCCCACTTTGGCCTCCCAAGTTGCTGAGATTATAGGCATGAGCCACCATGTCTGGCTTTCTTTCTTTTTTAATTCATATAAACATTAGTTTAATATACTAGTTTAGACAGGTTGGGCAAATTACAGATAATTCCATTAGACAAAAAAAGAAACTAACACATCCCTCTTTAACAACATTTACCTTATGTTTCTGCATATTTTATACTAGTCATTTAATTACTTGCAAAATCAACTATACTTGTGAATGGGGAAAAAAGCTAAGCAATCTTAGCATCATGACTTGTTTCGACTTCACAGGCACTGACCATATTTTCTTAACATAGCCACCAACATTCAGCCCCTTCTGGAATTAATTGGGGGGCATAAGGCCAAGTGAGCAATCTGTCACCTCTCATGGAGTGACATGAAAATTTGAATTTGTAACCCATTCCCATATGAATCAAAAAGTCTTTAATATTAGAATAGCAGACTTTTCTATTTAAAGGGTAGTTTTAAAAACAGTGTCAAATATATCCCAATTTCTCCAGTCATGTGCCAAAGATTCAAACCCTCCCTGTTCAAAAAGGGAAGTCAGTTTAACAACTCTGCTAATTAAAGGATGCAAAACTAAATATTGTCAATGCTCAGCAGTGAAGCACAGCTCCTCTTCTTTCCCTAAAGAGTCATTCAGAATCATCAACGAATTCAAGCTGCCAGCTCTACAATTGCGAGTTGCCCTCCAAAAAAGCGGAGCCCGCTTCTTTCACATCTCATGGGCCAGAACTCAGTCACAGGGCCCCACCTAAGTGCAAGGGAGGCTGGGAATTGTAGTCTTTATTTTGAGTGATATAAAAGATGGAGGTTTCATTGCCACTGATGAGGGGGAGAATGTCAGCGACAAATTGTAATATTAGCAACAGTTTCTATTGCTACACACTGGATCCTGTGATAAGTACTTTTCTATGCATGTCGTCATTAATAAAACTGATTACACCCATTTTACATAGCTGGGGAAATTAATGCCAGATAGGTTAAGTGACTTGTTGAAGTCACTTTTAAGTGGGATGAAATGAAGTGATGCATATAAAGCACTGGGCATACAGTCAACACCCAGTAAATATCATCAACGATGTTGACAATAATCTTGACTGTTGACCTCTCATTATTACCTCTGGACCCCAGACTGGAAGTGCCCCCAGGACTCTCCTCCCAGCCGCCGTCGCCGCTCTCTGAAGAGGCTGGAGACAAAGAGGAATGCAGGTCAGAGCTAAAGTTCTATGTACCCCTCCTGGCTGCCCAACCTACTGTCTCCATCAGGGCTTAGAACAGGAAACCCAAACCACCCTAGGTATTTCAAGCAGGGAGGGGTTTAACAACAGGAGTTTTGTGTTCACAAAATCATTAGAAGGATTATAGGAGTGGAACCTGGAAGGCTGCTTACTGGGACTGAAGATCACCCCTCAGTTGTTGTAATCCATAAAAGCTCAGAAAATTACTGCCAATATATCTCATGAGGCTAGGTTGATAATGAAACACAGAATTGTGCCCATTACAAAAACACACCTAGACTGGAGCCCACCCATCAGCTACCACTGCTGCAGAGAAAAAAATGGTTTCTGCTTCTCTTTTGCCTTCTACATCTTACACAAGAGCATCTCAGTGGTTGCAGCTAACCCCATCCAGAAGCCTAGCTGCAAGGGAGTCTGGGAAATATCATTTTCAGATGTCTAGCCTCTGCGGTACAAGATGGAATATAGACAAAAGCAGAAATGGTGCTGAGTGCCAATGGGCAATTCTAACAAACCTGTCATCCCAAAGGCCAGGATATTGACCAGAAGAAGCAGCTCTGAGCCTGGAGTCAGAGGAAGATGGGAGGCAGCACTGGGTGGTATTAGCAGCATGGATTTTAGTCCCAGCTTTTGGGACTAAAGCTCTTGGGACGTGGGAGCTGTGTGACTCCGGGAAAGTGAATTCACCTCCTGTAGCTCAGCGTCCTCATTGGAACTCACCATGTGCATTCAATGTGAAGCTTCAGGGAGAAGATACAGGCAAAGTGCTGGGCACAGCACCTTGAGGCAAGGTGTCCATGTCATCAAGGTCGATGGGTCCTTGCTTCTCAGGTCCTGTCTAACCCTTCCTCTCTCCCTCTAACTCTGGCCCCACAGTGAACAAGTTCAAGACAGAGCTGGAACGAAAGTGCTGTGAGGCTGGGCTCCGGGAAAGCCCAGCGGGGCTGTCGTGTGAAGAGAGGTCCCGGCATGTTCGCTATGGTGCAGCCTGTGTGGCTGCTTTCCTGGACTGCTGCCATCTGTCTGAGACCCTGACCCGGGAGGCTCGGGAGGATCAGCTGATTCTGGGGACAAGTGAGGGCCACAGCAGGAGACAGAGGGTGGGGGTCTTCACTGAGGGGCATAGAGTGTCATGAGATGGGTTAAGGGGTGATATGGGACATGGGGGGATGGAAAGGAGGACCCCACTGAGGAGTCTGGAGGTCCGCAGAAGAGACATAAAGGACACCCCGCCCCATATCCACTCCCTGCAGTGGATGAAGATGAAGACTTTGATGACCTCTTCCTTGATGACATGCCTGTCCGGACCTTGTTCCCCGAGAGTTGGCTCTGGAGGAAGTTTACCCTGCCGCAAAGCGAATCGGGGTAGGAGCACAGCCCCCATGCCAGAATCGGGCCCCCAGCTCTGGCAATCATCAGTAGATGCTGGTCACGAACAGTGACCCCAGCAGTGACATTGAACCTCAAGATAGCCCAGAGATAGGAAACCCCCTTGATGGAGATAAAGATCTTAGTGGGTCCCCTAAAATGATAATCCTCCAGTGATGATGTCACTAATGGGTGACCCTATGACCCCCAACAGTGATCATGACCCCCAGAGGGTGACCCCCAGCCTAGAGGCTCTGTCCAGGCAGCGCACACTCAGTGAGTGTCGTCCCCTCACTCCCACAGCATCTCGCGCTACTCCATCTCTGTGAACGTGCCAGATTCCATCACCACGTGGCAGTTCGTGGCGGTCAGCCTCAAGACCGGACAAGGTGACCCCCAGCAAGCCCAGTGATGGTGACCCTACCCAGCCCCCTGCTTGGCCTCTGCTTAAACCCAATGCGTTCTTCTGGCCACAGGTCTCTGTGTCTCGGATCCCTTTGAGCTGACAGTGATGAAATCGTTCTTTGTGGACCTTAAGTTGCCCCCTTCCGTGGTCAGGAATGAGCAGGTCCAGATCCAAGCCGTGTTGTACAATTTCAGGGACCGCCAGGTCAAGGTGAAGCCCCAAGCCTTCCCCTCCCCACCAAAACGTCTGCCAGCTTTGTTACATGAAAAGGAATGGAGTATATGCATTACTCCTGTGGGTCAGTAGCGTGGTGGCCTTTTTGGAAAGCTTCTAAGGCATTTTGTTATTTAAACCTCACAATAACCCCATCAGATGGGTACTACCATTGTTCTTGGTTTAGAGGCACAGAGAGGTTGAAGGGCTTACCTGAGGTCACACAGCATGTAAGTGGCAGAAGAGGCTCTGGCCCAGGCAGGGTCTGTTGTCTCCATCACTAGGCTGTGCTGTCACCTACTCAGGCATCTCAGGGCTGGGGCAGAGAAGTGACCGTGACCCTAGAGTCCTGGACCACCCCATGCATCAGGACACTTTCCCTGCCAATCTCATGCTAGGTCCGAGTGGAGTTCCCCTACAAGGAGCCTCTGTGCAGTGCATCAAAGCCGGGAGCCCCATCCCGCCAGGTGGTGGTCGTGCCCCCAACTTCCTCCAAGATGGTGCCCTTTGTGCTTCTGCCTCTGGAAATAGGCAAAGTGGACGTGGAGGTCAAGGCTGTGGGCTACGGGGTCCAGGACCATGTGAAGAAGACCCTCTTGGTCCAGGTAATGGGCACTCCCAACCTCTAGATGCTGATGCAGACAGTGGGACTTCCCCTGGGTCCCAGGCTGTGTCACCATGGGGTCACCATCATGGCAGGGGGGCACAGGATCCACAAACAGGCCTCCCAGATGGCAGTGAGGTGCCAGAAAATGGGTTTAAAAGTTCAGTGAGTGGACTGACTTGGGGGGAGTCACAAAGCCCCCACTTTGAAGCTTTGGAGTCAAGCCTGGGTTCAAATCCTATCTCTGCCGTGTGACCTTGGGAAACTTACTTAACTTCTCTGTTCTGAGCCTCCTTTTCCTCATTTGCAAGATGAAGATAATTATACCCATGAATAATTACCTACAACCAGTGTGTGACCCATCAAAAATACCTTATTTACTTGACAAACACATGTTCAAGACTTAAGATATAAGTACTTTAAGAATATTAACTCAGCCTGACACAGTGGCTCACACCTGTAGTCCCAGCTATGTGGGAGGCAGGAGGATGGCTTGAGCCCAGGAGTCTGAGTCCAGCCTGGGCAACATAGCAAGTCCTCATCTCTCAAAAAAAAAAAAAAAAAGAATATTAATTCACTGGGCCCTCAGAACAACTATATGAGTTAGGGACTATTATTATCCCCCTTTTACAGATGAGAAAACTGAGGCACAGAGAGGTTAAGTAATTTGCCCAAGGACACACAACTAGGAAGCAGAAGAGCTGGGATTTGAACCCAGATATTTGGGCTCCAGACTCCATGCTCTTAACAGCTAAGCAATGCTTCCTTTTACTGCCATTATTATTGTCATTATTATTATTGTTATTCGTGGTGGTGGTGATGGTGTTTTTAACTTGTATCTTCATCTCATCCCTCAGGCAGGGGGTCAGATACAGCTAATGTCTCACAGCATCCTCCTGGACCCCCAAGGTTTGTGGGATCCTGGGGCCATGCTAGGGAGGAGGGTGGGGCTGAAATGAGGGGTAGTCCAAGCCCCTCCCAGGCTCTGTGCACCCTGACCTCCCCAGCTGCAGAGCCGACTTGTCACAGAAGTTTGTGCCTGCTCAGGTCAGACCCAGGTGGAGCGGGTGCCAAGACAGGACTTTTTGAACAAGGTGCCCAACACGCCAGCAGAAGTGTTTATCAGTGTCCAAGGTGCTGGGGGTGGGGGATGGGGAGGTGGGGAGTGCCAGAGCTGGGTCCTCCAGGGTCTGCTGGGCACAAGGGCAGGGGGGCTGCGGGTGGTCGTGTGGGGTGATCAGGAAGCTGTGGTGGCTTAGGCCATGTCCCAGGTGTGACCCAACTCACCCATCTGGCAGGTGACATCCTGGGTGAGACGGTCGTGGGTAGCCTGTTACCCAGAGAAACACAGCGGCTGCTGAGGGTCCCCACTGGCTGTCCCGAGCAGACGCTGAGCTCCCTGGTGTCGGTGATCATCCTGACCCAGTATCTGGATAGCACTGGCCAGTGGGGCAAGGTCGGGGTGGAGCACAGGGAACAGGTGATGAAGAACATTGTCAGTGGTGAGAGTGGGGACCCTCCTGGGGCTCTCCGGGAGGGTGGCTGGGCACCCCTAGAATTGGGGGAGGTCCTCATGGGATGCCCCCAGACAATAACACCCAAAGTCTGACTCCTCCCCCAGACTACCAGTTCCCCCGGGTGACCCCAAAACTGTGGCCCACCCCAAGCTTGCTCCTTTACCCTGGCTCCTCCCCCAGGCTACAATCTGACAACAGACTCCCTGGTTTCCCCCAAGCAGAAACCCCCAGGTGATATTAAACCCAGACAATGTCCCAGGTTACACCCCCTCAGGGACACCCTCAGCTAACACTCAAGCAGCAAATCCCAGAATAATCCCAGAGAGTGGCCTCCTGGTTACACCTAAATGATGACACCTCCCCAGGTTACAACCAACCCCCCAGGTAACAGCCAGAGATGGACGCCCCCTCGCTACACCCAGACAGCCAGAGACACCCCCCACGTTAATCTGAACACTGAGCCCTCTCCCAGATTACACTCAGAATCCAAACTGCCCATCCAGGTCCTCTCAAACAATAACGCCCCAGGTAACATCCAGACATTGTCACCCCCATTGCCACACCCAAACAGGGAACCATTAGGTAATACCCAAGTAGAAACACTCAGAATATACTTAAGAGGTACCCGTCCAACGTAACACCCAGAAGTAACCTCCCCTGGGGGACACAAAGACCCCAGGTTTGCATCCAAGAAACAACCCCCAAGAAAAATCTCATGTAGGGACCCTCAGGTTGCTCCTTTTCCCAGGTTACACCTGGACGACACCTTTCCTGATCCCTTCAAGCAGAGACTCCCAGGCATGCCCTTCCCCTGAGTCCCCAAGGTGGCAGTTCCTTGAATTACCCCCAGACAGATAAAAACATCTGGGTCCCCAAAGTCATACCTGGGCCATGATCCTCCTTAATACACCTGGACGGTGGGTCTCCTCCTCCAGGTTACCTCCAGGTGTGACACATCCCTGAGTCACCCCCAGATCCTGTGCCCCCCACATTGTTCCTGATAACTGAGCCTGCCTTCACAGACCACGCCCAAACACAGACTCTCCCTACAAGCCCTGCTCTGTTTCCCCAGGCTACATCCGGTTGCTGACGCACCGCAGCGCAGACGGCACCTACCACACCTCCAAGGGGAGCCCAGGAAGCACCTGGTGAGGGTAACCCTGTATCTCTTGCCATCACCACCCCAGAAGCCCGAGGGCCCAGCGTGGGGCTCAAGGGCCCAAGAGCATCACACCGCAGGGTTTTGGGGTCTCTGGGTGTTGAGCACATATTTGATGGCATTCCAGCCTGGCAGCCCTGGGGAGTGGTGAATCAGGGAGGGGGTCAGCCTGGAGCAGTGTGACACATGGTGTGGACTCCCCCAGAGTGAGGCCCCTTGGCGGCCAATCCCAGCTGTCACTCTCTCTCTCTCCTCCACCCTGACAGGCTCACGAGCTATGTGTTCCGGGTCTTCTCTCTGGCCTACTCTACAATGACAATCAGCCTGCTTGACCTGGCGTCTGTCTGTGCCATTGCCAACTGGATCATCACCCAGACACAGGCGGAGGACGGGCACTTCTTGGAGAAGGGCCCTGTGGTCATGACATCCATGCAGGTGCCTGCTGCCCCCTGCCTGGGCCATTCAAACAAAACCCAGGGCTCTGCATGCCAAGAGGGAACAAGACACTGCTGGGTGTAGTGGAGAGGGTATTAGTAACCTGTTGCTGCTGTAACAAAGTGGCACAATGGGGGGCGGGGCTTAAAACAGCAGACACTTATTCTCCCAGAGTTCTGGAGGCTAGAAGTCCAAAATCAAGGCGTTGGCAGGGTCATGCTCCCTCCAAAGGCTTTATGGAAAAGTAACTTTTTATTTATTTATTTAACCTCTTCCTAACTTCTAATGGTTGTCAGCAATCCTTGCCACTCCTTCACTCAGCTGTCAATCACTCCAATCTCTGCCTCCATCTCCCCATGGCCTTTTTGCCTCTGGGTATCTTCACATGACCTTCTTATAAGGACACGAGGCATTGGATTTAGGGCCCAGTATGACCTCTCCTTAACTTAACTAATTACATCTGCAAAAGACCTCATTTCCAAAAAAGGTTACATTCTGAGGTTCTGGGTGAACATGAATTTGGGGGAACACTATTCAACTCAAGACAGAAAGTAGGGGTGAAAGCTGGGTGGATAATGAGGACTTTGGAGCCTGAGTTGGCCAATTACTAGCAATGAAGACACTTCACCTCTCTGACCCTCAGTTTTCTCATCAGTAAAATGGGGCTACTGCCAGGATGCTCTGAGACGGCACAGACAGCTTAGCCTCTGGGGCTGCTAGCTTTTATTAGTAGGGCAGACCTCACAGAGGCAAACCCCCAACTCACTCCTTCTCCCTCTCCTCATCCCGCCTCCAGCATCACCTAGCCCAGAGCTGGGCATCTGCGACATTCTCAAGGTCAGGCAAGAATGCTGGGCAAGGCATCCCCAAGATGCAGGAGGCATCATGGGTATGTCTCTGCATCCACAGGGTGGCTACCAAGGCTCCGAGGCGGACATATCCCTCACAGCTCTTGTCCTGATTGCCCTACATGAGGGAAAGGAGTTGTGCAGCCAGAAAGTACCGGTAGGACCCCAGAGAGAAGAGGAGGATCTGCAGGGTGCTCTAGCCCCTGCACCCAGGAACCTCCCCAACTCTCATGTCCCTCTAGATTTCTCTCTTCTAACTCCCAGGACTTTTCCTCTGATCACTTCTCTATGGCCTCCTCTCTCCTACCCTCTAGAAATTGGTTGCCAGCATCGAGCAAGCCCGTGGGTTCCTGGAGAGAAAACTCCCTGACATTCAGACAACCTTTGCCATAGCCATAGTCTCCTATGCACTGGCCCTCGCCAACAGCCCTCGAGCCAATGACCGCCTGGACAGCTTTGCCAGCCTCGGTGGGTGTGGGGCACTTCTTAACCAACTGTGTGTTAACTACAGTCACGGGGTGGGGGAAAGGGGCATGAACTCAAGTGCAACAATGTGTGACTCATCACTTAGTGTTTACTGAGCACTTACTGTGTGCCAACACTTGAGCTCAGACCCTGAAAGACCAAGGTGAGCAAGACTGATAGGGTCCCTGCTTTCAAGGGTGTCTCCATCTCTGGGGGAGACAGACGGAACACAAACAAATCAATGTATAATTGCAAACTGAGGACCGACACAGTGGCTCATGCCTGTAATCCCGGCACTTTGGGAGGCTGAGGCGGGAGGATTGCTTGAGCCCAGGAGTTTGAGAGCAACCTGGGCAACATAGCAAGACTCTGTCTCTACAAAAAAAAAAATTAAAAATTACCTGGGTGTTAATGACACACACCTGAAAGTCCCACTATTTGGGAGGCTGAGGCGGGAGGATCA